>NC_140089.1:83853334-84492686 GCF_964237585.1 Gallinula chloropus
ATTACCAGAACTATATTATTATTTTCTATGCAACACAAATCATATCATGTACCAGACTTTGATATTCTTCAAATGAAGTATTTTATCTTAACAAATTTAAGCATTTCAGTGCTTCTAAATTTAGTGATGTCTAAATTTCAATAGCAGGGGATATTTCAAAATGTGAGTATTATTTTGACTAAATAATAAGAATTTAAAAGCCAAAACCCCCTCCCCGTCCCCGCTTTTTGTTTTCTTCCTCCACCACTCCCACACTCCTGCATCCTTTTGGATGTTTAGCCCTGTTTCTATGTACTACATGTCAGGTAGTGGTCACCTGCGAAGTTGGAGGGAAAGAGAAATTTTGGGGCAAATTTTAAGCATTAGTTAAGCCATGACATTCAAGAAAATGTTGGAAATATTGGGGCCTCTGCCTAGGTGGAAGGACAAAAGTCCTGATTAGTATTATAAGTAAGTTATTTATCTACAATTTATCTACTTTGCCTGTGTTCTGAGTCCTCAAATCTGAGATTGTTGCAGTGGTAGGAGGAGAGGAAGGGTTGTGGTCTCTCAGTGCAGAGAAGAGACTTTAATTTCTGCTTTCAGAAGGAGATCATAACAGGAGAGAAGGAAAGGGTGGAGGATGGATCCCTCTTCTGCAGTGAGGTGAGGGTGGAGAAGTAGGCTCTGCTGAGAGCAACACAAAATGAGTGATGAGAAAGGTAAGAAGGGTCTGAAAAGACCAGCTTGCTGATTTTACATCTCTACTTTTGAAAAAACATGATGTCGGCTTAAGTGATAGGTTGAAAAAAGAAACAGAAGAAATAGTCCCTTAAGAAGGTGTCTGAGAGTAGATACAGCAGACCTTTAAACAGAGAAAACAAAGTTCATGGTGCATACCAGCTGATATCTGTTCTCTTTTCTGACCTTTATCTTCAGGTGTGAGGACAGACCTGAAAAGTCACTCATGGCTTTTCCATTTGAAAATTATTTCTCTCTTCCACTTATCACATGTACAAAGCAGTATTCAACCATTCCCTTCACCAAAGATAAAAGTATTACTGCATTCTCAGTGTACTCACTCTCATTAGATTTCTTCCAGGACTCACACCAAATGATGCACTACACAAGATTTTTTATAGTCTTAGTAAAATCTGGTGAACTTGCCAGCCATTATTTCATCTTACTGCTTTCTGGAATTGCCTATTTTATGAAAATAGATACAACCTTCAAAGTAGACATAATTCTTGCCTTACATATTTCAGAAGATAGATAACCAGTGAGCAATTAGTCCAAAGATAGAAGGAGCAGACCTTGTCAGCACCGTGGGTATGACTGGCCACGTGTACTCATTTTAATCATGTCAAGTATCTAATTTGCTCCATTTCCTTCTAGTCCCTCCATGCCCAGATCAGATCTTGCACGTATCATAGTTTGGGTAGGGTCTTAAAGTGGAAAACTAAGTAACCAACATGCTCAGCCTTGGAACTATGTTTGTTACATAGCATTGTTAAGTCAGGTGTTCAAAAGTCCTTTTCTACCTTTGCACTTCCCCGGAAAGAAAATTTGAAAAATCTGTCCTTTTTGTGAGACAGAGATGTGGCTTCCAGCATGGGAATGATGTGGGACCTAGTACCATCTGGAAGACTAGATGCTGTGGTCAATTCCTGATTAATCTTGCCAGGTCAAGTGTGAATAATTGAAATTCTGTCGTTATGAGCATACTCAGATTTGGTTTTCCACTCTTTCAGGTTTTAATGACCCAAGCTTGAGCAGTGTCCTTTGTTAGGTCATTAGGTGCAATGGTATCTCAGAAGGAAGCTCACAGGCCCTGTATGGCTTCTGTCTCCTGTCCAGATCCTGTTTTGTGGGACTATACAAAATCAAACCAGGAATCTCACATTGGGTTTGTTTGCTTGTTGTTTATTTTTTTTAAATTTCAAGAATAAATGCAAAACTATTGTCACAACATTGCAAATAGATTCCTGCATCTTCCTTTGGGTCTGGTGAACAAAGACTCCCTCCTATCATACAAAGCATTGTTTCAGACGTGCTCCTTATGAGATAGCTCCTTATGTCCTTTGCACAGCCAGCCAAGCCAGCTTCCTGGCAATCTGTTGAAGCACCATAATTGAAATGCAAGTTAGACCTTGGTGAAGAGATTACATCAGTATAGGAGAACAACATACATCCTATGAAGACACCAATTAGGCATTACATAGTCACTTCATGGATCTGGCTGCCTTTAAAAGGTCCTATCCTAATAATGCACATGCAGATTTTCCTAGGTGTGTCTGCTCAGCAGGGGCTAAACTCCCTCAAAACCTTTTCTTATTTTTCCAGGGATTCACTGATGAGACTGAAGAATGGTGAATGTGCAATACGCAGCCTTTGTGTGCCAAGTAGAATCAATATTGCTCTCAGGGCGAAGCAGATCATGACCACAGATCATGCCTTCCTGTCTCCCAAAGGTCCAAACCACATCTGTGTTTTCAGTGACAGTTGTACCACAGCAAACCCATCAACCTGTTCCACAGGGTATCAAGAGCTGGTGTGGAGTTCCTGGTTCAGTCCACACAATCTCATTTGCCAAACCTCCTGCCTTTGACTGGTTTTGTCCCAGATAAACCCTCTGCTGAAGCTACTGAGCCAGACCAGTGGGCCTGGGGCTCAGCTTCCTCTGCCTTGACCCCTGAACTGGCCCAGCCAGCAGTCACAAGCTGCCCACCACATAGTTCTTCAGCTGGCTGCTGAAATCCATTCAGGGCTTCTGCAGCCAATCCTTTGGGGTCATCACAGACTGTCATGCAGATAAATTTTACTTCAAGCTATATAGAGTTTATCCCCTCCCAAAACAAAGTCCACATCGTCAACCTACTGTTATGGTTTAACCCCAGCTGGTAACTAAGCACCACACAGCCACTCACTAACCTGTCCCCAGCCAAGGGGATGGAGAGAAGAATGGAAAATACAATTGTGTTTAGACAAGTAGCCTTTAATAGGATAAGAAAGGAATATAATAATAACAGCCTAAGTAATGCACAAATGCAATCACTCACCAAATGTGGAAAAAACACAATGCCTAGTCTGTTTCTGAGCTGCAGCTTCCCCTCCCAGTTAGCTTTCCCAGTTATATACAACACATGTTGCCGTATGGTATGGAATATCCCTTTGGTCAGTCTGGGTCAGCTGTCCTGGCTACTACTCAGCAACAACTAAAATCAGTGTGTTACCAACATTATTCTCATACTAAATTCAAAGTAGAGCACTAGTTCAGCTACTAAATTAACAATTTCAGCCATATCTAGGACACCTACTTTGGACGGTGAGTGACATCCCTTATCCCTTAAGGACTAGGAGTCATACCTTCCCTCAGTTGGAAATTGATGGCAATCTTTAGATTGAGGTCCTCCACAGTGTAGCTTTCAGGTTCTAGCCTGTGCAAGACAATGCATGGTATTTCTTTGCTCTATTTTGAAGCTATTCATAGACTCTCACTCCAATGATCTATAATTGAAGTTGTGCTAGACCTAAATTAAATTCAAAACTAACTGGTAAACAGGTTGTTTTGCACAGGTATTTCATGCATGCAAATATCTATAATTATGTAAAAGTGTGTGAAATTCATACATATTTAAATATATGGCAATAGAGATCGTGTTGCTCCTTTCACAACTCAGGCTATCCGAGAAATGGCTGAGTTAACACTACCTCGTTGTTCCGGAGCAACAAGATTATTTTGCTGCATTGTTACGTTTCTTAACTTGCTGTGGTTGTTTCCTTTTTCCTTTTGTCTGTGGTTTGTGGCTGATGAAAACCATGCAGATCTGAAAAGCTGCAGAACAGCATTGTCTGCATATTCCGTTCGCTGTTTCTCATCTGAAAACAGTAGCTCCTGGCACCTGGAAAACCATCACAGATGCAGAACAGGTGATCTTTACAGAATGCTATTCAAAGTGAACAGTCTGCCAGGCCTATAGACAACAAAACACACTGCTGACTCCAGCTGGAGCGAGCGATTACTTTGATAACAAATTAAAACAGGCTCAGAAATTGGAAATGAAGGAGCTATGCAAGGATGAATAAACTCCTCAGATGGCCCCAATTTTGTGCAAGTCTACCCAACACATGTGCTATAAATTGGTGCACTTCATTAATAGCTACTGTTTAGCCACTAACATCCTTCAAGAGGACGAATCAGGATCTGGCTCCTTGCACAGTGCTAACTTCCATCCTGATTGAGGAGACCATTTTCTCTTAACATGTTCAGAGCGCTTCCTTGGGATCTTAAAAATTCTTTATGTGTCATTTTGCTTCTTGCATATGCAGACAATTGTAATGCTCAATTTAAAAATGTTCATATATTTTCTGTCTATGGGATTTTTACAGCACTGGATAATTCCTGGATGATTACTGTTTTTAATAACCACATAATTACTGTATTAATCAGAACTGTCCTATTGGCTTCTGTGTGACACAGAAGGGCAGAAGCAAGATAGAGATAAAGATACACCATATTTAAAAGAGCTCTACAACATTTCTTTCACTCTTTATTTTGCAACATGACACACACAGAGGTCATAACACAGGAACAGCCTTAGCAGGCATCAGCCCAAAAGTCCATTGGGCCTAATGTCTTTCAAAAATAGTCAATTTGCAAGAACTGGAAGAAGGTATAATACGTGAAGTTGTCAAAAAATGACAACTGGCAAGACAGAGTGCTAATCTGGGAGTACCCAGGACACCAAACCTGTGCACAGGACCTTGTGATGTGTGGGGACACGCAAATACAGATGAGACCCATCCTTCCCAAATAAATAATATTCTCAGCAATGCTGAATTTTTTTTTTTTTTTTTGAAATCACAAAGTGAAAGGGAAGGTCAGAAAATTACTTGAGGTTCTGTGAGATGACAATGGATGAGTTGCACAGGACAAAAAAGAAAAAAAAATAGCAAATACTAAAATATCACAAAATACTATGTCTGTATAACTTGGTGCCTCTAAGGAAAATGTTTCCTAGAACACAATTACTTTTGGGTGCACTTCTTCCAAATATTATGGGGAGGGTGGTTGTGTCTATACAGGAAACTGCATTAAAGTATGGAGATACCCAAGCTCTCTCTAAGTGAGGCAGTAATAACCTTATGCCATTCCCACACAGTGATCAGAACTTGTAAATTAGTGTGAGGTGCACCACTGCTCCTGCTCATCACCACACTGCCATACCAGCATGTTTGGATCTGGGCTGGGGATGCCTCACACAGAGACAAGTCTCTTGAGATGTACTGTAACAGACCAAGGTGCAGTTTTGCTAGAGACAGTGTGCTTGGCAGATGTGCCAAGAAGAGGCTAAGCCACGTTCTTCAAAGTCACTTCTATGTTGACCAGAAGAGGCAGGGAGGAGCAGAGGTGGGCACTGGGCTAGGCATGGGTGTGCATCTCCTGGGAGCAGCACAGGCAGGAGCAGAGCACTCTGAGCTGATAGACTTACTGAAGCAGCAAAAACCGACTGCAGAACAGCTATGCTCACAAAGCAGCGTGAGATTTGCAAATGCAGGACCTAAAGTATTGCCAGTTATGACTAGCAACATCGAGTTCTCTTTACATGTAAGAATTTAAAAGCAACGAGTGTTTAATTCCAAGTCACTGCCTTTACCAGTCACTCCCAAAGACTGAACACATCAGAGTAAAGACAAATTTCCTTTCTGCTTTTGATACATGTTTGAGCCTTTTGTATTTCTTCTTAGTATACTTGCCAATGATTTCTCCCAGCTGCTCGATTTTCCTTCGCTGCAAGTGTACAACATAAGCAGGTGAGGTGCTCAGAATTCAGTTTCTGAACCCCACATGCAAAAGGCATCCTTCAATGGATGTGAATCCTGAAAGGAAGGTTAGTTTCATTAGTGGGATTAGGAAAATATCCCCTGATTTGGGTTGATTATCCCCTAGTTGGGTCTGATTTTATGAATCTGAAATGGAAGCCAGCATTTTTTTTTATTTTTTTTTAACTGACTTTGATGGACAGTTCCTTTTTATAATGTACAAATAATCTTTGTGACCCTGATAAGCAGGTCTGATGATACTCAGCTGAGTAATGTACCAGAACTGAAATTTCCATCTACTTGATGTTTTGCACAGGGCTTTTGATGAAGTCACTGTCACCTGCTATTAACTTAATATCAAGTCTTAATAGGGTCCTTTTCTTTCCATCTTCACGCTGTTGGGGTCCGAATTAATTACTAAGGGGGAAAAAAAAAATCTTTGCATAAATCCTTAAGCTTCACAGGAAGGAAAAAGTTTCCAGTGCTAGTTGAGATCTAATGGCTCATTAGGAACGTCTGTCTCAACTAGACATCAGTGCTGTCCCTCCCCTTTCATGTACCTTTCATAAAGACACTTGAAAATGTGCTTAACTTTAAGCTAGCGCATAGTTAAGTGTAAAAGGATATCTGATGTATTTGAAGCTAAGCACATGCTTAAGCAATTTGCTCAATCAGAGCCACATCCTGGCAAGAGAAAACATCTTCTTAATGTTTCTTCATGATTTGGCTCCATCCGCAGCCTGCCTGAATGCTCTCATCTTTGCTTTGCCTCACGAACAGGAACTGGCAGCTTTAGAGAGATTATCAGGGAGATTGACTCAGAACTGAAGGGCACATGATAATAGAATCAGATTTACCTACAGATGCTAAAATCTTTATCCTTGGAGACTCTGCATGGGCAAAAGGCATTAACAAATGAAAACACTCTTTTCTTCTTAAAAGGAGCATAGCTCTAATGGTATATATACATCAAATATATATCTCAAATTATAGAAGAATAACTGTAGATATATTGATTTTACATGAGTTAAGTAACTCAAGAGGGTCTTTTTCCATGAAGTACTGTGTTTCTACTAGGGTCAGGCTATTAAAATTATCATTAACAGTAATAGGAAAAGGAAATTTATTTTTCTTGTGGAAAAAGCATACTTAAAATATAAATTTGCATTGGAAAAAATATTTTACAATTGTTCCCTCTGTTTTTTTCTCAATTTTCTAATGACCAGGGGTTTAAAGGCAGCTATAAATAGATAAAATATGCTCTATTCCTTTCACTTTTTTTTTTTTTTTTTTTTTTTTTTTTGTGCATCTCCAGGTATGATGTATATCTGAAGAGGAAATGAGTGACAGCACAGTCTGCAGTCTGTTTTGTAGGAATATATGGCAGGTTTCTATTATGAGGTATTTACTGCTCCTCAATTCCATGCTTGCTTTGGGAGTGTGTTTGAATTACATACTATTTTGCTGTAGAGAGGGATAATTTCACTGAACCTAGTGGAGTCAGGCTGGCTAGCAAACATACTGAACTTGATAATTTTCTCTCTTATCCGGGTGGTACTATTCATTTGGCATTTTGCAGATGGGGAAATGGAGACATCGTTATGCGGAGGGGTTTTGCTGAACTCTTTCTCACCACCCTTTCAACACCCCTTATATTATAGCAAAATAGGAAATGACACGTTTAGAGCACTCTGTCTTTTCTTTGACAAGTAATAGTCTTTCCAGCAAACTCTACTGAATCTGAGTCAAGAACAGTAAACACATCATTTCCCATAGAGAGAAACACCCTGGCTCCCACAACAGTGGCTTCAAATCAGGTTTAAACCTTTGATACCATGACAGGGGCTACTGGATGTTACTCAAGTGTAAATAAAAGGTATTAAGTGTTCCTTTCTGTTAGAAACATATCTACTCATGAAAATGGGGTTTGCTGCATGGAGTAGATGACTCCCACATTTTTTTCTTTATTTGTATCTGCTGACTGATGGGGCATACTCAGCTTCTGTACAGAAGATTTTCTCTAAAATCGGTTGTCAAACGCTGAAACCCCACACCTTCCTTCCCCCCTCACCCCCTGAAATAGCGTATCTGCTTTGATGTCACCTTGTTGCCTCGGGGCAAGGTTGTCATCCCCATCCCCCAGATCTGCTCAAGGGGATCTGTGGTGCTGACCAGGGGGTAAAACGCAGCTCTGCATCAGTCAGAGTGCCTGGCAATGTCCCCTGTAACCAGTCCTGGATGCAGAGAAATTGCCAGCGTGCTGCTGCTTTCCTTTTAACTCAGGCTAAGCCAGAAATCTTTGCTGGTTTGGATTTGCAAAGAGTTCTGAGTTTTTCAGGAACACTCGCAGAAAATTGTCTCTTCAGTTTTCCTGGGTTGTTGCAATGTCAGCTTGAGCCTGGTCCCATCCAGCTGCATCAGTCAAACCAAGCTCCACAACATGACATAACCTGACACAGCTGACACAGCCAGGTGTTACAAACCAATGGACACCATGGTTCACAAACTATTCAAATTACTTTCAGATACATATCCTACCTCTCTGCTCAAATCCTTCCCAGCTGTCTCTTTTCTCAGCTCCATATGAATCGGAGTTGGAGGAAAAAGAAGAGGGGGGAGTAGATGAGGGAGGAAAGAAGGAGACAGGAAAGAAAACATCCTGCCTGGCAAAAATAATAATAAAAATAATAATAAAAAAAAATTACACTGAATTCTTGCAAACTCTATTACCTACTCTTTGAAGGAGGCTTGCCACAGTCTCCCAGCTTCCTTGCAAATATCTCATCTGTCCAGAGTTCTGAATACTTTAATAATAATTATGATAATAATAGTAGTTATAATAGTAATAATACAAGGTATTATAATAAGGTACTATAAAGTGAAAGACTTGAAGCAGTTTTACAATCCTGGAAATAATCTAGCTGGCAGCACGAATAAATGAGAGAGCCAGACTGGACATACATCTGTCCATCTATCCACCCATTCATCCGTGCCTAGGCACGTGCTATGGCCGTAGCAAGTTGTGTCTCACCAAAGCCAGTAAACACAGGTCTGGAGTGATGGTGGCCCATGGTAAGGCAAGCCTGGCAACCTCCATTTTGCAAAACGCAAAATGTAGGAAATGAGGATGAAGTGACTTGCTGAAGGTCATAGAACAAGTCTGTGGCAGAGGCAGAAATTCAGACATGAATTTAGTTATCCAGCTAACTATCAATCACACTGGGGAAGGGAGAGGTTCAAATGCAGAATGAATGGCTAGATACCCAACTTCCAGCGAAGGTCAGTAAGCGCTGAATGCCTCATGTCTCCCATTACTGCAGGAAGTCTCCCCCTCAGAATATAAGTGCTAAAAAGTGCCAACTCCTTCCTGAATATAAATCTCTATGATTTTCTTCTGCTCTTAATTATAATGGTCTGAAGGAGGAGAAATAGGCTGGAAGTCAATGGATTTACATCTCCTTAGTCCTAAGAGCAGAATTTACCCTACAACCTTCATGTCTTTGCTTTTATGTTTTGTCAGAAGCAAATAAAAATATGGGTGAAACCAGCACCATAGGCCATTAAGCAGCATTTTTGACTGGTCTTTAATGCAGCATGTGTAAGAAAGCCCACAATACTCCCCTGAGGTACTCCTTTTATCTATTACAGACGGTCTCTGTGGGATGCTTCTTTCTGTTCTGATTTGTTTGTAAGCAGAGAGTAAGGGAGAGAGAAAGAAGGAGACACTGAGAGAGTGAAAGAAAGAGGAAAAGAAAGAAATAATGAGAGAGAAAGAAAAAGGGAGATAAAGAAAAAAGTGCAACCCTAAGTTTTTGAAATATCAGTTGCTCTGATATTTGTATGTGTAGCTCCTAAAGAAACACAAAGAAGAAAAGCAAGCAAACAAAAAACCCCAACAACAACATTGTTCCTGGAGCAGCTGAACTAGCAGAGTACAGAGAGCAGTATACAGGTGTTTTGTGCTGCTTTTATTCGTTGTATAATAGGTGCCTACTGGAACGGGAGAAAGGGCATGAGAAGCTGTCCTTGTCTTTGCAGAGCATGAATAGCATTTATCTCAGTGCAGTGGGCATCGCCAAGTTGGGTTTTTGTCAACCTGTCAATTCTTTCTTTTTTTTTTTCCCTTCCTTTTTTTTTTTTTTTTTTTTTTTTTTAAACAGAAAGCAGAGTTCAGTAAATAAAGATAAATGATTGTGCTCCTTGTCTGCAGACCCTGGAGCTAAACTGAACAGGCCTCTTATGGTTTGGACCTGCTTCATTGACTGTTCAGACAGCCCAGTAATACGACAGATGTACCCAGCCGTTCCCTCTTCCCCGCTGTCCATTAGATTATGTTCATTTTGTCTGAGATGCCATTATAAGTCTCAAGGTCAAATAAGTCACAGAGAAGAAAGAGGAGGACTAATTTTTTTCCCTGCCGCCCTCCATGCATAAGGGCTCATTCGCAACTTGCAAAGCACATCGTCTTTTAAGGTGCACATACAGCTCAGCACAATTTATTTAAATAAAATGCAGGTGTAATATTCACCTGGAGGCCATTCTGGCACGACAGCAGAGGAGACTTCTCAAGAATGATTTGGGCTGCTTTCCTAAATTTCTAATGAATTATTTGTAAGTAAAATTCATTAAAGAGGCATCTTGCTAAAAAAACCCAAAACAACAACAACAAAAAAAGACCAGAAAAAACTGAACAACCAACCAACCAAAAGTAGAGGAAATGAGATTGCAAGGTCCAAACTGTTTTTCAAGGGAAACTATGCAGTTTATTGTTGAGTAGTTTAAGTGTGGAGAGGGTAGATGAGGAAGGAAAAGCAATGGGTAAGAGTAATAAAGCTTCTTCCAAACAAACCTTGTTAAAAATGCAGAAATTAATTTTATTCCCAATTACAGCAGGATGTATGTCATCTCATCAGTCTCCTGGATAATGAGTAGGGATCCACATCACGCCTAAGAACAGAATTTCCACTCCTGAGCCTGTAAGGATGAAAGTGAAGTATAATAAACCAAGGACTGCATTTCTCTTTCTGTTCTTTAAGGAAAACTAACGAATGGCTACTAATCTATCATGAATAGGATTAATTATGTAGTTAATATGACTTATGTTTCCCTGAAACTTCACTCTGAGCAAGTGGGAAGATGTCCCTCTATTTCTGTGAGTTTGGGATTACAATCATGCATAAAGTTTGAGTTGCTAGGAAATTTAAGGTTAGGAAAGGGTTTGTTTGGAGTTCTTTAAAAGGAAATTACATTTTCCTTTTTTAGTCACTTTCACTATTAGATATTGCTACATCTGCGAAAAAGAAAAAAAAAAAGGAAAAAACCCAAAAGCAATACAACTTAGGGCAAAATATCCAATAAGCAGACACCTCCCCCCTTAAAAAGATTTTAAAAATATTAAAGTTCTACAGCATTTTAGCAGATTCAGAAAACCTTTGACTTAATCACTATGTCTGTGAGGAAGGAAAGCATTATTCAGATTTTGCAGATCAGAGATCAAGGCGAGAGAGATTAAGGGACTCAGCAAACCTGCAGCTGGTTGATTACAGCCAAACCTGGAACTGATTCTGCTTCTCACGTGTCTCACATTTGAATCTTACATGTTGGACAGCCTTGTCTCTGTACACTGAGGAATAGGTAGGCATGAGGTAGGCAAGCTGGATTCAGGACATCCATGGGTAACTTTATTTTTAAAACAACAAATACGGCTTTTAAAGGATGTTCAGCAATTTGTAAAGGCAAGTTCTGATCCTCATCTTATGTTAGGGGAAAGCCAACTTGACCAAAAAATCCTATAGTGTTCCACAACTCAACAGTCTTGACTCTCCAAACTTCTCCTTTTAGAGATGTGAGAACCAGATCAAATTTAAGTAATCTTGCAAGTATACTATGGTTTAATTTTACTGGAAGAAAAAAAACAAAGAAAAGAAAAAAAAGACATCACTCAACCCATAGCATTCCCAGAGAAAGTCTTCATGCTTGCAGTGTGTGATGCTGCTCATTCCTGCTCATGCTTTTCAGCATTGTTGAGCCCATCGGGGTAGAGCCATGCACAGGGAGGCTCAGCCTGTCTTGCCCACGCTCCAAGTTTGCCAGACGTAAACCAGCTCTTGCCCAAAGCCCCATAACAGCACTCCTCTGTAGCTTGAGCTAATAAGTCTTCCTTTGTTAGGACTGTGCAAGCAAAGAAGCCTGAGGGAAGCATGAGGAAATGCCAAGCAACTGAGACACTCCCCGAGGCCAGCCTCACGCTGCAAAAATGCAGACAGCAAAAGTAGCTGCTCTGCCCTTTCATAGGTTACCGCATCCATAACCCCATGTGCTCTGGTCAAGACTTTACTCTTCCCCATTTCAACTCCCCATGGGAAGTCTTAACATTCATTTCTTCGCAAGGCTATTTTGGTCTTTGCAGTTACATGCTATAGTGACGAGTGTAGATTATTCCTTCGGGGTGTGAGGAAGGACCACTTTATAGACACTTTCCTCACCCTCTGCATGCAAGATTAAACACAAGTCGATATGAAGTATGCAGGGTTAGAAAGAATAGAGCCATAAGATTTTTAAAATATGAATCCACTCGAGTGAAACATAGACTAAAGTCTTGCAAATGCATTTTTGAGTGTGCTGCATTACTTCCCCATCGAGAGTTCTCCACATGATCCCTTGAGATATGCGGTCCTCTGAAGCCTGTAAAATTATTCTAATCAGCATTTGCTTAGCACTTCAGAAGTTCTGGCAAACACAAGCTAATTAATTCTCACAGTTCCCCCAGAGAAGGAAGATCTCATTTTGTTGATGGTAGCACAGAGGCAAGGATAGTGTAAGTAACATGCCCAAGGCCATATTTTGGGTTAGTGTCTGGCTCAAACTTGAAAGTTTGGGACTGGCTACCGAATCAAGCTACCCCTTCTATGACTCAAGAACATCAGATTGAGTCCAGGGTGCCTGATAGAGTCAGCCAATTTTCTCCTATATTGTACTTATCTTTAAGCACTAAATACGTCTGACAGCATTTCTGTGTGCACTTATTTGGAGGTCTTTCTCTTCATCAACTGCAAAGGGAAGTTGTGCAGAAACTTGAAGGCCTTAAAATGTAGAGGCATATTACCTGGAAGAACTGCGTGCACTACATTTGTTCCTGTGGGGAAATAAGTGACAAGGATTGGCAGGAAAAGAGTTGAAAGGGGAGGTTGTGCATCAGGTTGTGCATTCTTCTTCTTTTAAAAAAGGCTTTTTAAACTTCTGAGAAAAGTTTGGGTGAGCTTCAAGCTTTCCCTCTCTGTATGTGACATAAACTACTGGACTAGGCAGCGAAATTTATGGAAAAGAAAAAGTAATCAACATGCAAGGTTATGTTGGATAGGGCTTTGAGCCATCTGGCATAGTTGAAGTTCTTCCTGCTCATTGCAAGAGGGTTGAAAACACCCCTTCTATCCCAAACCATTCTACGATTCCATGAAGTCTAGACTTGTGCAGGTAAAAACAGAGGATTGGAGCTGTGAGAATCTGTGATGGGTTATGTTGCATAATGTGTATCACATTATACCTGGGTCAGGATCATAAATTCCTAATTTTCAGAAATACTAAGAAATATTAGGAAAGCAAACACCAAGTAAAGCTCCCATCATGATGATATCAAGTAAGGGCTATTCATGAACTGTTTGTCTATTATTAATTTGTTCTGAAAAGACTGCAATGGACTGTTTAAAGTTTGTCAAGGAAATGGATTTCCTGACCTTCTCCAACCCCCACCCATTTCGCAAATAACTTTCATAAATTTGACTAAACAGGCATTGAGGGATGCCCTTTGTGAGTAGATAGTTAAGCAAAGATTACCCCTAGTGTAACACGTGTTAATAATATCTTCTTCTAGTGGCTCAATGTGGAAAGGAGGTAGGCAACTTCCTAGAGAAATCCCTGTAAGAACTCCATTTAAAAAAGGGCAAGAGTGATTAAGTAGGCAATGAAATTTCTGGGTAGGTAAAACTGTGTCCCTGTTGTGAAAATAAATTAAAAAAAAAAATCCTACAAATGTTTGTATTTCAATTTCAACTTGAATTTCAACATTCTGAAAAACATTAAGTGTAGCAATTTGGGACAAAAACCTAAGCATTTCTAAGTATCATTTCAAAGCTTTGCTTCAAAGTAAACTTTTCTGTTTCAAAGTTCTTTATCAAAAACAAACAATAAGTTAGACAATATACTTTTTACACAATACTGTTATTTTTACTGTCCCTTATTTTTCAAACCAGCAAATCAATAAAATCAGCCCTTTTCTATCAACAGTCATCCATTAAACCCTTTAAGGGGATGAGGCCAAAGCTACATCTGCTATGTCTTTAAACCTCCAGTGGTAAGGATTGTTATGATATCACTGAAATGAAGGACTGGTTTAAATCTGCAGAACCCCCTGCATGCTTTGACTCACTTGGTTAGTACCTTTTTGTAGATAGAAAAGCCCTGCAATCAAACTGGATTGGAAAGAGAAGGAATAAGAAAGGAAATGAAAGTGCATAAAAGGAACATTATTTTCCTGAGGCAGGTTATTTTAAAGATTCAATCAGAAAAGTACCCATGTTTTCTACAACTTAGCATGATTTCCATTGGATGGTGCTTCAGCTTTTTGTTCCTTATTTACATTTTTTTTCTTCTCTTCTTCCCAGCTACTCTGAGGAAATAGCTAAGTTGCATCCTTAGTCATTTTTTTCCGTTGCAACAGCAGTCAGACCTTGCTGAAAAGTACTGACATGCAATGGGTGCCATACTATTACCTTTTTGGGTAGAATAGGGAGCCAAGAAATGTTATAATGCATGAAACTGAATGGGAGAAATGAGAGCAAACAGAAATGGAAATCCTCATCAATTTCTACTGCCTAGTAACTACCAATACGATTATCCCTACCTATTTGAATATCCAGCTTAAAATGATGTATAAATACAGTCCTGGGGTCTAACAGAGACTAGGAATTTTTCTCTATTTTCCCTTTCTCAGTTTCTTTTTCTCATATGACCCTAAAGAATTCCTTTAGCTCTTGTGATATTATTTCACCTTCATGATGCTTGCAGATAATTACCGAAACTGCCTTATGGAAGATGTTGCTTTCTGTCAGGATGATATTTTGCAGTAGATGTCTACCAGGAGAAGAGAAAAGTCCAGATAAACCAGGCGAATGAACCCAACTTCTCTTCCCACAGCAGGGACAACTGGCATCTGATGGAAATGAAACTTCAGCAGACTGATATTAGAAACTGAAAAATTATCTATGCCTCAATCTTTTGAGCAAAAATTAACGTCAATGAATGCTCAATGCATAATAACTACACAGTGTTTTCTTCATTATGCCAGTAGTTTATGAATCCAAAGAGCTGCACTTACATCATGTAATTTGTTTTCCTAAGATGACTCGAAGAAGAAAAATGTCAAGTAATTATATACTTGTTACTCTCAAGAATTTTCATTCCAGGCCCAAGATGAAGACTAATACAAGAATTTGGGAAATAGTCTATAATTTCTGTTCACTTATTTGATGTAGTTTACCTTTATTGCAATGGGGTTTTAATTGATAATTCAATAGAATATTTATACTCTGTCTTGTGGTTGCTGCGCTAATTCTATTAATTCCTGGAGTGGCTACACGACATTCTGTTAGAATCATTATTTTCTTTTTAATAGAATATAGCAACAGACAGCAAGTGACTCGGCATACGGTAGATTGTTCCATTTATTGAAAATCAAGATACTGTATTTGCTCTATTACAATAATGAAGTTGATGATTTCCAATCTGTTTAATAAACTGTTTCTGCATTTGAATATTTATATTAAATCAACCAGCTGGTGAGATCACATCATTGATTTTTTTACTCAGAAATGTATACCAATTATTAACAATAAACATGCTATTTGCTTTTTGCCTCAGACAAGATCACAGGAATTTTCATGCCCATCCCATGCAAAGTAAATATTTGGAGGTCAGCCTTAGCTTTGTAATTCTAAAGTTCCAGCTATGGATATTTACTAATTGCATAGAAACTTCCCTTGGGGAAACTGAGGCATAAGATAATCACAGAGCAGATGTCAGAATGGTCTTCTTTTCTCTCCATACATTTGTCCTTAAAAAATTGAATGATTGTTCTCGATTATGCAACAATAAGAATAGCTAAACAAGAGATTATATGATGTCACCTAGTCCTATGTTGCTGTTCTGGTGTTCATTATAATGCTTTATGCAAGCAGATATGTGTAACTTTGAATTAACTGCTTGTGATTAAATGTGTTAAAACTTTTGGTTCTTCATTTCTTCACACAGTTGAGCAGTTATGCTCCCAGTACTGACCCTCCTCTGCCCTGGTTCTGATTCAAGGAGCTGGGGCTGTTCAGCCTGGAGTCCTCTTCTCCTGATGCTAAGGGGAGACTTTATCATTCTCTACAGCTACCTGAAAACAGGTTGTAGTAATTCAGGTGTTGGCCTCTTCTCCCTAATAACTAGTGATGGGACAAGAGGGAACTGGTTCAAGTTGCACCAGGCGAGGTTCAGATTGGATATTAGGATAAATTTCAACACCAGAAGAGTGATGAATCTTTGGAAAAGGTTTCCCAAGAAAGTGGTGGAATGGCCATCCCTGGAGCTTTTAAAAAAACAGGTAGATGTGGCGCTTCAGGATATGATTTAGAGGTTACAGTGGTGTAGGGATGAAAGTTGGACTTGATGATCTTGAAGGTCTTTTCTGACCTTGATAAGTCCATGATTCTATGGTATCCTTGTGCACCATGGGTTTAAGCATGGGAATGCTCCCACAGTGAAGGCTGAGACTTGAGACTCCAGATATATGAGTTCACTGAAGAATAACACCAAAGGACCAAAATGTCAGTGGTAGAACTCTGTAATTCAGTGTATCTGTTGTGACTTCCATCACCAAAAGGTGGAGCAGCTCTATGTCCAAGAAGCAGACAGGAAAATCTTACTTTATATAAATCCATAGAAAGAAAAAAGAGAGAGGGGTTTTGGACCTATCTCTGTGCCCTTTTCAAAGGAGCCTAAGGACATGGAGAGGAGTAGAATTGGCAGAGCTCTGAAGAAACTTAATAGCATTATAGAAATTACTCCAAAAACCTAAAGGATTTATTAGAGAGTTATTTCTTCTCCACAGGTTTCTTTGAACCATCTCATAGAAGTGTATTTCATTGTATGTTTCATTTTACAAGGTGGTTTAAAAAATTATATGAGAAAGTTTGTAATTTTCTATGAAGCCCTATAGGATTTTTCCATAAGGGAAATATCTCTGTGTATCTAATACATGCAAGATATTACACTGCACAAGAATTGCTAATGAAAAATTTAACTCTTGGTACTTCCTTAAGCACTAATGAAAGAAAGACTACTCAGGAATACGTGCAAAGTATCCAGTAAAGCAGTACCCTGGATTACACTGTGACTTGGGGAGAGGAGCAAAACAAAACAAAAGAAGAAGCCTGTGAATATTTATGAGTTGATCTTATGACTTATCTCTGTATTGACATTTTCAAGTTAAAAAACATTTGACTAAAGGAAAATGGCTAGTTCTCAACAGCAACAGCGGCATTCTGAAAATTTCCTAGCCTAGAGGCAGCATGAAGAAAGAAATAAGAGCAAATGATGTATACTTTGATGTAATGTGTAACCTGGGGGACTGCTAGCCAAAATGGGGGGAGGGGGATATGAAAAATTAAAACGAAACCAGAGACTAGGTCTCTGCCTATAGGATGAAGTTTAATCTCTCAGTACCATTAACAAGAATGGAAGGATAATGGGGAGAGGGCACCAGCAAAACAAATGGCTCTTTGTTCTGTTGGTTTAAAATTGTTTATTTTAGATGGTTTCAAGTAATTAAAGGAAATTGCAGTCTCTAACTATAAGAGAGATCATTAAAGAAAGTTTGGCAGGGAAAAAAAAAAAAAGATAAAGTTCATTGTCCCAATTAGATGAGAAGTGTTTTGCTGGTGGAAGCCACCCAAGAAAACCTGGAGGGAAAACAGAGGGAACGGGCGTAATCACAATTACAGCCCAGAGAATCACGCTGAGGATCAGTCCAGAAAAAAAAAATACACATTGATTTATAGCTTCACAGACAAAGGCAAATGATGGGTTGTGTAAATCACATCAGACAGAAACTTACCATTATTGTTATGCAAAACTAGGAAACTACACTGTCAGGAAGTTAAGGCTGCTAATGTCAGCGATAATCCTATGAAGACTAAGCAATGTGCTGAAGTATGTAAATAGCTCCATTGTCTTCAAAAAGGCCTCACAGGTTTAAAGTTAATCACATGCTTAAGTATTTGCAAGATGATAGCCCCAATAAAAGAAAAGTTATGTTCTGTTTCCTAACTAGGCATATTAACAGTCTGCATTTTGCATGGTGTAGTTAGCATCAGGGTTTTGGGTTGTGGGGGGATTTTTTTGCCTATAACTAAAAGAGCATATCACCAGAAAATGAAAGAGCTTGGAAAATCAGAGGATGCATACTAATAATTTCTTAAATTTTTTACTCAGTGCTGATCCCTCTTATGGTACATCCAATAGCCCATCTCACATTCGATTCTTCTGCATATGCGAAATATGCAACCTGTGCACACGTAATCCATTGTGTATAATCCAAAGAGGACAGGAGCCTATTTACCCTGGGTAACCTCTACTTTAACACAGTTGGAGGACCACATTTCAATCTCCTGCTCTAATCTGAAATTCTGGTTTACAAAGGTGCTGTCTGCCTCCACTCCTAAGTGTGCTGGGGAGGGAAGAGGCTGGTCTTGTTTTGCTCTGGAAGCCAACAGGAGCAACCAGATGCAGGAATGTGGTCACACAAAGGTTTCATCTGTGTTTTTATGAAATGCCACTGGATGGAGCAGCAGCTAGGGACAACTGTGATGTCAACAGGTCACGGGAGGAGTTAGGACATGGGTCCAACATATATTACTATGACTTCTAGGCAGTTGGACTAGGTGATCATTGTAAGTCTTCTTGAACTGAAATAGTCTAGTCTAGTCCTGCAAGTTGTGAAGAACAAAGGTTTTCACTCAGCCTAGTAAATTTGGATGAGCTTTCTCATTCACAACATACTCTGAGTATACTTTAGAGTAAAAACTGAAGAACCAGCATCTCCTTTACTGTTACTCACCTAAGCCAGGTCTACACTCAGCTCTGGCAGCTGGACATAATAGTAAAACCATGTTATGAAGTAAGAAACATCACTGACTGAAAAAAATAGCTTTATCTTATCTAAAGTGGTACAGTGACCTTGGAAAGTCAGAGAATTTGGGAACGTTGCTGCCCTAGAGAGAGGGTGTTAGTGACACACAGGATAATGGTAACTGGATGGAAGGGCAGAAAATCTGTCTTCATCTGCCTGTTTGCTGCTGACCCCATTCAGATCTGATTTATTATGTACAATTAGTTTGCATGCAGTCTCTTTCTTAGCTGCGGCACCCAAACATGATCTTCCTTTCTGCCTGTACACACTCTGAAAAAGGGCTGTTGCTTTCAAAGACCACACAGCTCTCAAAGCGTGATGGGTATTATAACGGTTGTAAAGACCAAAGTAAGGGAGGCTGCAGTCTCCTTCCCGTGTTATTTGTAAAGTTTCACTTTGGAAAGTTTTAATTGCCTTTCAGAGCAGCCTCTTCAAGGAGCATTACTGTCGGCTTGCATATCTAACAAAGGAATTAACACTTGCATTGCAGTCTCAACTGGGGTAAGGGGTGCTTAATCTGAACGGCCAAAGAAAGTGACAGAGCTTGCCCCTGCTCAGGATTTGTCCCAGTATACGAATACAAAAATTATTCTTTGCCTGTTCAACAGATTCCAAACCCCTTTGCAAACTTACTCTCCAAGATGTCTTTGTAGTGCCCTGTGATCCGCAACAAAAATGAGATAATATGCTATAGATGTCATAGCTGGATTTCTTGAAAAGGACTGCAGGAACGAGGAACTCTACTGTTATTATTGTTATCATCACTCGCCTTGCTGCACCACACTTAGGCCATGGTCAAGCATCACAATCCTACTTCAGTAACTGATGCAAACCCAGGACAGAAAGTAGGTGCCTGTTGCCACAGAAAACTTAGAACTTAACTCTTAGGTTTATCGAAATCTTCAGACTCACCTGACGGCAAGAGGAGAGACAACAGATGGAGGCTGCAAACAGATGGAGAAGCGCAAAGTAACACTGAGACAATCATGATAATTGTAATAGGCAACATGAACAGCACACTAGGTACCTTGCCATTGCCATTACCCTGCTTTATCACCAGGGAAAAAAAGACATGGGAAAGCAGACTGTGCAGGGCTGCACGGGGCAGGACTCACAGTGCTTCATTTTTAGATGTCTAGTCTTGTCTTTAGTCATTTAATAGTGTAAGAGATATTTGGGATCCCTAGAAAACCAATGGAAACAGACAGGCAATTCCAGAGATACACTGATATTTAACCTACCCAAGGGATGGGATAAAAGCACCTTCAGGAGCAGCTTGTCTAGTCTGAAGGTGGTACTGAATAGTCAAGGCAGGGAAAGAGACAACTGTTTTTGACTAGATGTGTATTTTAAGGGATACATTTTAACAAAACAAATCCAATCAAGTGGAAATAATAAGACAAGGATCCAATAATATCTGGTCCTCTTCACAGTGCTTGCATACAGGCAACGGAAAAATTGCTGAGGTAATTTTGACTAAAACTTTCAAAACAGAGACAATAATGCTAAGAAGAGAAATGACATTTCTTAATGCAAATCCTTTGGCTATTTCATGGGTAAAATAGATTGACGGGAACTGGGGTACATATAAACATGCACACATATGTATACCAGTGTCTTGCACACACATGCATACACAGAAACAGACATGCACACACACACACACACACACACACATATCCTTCCAATTAAGAAGGAAAAATGTAGAATCTGCTGGGTTGAACAGGAGCACTAGTGAATTATCTAGTCCATCCTTTAGCCTGGGGCAAGACTGATTTAATTATCTCTAACACTTCTCTGATGGATGAGTGTCAAACCTTCCCTTGACTATCTCCAATGAAGGTGATCTGACTATCTCCCTTGGGTGACTTGCTTCATTGCCTTAAATGTACTAATAGTTATGAAGTTTTCCATAACAGTCAACCTAAATATTCAGTGCTTCATCCAGAACCTATCACTCCTTTTTTTTGTTCTCACTGACTAATGAGGATAATTGGTTCCTCTCCTTTTTCAGGGACATGCCTTTATGTGTTTATGGACATTCATCATGACTCCCTTTAGTCTTTTCCTCTCCAGACAGGACGTGCCTGGTTCTCTGAAACTTCAGTGGTAAGAAGCCTGAGGCAGAAAGATGAACGTGTTACAAAAAGCAGAAATATGGGCATTTTTTAAGGTAACAAGGAAGACTGGGCATTTTGCATTGCCAGATATTCAAGAAGTGACTTTCACAGATATGAGGGGTTGGAAGCTAAACCAGGAAATAAAACTGATAAAATCAAAACTAGCTATGAATGCACAATGTATGGGGTAACATTTGAAGGGCCCTGCCAGAGTATCACACAAACAGGAGTTCTGCCATCACCCATCCAGGTCTGTATAAAGACAGGGCTCTGTTGTTCAACTTCATAAGTAGTAAGCTGAAGAGCAAAAGTGAATTCCCAAGCCTATGCTCCCAACACGAATAAAGTTTGCATAGCTAAAACTGGTTGTTTTGTGACCCTTCCACCTGCTAGAATTTACACTGGCCTCTCCTCGTATCTGATTTAATTTCAAAGAGCAGACAATGGGTTCTTCACAAAGAGGCATTTAAAAGGTTAAAAGGGGAGAAGAACACTAATAAAACCTTCTTTGTATTTTATTCTGTCATGTGGGTTAGCTGTCCCCCAGCCTATTCAGTCTGAAATGGCATCAACGCTCCATAGAGACCAATTCATCCTCCTGTTCCTGAAGTGCAAACAATTCATAGAATAAAACAGCACCAGAAAGTGAGAGAAAAATCTCTGTGGGGCTGCCAAGAGTCTAGCTTCATGCAGTGAAATCGCTAGACTTCAAAACTGGAAGGAAGGGTGGTTAACTCAGACCTCGATTGATGGCTAAGGCACTGGACACGGAATTCTCTCAGAGGTATTTAGAGGGTCTCTATTTCTACAGCACTGAGCTTGTCACAGTCTTTATTGTGTTTATTTTCACAGCATCATTATTTCTGCTTCACAGATGGTGAATTTAGGCAAAGTGAGAGTAAGACCCAAATTTACAGAAGGACTTGTTCAGATTTCACCAAGCTTTAGGTAATCTGTGGTCCTCAAACTTCCAAACAGTTCTAAGAAGCCAAGCTCTAGCCAGAAAAGCTCTGGAAAACCTTTCTACTGAAACTTGAATTATTACCACTGTCTGAGTAGTACCACTCCCACATCATCACCAGCTGAAAGAAAAATAATCTTACACCTTTGACATCCCCATGCAAAACTCTACAGCTTACCTGAAACTGCTAGCAAAGATTGAAACACTGTGAAAATGAACCAAATGAACCATACCTGCAGATGTGTGGCCAAATAACCTTTTTGATATCTCTGCAAAGCTGGTGTTTCTTTTTTTTTTTTTTTTCTATTTTTTTTGTGTATGAATACTTGAAAGACAGACTGAAGAACATACTTCTAGAGTAGGTATTAAAACTGCTGGTCTTACGCAGAACAAGGAAATATTTTTTGCCAGAAAAGAATGATTGTCTGAAAAATCTGAGCAACACAACTCTACTACTGGCCCTGGTAGGATCCCTTTCTCAGGCCAGTATCTCTTCCCAAGTCTGATAAATTGAGGTTCTACTGACATGGGGCTAATTCAGATGTAGCTCACACAATGGCTAAGTGTCTCTGTTAATATATTTTCAATTGCCATAAATAGCATATTACAAAGACAACAACTTAAGCAAGGTGCTCCTAATCCTTTATCAGCAGCCTGGTCTCTGTACCTACCTAGCCATGAAATCAGTGATTGACCTCTACCCACACTTTTGCTTCCACAAGTAAAACTGCTGTTTTGAAGAAAGAGAGGCTGGGGCAAGCTAACAAAATGAATCCTCTACCTTATCAGAAAGCTATAAATGAGTGCTGGGAAGTCTTGAGAGATTACCCACTGTCTGGGTATCACAGCTTCATACTGAAGCAGCAGCACTTGACTGTTGACATTTGTTATTACTGCTGAAGAGCAAAATGCCTGTGGTATTTTTATTTGGTATTTGTGTATCCCTAATGCCTAGTCTGCTGCATTCTAGGCTCTATCATGCTCTCACTGACGTCAGTAAGGGTCTTGCCACTAGATAGGAGGCTCCCCATTGGCTATTTCTGCAAACACTGTATGAATCTACTCTTATTTCTCAGGGCTTGTCTTATTATGATTGAGAAAATAATTTTCTTGAGATGGCACTTGCAGTGACCTGTCTTTATTGAGCATGAGTCATGAACAGTGTTATTTCAGGTCTTGTCCTGCCTTATAATGAAGGACATTCAGTAGTGTTAATACCTTATTTTCTAAGACTTCTTTTTTAATGTATATTGGACTACATGGAAGTTCTTTTGACAGTGCAGTCTGATACAGACTCCAGGGTCTTTAATGGTTAGATCTTTTAGCTAGGTGTCTTCCTACTTTTCCCCTGGAGAGGGAAAGAGTATGTGCCATTAAGACAAGGGACACAGATTTTTTATTAAAAACACTTTCCACTGCTGTGATGTTTGCAAGCTTGAACAAGAACTTCAGCTAAAACATATGACCTGAATGAGTCACCACTAAGAATAAAAATAATGGCTTGAAAATAGAAGTTTTGAGACTCCAAAGGCTTGTAAAATGGGTTTGTCTTTCTGTAAAAGTGAGTTAAATGATGGGAAAAGGTGACAGATGAATAGTTCTGCAGGCAGACATTTCCCTGCTAGTCCCCAAGCATGACTGGAAGGGGGAGTAGTTGCACATTTTTCCATAAGACTGCTTGACCTGAGGGCGTTCACCCTGTTCAGAAATGTTTTGTGTCTGGTAAGTGGTTTACCTTCAGATGTGAGCTGGTTTTGGCTCCCAAAACAGCAAGCATCTCAGTTAGGACTGAATGGTAGAAGCTTAGACAGCGTAGAGACCAGTTTCTGTCCATGAAGGCCAAAAAATTCTTGGTAGGGATTTCAGTGCAAACTATGCAGATCTATGTTAACTTGTGTCAATCTGTTTTAAGTCTTTCTCACAACCCTGTAAATAGCATTCAGATTTACAGGTTTCTCCTTGGCTTTCATTGAAAGATATACTTGATTGTGGATAAGCACCCCCTTTCTGAGGGGAAGAAGTGTTGTGGGATATAGAATACCATAAGAAAGGAGATGAAGTATCTATTAAAACACATCTGCACAGTAAGGATTATAACTCTTTTGATACCTTGTGAATTTGGACTGTACGGAAGTCACATGTTACTGGCAACAAGATGTGCAGGGCTGAGCATTTTTTCTTGTACTTAAACACACCTGAGCTCTGAATTTGTCTGGTATCTCCTTGCTCTTTTTTGATTAAACACGAAGGCATTTCATTGCATCAGTGAATAGGCATGCATTCATTTTTTCCTCATGGTATTGACAGATTTTCTCGATCTCTATTAAAAACACACCAGTTAAAGTTTGGGGATATTTGGCATGAGCTCAGAACTGTGCCGTTCATTCTTAGGGCAGCTCAAAGCTTTCACATACCTGCAAACCCCTTAGCTCATGACTGTCTATTAATCAAGCATAATGAATGCTTTTTAAAATGTGTTTGGAGTCTTAAGGATTCACTTACCCACAGATGAGTAGGACTCCTGAAATTTCCTTCTTTCTTCTGGAAATTTGGAAATGAACTGAATGCAAAAGGTCTCAGCCTAACCTGATCTCAGTTGCCCACAAAACTTAATGCTATGCCTGAGCTCATTGAAATCCTGGAGAAAATAATTTTTGATACCAGCCCGATACCAGGACTCAGGTTCCCCACAACTGTCCTCTTGGATGATCAGCTTTACTGTTATTCTTATAGCTACTGGAAATCTCTTTGATGTCTACAGCAATTCTGAGATCATCATTTCCCTACTTGTTTTCCCATAATCTCTCTTCCAGATTTGTCAACTAGCAAGACAACCAACACTGAGTTTTTTGCCCTCCAAACCTATTTTAATCTCTCTCATACTTATTTATACTTGTATATACAAATTAATTTAACATATCTAGGGGATTTCAGCTGTATGGATAGAACAACATATTTTTCTTTTTTTTCCCTATCCAGCTTGCCCTTGTTTTTCCCCTTTGATGTGTAATAATGAGGTGGCACAGGGGAAATGTCTTTAATCAATTGCAGAAACTTAGAGCACTATCAGGATTACATGTATCTCGAAACACTTTATCACTGTCTCTTTCCAGCGTTCATAATTCTGATGTATCTGGTGTACCAGTGTCATGTCATTCTATTACATTAAACAATCTAACATAACAACTGAACGCAGTGAAATGATGAAATGCTGGCCTGCTTCAGAAAATATAAAAAGATAATACACTTGTTTTCATCTGGGAAAGCTGCTATTAGTTCATTTTGCTGCTTTACAAGATTAGAGAGAGAGCTAGATAGGCAGGTAGACAGAGACACCAAACACAAGCACACTGTACTCAGGGAAATGCAGCTCAGGTTTCTCACCTCAGATTTTCCACTTGGAAGCACGAATAGAAGCAGAAAGTTCCCTTGTCTTTTGCAATTACAAAAAAAAAAAAAAAAGAAAGAAAGAAAAAGATGGAAGATCAGAAAAACTTTAGATCTCTGTTCCTGGACTGGCTCGTACATTTGTATATTCATATTTTGTGTATTCATTTAAACATGAAATCATCAAACCTATGTTCCGCTCAGTTTGGATACTTCTATTCATACTGCACCTTTCCTCACTTTAGATATGTTCCCATCAAAAATTATTTTACTGCAGTCAAAAGTCCAACTATAACTCATCTAGCCACCTTGAGTTAGTTTTGATTTAGCTGCCCATGTAGCTCTGCGTGTCAGAGCTCAGTGGCACCACTGTCACAGTATTTATTTCACCCCTTTTCCTTTCTCTGTCAGGGTTTACAGCCCAAACCAAACTTAAAACAAGCATGGCTCCATGACTGCTGTATCTGACAGACACATCCAAGCTAGCCCAGAGCCACAACACATCCAACCCCTTCTTTGTCTGCAGCAGAGACATGTAAAAATGCCTTAGATGTAATTCAATGCACAGCAACATAAACATGGTTTATAGGCAGATCCTAAGTATGGATTTATACACAGTTATTCATCTACATAGTGATGCAGTGGTGAATACAGAAAAAATTCAGCAAATACCATCAGGCAGGGGAGAGACTTGTATTGTGTGTGATAAAGTTCTGTCAAAAGTTTCTGTGTGCATTGTATTTATCACCCACACCAGTGACTGACTCCAGTGGAGGCTTATTTTGAGCCTAGAGTCATTATTGACAGCCCGAAGAAAAAAACAGTAGTTAAAAAATATATTAGCCATTTAAAACTTCTACCCTTTTAATTGTTCACCTTCCCAATTTTTTTAGGAATTAGCTCTGGCTGTTGAGTCAAAAATTTCATCTGATTGTCCATTTTCCCACATGCACACACCTTGTCCCTTTCCTATGATGCTTCAGCTACCGTCACCCAAGAGCTGTCCACAGCCATTTTCCCATTATACCGGTATTTGCTCGCTATGACTTAGTTCCTGGAACAACTTGTTAGCATTGTCCTGGAAAAAAACACCATGAAAGAAGACGATAAATGTCAATATCCCAAGAAGGGGAAAAAGGGCTTTGCAGAAGCATGATGTCCCATCTCCCTACGGTGGATCTTGAAGACATTTCCTAAACCTTCCATATTAAAAATAGTGTATAATCAGTTTAGTTAATTAAAGAATTATCATTTATGAAACTAATATTCAAAATCATCTATGGCTTTACAGCAGTAACTGAAATCATAACTTTGGGCATTTATCTCTGGGTTGGTAGATAGAGGGATTGCAATTATTGATGTTGTTTGGTTGTCAATTGCTTTCTTTGCCATGAACTCTGTTGTGGGATAAATAAGGTCAAACAGACCAAGTGTCATGGACTCAAAATGTGAGTGACTAATGAAAGAACAGAATTATTGATTCACATTGGGCAGAAGTAATTTTTGTGTTAAAACCTTGGCATCCACGTTCCTCGAAAAGCCAGTTGCACTGAGTGTCATCCAAGATTGTCCGATATGCCGCTGAGAACATGCCAGATGCCAGTCACTCAGGGGACTAAATCTCTCCAAAAGAATATTTAATGATTTTATGGATTTAATTTTTTATATATGTACACACACACACCCCCATATAACAGATTTGCTGCATTAGCAGCAGCAGCTGATTTCTAGCAATCTTATCTCTAGGTCATCTTTCATGTATATGTACATACAATACCAATTACACTCCATAACACTTGAAATAGAACCAGTAAATGCATGTGTAATTCATCAATGAAACAACACAGATTTTTCTAGTGATGCTTGACCCTATATTTTTCTTTCCTCCTTCTGGTTCTATTGTGTTCATTCATCATGTTATAGATCCATTCAAATCATAAACTCTTGAGGGTAAGATCTGTGTCCTTAATTTGTTTCTGAAGAACCCTGAGTACTATTATATACATAATAAAGAACAGCACTTTCCCCCAAACCTGTGTAACCCTCAATACAACCAAAACCAAGGTCATTCACTTGGCTGAAAGCGCGGCACGGAAGCAGTAGCTAAGCTGAGAAGGCTAAACTGGCGTGTAGACTTGAAGACTCCAGCAGTGGGTGAATAATATAGAGTCCAAGCTCTATAAGCAATGTAGTATTTTAATCACTTGTGTTCAGACACTAAACAATTCTGCAATATGATTCAACAGTAAATGTCTCAGACTTCTAAAAGTATCAAAGAGCTTAACACCCCCTGATTTCAATTGCTATAAGAAGACAAAACATCTTGTGGGTGGAGGTCTACAACCAAAGGCTAGAAGCTTAGGACTCAAATATGTTAAACTAACAGGTATTTGGTATAACAGTGTGGTACAGTCCCAGATTTTTTTTTTTTTATTTAATACCTTTGTGAATCAGAACAAAACTAATATTGTTCATTTTGACTAGTGACAGATCAAACAAGGAAGAAAAGCTATCTGTACAAAGCTTAAACACTTGCATACAAATTAACTCCCCTGGCCTCATACCTGGTACAAATCCTGCAGTTCATCACCCAAGAACTTCTCACCTCAAAATTTTCTGCAGGAAGGCTGGATGAAAGAATGAATCTCAAGAGAGAGAGGACTCTCTCCATGGCAGAGGAGGATTCTCCCCATGGTTTTCATAGGCTCCTCAGGATCTTTCTTAACCTTCTGCTAAGGAATAAATCTCCTTCCAATTTGATGAATCCTGCCAATTTTTCAATCAGTTGTCACTTGTGAAACCACTAATCAGAGTGGTAACACCCTTCCACAAAACTTCTTCCCCTGGAACTGGTAAAGTGAGGTGACTATGAAATCTGAGTGTGGGGTAATTCTTCAAAGCTTTGATCATAAAGCTTTGATTATAACGGACTATTGTGAGAGACTTCTCCTCTTCCATGTCCTTCTCACACCTTCCTTAGCAACTGGGAGCTGAGCAGAGGGAGGAAAATTGGGACAGAACAGCAAAGAGAGTGGTTGAAGTGTATGTACTGAAAAAAACAACTATTAGAAGCTACTCATTTTCTTGTCAGCATTTATCAGGCTTAGACTGAAGTGGCAACCTGAAGTGAAATGATATCTTATATCTTGTTGCATCATTCTTGTCATATATATCTTCTCACATCATCACTGAGTCTCCACATGGGTTAAATTAACAAACAAGCAAACGGGCAAACTTCAAATGAAAAAAGAAGAAATAAATTGTGAACCAGAAATGGACTGTGTTGAGGCAATTATATTTTGGTTATGGTATCAAAATTTACTGCCAGATGCTGCACTTCTTTAGTCCAACATTTTTGCATTTGCCATCCCATGGGAAAAAGGAAAAAAAAAAAAAAAGGCAAAACCAGACAGTTGTACCAACAGGAGACAGACAGTAAGGTATTATGTACATCTTGATGTATGAGGTAGCAAACCTGCAACAATATATACACCCAAAAGCTCCAGGGTGAATATTAAATAATATTGGCTTTTTTCCACAACAAAAGCAGGAAAGATATCCATCAGATTTTCAGAATGCTTGCAGTGGCAATGAAAAGATCTCGTTTCCCAGATGTCTTTCTGGGATGACTTTGTGCAGTGTTTTTTGCTATTAGCTGGTGTCTAATGTGATGAACTGGTTATGAACTCTTCATTCATCATCTAAGCTAGGAGAACACCTAGATGACTTGGTAATGAACAATATAGGGTGGTTGGGTTCCCCCCACCCCCCGCCCTTCTCTCTTGCTCGCTCTCTGTGACTCGTTCTCAGGATTTCTTGTCTGACCTTGTTGGACAAATTTTACAACTCCACCATGGAAGGTTACAAGACATCAGGGCTTTTAATTCCAAGTGCAGCATTTCCTCACCCCACCAAAGTTAGCTGGCAGTTCCAAGAAATAAATGACTTTTGCTGGGCTCTTAAATAATATGATTTGCATGCTTGAAATGAGATCGCCGAAGTAATTGTAGAATATTGCTTGCCATTATAGTCATTAAAAACAGGCAGATGTAGGATCACTCTCATGGAAAACTTTCCTGCTGGGTTTTCATGGAGATAAGTGCACAAAATCCACTTCTGAAAAGATGTTGAATAGAATGAATTTGCCATTCACTGACTGTCTGATGATGATTTGCTTGTTAATTGGGAGTTTAGGCTTTAGAGAAACCTTAACAAATGTGATTGCTAAATTCTGGAGGTTGCCTCCCTCTTTGCAAGACATGTTTACAGCTATAAATTCTTCTTTCATTGCATGGCATTTTAGTAGACATTTGTCAGTGGGGAAATACAACGTTACTCATTTTTATAGGGGGACTTTCAAAGATATTTTCAACTTCATAGCATGTCAAGAACATGTTAATTTAAGTCATAAAGGTGCTTAACTCTATGCTTAATTTTAAGCACATGCTGAAATCTTAATGTCTCCTTGGTAATTTCACAAGTGATTAAATGTAAGACATGTTTTCCCAGCAAGTAGTGTCTTAAAAAGCTACGTCACAAGTAGCTAATTATTTACATTGGTGGGAGGAGACTCAGAGAAAGAGAGATGCATGGAAATAACTAAAACTAAACTCTGCCACAAAGTATTTAACTAAACGTGGGGGTCAGTGTTTCTTCTGGGAGCCAGTGACTGGCCTGCCAAGATACCTGACATAGTCAGCCATATCAGAGCAGCGCGACACCATCTCAGTGCCAAACATAGTATAAGGCAGCAATCACGAAAGCTCAGATCAGGGTAAAAACACCCAGACTACATTTCAACATGTCCTGGAAAGATAGAACAACCCGTTTGCTGCATATGACCAAAATTACAAGAGGGAGTATCATTGGAGGTTCATCACTAATGCCACACAGGTCAGGATATGAACCTGGGTGACATTCCTGTTGTTGCCTCTTCCAGACACTGGAGGCTGGTAAATAGAAAAAGCTTTTGTTCTAAAGGGCTTGGAACCACAAAATACCCGGATAAAGCTGTGGAACTGTCATTTTTCTGAAGACCACCTCTGAAAAGAGCATTTCCAAAGCAGAAGGAGAAGGAGAAGAAGAAGCCGTGGGATGTCTGCTGTACATGATGCTGTTTGCCCTCCCAGCACATCCAGGTAGCGCTGCAGATCCTGACCCCCAACACATCAGCCTGTGAGTCCAGCAATGTGTGAGAACCTGCCAGCTCCCTCCCACAGACTCCAAAAGACTTTCAGCTCCAGAAAAAGGGATATAAGCCTTAGTAAATACACCCAAACACACGTGCCAACACAGCAGAGAGTGCTGAAAGCAGGAAAGGATCAGTAAAAAGTAAGGGCAATACTGCTGGATTTCTTGGCAAAAACAGATCTTCTCATCCCTTCACTTTTGGGAAGGTGGAAACTAATTTCCGAGCTACAGTACCGTGTGTCCCAGGGCAAAGTCTCCACTCCAGAGTACGTTTTCACCAACATCTGATGGACAAGATTTTCTCCTGGGTTTCCAGGCAAAATGAATAGTGTTCCCTCTTAGTCACTGCCTGCTCTCCCCCTCCCGTTTTTGGAGATGGAGAAACTGAGTCTCAGGGAACTGAAACACCTCATCCAAGGTCAGTAGAAAAGACAGAAGCACAACCCAGGAGTCCTGCTTGCCCCTTCCCTCTGCTGTAACCACTAAATCCCCCAATCAATAATGAATCCGTTATGGCAGACTCATATTATATCTAATGTCAGGGGGAGAAAAAAATGAAAAAAAAGAAGGGAAGAGAAGAAGTTGTAATAAAAGCACATAGGATAGAGATATACATTTCTCTTTAGAGCAATAAATCTTTCCAAAAGGAAGTTGGTTAAAATTCTTTACGTTAAAAAAATGAGGTCCACAGGGACTCCAAATTTCAGTTCGATTTTTAGCTGAGGCATTTTTTTTCTTTATCAAACACTTGGTGCTGTAATGTGATAAGGGCCCCATGCAGACCATAAAACTAATTTATCATCTGTAAGGTGTACAAAGAAAATGGTAACTGCCTGCTTGTCTGCTTGACATATGAGGTCATTTTTGCCGCTAGCTTTCTAATACTGAGCAATTTTATCAGCTATTTATATACATTAATTGTAGGCACCCATATGTTCACCGTTGTATTTAATAATGCATTGCATTGAATATGCATTCCTTAAGTTTTAGCATGCCGTGTGCATCTTTTATTTAACTGTTTGGTTTGCCTATTAAAGCCCATTATTCAGCTCTGCCGTGTAACCCTCTCTCTCTCGAGCGGATTTATGTTTCTTTAAATCTTGCTCACCATGTTGAAAGGCAGTGGCGTGAACAAGGCCACCTCTCTCTTCCCGAAGGAATAGCAGCAAAACAAGCAAAATAAGGGCCACGGTCCACTTAATAATACTAAACAAAAAGGATTATTCAATGAGTCTCTTTCCTCAAGGGACAGCAATGCATTCATGCTCTATGGTGTGCACACAGACACGGCTCTCTATCAATATAGGCAGGGAATTAAACGAGAGGCCCGATTCTGATGCCAGCTTAACCGGCACCAGAGCTCCTGCCAACGGAAATGAGCTGGGCAGAGTGTGTAAAACACCACCAGCAAACATCTGTGGTGTCTTCCTCTGAAAGAAGGATGAAGGATGTGAAAGCATTTTACCCTCTGCCACAAAATCCCGCTCGAGTCTAGAACCATATCATGTATTTCTACATAACAACTCTGAATTGTTTTGTTTCCCAGCACTTCGCTGTGGAAAACTACCCCTACAAGTGGAAATCAAGGGGGAGGGAGAAAGCATTTATAGGCAGCAGTTCTGGGAGGAACTGTTCCTCCTCAAAGACCTCTTCCTCTGGTGCAGCTGCTTGCTTTTCCCTTTCAAATTCCTATTCCATTTCTGGCATTGCTTTGTGTCTGACCTACAGCAGCAGCAAATTATTTCAGCCCTTGTCCAGCTCAGTGGAGATGGATGGAGTTCCTGGAAGGGAAGTCCTGATCATTGTCTCTCACCAAGCCTGGGAAAATGAGAGCTGCCCACACACGTATGAGAAAAGGGACATTATCCTAACACAAACTATCCTTTTGGAAAGTGTGGGGCCTCTCTGTGAGGAACCCAAAACTATCTCACAAATTCAAAATTTTCAGCAACTGGAGATACCGTTATGAGTTATCAAACGGTGCTCCGAACATCACATCCTGAGTTGGGTAGCAGAAATCTCTGTTGCTGCCTTTTCAGGATAGGATGAGAAGTCCTCAACCATGTATCCTATGCACTGTGGTGCCACCAGATAAAAAGGAGCTGCTGCTAGCCTCAGAGATGTACTCTGATGCTTTCAGAAGATCTGAATTTTAATCTCCTCCTTGTATTTCCAAGAAGCAAAGGAAGACTGTGTATTGACAAACGCTGGCTTTCAGGCAGCTACAGATTTCTTATGGCATTCAATAACATGTCAAGAAATACATCTGGGGAAGAAAAGTTTCCTTTTTGTGATTTCTTCTTTGTTGCTTTACTTCAAGTCCTCTCAAACCTGAAAACCCAAAGTTGCTCTTCAAAAAACTCTGCAAATTACATCTCAATATAAAATGAATTTCCCAAAGGCTAAACTTCCAGGTTGTGTTTTTTGAAAAGAAGATTCTCTAGCAATTGCAGCTGTCTTTGTAAGAGGATTTTATTGTCTTCTACCAGGTAGCGGAAAGCCTAAGTGGAGTTTGTGGGCAACGGGTCTGAAACAACAGCAATGCTTTTTGACAGCTGAGTACATCCACAATCCTTTCCAGAGACCATGGTAAGAGCTGCGAGTGCCTCAGAGCTCCACTAGCCTTCAGCCTCGTATGTCAAATGCAAACAAACTTCTGGCTTAGGTCTGTGTGTTATTAAATGATGAAGAGGTGCATTCTACTCCAGGCATTCTATTTAGTATATTAAAGGGCTTTTCATCTAAATATTTTTTGTTTCATTTAGGGTCCATGAAGGGTTTTGAGAGAGAGCCTCTGCTTCCCTGCAGAATAGCTACCCAGCAATGTCTGGGAAAGCATCCTGACTACACTGCTCATCCACAAGCCTCAGCCTAATGCAGAGGTATCTCCTCTACAGCTGAAAAGGTATTCTGGACACTATGCAAGCACAAATTCCATCCTCGGGAAATTATACTGAGCAATTATATAGCATCTTTACCACTGAGATCTCATGTTAAGAATAAGCATTGTGAATGAAGAAAATGAGGGATGAGAAGGGAAGCACTTTGTGCAGTGCAAACACTGCTGGCCAGCAGGATTTGGCTCAGGTGCTTCTCCAGTGCAGATGTAGGATTTTAACCCTTCTTGAATTTTAATCCTTCATCAAATTTACACAGGTCCTAACAGGAAGTTAAATTAAATTTTCCTTCTCTTTTTAACTTCTTACCTTTTATTAAATGTAACCTTCACACACATCCATGAAGTAAAGCTTGTGAGCGGGGCTTATTCTATAGAACATACTGTGTAGGCCTCACTGGCTCAGAGCCCTCCCCACTCCTCACCTCTCCTCACTTACCTGTGCCTGAAAAGGTGCAAGTAGGCACGCAGCCCTCTTCAGCCCTCTGCTCCCACATCCATGATCTGCAGGGCTGGAGTTAAGGAGTAAGGCAGTTCTGACTCTCCTGCACAGGCCTGCAGCATGAATTGAAATCTTTGCCACAACCCCACTAAGTCCCAGAAAGCAATCTACAAGATGAGCATAATAAATAACTGTTAAGAGAATTCTGCAGTGTTTTTAGGTAGTGAGTAATGAGAAGTCAGCGTTGGGTGTTTATAAGTATGATGAATCTTTAACAACGGCTAGGTTAAAAATTGTTAGGAGAAAGAAGAAGAAGAAAAAAGAAAAATAAAAAGAGAAAAGAACAGTTTGTCTCTCACAAGCTGCCAACACCAATAACAGCAACCAGTCTGAACAGAAGTGTTCAGGAGATGTTGCATTTCAACACAGGCCCCTGAAAGAAAGAGGTACCCCTAGAATTTAGGTTTGCAGTTCAATTATAGGAGACCTAGCAATTTTCTGGTCCCAAAAAGACATCCTCTAAATGCAAAAGCAATCGTATTTATTAATTTCATTCTCTTTATCCTCTTTCTCCTGACTCCTGTCACATATCATTTTCTAGATGATGTGTACATATGACCATCAGCAGCTATCTAATTGTATCGACACTTTGACCTTTGTCCCTGTCTGATCAATTTAAGGGTCCAAAGGGACAGGGGACAATATTAAAGTGAAGGGCAGGGTCTAAAAAGCCCCTCTCTCCACTCAAAGGTAGAAGGGCAGCTAGATCTAGTTGTTGCACCAGACCTATTTCCTATCCCCATCCTCAGCAGTAAGGTCTTCTGAAGAAGTATTGATCATGCCTTAAATCCTGCTTCTCCTACAGAACTGAGCTGGTGAGCAAACTGTGATAAATTCCCAATGTTTAAATCAAACTCATAGGATATGTCTGCACCCTTCAGTTTCATCCTACTTCTGACTGCCGTGACACTATGGGCAGGGATATTGCTGGGGATTTAACCTTTTGGCCAAACCAGACACATTCTGTTATGAAAGGTGAGGATTTGATTGGTGTCAATCATTTGCCAACCTGTCACACAGAGTTTTCAGCCAGTATAACCTTTTAAGGACTGTCTTAATGAACTGGCCCCGCTCCTGTTGTCACCTGTCACTTCCATCTCACTGCTCTCTCACTGCCACTTGGGTCCCCTTCTTTCATGGATTTTCTTACTTTCTCCTTCCCCTGTTTCAATCCCTATAAAATCTACAGCAATCCCCACTTCCCAGTCCTCTCCTGAGTCATCTTGTTTCTTAACATTCCTACCCCATGTTGATAAATGAGGAGGTCACCCCAATGTCTTGAAGCAACATTTGTCCTCCCCCAGGCAATTCCCTTGTGCACAGGCTGCTCTTCTTTTTGAAGTTCTCCAGCCTTTTGGCAGAAGTATCCTAGTTTAGGGGTCTTTTATTTTTAGGCTAAAGCTAGCATGGAGAAGGAAATGCCAAGCAAATGAGCTCAATAAAATTTAAGCTAAAAAGCCCATCTCTGGATGGGCAGCCCAACTGCACTCCATAAACATCTTCACACTAAAAGAAACCACAATTACTGCAACAAGGGTGGGCTGCATACATCTCAAAAAGCACATGACATTAGGTCAAATCAGGGCAACTCTCCATACCTTCCTTGAGTAATTACAGCAAGCTATAGTATGTATATAAGCATACATAAGGAATATATAGTAGCTACAATAGCCACAGCTGGTATATATATATAAAAATATGTATATAAGAATATGTAAACAAGGCAGAAAGGAAAATGAAATAGAAACTAGAAAGATTAGGATAAATCCAAAGCAGAGGTGCCCTTAGGCAGACTCCAAATCGAACTTAAACATCCCTTTTTATGCCATCACTCATCTTCTGATGAGCACTGTTGCTTTCTTCCCAGCACATGTTTAGCTTTGGACTTGACCTGTCTGTCAGGGACATTGGTGGCCATTGCTCAGTGAGGGTAAACTGTGAGTCCTGTGGTATGCAAGCAGATACGGGCTGTCTTTCAGGCTGTAGGAATAATGATTATCAAGATTCATCTGAATGGTGGGATTTGTCCTTTTCTTTCTCTAAATTGCATTTGACTTTTAAGAATATTAGTAGAGATTCCCATCTGGTACAAACAAAACCAGCAGATTTGCATGCTGGGAAGCCCAGCTACAACTTTCTTTACAAGGATGGGAATCAAGGGCAACTCCACCACAGACACCTGGCTAAAATGACAGAAGAGGGCTAAGAACCACCTCCTACCACCTTCTGTCCTTCCCTGTGTCAAGGAAATGTGTGAAATATATTTCAGTATTAGTCCTGCTATGTCCTCTGGCCAGTAGGTGCAAAAGCAGCATCGCTGATCAGCTCCTGGTGCATTTGTGTCTCAGTGTTTCATTTTCAGCATTGCAGGGAAAAATGAAATGTATCAACGTGCGTAAACTACCATTAATGGGATGTACCTCTCCAATTTACACTCAGGCCTTGGAAGTGTAAATATTTTCCTACTCCACATTTTGAGTTTTCTATGATTTGCTCAACTGTGTAAATTGCTGTCTTCCCCATGCAAAAAGTTGCACAAGCTAGTTTTAAAGTCAGCTTTTTATGACAATATGCTATTTAGAACAGGGATTTGTGAGGCAAGACTCCAGGAGCCCAAACTCGTCCTCATTCACAGCAATTTTACAGTCACATAAGTCCATTTGTTACAGGTGAATCAGTCTCTGTTTCCAAGGTAAGAAAAAACAAGTCCTGCTGATCCCAGGTGTGTGATGGTGGTTAACATATTTTACTTGTTTATGCCTCAGTTTCCTCAGCAGTAAAACAGGATTAGGAGGTCAAGTTCTCCTGAATGTGACAAAGTGATTTCTACGAGCACTCCTTAACACTCATAGAGAGAATACTTTCCAGGACAAAATAACTTTTCAGAGGCAGTAAGGTCATGCCACGCTGACTCATTTTTGCTGGAGTTCATCATTTGACTGCGGGGGTGTGGGAAATGAAAGAAAAAAGAAAACAAAAGAGGCATTGTTGATCACCCTTTATCTCCCTTCTCCATACTGGCATTTCAGTGTCAGAAGGTATTGGCGTAACTTAGGGAGCTACAGACCAACCTATTTGTTTCTGGAAAGCAATTATCAACCACCTACCAGAGCAGGAATTGCTTTTACACCTGTCCTTTGGACAGGGAAACACTAGGCACTGCCTGCTGCTCGAAGGGCACAAGTCTGCTTCTACTAGAATCGGGGGCCAAGCTCCCTTTTGCTCTAATGGTACCTAGAAACTGCAAAAGAGAAAAATAAGATCAAGCATTTCTATGTCAGACAGTGAAAACTAGTAGAGAGGATGAGTGGGTCTTGAAAGCCATGCAAGCACATTCCTTCCCAACCTAACAGGGTGACTGCACAGCTATGGGGGACTTTGTCAAACCCTGAAGATGCAGCCACTGAGAAATGGTGCAGGAATGTGGAGTGGCTCAATCCCCTGATAGGCTGTAGAAGGGAGAAAAAAAAAAAACCAAAACATTCGTTTGCCTAATGTTGAACAAAACAAACTGATAGGTGCACGCACACGTGCACACGTCTGTAGGCACATGCCGACATGGAGACAGAGAAAGAGGCTTGTGCTTTCCTGTTGCTCACAGAAGCGGCCGCAACACGGAGCGTCTGGAGCGTGTGGCCAGGAGGGAGGGTGACGAACAGATGTGTTTGTTCATCTTAATGCAGCCCCATTAGGCGAGAACAGAACCAAATCCCCCATCTCGTCTGGCTTAAACCACCTTGTCAGCCTTCAAGTACCTGGGAGAGGATGTACCGCCGCAATGCAGTCGGTGGCAGAAGAGCATTGCCCTCCTCTGAAAAATGTGCTCAGTGAGGTGGCCTGGCCAAGAGACTGCAAGGAGACAGAGCACTGAAGTCAGAAAAGGTGGTAGATAAATAAGGTACTCCCGGTGGAATCCATTACCGGCTGATTAGGAGAGCTATTTGGGTTATCAATATCCAGATAAAGCACAGCCTGTGAGGGGGAACTCAACCATGAAGGTGGCCTGCTGCTGTCTCACCTCCAGAGCAGGGAGGACCCAGCTCCAATGGCAGTCTCTGAAGCATCCTTTGCTCTGCTTCATCCCTTGAAGGTCTCCATGTGTGTGAGGTCTCTCTCGTCCTTTGATGGAGGAAGGAAAGGGGAAAGGACCACTGGGGTAGGGAAAGCATGGCATGCTAGCAGTGAAGCAGCATGGAACAGGATGAGGACACAGCTTTCACAGCATCCAACCATCAGCTAGGTGAATCTGAAGAAGCACAGTGGGAAATACCACAACATGATGTGCTCCCATCAAGGCCAAAAGCTGAGATAAATGATCCAGGTCTAACTTTAAGGAAAAAAAAAAACACCATAAAATAAAATCCTGCTTCATCCCTTTGTCGAATTAAAAACACCTGCCCTGTCTGGAGCAATTGATTTAAAGACACAGGAAACAAAAGTAAATCAGGTTTGCTTTATTTCAACTGGCTTCAAACAGCAGTGCAGCAGCCATCCCCAGCACACCCCTGCTTAGCAGTGCTTGTTTTTGATGCCCCTTTCTGCAAGGTTTGGGACATTAGAATTTAGCAGCAAAGCCACAGACACATGGAAAGCTCACCACAAACATGGAGGGAATTGAGGGAGAAAGCCTTTGAGGTTTGCGCAGATGGGGGTCCAGGAACCTGATGGCCCTTTCCAGCAGAAGCTGACACATTACAGCAGGCATGGGGAGACCGTGATGTTCCTGACCTTGATGGTGAGGAGACAACACTATTCCCCAAAGGCAGGGAGATGGTAGGTATGAGGCAGAGAAGCCAACCAGACACATATGTAATGGTTTTTTTTGGCCACAGCTTGGGATGGACATCCCAGAGCTGGTTGGCCCTTGTGTTGCCACTCTGAGCTTGCTTGTGGAAAGCTCTCACCTCACCAGGGAGGACTGACACCCTATTCAGCTGGTTAAGCCTTTATGGCTCTACCATCCGTCCCACCTCTGGGTTTTCCTTTAGGCTGTCTCTTTCAGAGCCCTTGTTCCTGCTGGAAGTGATTTCTCTCAGGTTCCCTTCCCTGCTCTTCGTATTGCTTGCCCACCTTTCAGTGCCTGCCTGTTCACATTCCTGCCTGTTCGCATCCCTGCCTGGCTTGGGGCTCGCTTCACTGTCCAGGTAAAAGAGCCTGGAATGGCTGTTTCCTTTTGCCTGATTCTGCCTCTTTTCTTCCCCTCTCTGACTGGGTAAGCTTCCAGCCTTATGCCCTGCACGGAGCGGAGCAGTCTCAGGCTCTGCCTCCAGAAACCGGCCCAACTCCAGCACCAAGGGGATCCTTCCTCCGCTCTGCATGCCCCATCCCTATGGCGTGAGATGAATCATCCAACGATAAGCCCTGCAAACCTCCAGCAGCAGCTGCTGAGATGCTTCCTGCCTGTATCCCAGGCTGGGAGCCCCGACAGCAAGAGCAGCAGCATTTTGTAGAGTCAAACGACATACAAAGAGCAGAGACTGCGTGCAACAAAGACTGCGGCACAGGGAAGGAAAGTTCAATACGTCTTTATTTTGGGGCTCTACAGCTCAGCGTTCCCACCGGCCCTTCCTCCTCACTAAAGCCTTTTCCACACCCTCTGTGCTTTCTGTTTATGTTCACCTGCTACCCAATTAACTCCCCGTTTAGCTGTGCACCTGCAGTGGCTTTATCCTCAGACCACTGCACTGGAGCCATTAACCCTCTAGATTGCACTTGCTCTGAAAAATACCCATCTGAACGGCTGGAGCATTCATCTGTGAATAGGAAATATGCTACAGTAGTTCATGGCTGGTAAATATGTGACGAGGGAAAGAGAGATTATGCTTTATTATCAATTGACTTGTGTTGCCAATGGGCTTTCTGTCATAATTGACTAATGCCACCCAGAGTGATATGTACTTCTGCTGATAGCTGCATTACAAGCTAAGGCTCCAGCACAGTATATGTTTTCATTCAATCTCTATAGGAGAAACTCATATATGGCAGCTGACAATGCCCCGAGGGGGGAAATCAGCCGTCTTGGGACTGAGTGGAAGGCACTCGACTACAAACGACAGGAGACGGGAGAAGAATTGGGAAAGTCGAGGCAAAATTAGTCAGAGGAGATTCGGCATGTCGCAGCATCTCCTGCCTGACACGCACCGAACTTTTCGGAAGCAGCTGAAGAGCTGGAGCAGCCTTGAAGCTGCAGAGATGCTGCCGTTGGGGTTTTGTGGTAGGGTTGGTTTTTTTTGTTTGTTTTGTTTTGTTTTTTCTTTTCTGAAGGAGGAGGAGGAGGTAAGACCAGTAAAACTGTAGCAATTTGTTAAGCAAAAAAAAAAATGCTGCAGAGGGTGACGCATAGGATGGGAGATAAAGGGCCAGAGCTGGCAACGCAGCAGCGGCAGGTCCGGAGAGAGGAAGAAACTTCGTGAGGGCTGGGGGAGGGCTGGGTGGGGAGAGGAGGCTGGAGGCGACACCGGCTTAGAACAAAACCTGCTGATTGCAACCTGCTTGTCGGCAGAGGAAAAATTAACCTCCCTGATCTCTCATAGCAGAGAAAAAAAAAATAGTTCAGAGCAATGACACTTTTGCATACGTCTCCAAAGGAGACCTTATCCTTCTAGGGAGCCCTGCAGCCTTGTTCTGTTGTCCTGCTCCCTAGTCTGCAGTCCTAAAGACCTCATCACCTCAACCTGTTCTTCCGCCCTTCATGTAACAGTGAGAAAAAAAGGAAGGATTTTGTACCTCATCTCTGGGCAGCACACTGACTTCTGCCTCAGTTTCTCTCTGCACAATGTGGAGAACTTTTGCAAGGCTGTTTAGATGCTATTAAAAATCTGCAGAGCCTTGAGTGGAAACTTCTGCAGAAACTATTATTATTCAGGACTGGGAAGGCAGCCTAGGTAGACGGAGAAGAGTGAGTTTAAAATGCTTTGTGCTGGCCTGTTGGAAAGCAGTAAGTTATCTGTATCAAACTCAATGTTTCTCTTCCCCATCATTCCCTGGTCAGCAGTGAGACAAAGCACAGGGGCAGCATCTTTATGAACATCCCTTCCTGTTGATCTCCACCTTTAGGACATGAGACTCCTCCACGACAGCACTGTCTACCCCAGGTTGGTGCAGATGCCAGGGCATCACGCAGGAATGTTCCTCCCCATCTCACCCCACATTCATCCCTTTCCCACCTCATCCCTTCACCCAGGAAAACCCTTCCTTCCACCCTTCCTGCCACTCTTTCCTGATGCAAATCCCTCCAGAAAAACTTCCTGGCACCAGACGCTCTCTCCCCCTGCCCACATCCACCCAGAAACACACACACACACACACACACACACACACACACACTCTGTCTTATCTCTCCCATTGCATGCACGGCACCAACGCAGGCTTAAAAAATAAAATAAATAAATTTAAAAATAAAATTAAAAAAAAGTCAGACCCTCTCCGCAGCAGATGGAGGACCGATACAAAATCACGGCTGGTCAAATGTTACCCCCCCGCCCCCCGCTTCCCTCTCCCATTCCTCCCCAATAAGTGAGCAACAAAGAGGGGGAGAGGGAGGGGAGAAATGGCCCATTTTCCAGCTTGTGAGATGATTAGCACTGAAAAAGGATTTGCTGCACCAAAATATGCCTGGAGGTTGTGCAAGCACCAGCTGCCATCTAGTGGAAAGCTGGTCAGATTTGTCACCAGCAGACACTGCCTCATTTACCTCCGCAGCAGGAGGCGAGGAAAGTGTATTCTCCTAAATGTGTTAACTTAGCAGTGTTATACACTAGAAACAAATTAATATATAATTCTTCTGTGTCTTAAGGTCATTACTGCCGAGGCATAAATTAATAGAGCTATTCCAGTTAATTCATTCTGGCGTTTGCTTCTGCATGTCTGAGCACATATGTGATTGGGGCCTTCGTCTCGTTTCCGCTGGTGGAAATGATGAAGTCCTGAAAGGAGCTTTGCCATATTAATGTCATTTTTAACCTAAAAGTCAGGGAGACACGGGGCTCTGATGCTTTTTTTTTTTTCCCGGCTGCACTCCTGCAAGGCAGGCTGCAAGCGCGGAGTTACTTTCCAAACAAATCCAAGATGAAACCGAAGGGCACAGTATTTTTCCTCACAGATGTGTGTGTCCTATGTATAAGCAGGGCATTAGAGCACTCTTCTGAGAATAGCAAAGAAGGCTGTAACGCACATTATCCGATCACGGATGCATTAAGCTGTCCTACAGAAATATAGATGTTTTCCTTTCAGATCAGAGAGAGAACAGACATAATCAGTGGAGAATGAGACAGCAGCTTTAGCATCCTTTCCCATTTCTTTCATTTCCCTGCTTTTCTTTTCAGGGACTCATCCTGCAGGGTAACATGCGCCCCAGGCACCCTGCTTGGCTGCGGCTGCATCCGCTGCTCTGGGAAGGGAATGAGAGAGCTTGGCTCCTCGTGGGGATGGGCCATCACCCAGGGATTCCTCTCCTTCCTACCCCATAGCAAACAGAGTTTAAGACAAACAGGGCTTGTTTTTTTGTGTTCTCCATGAAAACATACTGTGGGAAGGTTTCTGGGCATTTTGGTTAAATGTAGAATTTCTCATCCAACTCATAGAAATGGGTCTGGCACTGGTTCTACCCAGCACGTGGGCTAGTGGTAGCTCCATAGCCAAAGCACCCTCACATGAGTGGGGCACACAGCATCAAGGCCCTATATTTTTCAGGCAGAGAAGAAACTGGACCTCAACTTCCAGAAGCCACGATTCCAGAAAGTTCTTCTTTGTTTTGTTTTTTTTAATTAACAGACACAAACTGGGAGATGAGAAATTTTGTAGCTGCACAAACTAAACTATTTCTCAGATTCTTGCACCAATTTTTGCAGAGGAAAAGATTCTGTGTAGTAAAAGTGTCACTGGCATGTCTGCTTGAAAGATTCTTTCACCAACCAAAATATTTCCTGGGCCAAGTGAAGAAACAGAAAAAAAATGTGTAGAAAAGTTTCAGGCTGTTTTTTTGGTGGCCTCTTAAATTAAAAGGACTGCCAATAATGCATGTTTGTATTTTCTTTCTTGTGCTTTGCTGGGATGAGGACAGATTGCAGTAACAAAAGTCAGTGAAAGAGGTGTTCTGCAGCAACATGCTTGCTACTAAACCACCATGAGCTTTACTGTTATTTGTATCTCCGGCTTCATATGGATTTGAATTATTTGAGATAAAACATACAGGCACAAGGCAAAAAAATTAAAATGTCCCTGGTGCAGCAGAAACTAAACTGCAAATGGTAAGGGTAGGTGATTGTACCTTTCCTCCTTCTCCACATATGGTATAAACCAGACTAGGTCTTGTGTGGCCAGGTTGGAATCCCAAAGCAATGCCCATGCCAGTAACCACCACGTCTTTCATGTCTGGTTTCCTCTGCCCTACAGAAACCACCTGCTGCTCTCCTCTTCTCACAGACACAAATCTGAGAATTATACGGGTTGGAAGGGACCTCCAGAGATCATCGAGTCCACCCCCCCTGCCAAAGCAGGTTCCCTAGGACAGGTCACTCAAGTAAGTGTCCAGAAAGGTCATGAATATCTCCAGAGAAGGAGAATCCACACCCCCCAGGCCAGCCTGTCCCAGGGCTCTGTCACCTTCACTGTGAAAAAGTTCTCCCACGTATCAGTGGCCCTTGAAAGGGGCAATGGCCTCAAGTTGGAGTATAGGAAGTTCTGGCCATTTCCCTCTGGCTCCCGCACTTCAGGTATTTATAAACATTTATCAGATGCCCTCTCAGTCTTCTTTTCCCAAGGCTCAACAGCCCCAGTTCATTCAGTCTTCCAAAAAATGTTCCTCCCACCCCAGTGCATCCCTCTCAATGAGGACACACAACACCCTTGGTGCTGGTGTTTTTTGGGGTGAATCTCCAAATTCAATCAGTTCTTTCAAGGCAATTTCTGAAAGAAGCAACAAGAAGCCTGAATTCATAGTGCCCCTTTGAGGAAGATGTCTGCTGTTACCTGAAGCACTGTAGTTAAGTGCCAAATTTTGCACAGTGAAGTCAGAACAGGGCTGCTGAAACCAAGGAAGGAGTGCTGCTTACCACAACTGCATGCACATGACTCTGTATTTATGTGCTTGTGTGTGTGCATCCATAAATATACAGGGGTGTACACATGTGTTTATGTGCATGTGTGTGTGGTTTTTATTTTGGCTTGAGCTTGTGAGGGGGTCTTCTCTGGGGTTTGTTGTTTGTTCGGTTGGTTTTCCTCTAGTGCACTTAACAGGAGCATATTCCTGGAGCCACCTGCTGCTTGCCAAGGAGAAGTAGGACACAGGTCAGACTCATGGCACTGTTCGTGCATCTGAGCCCAAATCCACTCAGCAGAAGGAAATCCCTCTGGTGTGGGTTTTGCTGGGGACTGGCCAGACCCAGGTCTGCTAGGCTTTGCAAATCCTGTGGAGTCAGCTCCAGCCACATGATGAAAGCCACCAAAATCAAAGCTTAGTGTTTCATTCTTCAGCTGAGATCCCTTAATCTTATGCTCTCTGTGGGGCAACTACTATTTGGGATTAAGGCTAGAACCTGAAGGATGAAAGAAGAGAAAAGAATATGTTAAAATAAAGGACTCAGAGACAGAAAGAGAGAAGAGGGGGAGAATAAAGGACCGTGCTGCATGTCATCGTGGCACGCTGTCATTTAAAGGGCCAAATATCTTCATTCCCCCTTTCTCATGTGAGAAGACAGGAACCAAATCCTGCATCACTCCTTTCTTTAATAAAAAATATGTTTTATCCCAGTGGAAGGATGTGTTTCTTGCTGTCAATAAGTGTCAGCAGCTAATCTGAACCTTTCAATAAAACAATGCCATTAAATAATTTAACCTGGGAAGAAACACTGATGGCTGTGAAATAATTTATGGATTTCAGATGTGTCAAACTTTAAAGCACTGAAGGGAAGAAATGTGAGAAATGGACTAGTGTGAGATTCCCCAGCAGAAAGAAAAGGAATTTGTGAGACTCCCCCACTAAGAAGAAAAATCAGTGAGGATGAACAGCCATCTGGATCATAGATTGAATATGAGCTAATTCTATATATCATACGAAAATGCATTCTTTAGAAAAGCAACATGTATAAAAACACAAGTTACACTTCCTACAGAAACCCCTAAGATGGCTAAACAAAGCATTAAGAATGATAAGGCAAATAGGTGGAGTCTGTTACTTGCCTGATGCCTGCATACAATTGCTAGTCTTGTTACTAGACATTAAATAAACATGTCAAAAGAAAAGCAGAGAGATTTTGCCCGAACAGTGAGTTTCAATATGAGTTAAAGGTGACATTGCAGGAAAAAGTGACAGACAATAAAAAAAAAATCCACAACAAACCCAAACCACAACTATCAAGTATATTTTAAAAAAGGGAAGGGGGAGAAATGTAGTTAAATAGAGCAGGGTTTTGTATAGTCTAACCTTATTAAGTAAACAGGCTATTTAAACCCCCTCAGAAATATGGGAATTGAAGGAAAAAAACAGACTGAATCTCTGTCAGCACCTGGTTCTGACATTCCAGGGCATTTCCTTTTTCTTGTCTCTCTTTCCTTTCTTTTGTTTTCCCTCCTTGCTATTTATTTTATTTTATTTTCATTTTCATTTGGCAACTTCTGCATTCAGAGCCCAGAGCTTGGAATTTCATACCTATTTAACACCTGGTTAAGCAACACTTAACCATTGGCACCAGCTGACTGCATCCCCATTAAGCAGAATTACTCTCATCATAGACATTGGAAATGGAAAAGACCTACCCGGTCATGTAGACCATTATACCACAACCAATGCAGGATTGTTCCATTTAGTAAGAAAAGAAGAAGGATGGGCTTGTCAGGGGATGATGACTCAGAAGAGCTTGGTTCTCTTCCCAGCTCGATGTTAGACTTCCCAAGCGACCTCCAGAAAGCCACTTAACCTTGTTGTGCCTCGGTTCCCCATCTCAGTGACAGCTTCCTTTCTTCCACCTCTTGTCCACTTACCTTGTAAGTTCTTCAAGACCACGTTTATTTGTACTTGCAGTTGATATTAGAAAGGCTCCCTGATTTCAGATGGAGATGCAAAATACAGCTAGAGAGTCTGTAATAGCTTGTGCTCCCTTTAAGGCTTTACATCTGAGTAACAATGCAGGTTTTATTCCTTTCCTGAACTGAAGAAGTAAGAAGGAAGTAAAGAGATGGAGACAGATTGAAGATGACCTTTAATTTGAATTATTATCTGTTTCTTTCTTAAAACTGATTTAACAACAGAAATTATGAGCTTTAAATCCTAACCTACTTCTCCACACAAGTGCCCTTTTCTCTTAAGGTCTCCCTGCTTTTACGCTGAAGCAGCTTTTTTTGGGCCAACACAATGTGCAATCTGGGATGGGAAAGTGCATCTATCACAGAGGAATATAAACTGCCAGCTGAAGAAATCTCAGAAGTCAGACAGTCAGAAGACTTACTACAGTCAGTGAGTTTATGTTAAATAATTCATATGCTAACACTTTCCACTGGTGGCAGTGACAGGGAAATCCCAAGCTGAATTTGACAGACAAAATAGAACTTTCTGCTGGTCCCTGCTCCCCCAAAAATGACCTGTTGCCAGACCTGCTCTCCTGAGATCACCAGTAAAGCTGGACAGCCTGGGAATGGAGTGAGACCTGGCTGGTATCAACCTGCACCGATGCCAAGAAGGAGGCCATGCTGCTTTGTAAGTGCGATGCCATCACTCTGCATAGATGACACCTTCTATTTCACATGGATATATAAAGCCACATTACTTCTGCCCTGGGCTCTCTGGTAGATTACTGCAGGGTCATTAATTGGGTGGTCACTAGCTGGGATCCAGTAGTGTCTACTTCTTGAGATTTTCCTTGAATCACTGCTGGGGGTTGTGCTACCAGGTGACATCACAACAGAGAGGCTTCCAAGTCCTTTTTCTTAATGCATGAGTGAGCTTAGACTTCTGAGAAAACCAGAAAAGGCACTGCTTACTTTGTCTTTTGCAAGGAAGAGACATTCGTATTTATTTTGTATAGGGGCACACAGTCATTCTAGGAACTGGTACTCTTTTTGGGTTGCTTCATATGTGATAGGACTGTACTGCATGCTGTGGACCATTGTATGTGTAGACTAGTCTGTAGGTGGAAAGAAATAAGTTATTTTAAGAATAAACCTCTCTCCTTTAGTGATTTTTCTCTCTTCTGTACAGCTAATCAACCAAGTCTGATCCATCAGTTATTGTTTGATAGAGGGGAAGAGGCTAATGGTAGAGGAAGAGGCGAGTTTTTAAAATGTTAATTAAATTTAAAAGGATATTGTTGTTAACACTGCAAGGGCATAAAGGATTAGTACTCTATGTCTTGGAAATGTTAAAATACAGATGAAAATTTATGGGAATATATATGTGTATATAAATAATGACAAACCTAATAGCTGTTCATTAACTTCTGTGCCTTTATATCAAGCTCAGAAAGAGATCATACGCTAATATGGCATCTTCTAGTAAAGGACGGGATTAACCTACCAAACTCTTTTGCCTGCTAACTTAATGTGTCAAGCTGAAGAGACTAGAAACAAAACGATGCCCTTCACAAAGCAGTGTCCTTTATCGACATTTTTCTTTACTTTTCCTCTTCTTTTGACTAAGCTAGAGCCTTAGAGCCTTTTTCCCCATCCAGCATAAAATGATATCAGACCCACTGCATTCAATGATATATGCCTCTGCCTTCAGTCAAGAGAAAGTACATCACTATTTTATCGGCTGCAGGTCTCAAGAGCTCATGAACTCAACAAACACCCCCATAAATTACTGGAAAGCCACACCAAAGTGTAACAACAATAAACTAGAAATGGCCTAAGTGGCTTTTCTCAGCCAGACCTTCAAATACCACTCTCTAGGAGATTCCCATGCTGCTTCCTTACTCACTGCAGCTATTACTACTCTCTATCCAACCAAATGCATGAGGTCACATGCAACAAACTGCTCTTGCCTTCCTTGTAATCAAACAGCTTAAAAAGAGTTACTTAAAAAATAAGTGTCCAAAAAAGAAAATTTCTGTGATTTAACTTTCCTTTAATTGCAGCTACTTCTAGTATGCTGAGGAAATAGACTAAATGATTTGCTTTGCAAACTGGCATCCCATCCAGGAGTTAGGTGATGTGGTCATGGAGACGAGGTTCAGAGCCCATGAGGTAACGTTTACCTTGCTAATGACTTCAGTCCAAAGGTGAACGTGCAGTTCATTACTAATGTCCATCCCCTTTTGGATTTCTTTGGCAAGATTGTCAGTGTGGATGTTAATTTAATGCTGATCCTGCTGTTCAAAGCATTTCTAATGTGAGCGCATGTCCAATATCCAGTAGAAATTCAACTGAGTGCATTAACTCATGTCACATCTTCTACCAAGTAGACATTATCTGGTGTTGATTTCCAGTCACTCCAGGCTGGAGGCAGATCTAAAACAACTGTTTCAACTGGAAAACTATTTGTCGAAAGTATGCTAGTGACCAGATTGCCAAAACTGCACTTTTGGGGTTTTCCAGTGTACTCACTTCACCCCCTAACCTGAAAGCCTTCTCCACATCCTCCCTGACATGGTTTTGAACAGCGGGAAAGCCATCACCGAATTTTTTGGGAACTCTTCCTTTTAAATGGCTTCTCAAACTTGGCTTCTTCTGAAAGCTCTGGTACCTGTTGAGCAGAAATATTCTAAAGTTAATTGTGTTGTTTCTGCAGAGTCTCTGGGAGGGAATTTATAGCTTGTTTGGTTCGGACTTCTACGTCTTCCCGTATTAGATTATTCCACAGCCTTTCCACTGAGAAGTTATTTTGATGTTTATCCTCTTTCTCTTAATTTCAACCCATTATCTTAGTTATTTCCCCCTTGGGTAATTTTGTTCCTCCCTGGGTGTTTGCACTGTTCAGACGTTTGCAACCGTCTCTCTCTCCCCCCTCAGATGTTGCTCAACCCTGCTGTGCATATTGACAGTTGTTCTTGTAAAACTTTCCTTGTAAATCAACCCCTCCAGCTCTCTAATCATTTTTGTTGCACTTCTCTGAACTCCCTCCAGTTTGTCTTCATCTCACTGGTAATAACTTTGCCTATGTGTCATTTGGCATTTTCTCCTTATCACATTCCAGCAGAGCATCAAACCTTTTGCCCTGTTGCTGCGTGCTGTTGTCAGGTAGACTGGACTTGAGTGATTGACGTAATCCCTTAATTTGCCGGAGGGGCAGTTTTAGATTTTTGTAAACCAGCAAATTGGTGATTTGAGCCAAATATGATGCTGAGGAGGGGGGTTATTCACTCATCTTGTCTAAACAAAACTGGAGCTGATTTTGTGGATTTAAATCCAGGGAGCTCCTGGGTATTTTTCCCTGCCGTTTCTGATGTTGGAATAAAACATCAGTGCTAATTTGATGGCTTTCCAAGCAGAATTCGAAATTCAGAGGAACAAATCCTCCTCATTGCGAGGCCTGGGCAGCTTCATTTTTATCAGTGGTGGCAGAAGGAGGGAAAGCCGGTGTTTCAGGCAAGAAGAAACAACTCCTGCACAATCCCATCTCCCCAGTCCTGCTCCCAGCCATTCCCCTGAGGTGCAGCCCAAGAGGGAATGGTCCTTCCTAGCAGATATGCCCTTGCTCATTCTCTGCCTTAGTCTAACAGGTCTCCACTGGCTTCCACCTCCTGCTCTCATCTGAGTTTTACATTCTGCCATGTTTATACTCCAACATTTTTATTTTTTTTTTTTTTTTTAAGACTGCCTTGTTTTATTCATAGAAAACAATTGCACTCCTGAGCAGATCCTGTCCTGAGGGTCAGGGAGCCGGAGGGGTTTACTGCCTACCCTATGAACCTCCTGTTGTATCATTGAGCATGTTTTAATTTGCAGCAGAGTTGATTCAGTTTCTCTGTCATTTCTGAGCAACATGCCTGTCTGAAGATGTCCTATAGCTTGAATATCCCTTCCATGTCGAGAGCTTGCAGGCTCCCTACTAAGGTTTTTAAAAGACTGAATTCTCTGAGTGAAAGGTCCCTATGACAAAAGATTGCCTACCTTTCCCATGATTACATTCCCAAAGGTGAATGCCAATGTGTCAACAGAAGGAAATATTTCTCCTCCTTTCTTCAATAATTTATTGGCGTTCACAGCTTTCCCCTTCATGATGACTGCTCCTGCAGCTCTAAGAATATCAGCTCCGCTGAGAGATTGAAATTTACTTGTCACAGCTCTCCCAGGCAGTTATGAACAGCATGGTGCAGGCAGGCTCCTGATTAACAAAATTAGAGAGAGGACGGATAGCAAACATGCAGTCACCCCATCCTGGAAAACTTTAAAGACCAACCTAAATTCAGATGTGCCATTTTGCAGATAGACAATTATATGGGGGTGGGGCGAAAGGTGAATCCATTCACTGCCTCCCAGCATTGAGATATAGTAGGTATGAATCCATTCTTAGATCCATCTGCCTCCTAGCATTAAGATATAGGAAGTATGAATCCATTCTTAGACCCAACTGCCTCCCAGCACTGAGATACAGGACGTATGGAGTCACCATCTCCATGAAACTGTGTGGGATGAATTGCTCATTTCTGTGAGAGCAGCACCTGTCTCAATCCATTCATACTCTGGATTTTGAATGGAGAAATACCCAATAGGGTTGCATTTGTCAGAGCTAGTGACTCTCAATGGGTCACACTCAATTTTGTGACCCAGATCCCAAATTAGCAATTGAGGAGGTGAGAGCAAGCCATTTATTGAAATGTATAATTTGTTACTGGAAGATGCTTGGATGCAGCTTGAAAATTGTCCAGTGAGTGCCTGTTTAGAGGAAATAAGCAGGATTAATTCAAACTACCTTACTCCTTTTTTCAATATTTCATCACAAGACAGACTTTGAGTTCAGAAGTCTCATGCTTACTCCACCTGGGCTAATGTGTCCTGCCTTTCATCATAGCAGCCCATTGTGGTTAGCTAATTAGATCACAGCCATCCACACAGAAGCAAAAGCAGAAGAGGACAGGTCAGCCTATGCCCATCCGCACTGACCAGCCCAAAGCTGCAATCCAGCTGCTGCAACACTAATGAACAAGTTGTAGCTAGCACTCGCTGCAAATGAATATTCCTGTGGCACATGAGAAATTAAATTGATGACTTGTAAGTTAACATAGCAGCAGCTCAATTGTATATATCAGTATAGTTTTGTCTATACATGTTTTCCCAAGAAAAAGGGGTTTTTTAGTTAAAAAAACACTCGCAGGATTTTTTGTTGTACTAAAAGTGTGTGTTATGAGGGTAATTTTAGGGGAGAAAGGAGGTTGTTTTCTTGTTTTGTACTTCTGTTTTCTTCTGTCTTGTTTTATGAAAGCAAGAAGAAAATAGTTTCTTAAAGGTTTGCATTTAGGTTAAAAAGATGAAACCTGCAATTGATTTAAACATATTTATATGGCTATATAACAAGTTTTCCAAAAAAAGTAAACCACAAATAATTTTGGAATATGTGGGGTGTTTTTTTTTGGTTGGTTGGTTTTTTTATGAAACACAAACTACATAATATTTTTTAAGTATTTCCTTTCCTAAAAGGAACTATTTTTGAAAACTTTCCTAACAGGAAATATTTCTCTGGACATCTTTAACACCTTTGTGTCTCCTCCATGCCTCCCTCATACCTCACCACCCTTTCAAATTCCAGGCTCTACCTACCAAAGTGCCAGCCTGTAGTTGCTCATTTTCTTTTCTGAATTGCAGCTAGCCCATCTCCCACCTGGAAAAATATATTTTTTCCAGGGAGACATCACTTGAAAATAAGGCACACCAAGAGTTAATTTTTGGCCAAAGAAAATTTTTCATGACAATAAGTAGATATGTTTCAGTTTGTTTTAAAAACATTTACACACCTATAGTGCAAATATATAACAACAGTAATTGTTAGTGAAAAGTTACTTTGAAGGAAAAAAACCTGCTTGCTGCTCTGAAAAACTGAGACTGGAATGCCTGCACATTATTGAAAAGCTGTATTTCATTTTTAAGTGCTTCATCAACATGTCATTACATTGCCTTCAAGTTTTCTGATGAAAACCAGAGTTTTAAAGGATGAGGGGTAACGGGCACAAGTTACTCTTGGGGACATTCCAACTGGACACAAGAGAAAAATTCTTCACAGTGAGAACATCAACAATTGGAACAATCTCCGCAGGGAAGTGGTAGATCCCCTAACATTGCAGACTTCTAAGATTCAGCTGCATATGGTGCTGGGCCAACCTGTCTAGATGGAGCTTTTGCTAAGAAAGGTTGGGCTAGATGATCTTTGATTTTGCCTTCCAATCTGGTATGCTGTGATTTTATGATTTTGTTCTGACCAGCTCTGTGTACAACATCTAAGATTAAAATATCTTTCTTAAAGGGTTTCTTGAGCCGGGATCCTGTGGGAGATGAAGGATGTTCACCCTTAATTGTATGATAAATGCTGAATGGGGACAGTTTGTCTGTGATTCTTGTGGACAACTGCTTCAACAACTTTACCATCCTCAGTCACCTGGTGGTATGGGGCATTTCAGAAGTAACAAACCCTTGATGAGCAGCCAGATTCCCATGTTCTGTATTTCAGAGTGAGACAAGAAGACTCAGAATCCCCCTCCCCAACAGCTGATTGAGAGGACACTCCTGAGAACCCGACCATACAGTGCTGGGAGGAGAAGCAGTCTTTCTGACAAGGAACAGATTTTCAGGGATGTTTCTTGCCTGGGAAGCCACTTCCCAACCCAGACAGAGACCATCAGCTTTTTCTAATCACTGCTTAGTCTCGAGATATAAACCCTTATGCTTCGGGGCCTGAGCTAGCCTCTAATTAACGAAGTTGAGGATGGAACTTCCCTGTAGGCCAGCTATTCTGTATCTGCCTTCTGCAGGGTTTCCTGCACTTGCCTCTGAGGTGGGAACTGCAGTCACTCCAGGGGAAACACCAAGCATTAGCTCAGGCCCCTTATTGAGTCCTTACACAGATCTGGGTCCCACAGTCCCAAGACTCCCTTAGTGGAAACCCCAACTATTTGAGTTATTATAATGTCCACTTCACAACTGTTACAGATACAACAAATGATCACCTGATTTTCTTATTTTTTGGTTTGTTTTTTTTATTTTTTTTTTTTCAAAAGAAAAGCCAGGCACATTAAATTGGACACAGACAAGAAAACCAGTTTGTAATGATATGTCGGACTTCCCGTAGCAAGAGTAGGTAATTTGGCTCCATTCTGAATTTAGATTTTTAATTTTCCTCTGTCACAGAAAGGATTTTTCAGCAGAGACTTTGGATGCACAATAGCTGCAGGCATTTAATCTGCAGAGGTGCTCCTGATGATACACACTGTAGCATCTACTGTCTTTGGTTTGCATCCAGAGAGAGAAGGCGGAGCTGAATTTGGAAGGGATCCAAAGAAAGAAAGAAAGAAAAGAAAGTGGTGTTGCTAATTTCACACATTTCTGGAGCGTGCGTCTCTCAGGCAGCAGGATGCAGCTAATGTCCCCACAGCCTAGCGAGGTCCTGTGGCATTTATCCTCAACTATCCCGCTTATTCTGTAAATTTCCAAAATGTCTGGTTATAAATGAATTCTTCAAAGAGGTACAGGGTAAGAAAATGTTACAATAAATATGTAACATCCCACTTCTTCATCTGTTTGATTATTTAGGTGCAGAGAAATGTCTTATACGATTGGACCCCCCTATCTCCATGAATAGATTCAAGAAAAGAGAGAAGTTGTCTGAGCTTCACTCCCACGCTGTTTCATGAATGGTGCAAGGCAAGTTTAGAGGGCACAAACCCACCCCTGAAAAAATTACGGAGTCCCTTAAACTTTACATTGACTTTAGAGTCTTCACAGAAGTCTCTGGTGTACAGAGAGCAGCCTGACAAAGGGGATGTTCTTCTCAACCTGAAGACGGCAGCCTGAAGATCAGCCAGCTCTGTTGAATATGGTATCATCCAACTCATGTCCATGTCACCCCTGGCTTCAAGCTGCCCTTTGCACTCGATGTTCTCCCTCTTGCAGTAGAGTGAGCGGAAGAATCTGCCTGCCTGGCACAACAATACAAACCATGGTTGTGAAGGAATAAGCTGAGATGCTGGGATACAAGCTAGAGAGGCTGAAGTGAGGTTGCACGTACCTTGTGGTGCTGGGCAGGAAGAAGAGGTGATCTGTAACTGAGAGGATGGTGGAAGGGCTTTGATTTGCCAAGAGTGCCTCTGTCAAAGCTGTGAGCAGCAAGTGGATTAAGCAGCTTGCCCAAGGCAGCCGAGGAAAGCTATGTCAGCACTGAAGCTAGAACAGGTCCTAGCACAGAGCTTGATCCAGGATGCTCCACCCGGGCAGGCAAACCCAGGCTCCACAGCACCAGCACGATCATGTTCCTCTTGCTACAAACCATAGAGAAACACGGGGGCAAAGGAGCTGATGTGATTTCATGCAAGGTGTCTTGAAGAACAGCACCCTGATTCCAGCACTCTAGCTCCAAAATATTTGCCTGTGCCCCTTTAAGCCTTGTAATGAGCCTGTTTTTACTTCTGTCTTTTGTTACTACTTACAAAAAAAGAGACTGCGCTCACTTTTCTCTTGAAACTTATTTCTCTCCAACAGCCGTGGCCCCAAAATTACTGCTAATTTCCTGCAAGGAATTCATTCTTTGAAACATACTGTATGGCACTTTTCATTTTCCTCTCTTTTCTTCTTTTTTTTTTTTCTATTTTTTTTTTTTTCTTCTATCTGAGACTGGCACTGAGTCTGTTGAGAACATGTAAGTGTAGTTGCTTTTGAATGCTGCAAGGTAAATGCTGAAAATGACAGCTTAAATGGAATCATTAAAGCAGATGTAAGTATTATCTGAATGCTTCTGAAGTCTTCTATGCGCAGCAATAGCGTCTTTATTTTCTCTCCTGATGCATGCACCTTTTTAAAGAGAGCTGACAACCTATTATTTCTTACTTTCTCCCCATTTTGAAGCCTGAACTTAGGGACCACATTCATATCTTAAAGGTATAACCCATTTGCCAGGAAATGTCTGTAAATCTGACCAAAATAGAGGCATGGTGCAACAGTGACAATGATATCTAACAACTCTTTTTAGGCTACTAAACCAAAGGAAATGTGTGGCAAACTTTTAACCACTGGCTTAAAGGGAATAAAGTGGCATGCTACTTATTCTGATTAGATAAAGTTCATGGATCTGGGGGCTGCCATAGACTTCCCCAGTTTTAAAATTTGGCTACTGACTAAGGTGGGATTCATCTCATTTTGCTACCCACTATGGAATAGGACAACTAGTCCCACATGGTTTAGGTTTTCCTATAAACAAGGCAGAGAGTGCAGTTTCCAGAAGACGGTTCACATCACCACAGTGAGGAAGGGGTGAGCCACCAGACCTTATTGTCCTCTAGGCAAGTGAGAAAGAACCTACAGATGAAGCTCATATGACCACCCTAGACTGGATGCTGAATCCTTACAGTTGAGGCCAGATGACATGAATCACACTGACTGAATTTTTGGTTGCTACTGGATTTGGCACCATTGCCAGATGAGCTAATCTACTCTGAGCATTGAACTAACTGTTGGCACTGCAGCTTTGCTAAAGAATGACTGTCCAGGGTGTAGTGCAGCACTCAGCTGCTCTGCATTGGAGCAGCACCAAGTAATGAGCTCGGAAAGCTCAGGCAAGATGATAGATAGGCTGTTTTGGCTTTGGAGGTGCTGCCATCTCTTCTTCCCTCAAGTCTGAGGTCATACCTGTACATTGGCCAGATGGGACGTCCTCCGATGAGCTCCTCTGATTAGCTCACACTTGTGAAGCCTAACAGCAAGCTGGAGGCACATACTAACTCCTTTTTCAGGTGATCCAAGTCATGCCAGGGAGCCATGTATTGTCTTGTCTGCATCCAATCGAGATAAATGCTTTTCTGTGGTGTTTAGCCTACAGTCTGCAACCAAACACCAATCTGGAAAGCCTATCCAGTGTTAGTAGGGCATCAAGCCTCGGCCCCAAACCCCTCAGCTCTGTCCCACATGCACTAGTCTTAATTCAGGATACATGTGGCGTAGATATGTGGAATGAAGCGTGTTTGCTTTGTGCAGGTATCTGGGTAATGCCATTCTGTGTTAAAGACTAGGACAACAGACAGAAGTTACAAATTAACCCCCCAGAATCACAGACTTAAAGGAATGGTAGATGACAGCATCAATGCCAATGACCCAGGTTCTCAGATCACTGAATGATGGGCCATTGAAGGGACCACTCAAAAGCCTTGAGGGGGTTCAGACAGAACGTTAGAAGTGGTAAGAAAAGGGAAATAAGATTCACATGGGACAGAGCAAACTTACTGTGGGATATCTGAGGCATTGTCAGATACTTGCCATGTTATGTTTGAAGGTACCCCCACAGCTCAGTGCTTTGTGGCCCTGACCCTTTACTTTTGGGATTACAAATCCTTTTTTATCATTTACCTCTAAGAAACCCTGAGCAAGTATTTTTTTTTTTGTTATGACCAGGCACAGATATCTATGGTTGCAGTTCTTTCTTGGGACTTATTAGACTCATGCTCATCTCCTTGGCTTTCCAGAAAGCCCTTGCATAGCTTTGTTACTGCTCAAATCCGGCAAAATAAGTCTCTAGGTGTTTTGCTAATGGGTGCCAGGCCATGAAACTATACTGCTAACTGAGCTAATTTTTTGACATTCAGACAGCCGGAAACCTGAGATTACAGCAACGTGCAAGTTTCATTTATGTCATGCTTGGAAGGGATTTTGTTTGCTAACATCCTTCTTGTTTTCCAACAAAACAAAAAAAAAAAAAAAAAAAAGGGAGCTTCAAAGGAAAGCTGAAATTCTGCCAGTTACGGATTATGCGGATACCTGTGCGGGGATATGTTTGACAGTGCTGATACACTGTGTAATCACTGGCTCTGCACCTAAGGAACTGGTCAGACTGAGAGGCTACATCTGCTTTTAGTGAAGCCAGCAGGTCATAGGAGCAGCCCTGCTTGGTTCTGGCCCTGCTGTCCTTGTAGAGTCAGATGTAAGTGTATATAGATATCTGATTCATAACCTATCCTGCGCCTCACTGGAAGCATTGGTTTAGGACCAGGGTGGCCTTGATTTTATTATTAGTGCTTCCACTGGCCTGCTGCTCAGCAGTAGGTAAATGAGGTCATCGCTTTGTGACTCCATTCCCTTTTGCAAAATGTAGATAAAAACTCTTTTAATCCTGCTGATGAAAGGTAGCATGATGAATAGCATTCTTACCCGTCTTGCCTTCCTTATAGTAGGGGTCTTTGTGAATCCATTCTATTAACAGCTCTAAGGACCATAGAAATCCCTATATAAATTAAACACAAAACCTTGGCAGTGCCATGAAACTGCAATTAGGAAATGAAAAAGCTATAGTTTTCAGAGGAACAATAGACTTGCCCACATTGCATATTGTGCATAGATTTAAGTATGCATTTAATAGTCTGACTGGTAATAAAAATATTATATAGATACAATATGTTTGAATTATTATTGCCACGCTGGAAGAACCGCACTGTTTCTGTACCCTGGCTCTTGTGTGTTTAAATTTGTAACTTTGCTGTTAGTCTCTCAGACTTGCTTGCATTCAATTTCTTTGAGCTTTTTAAATTAGATATGTGTGTGATGCTCTGCATTAAGACGAAATCAATTGATTCTTAACAATCACGTGGTGCTAATATTAAGCCAATTAAACTCAAATTAACACACACATTTATTTAAGCAAGGCCTTGATCTTGCAAAGGACTTGAACATGCGCTTTGAATTCTGGCTTAGCAAAGTTCTTAAGTACATCAGTGATATAAACCCTATAAGACATAGTTCAGTTGTATAAGTTAATTACTGAAGCAAACATGAAGTGGCACCACAGAGAAGCTATATGAATAAACACATCATGGCAGGGGTGGGGAGGGGAAGGGTAAGGGAAAGATAAAACTTTCACAAACTCCTTTGGTAGCTCCAGCTTCAGGCCACCCAATGTACATATCCATGGAACAGGTGTCTATCCTATGTCTTCTCAGAGATTTAGAAGGTAGAGGTACACCAAGAGTGATTCAACTTATCAAGAAGTGGACACTTACCAGTTAATCAGATAAACGTCTCTGGTTTTCATTGTTTAAATGTCCACTGACCCCAGTGGGAGCTCAGACATGAAGCTCATGTGCAGACAGCTACCTGCAGATACAAACGTACCTAGATTCATGTAGGTATCCAGATTGGGAGTTGAATCCTGTCTCTCACTAGAAAAACTAGTGAGGAACCTAAGGTATTTCCTCATGTGTAACTCCTAATTCTTCTGTTGGAAGTAGTATAGGTAAAGAGGCTTGGCTTTTCCCTAAAACTATATACATGCCTACATGTGCTGTTAAATCTGGGGCCAAGGGCTCTAAATTCAGTACGACTAACATTTATAGATGATGAGCATGCCCTGCTCTTACCATTTTTCCAAAAACACCATCTCTCCCTCTTTGGCTAGATGCTGCCAGAACTTTCAGCATCAAGATATACAGTATTTACTTTCTTCCTTAATTTTTTGCATCCAGAGACTTAGACATACAATCAAGTTATGTTGGTTCAACAAATTGCTAGCCATCTGCTGGAGTGGCTGTTCACATGCTAAGAGCTGCCTATCCACATGCATGCTCTCAGCCTTCTCCAGTCACGAGATTGGGTGAGACGGCTTAACAATGCTTAACATTGCCTTAAGAAGGGGTTATTGGAGTGCAGTACATCTTTAATTCCAGTCATTTTTCTAAGCCTAGATGATAGCCCTGAAGGTTTTCCATAGAGCACCTCTGCAAGTGCACAGGCAGAAGCACACAAAGACACAAACCTGAAAGGTGAAGAAAGAGAACTGGAGGAGAAGATTAGCCCAGGTCCTGCAGTGGCAGAGCTTCTCTCTGCAATGACCATGTGCACAGCAATATGCCACTGAAGATAAGTACAGGCAGAGCAGCAAGATCTGCTGCTACCTGTGTGGGTTTTTTTGTCTTTTCTGGTTGTGGAAGTCTTCAGGGAAGTAATCAGGCCATATACTGGCCCAACTGTCTGTGGTCAAGAATTTGTGCCCTCAAAAAGAAGCAGTGCATAGCCTTGTTTTATGATCAATAGAACGAATGGGGTAATTCATCCAAATTCATTCCCAAAGTAATTCTGCTGCAGCCTGCGGAGAACTACTAGGGATGCATTTAGCCCATAATCTTCCTCCATCAAGATATGACTATACTCTCCAGTGGGCAATAAAGTGCTTTGGGGCATCTAATTGAAAGTGTGACAGTTTTACACTGTTGGGAAGCAGCAGTTGTGGGTGGCATGTGCTCTGCTGGCATCTGAGGGTAAATACAGCAGGATATGTGGCAGTCTACAACTGGGAGCTACATTATGCATGTGCTGGGAACAGCAAGCCAGTGCCACAATGCAATTATAGCTTTAAACCGTGCCCAGTGTGTCTGTTCGGCAGCAGTAGACAGACAGCTCCAAATCATTATTTTTTTTCTGCTTACTTAGCTTCTGGTGATTAGGTTCCTGTTTTGCAATTGCGGTGACTAAACCAATTAAGGTGCAATTTAAAGAAGGAACTCATAAATACTGTACAAAGGTAGTATTGACATATCTAAACTTTATAAAAAAGAAGGGGGGGGGGGGGGGGGCGAGGGGGGAAGGGGGAAGAGAGGAGGCTAGGTTTCCGAACTGAGCAATCCATCTTAGAAGACTCTGCTACGTGCAGTAACTTCTGCAGTATGAATAAATATGCATAATCAAAAAGGGAGCACAGCTCGCTTCTCTCTATTGCTCATTTGATATACCTCTTCATGTCATATCCACTTTCACATAAACAACACAATAATAAAACATCTGCATTGCTAAATAACACTACTGTGTTCTAATTCCTCTGGAATGACATGAATAAGAACATCCTACTCCTGTTTATTAGAATTTATTGATGACATGAGTGTGTAAAGCAGCAGAAGGCATAATTAATCCTGGTACAGCCCCAAGTTACACGTCCAAACTTGACAAGATTCACTCTTGACTTGCATTACTTTCTCTTGTTGCGTGATAACATCAGGGGCTTTGACAAGGTACAGATGTCCTGCTAAAGGAGGGGCAGGGAGGTGGTCTGCTCCTTGGTACCAGCTCTGGCAGACGCAGAGGGTGGGTTATGGCTTCGCGAGGAATAATGGGGGAAATTGGAGCACTTGGTGAAAAAGAAAATAAGCAGCCCCTTGCTCGAGACAGCAAACAGCACATTAATGAAGCTCACAGATGATGTTCAATTGGTAGGAGTAGTGAGCCCCGTCAGGGTAGAGCAATAATATCGGCAGATTTAGAGAAATTAGAAATAAGAGAAGAAAATAACAAAATTAGATCAATCTTGGGGAAGACAATTTGAAACACAAAGGCAGCTGGAAGAAAAAGCTGAAAGCAAGCTGTAATGTTGAAATAAGTCCAGAGGGGATAATGGATGAGGAAATAAACATTGTTTGCAATGTGATGTGGCTATGAAAACAGTGGCACGTGTAGAAATCTAGCCCCCTTTCAGTTCACCTATCTATCCCTCTTTCCCAAATCACAGACTATATGAATCCTTTGCAGCTCCAAACTACTCAGCAGAGAATTTGAGGTACAAAAGCAGTAGTGTACTGTATCTTCAGGTGCTGAAGCCTGTGATTTTGGATCCTCGTAACTTCTTTCCTGACCTTCAAGGCACCAGTAGCTCACAAGAACTGTAAGGATGGAGGTCCTCTCCCAGGGGCCACACCATCTCTAATTCTACATGTTAGAGTTTTCACCATGCCCGTGGGGATGGAGCTGAGGGGCATACAGCTGGTTGATGGGAGCATGAATAAAACACAGCCCCATGTATATCCCACAGAGTGATGGCTACAATGCTTGCTAGAGAAGAGAAGGGAAAAAAAAATAGTGATCTCTTCTTTGCATCATGGGTTTGAACCCACAGCTCTGAGAAGGGCCTTACCTACCAGAGATGAATGCTCTGGAAGGGAATCTTGATAAGTCACTTCCATTGTTTTTCATATAAAATGCATCAAACGCTGAACACTGCCATATCAGAAAGCACTCAGCCTGCAGCCAAATGGGCAGCTTCCTTTCACTCTTCCTCTGCTCTATTTATTCTCCAAAAATTTCTTTCTCCCTTCCTGTATTGGAAAGACCAGCACAAGTCTACTCCTAGAGCCCCACAACTAGTGCACTTTCCTCCCTGAAGAACCTAGAAATTACTTCCAAGGGGAACAAATACCTTAAATCCTAAATTATCGAGCAATCAAGGTATCTCTTTCTTACATTTTCTGGAGATGATCCAGATCCTCTCCTCTCCTCTCCTCTCCTCTCCTCTCCTCTCCTCTCCTCTCCTCTCCTCTCCTCTCCTCTCCTCTCCTCTCCTCTCCTCTCCTCTCCTCTCCTCTCCTCTCCTCTCCTCTCCTCTCCTCTCCTCTCCTCTCCTCTCCTCTCCTCTCCTCTCCTCTCCTCTCCTCTCCTCTCCTCTCCTCTCCTCTCCTCTCCTCTCCTCTCCTCTCCTCTCCTCTCCTCTCCTCTCCTCTCCTCTCCTCTCCTCTCCTCTCCTCTCCTCTCCTCTCCTCTCCTCTCCTCTCCTCTCCTCTCCTCTCCTCTCCTCTCCTCTCCTCTCCTCTCCTCTCCTCTCCTCTCCTCTCCTCTCCTCTCCTCTCCTCTCCTCTCCTCTCCTCTCCTCTCCTCTCCTCTCCTCTCCTCTCCTCTCCTCTCCTCTCCTCTCCTCTCCTCTCCTCTCCTCTCTTTTCTATTATTTCTTCTGCTCTTACCTTCTCTTGCCCCTCCTTTACCCCTCCCTCTGCTAAGAGGTGCAGAGAACAATTCTAAGCACATTCAATCAGAGGTACCTTTACTCCAAAGGCTTGTGTGCTGATGAATGTCTGCCTGCCCACAAGCCACTTTATTAATATGGGATTCATAAGGGAGATTTCATACATTTAACAAAGGTGCTTCTCAGATTCTCCCTGTCTCTTATGAAACATTATTTTAATATTTTTGTTTCTAGGGAACACATCTGCTAAAACTGCAGTACCTATCTTTCCTTCCCATAACAAATGTTAGCAAGATTTTGAAGCACACAATTAGAAATATGGAGATACATCCCTTACCAGGTCATTGACACACTCTGTATGTTTGGAAATGCAGTTTAATATTTCCTTGTGTATATTTATTTCTAAAGTAGTGATACTAAGGCATGCATACTCAGAAATTCAGAATAATAGTTTCCATTTTGGTGAAGGATTTTAAGATCATTGCCTGGAAGCACCAGCAGACACTGAGCAGTGTTGCTATTTGGGAGAGAAACTCATCTGCCAAGTAATATCAAATTCAGAAAAAAAACCCCGAGATTGCAATAGGTGCACAAATTTGCTTCAGGATAAATACGTTTTGGTCCCAAGAGCATCATACAGTGCATAGTGACTTTTCTTATTGTGTGCATTTACTAAAGCAAATTTAGCATTTTGTTTCCCTGTGAGAACTTGCTTTCAGCTTTTCTCATGATCAGTGCACTGATTAAGGTTATGCCTCGAAATAATTTATCAATTTATAAATAGATATATGCAAACATCTTTACTTTTTCAACATACACCTTGGTCCTCCATTAATGTTCGCTTCAATACATACGGAATTGGCCAAATTTTTGGATAGAAAAGAATAGGAAAGAATAAAAACAACTGAAAGCATAGTAACGTGTGTCTGACCATACACAGGAGTAATACAACAGGGTGGAGTGGAAGTATTTAGGCCCAAAGTTTTGATGCTGTTTCTAATAGTCATCAGAAGCTCATTTCCCAGAAAATTCACTGGTGAAACCACTCATTTTCTTAAATTCTTTAGTGCACATTGTTGCAGCAAAAACTCAGGTGTGTTTGCCATATCTGTATTTTGGCAGAGAGTCTCTAAAGTCTTCAAGGATTCCCCCAGTTAACTAGAATTGTAGATGCAAGATGTCATCACACATCCTAGGGCGCCTGGAGTCTACCATATACACTACAGTCCACAGTTCCTGGACTGTCTATAAAGTTCATTAGGATTTTGGTGTTTTGGGGGTTGGAAAATACATATAGCTTCTTAGCCCCTCCTAACTGAAGACAATTTCTGAGAGGACAAATGAAGCAATGGATTTTTATGGGTTTTTTTACAATTTCTGTTCCTGAAGCTCTGTTTCATTCCTCTATGTGTTTTATTTTCAGCTCTAATTTGTTTATATGTATTAGTCCCAGCAGGAGATGTTCATATACCTGTTTAGGATTTGCAGGCCTCCACATTCAACCTTCTTTGTCCTCTTGCAAGAAGAGGATGCTGTGTCAGAAAGTCAACTAAGCAAGTGTATTATATGCGAACAGCAGACAAACATCCAGTGGCTTGAGCAGTAACCTGTTGTGTTTGATCATGAAAGTCAGTCATGTAGTCCCATTTCCAGTCTTAAAACCACAGGTGAAACGAGTGTCCTGTTCTTGCCATCATGCTATATGGCTAGATGGCAAGGAAAAATACTCCCTTCTGTCCATAAGCAGGGTTGCTTCTGTTTCTGCCTTTTAAGTTTTTGTTATGTTGTACAAATTGCCATTGGAAGGTGAGTTCAATTCCTGTCTTCATATAAACGTCTTCAAGAAAAGCAAGGTGTGATCTAAAAAGAGGATGAACAAATTACCATGCAGCTTCTGCAGCATTTAGGTTTCCAACACTGACATCGATACTAATCCTTCCTTCTAAGAGCTCAGTTATCCATGAACATGCAAGGACATCTGTTTTCCTCAGAAAAACACCTTGGAAGACATCACTTGAGACCCACGACCCAAGAGCCACAACTGATAAACAACAGCCTCAGACTTTGCTGTCTCTAACATGGAATCTTTGCATTGCACCTACACAGCATTTCAGCCTCTGCAGCTTTGGGATGCAAAAGCCCACCTTTGGGATGCAAAAGAGATAGAGTAGATTATGGGGACTATGGGGATCATGTGATCAGTCTTTTAGAAGTGTTTTGCTCAAGTCGCAGAAGATATAAGATCTCAGCCTACCCCACATCTCCATGGTTGACTAATGGCTTCTTTAGCTTTTTCCCAGCTTATCAAGTCATCTCCTGTAAAATCACTTCACTGTAAGTAGAGCTGAGATTTGTCCCATTAAGATCCTTAATTCCTCTTCTGGATTTGAGCAGATAAACATTTATTTGCACTTGTCACTGCAACAGTGTTTTACTTACTTCCTTGGTCCCATACTCTGTCTGACTTATTTAAAATACAAACCCTCATGGGAAGGGACTGGTTTTTATTTCGTGTTTGATATAGTGGCTATGAAACCTCATCTCGCCTTAAGTCTCCAGCTCCGGCCTTTGGTGATACTGAAGAATGATGAGAGATAGAAAGGCAAATGTCTTTTTAAGACAAAATTTCCTGCTCCTCCCCACTCTGAAATCCATAGATCTCACTTTGCATAGCATTTTCATAAACAGAGAAAACTCTCTATAGCAATGAAATAAAATTAAGATACAGTAGTGCCCCGCAGAACACCCATCATACTTTCAAAATAGACCATTCACTTACTGTAAAGGTTATTTCAAGCCAAGAATCCATTTATTTGAATGTATTTCCATTTTAATCAATATCCTTTAGAAATGGCCTCTTTCTTAGTCATGTAAGGTGAATTGATATAATTTTAAGGACATGTATTTCTTTTCTAAATGTTCTTATATGGCAAGGACATATGTGAGATTGGATTTTCACCTCTGGTAGATATGAGTCAACAGCACTTTCTTTATGTTAGTGCAACAAGATGAGTGCCAGAGGCAAGACTTTCAGGAAAGGAGGTGTTTCTGCAGCACCTGAACAAGGCGGTGACAATGCCTCATTTGTAATCCCAAGAGATGTTTTAGCAGCTCTGAAAAACCTCACTTTCCTCCTGAAAGTCTGAGCCACATTCCACCAAGAACAACTGAAAGACTTCCATTAATTTAAACAGATTTTCAAGTACTTTCTTTTAATGTGTGAATAGGATGTAATTACCGTTCATTACATCAAATGTGGCAGAAGATGGGCAAGCAGGTTTTTGGGTTGATTTTTTTTTTTTTCTGGTTGGGCTTGTGCATTTTTGTAACATTTGCAAAATGCTGACTTGTGCACTGAGTTGCTCTTGAAACACAATTACTCACATATAAATCTGCATTTGTGTTTAAATGTCACTGGTAACAAGAACGCTTCTGGTAACAAATTTGTTTATCAAATATACATCAGAAAATGGCACATTAAATAAGAAAACGTTTAATAAAAGATATGTTCAGCATTTTTACAGGCAGCCTGGGCCTGGTCCAACAAACCCCAATGTAAAAAAGAAGAGCTATCATTAATGTCTAACCATCCAGATTAAACCCATAATGGGGAATTCACAGGTTTTTGCTTTCTTTACACCTTTGATGTGCATTTTTTAACTCTGGAACCAGACTGCATGCCTCTACGTACTGAGCTTATACTCTGAAGTTGTGGAAGGACTCTTGTAGGTTTCAGGGGAGTATGAAGAGTCTTTCTTTGAAAAAAGCGATAGTACTACTGAATGTTTTTCTCCTTTTTCCCTTTTTTTTTTCCTTCTTTTCCTTCTTAAATCTAAGAGCTAACTGAGATTCATTATCATTTGAGATTTCAGGGGGATTATTAGTTTGTGAAAAGGAATGTTCAATGATTATAATGATGATCAAATTTATGAAAAATCCTCTGTGTAAAGAACAGCAAAGAAGACTGGGACTCAGCCTGATGAGAAAACATGGAAAGATATACTGCTGGTCTTAAAATCAAGGATGATTTCTTGCTAATGCTAGAACTGAGAGGCAGTGAATGAAACTCCCAGATTGCAGGTTCAAAGTAAATGATAGCAGGGGAGGTTAAACCAGCCTTGAAGTTGCTTATGTCTCCTCCCTTACTGCAGGGGGAACCAAAGACTTAAGTGTGGTTACCTGAATAAAGGAGGCTAATGACATATGAGATTCACAGAACTATCTGAGACATCACTACGGAGCCATCTACACAAGACCTATACAACAGTACTTCTCTGAGTGACACTGGAGGGCTAAGGAATATCCCAGAGCATTTCCAAAGGTGCTGGTGATGAGCCAAAAGCACCATTCTTTGAAGTTACTCTGCTTATGCTGTACTTTCTCAAGAAATGGGTGGGTCTGGTGGAAAAAATCTCGGTGTGAAATCCTGCTCAGCACTCTTTTTTGTTTCTGCTGTTCAGGAATTCACAGAACATCAGGATGTGGAAGGAACCTCTAAAGATCATCCAGTGCAACTAGAGCAGGATCACTTGGACTAAATAACACAGGAACACATCCAGGTGGAGTTTGAATGTCTCCAGAGAAGGAGACTCCACAACCTCTCTGTGCAGTCTGTTCCAGTGCCTCACCACCCTCACACTGAAAAAGTTCCTCCTTATATTTACGTGGAACTTCCTATGCTCCAGCTTGCACTCATTGCCCCTTGAAAGTCTTGGGGTGTCCATGAAGTCACTCTCTAATATAGATACCAAAACCAGGAAACAACAGGTGAGTGCAGAGAATTTGTCAGCATGCAAAATCAGCATGACAGAGAGTGATTTTTACCTCTGTTTACAGCATTGGTGAGATTGATATCAGAACACATTTGAAAAGATACTGAAAAATTGTCAAGGATGCAGTGAAGAGCCAGAAAAAAAATATTAGAGAGTTTAGAAAAATACCTTGCAGTGAGAGATTTAAGCAGCTCATTCTGTCTAGCATATCAAAGATGTATTTTAGTGCAACCTGAAAGTCAAAACTGAATGATTCAAAATGGTAAAGACAAAAAGCTATGGCTTTGTTAGGAGGCCTAACCCTCTGTCTTGATGTGACAGTGTATGTTAACACAATTACAATGATTTATTTGTAGGCTGGGACAAAGTTGCATGGCCCTTTCCTAAATTTGAAGAAATATTTGTAAATATGTTTATATATGTGATGCTTAAGGAATAATAAATATGTAACTTTGGATTTAGAAGAATTGCTATTATTTTAGTAAATGTTCTATTGAATGAGTGGTTGGGGAGATTACAGAAATTCACTAACATTTCCTGCTTCCTTCCAAAGAGATGAAGAGAAAAAAAAGAAATCTGCTTTTCATTTTTATTTTTTCCCTAAGGAATGTTTTTATTTTTTTTTTTTTCCCCCCAGGATATCATATATAGAAAATGTATAGAATCTGGTTTCCAATGCCATAGAAACTGACTGAATTTTCTTTTCCCTTCTGTATGTCTCCTCATGAAATTCACACAGAAAATTACAGTAAAATTTCTTGGAAAACTCTATAATAGCTTTTAATAGCTTTTAATGCTATTAAAAGGGACTGAAGGCACTTGAATGCCTTCCTATAACAGTAAGGAAAAAAATGGACAATTACTCTTCTCCATTAGCCTTTGAGTTTCGTTTATCCACAACACCCCTGCAGTAGTATAGTGTCTCTCTGGCTCCCCATGATCATACGCCTACAAGTCACAAGCCAACTGAACCTCCACAGCTAGAGACCTGTAGCAACAGTGATGCCCTGATATGAATGGCTCCCACGAAATATGGGTCCAGCTCTCCTTGTTTGCAGCACAACTCTGGAGGCAGAGGGAGCATCAAAGCACTCCACCACCATGTACCATAAATCATTGCATTCACATCAGACAAAGCTGCTTTTTCTTTCTAGTGGGCATACATACATGAAAAGCTGACTGGCATCAAGTGGCTAGAAACAAGCCAAGTCACACACATGATCTGTGTAAGCATGTGAGCACAGAGTCATATCAGCTCATATCAGACAGAATCATAGAATTACAGAATGCTTTGGGTTGGAAGGAACCTCAAAGGTCACCTAGTTCCAACCCCCCCTGCCATGGGCAGGGTCACCCTCCACTAAATCAGGTTGCCCAAAGCCCCATGCAACCTGGCCTTAAACATTTCCAGGGATGGTGTGTCCACAACCTCTCTGAGCAACCTGTTCCAGTGCCTCACCAGCTTCAAGGTACAGAGTTTCTTCCTAATGATGACAGAGTCCAGTGCCATGTGAACAACCTTCCACTCAGCTGAATGGGTAAGCAAAATGAACTTGTGTCTGCTCGCACCTAGCTACACAAATGCACTTGCTTATTGGGAAATGTGTTGTATTTAAATAGAAGTTTCAAATAATGGACACATGATGTAATTGCTATATAAATAGGAAGGTGGTTTACACACAAATATAGCAGTGCTATTAGACATGATCATTAGTTACTAACATAAGAAGTTATTTGAACATTAGCATATTGTTATTCATAACAGAATTCATTATGCATTTTCTATATAAGTAATAGCTTCCTTAATAAACTTAGGAGAATAAAGAAACTCTGTTCTGTAGATTGTTAAAGATGGACAATATATTTAGTGAATATTAAGGTCTGAAATTTTCTAACAATATTTTTAAATTTGGCAAAACTATTTGAAAACAAAAAGAGAAAATATTAGAGTATTTTGACCAGTTTCAAATAGAATTTCCACTCATATTAAGAACTGATGAAATTAAATAGCCAGAAAAGAAAATTGAAAGACTAGAAGAAAGTGTTAAAACTCTAAAGATATGCTGAACGTGTCGTCCCAAAGAGCAAAAGCAATTAATTCCCTATTACATGTGCCTTAAAGGATTATATATTCATAAATTGACAACTCAGAAAGGACTATCCCATCAAGATGCCAAACCAACCAACTATGACAGAAGCTCATATTTAAAATCCACCCCTTATCCAAGAAGAGGTATGTCACTCCATCAATGAAACTGCACAAGGGGAAACTATAAACCTTCCTGATACCAGCCAGCAACAAACTCTGCTCCCATCTTTCCAATGTAATGATGTCTTGCAACATAATACTTTCTCATCTTACACCTTGTCTCTGACTTTTTTTCCAACATTAAAAAAAAAAAAACAAATGAAGGAGATGAAGAAGGCTTGACAAAGTGCCAAGGAAGAGTTACTTTCTTGTGTGATGTCACTCCTAAGACAAGATCAAGGCCAGTATTGCCCTACAGTCACAGCTCTGTGATTCATGTCATCATACCTAAATTAGTGTTAGACTCACAAGCTTGGATGCTTTCAAGGATACAGTTGTGGCAGCACTAAATTCGACAGGGATCACTAAAGCCATGTAGAAGACCAAAATAAGACCATGTCAAACTGTACCCCTCTAGGTGTGAGTGAGCTTCTTCAGAGATAACTTGGAGGTACATATGTATTTATGACATGTGCAACCATAGTCATAGTCAAAGCCACCAGTTTGATGGATGTTAGGAAACTCGTTAAACACTGTTGGCAAAGTTTATTTGAACCTTTCTTTTTTACTCTCCTGTGTATGATGAAATAAATGCAATATTATAATTTAATTTATTTCCAGTGTTTTCAATTAGATTCCAAATGATTTCAAATATGGTGACCAAAAAGTAAACAAGCTCATTTGGGCTAACTCTGACAAATAATGGAATTTAATTGTGATTTAAGATTCCTAATGTTCATTGATTATTCCATTCAAAAACAGTCCTTGGATAATCTCTTATAAATAACAGGGTTTAAAAATATTATTTAGTTTTCCAGGACAGAACTTAGGTCACTTATCTCCATTTGTTTCTATTTTTCTTTTTTTTTTTCATTACCTATTCTTTTATGAGATTTATATCTATAAATTATCATGGTTATACATAAATACATTGAAACTTCACTGATTTGGAGAGCAACATACACTGATGACAGCCTAGATAAGAACATCTGTAGGTGTTCACACAGTGTCAAGCTTCCTGAAGCAGCTTGGCAGAGAGGATGGCCAAAGAGGCCAGAAAATCTTGTATGTGCAGAAAAGCGAACTCAGGTTAAGGTAGAATATGAGGTTGAACATCCATGGCTACTTCTGAGTAACTCCCTGTCTTCTGAAATAAATGTGTTGGTTTGGTTTTATTTCCTTTCCAAGTGAGGTTCATTAAAGAAAAAAAAATTAAAATCAACAATAAAAAAAAAACCAACCCCCAAAGCCACAAACATGCACACAGAATCCCTTGCAAAGTGAAAATGCCTGTACTGTTGTACTCAGCTTTTCATTACTTTTCTTCAACTAAAAATGAAATTATTCTTGTAAATTCCAGCAATTCTACATTCATTCCTTGCAGGAAAGGATCCCATCTGCCTAATACATGGGCAATCATGTCTGAATTGGCTCTGGAAAACAGGCTCAGGCCTACTATCTTTTGTTACTTTAAACTTTCTGCTTTATGAATCCTGAAGACAAGATTACTTGGCGCTCCACAGCTCTCTCCTACCTCATTGCTAAAATGAGATGTTTCAATATTCTTGAAATGAAACATTCTGACATTATCAAAATGCAAGGAGAAGATTGAAATGATTCATTTGGACTTACTCCCATAAAAATGTCACTGAAATCAGCACATTTTCACAACGTGTTTTGATTTGGGCAAAGCTGCATTTTTCTCCTCCCCCCCCCCCCCACCCTTTCCCCTATACCTCCCTGGAAAATTATTTCATTAAAAACAAATGACCAGCTCTAATTACAACTCACTGAGCCTTTGCTCCAAAAAGTCAAAGCCATTAAACCAGCGCTTTCTATGTACTGGGACACAGATTCTCCCTTACGCGTTTCTATGAAAAACATCTCCCTTGCAGAAGAGCTGGTATTTGATGCCCCTGGGACCAAAAGATAATTCATGTCTTGCCTTTAAGTGGTGCCTATGATTTGCAAAAAAAAAAATAAATAAATTCATGAATTTAATAAACAAGTTGAAGGCAAAAGGCGAAGGGCACATCCCAACCCTTTGAAGAAAATTATCATTGACTTCTGAGTTTAGTTCTGGAAATGGAAAGCAGGAGCTATAAAGCCATGTCTTCATGGCACCAGGGGCTGAGCAGAGATCTGAGACAGGACCAATTGAGCCATTTCCGAACCAAAGTCAGGATGGCCAGGAGAGAGCAGTCCTCTGTCCAAACAGATTAGGCTGATGAAAAGCTGCATTTTGTGACTTCGTCCATGCTATTAAATTAAATGTTCCTTATTCCACAGCGTGACACTGAGGCCAGCTGACATGCAGAAGCTCACATCAGTGATGAAACCTACACACCACCACAACCAGGTGGCTGCATCCCAACTGTCTCTTGGGAGCAACCCCTGTCCCACACTCACACCTGAAAAGCCTACAGACACCATTTGTGGGAGTGCATCTTTGCCTGGGACAGAAATGCACCATCAGTTTATCTCCAGGCAGTAAAGATGCAGTGCCCAATGCTAATTTAGTGATATGAACATGGCCTGTTAATCTGACCATGTGACAGGCCAAAGTGCTTGTATCACTTAATGAGTGAATCTCTAAGCCCCACCAGGGTCATGGAACATGTGGCTTTGTCATGGTGCCTGTGGCCCAGGAGAGACTTTCCCAGTACCGATATGACCCCTGGCCTCATTACAGGACTGAACAGAGCAAGGTCAGCTCTGCAGTCCTGCTGCATCTTCAGGGTCAGATGCCAACATACATCCGTCTCTCAGCCTGGGTTGGGAGGAGTTTTACACTGCTTTTAAGTTTGTCACCATAGTCACAGGTCTGTTATTTTGGTTTTGACCCTTCAGAGATCTTCCTTTTCCTGGAAAACTTTGCTTGTTTTCCTGGTGAGAGAAACCATGAAGACGAAACTAGGTCTGGAACAGGACCCTCAAGGAAAACTTCATCCTCCTTCTCCAGCACCATGCATTGCTGTGAGTGCAAATCCTGCCTCTACAAAACCAATTAAATCCTCCCTAGTTTGGGTCCATCTCTGTAAGTCAGACATGGGAAGGAGAGCAATGGCTGGAGGTTAGGCTTTTGATGGTTTCTGGTTGCCTCGTGCCTTCTTTCTCCTTCCCTGCATCATGCTCAACATGTCAGGTGCAGCGCGAGGGAAGCAGACACCAGTCACCTCCACAAGCTCCGGGGACACGCACTTGTAAATCAGTAATATTGTCTCACCGAGCAGAGCTTTGAATAAGGCCCTAATTGTAGCATTTCTGTGGAAGAATTACTGAGTAGCTGGGATCACAAATAAGGAGGGGTGATGAACAACAGGAAGTGCCTCTGGAGAGGTGGGGAGAGGAGCAGGGCTGAGAGGGTGAAAGGGAAAGAGCTGGGAAAACAGCAAAAAAAAAAAAAAAAGGAACATTTGTATGATATTAAGGAAAATTCTCTGAGAGATTAAAACCCACAAAAGATTCAAGATGAGTAAAGAACTCCAGACACTCATCAATGTTCCAGTTTGGTGTCTGGAGTCTTTGACAGAAGATGTGATTCATCACAGCCCACACAAACACACACATACACCCCTTTTTTTTAAAATATGCATGCTCATTTCAAGAAATGTGAGATTTCCAAGTGAAGCAAGAGCACTGCACGCCCACTCAGCCTTGAACAGCCCAGCATGGGCACGGTGCTGCCATCCTGGGATGCCAGCCAAGCACGGCAGCACTGCCACACCGCCCTCTGTCCTCATCCCAAAGGGAGGGCGAGAAGGAGCTCCTTCCCCTTCTTTCCCTCCTTACCCCCTCCTACCACTTCTCCACTTGGAAAAGGGTTGGGTTCACTCTGCTGTGGATTGATGTGAGTCATCTCTTGCACACATATGGGGGAACAAAATAGCTGATTATATGTGTCTGTATATATATATCTATATATACACTATATACATACTGCTGGGACAGCTAAGCTCTGAGGAGCTGAGTGAACTGGGGCTGTTCAGCCTTGAGAAAAGAAGACTGAGAGGGGATCTTATTAATGTTTATAAGTATCTTAAGTTTGAGACATGGGTGGAAATGGCCAGCCTCTTTTCAGTGGTCTGCAGGAGCATGACAAGGGGCGATGACTTCAAGTTGGAGCATAGGAACTTCTACACCAATATGTGGGAGAACTTCTTCATAGTGAGGGGACAGGCTGCTCAGGGGGGTTGTGGAGTCTCCTTCTCTGGAGATATTCAAGACCCATCTGGATACCTACCTGTGTGACCTGCCCTAGGGAACCTGTTTTGGCAGGGGTGTTGGACCCGATGATCTCTTGATGTTCCTTCCAACCCCTACAGTTCTGTGATTCTGTGAGACAAAGGTTTGATGGACAAAACAATATGCACGGGGGGGATCCATTAAGACCTTTGAATAGCTATTCAGAAGGTACTGATAGCCTGCTATTTGCTGCAAAGTTCTGCTCTGGCATCCACAGTGTGGTTTTACAAAGAAGATGCTTTGAAGTTCATAATTATGGGTGAAACAAAGCCCTGCAAAAAACCTGATATTAAAAGTGAGAGAGATGGGGTGTAGTACCACAGTGATCTCATATATCAGCTTCAGTAAGTAGGAACTGGATGCATCCATGAGGATAGTGAGCTCCAAAACCTAATGATATTAGAAATGCAACCTATATTAAACCTTTTCTGTTCAAAGATGTAGTAATATTTGACCAATATATCGATATAATCCCTGAACCCTGGTCCTCAGCTCCCTGCTATACCACTCAAAGTGCTATGGTGCCTTAGAAACAGACAATTTCTCCATCTTTGCCCCTCATAATCCAAACACATGACCAGTAATTATTAAATAAAATGAACAAACAAACAAACAAACAAACCTTCTTATACTTAAATGGACAAATAAATACAGTTAAATACTCGCCTGCTTTTCTACTGCTTTATTCATGCTCAGATAAATAATTCATTAAATGTCTCTATCAGAAGAAAGAACTGAAGCTGCTCCAGACTTTCTATCTTACTGAATCTCATGCAGCAAAATTTAGGGATCTTTGACTTGGAATTTATGTCTGACTTTCCACTGAGTACCATCACCTCTGTTGGTGAGAACAGCCTGAATTATCGCTCTGGCTATGAACTGGACTAGATGACCTCATAGGTCTTTTTGAGGCGTGCTTTCTGAAAGTCTATTAAAGGCCGCTGTCAAAACCCCACCTCCACGTGCGCTGCCAAGAGGGAGGGGGCATTTGGGTTTGTAGTCAAGTCACAAAACCAGGACATGTAAAATTAAATTCCTATCCTTCCTCCTATGCCAGCTGATACGGGTGTGGATACAGATCAGCAAAAGGAAAAGTAATATTCTTCAAAAACGCTCACATTAACTTGGTGATTTAGACCCATTCTCCAAAGTAAATGAAATATTTGGGAAAGTCAAAGAGGTTTTTCTTTTCTATTGCCAACCTGTTTCACACCAAGGGACTGATAGCCAGCTTATTATTTGGGACACAAACAAAGACTTTCTTTCAATAAGAGAAAGAGATAAATTAGAAAAGATAATTAGTTTAAGCATCTTTATCATAAACTCAATATCCTCGGTGTGCCTGAATTGTGCTGAGTGTGGGTGGCAGTTTGAAAGCTATGGACACAAGCCAGTCCACGCTAATTGCTTCCTCCCTGGATGGGGCACAAAGTCAATACTGCCTTTTTTATAAATCTTACAGGATTAAATTCCCTAAATATCTATGGTAGGTCCAATATAGGCAACTATGAATTTGTTACAAAAATTGGTTTCATGTTCTTGGGCCTGAATTTGTCTCATACCTTTATGCATAAATCTGGAGACAGGTCGCTTACAGCTTTCTCTAGGTGGATTATGGATCAGAGCAGCCAGGATGTCCAGCTCCCAAAGTAAGCCATTCCAAGCCTGAAGCCAGTCCTCATCATACACTAAAGCTGGACACAACCTACTGTAGAAGGTGATGGCTATTATGCGGTTCTTCTGGTCAAATGGTGGGATTATGTCAGTCCTGATGTCCAGTATACTGGCACACCCTGGTATCTCAGAACGGGAATGGTGGATGTGTGAAAAATAGAAATCTGTGGGAAAAGGACAGTCTTTTCTCCTCCTTCTTTGAGTGCCAAATACAGATATACTTTTAAAAAGAGTTCATCTCCTTCTAGATGTAGGTGGAAGCTGTGATGTCCACCTTGCCCAAATGGAGACCGTGAGGTGTGCTCTCATTTAGACATTTTGGGTACAGCTCAGCTAGATTTATACAGCTGCATACCACTCACAGACACACCGTAGTGACCTGAAGTCAGGTTCAGACACAGACACTTAAATTCTCAGTCAGGCTGAATACCACCCTGAGGAACCTCCAAAGGGAAGCTGGCAGCAGAGGAAGGGAAGATTTCTGGATTTTGGCCTCATAGTGCTTAAATTTTCTGCAAATTGTACTTCATATACTTTTCAGAATCAGATCCTACACGTCTTCTGGAAATTGGTCAGGTGTTCCTTCACACCTTATATACGCCTGATGATTTACTTCTGAAGACTTACCGCATGACAGCAGCCAATATGCACCTATATTTCTGAGGACTGCCACAGTCAATGCTATACAAGAGTTAAATATTGCTCTGTATTATTTTTAGTTGCCTTGAGAAATGTACAGGAAAAAATACCAAAATATAGGGCAACGTGCTGCAAAAATAAATACTTAAAAAGGAACTAAATTAAATTGAAAAACAGCCCGGTGCATATGATTACCATTTCAAACAGGGAAATCCTGACCCACTGAATACTCCTGAGAGTGCTCCCCCATGGAAGAGTATTCATATATATCAGCATTTGTGAGATCCAGAACAACATTGGGGTCATTTTGTTTAAAATATACTGTGAACTCAGCAGGATACATCTGCTTTATATTAGTCTAGTGGAAATACTGTAAAGGGCTTTGGGGGGCTTTTTGGGTTTTTTTGTTTTTACTTGGTGGATAATTGAGATAAAATTGAACTTGTGTAAAAAGAAAAATAAAATAATGCAACTTGTAGTAGAAATGTTATTACTATACTAAGGTGCCAAAAAGGAAACAGAAGTTTGAAAATTAAATGTGTTCTTTTGAGGAAATACTTATTAAAGTATCTAATGGTATTTCAATATTCCCTTTATAATTGTACTGCAGTACTGGCTTTTTGTTTCCAATCTGGCAATATAAATATATATATATATTATTATTATTACTCAGTACAACCATAGCTCAGATTTCGGATCAACTGATCGCTTTTTGGGATGGAGTCAACTCCGTTCACCTTGTACTGTCATTAAAGCACGTGCAAAGCCAGCAACTCTTATGGCTGGTTTAAGGTGATCTGATTTGGTAGCATCTTTGCTGCAATTTGTTATTCTCCTTGCACAGATGCAAATGACAAAGGAAGGGAGAATCAGGCCCTTGGTGCTGACAAAGGGCTCTTATCTTCCTAGTGTTTTGCTAGCTGATCATACCATTTCCTTGTCCTTTCATTTAAGGGTCATCAAGATAGAAGTGTTTATTTGAATTCTTTTTTACTCTTTCTTTCTCTCAATTCCTGTTATACATAACACTCCTACTAAGGATGTAATGTGTTCCCCTAGCTAAGACTCTGACTGTCGCCTTGGTCTATTCTGCTTTTATGGTTTTGCTTAATTATTTAAGGAAATCATGTTAGGTCTGAACACAGAAAACACAGTGAGGATGAGGGAGATGATAAACACCCTTGTTCTCATAACTTCCCCTTCATGATCTTTCAAATAAACACAATTTGGGGGGATGCTTCCCCTCCCTGCTCTCAGCTCCCCAGCCCCAGCACTGCTCTGAGACAGAGCCAAACAGAAAGGAACCATCAGAGTGGGGTCTTACAAGCTCAGTATCAACATCTTATGCAGTGTGAGATCAGGAGCTGTTACAGTCATCTGTTTGTTTACTTTCTTACTCAACTTAAATAAAACAAGAGGGGGGGGATGTTCTTAAGAGATAGTTCCTGCTTATGTGAGAAATTCACAGGGAATAAAAATAAAAATCTATTTACTTTCAATGACTTGCAATGAATTATGAATACAGAGGTGTCACCAATTTGCATAGAGCACGTACATGCAGCTCATTCTTGCTTAATCCTTTTGCTTGAGCTTTTTATTATTTCTTATTATTATAAATTCAAGTACAGAAGGCAATTTCAGCACCTGAAATATTTAGAGAGGAGACTGATTATATTATTATGGAGAAAACTGTTTTTTATCAATTGATTTGGCAAATTCAGGCTCAGACACTCTCCAGTTCCACGATCTCCCATCTTGATTACTGTAATATCCTGCTCACCTCATTTGATTCATATTTCCATGGTATCAGCCATTCCAAGCACAAACAGCAGAGCAAAAGAAATGAGTGCCCGTTAGTTTACTGGTGACATTTCTGATTCTGGTCCTGCCTTTTTTATTCCTCCTCTATCACATCTTTTCCAAGGGTTTGGTTTCAGTGAGTTTAAGTATGCTTTAGTTTATATCTGGGACAGCAAAGATGCTGAGGAAAAGTTGTGTTTGATAGTATGAAAGACAAAGTATCGTTTGTCTTCTGAGGGTGGAGATTATTTCAAGAGTTTCTCAAGCTACAGAGGTAGGCAAAAAGGAATTTCTGAGGTCCAGTGGCTTGTCTGTAGAGCAATGAGAATGTTGCACCTTTGCACAGTTTGAGGGGTCACTGCACAGATTAGGGTGCAAGCGATCTCTCTGATTGCTAACACCAGGTCCACCGGATTTCTGATCCCCACTATTGCCACAGTTGTCTTTGACTGCAGTGGTGGCATACACCCCATAACACAACAGTACAAAAGACAGCAATGAAGAAAAAAAATAGGAGGGGGAAAGTAAGTTTAAGAACAAGCAAGGAGAACAATTGAAGCAGAAGCAATATAGAAGGAGATTGAAGAGATTAGAAGAGGCTATCTAGGCAACAGTAAAAGACAGGAGATGTCAGGTGGCTGTAAGCATGAACCTGAATGAAGCCAAAAGAAGGGATGAGGGTGTGAAAAAAGGGCTACCAGCAAAAACCTGCAAGATGCCAATATGTAAACAGGGGAACGAGGTGCATGGAGCCATAAAAAGGTAACCACAAAAGGTCTACAATGACATTAATCCACATCAGTAAAATGAAAGCAGACAAGAAGGAAGTAGAAGTGGAGAGCAAGAAAAACACTTTTTTGGTTTAGCTCAGGACAGAAGGTAACTGACACTATTGGACAGGTTGATTTCAGCAGAGGAAAACAGGAGGTACAGAATTTAAGGCCATATGAGGCATTCTCCAACATTTTGGAGACTGGGGAGGGAAGCGAGAAAGGCTGAAGGGTTTGAGAGACATTGGAATGAAGAAGACATTTGTGGACTATTCTGCCACCAAGTGATAGTAGCAGTGTCACCCTAAAACATGACTAGTTCAGAGAAGTCTTCTGTTTGTTTGTTTCTTTTCTCATCCCCAAACTTCCCCCCATTTAAAAAAAAAACCACCAAAACAACGAAAAACCCAAATCCCTCAAATGAACAAAATCATACAATAACAGAATGGTTTGAGTTGGAAGGACCTCAAAGATCATCTAGTCTCAACCCCTCTGCCATTGGCAGGGGCACCCTCCACTAGACCAGTTTGCTCAATGCCCCATCTAACTTGGCCTTGAACCCTGCAAGGGACTCAGGGGCAGCCACAGTTTCTCAGGTCAACCTGTGGCAATGTCTCTCACAGGGAAGGATTTTTTTCCTAATATCTCATCTAAATCCACTTTTTTTTCTCTTAAAACCCATTACTATTACCACAATTACCCATTGTGTTATCACTACACTGCCTGACAAAGAGTCATTCCCCATCTTTCCTGTAGCCCCTTTAAGGTATCAGAAGGCTGCTATAAGGTCTCCCAGAGTCCTCTCTTCTGCAGACTACACAAGCCCAATGCTCTCAGCCTGTCTTCGTAGGAGAGGTTCTCTTTATTGCTTCCTCTGGACGCATGCCAAGAGATCCATGTCTTTCCTGTACTAGACACCCCAGATCTGGACACAGTACTCCAGGTGGGGTCTCACCTGAGTGCAGTAGAGGTACACAATCACCTACTTTGACCTGTTTGTTGGTTGACTTTCTGGGCTGCAAGTACATATTGCTGGCTCATGTTGAGCTTCCCATCAATAACCACACCCAAGTCCTTCTCCTCAGGGCTTCTCTCAATCTGTTGTCAGCCCACCCTGTAGTTGTGCTTAGGATTGTCCTCACCCATGTGCAGGACCTTGTACTTGTCCTTGTTGAACTTCATGCATTTCTCACAGGCCCACCTCTCCATCCTGCCGAGGTCCCTGTGGATGGCATCCCTTCCCTCCAGCATGTCAATCACATCACACACCTTGGCATTGTCAACAGAGTTGCTGAGGGTACACTTGATCCCACGGTCCATTCCTCTAACAAGGATGTTAAACAGCACTGGTCCTGATACCAACCCCTGAGGAATGCCACTGATCTCAAGTTGGACATCGAGTCATTGACTACAATTCTTTGAGTGTACCCATCCAGCAAACTACTTCTCCACTGAGTGGTTCATGCATCAAATCCATGTTTCTCCAATTCAGGGACAAGGATATCATGTGGGACAGTGTTACATGGTTTGCACAAGTCCAGGAAGATGATGTCTGTCACTCTTCCCTTATCCAACAAACCTGTTCAGAAAAGGCCACCAAATTTCTCAGGCATGATTTGCCCTTAGTGAAACCATGCTGGCTGTCTCCAATCACTTTACTTTCAATGTACCAGAGTGTAATTTCCAGGAGGACATGTTCTATGATCTTGTCAGGCACATTGGTGAGACTGACCAGTCTCTAGTTCCCCATGTCTTTATTTTTTTCCTTTTCAAAACAGGCACTATGTTTCCCCTTTTCCAGTCTGTGAGAACTTCACTGGACTACCACAGCTTCTCAAATATGATGCAGAATGGTGCAGACACTTCATCTACCAGTTTCCTCAGGACTCATAGATGCACCTAATCAGGTCTCATGGATTTGTACACCTTCAGCTTCCATAGATGATGTATTAAGTCCAGGTGAGTTAATTTTCCCCACAGCAGCCATCATAGCATTGGGCTGTGCCTTGGTAGCTAGCAGGATGTTAATAATACACTGGTATTTTGGCTACTTCTAAGCAGGCCTGGGAGAGCAACACAGCTGTCTCTTGTCCTTCCATCATTTCCCCTCTTACTAGTAGGCTGGGGGTGGCTGAGACCTTGGGAAGGGACACAGCCAGGGTAGCTGACCCAAACAGACCATACCACATGATGGCTGCTCAGAAAAAAAAAAAAAAAAGCTGATAAAAAGGAGGAGGAAGGGAGGTGGGAGACAGGGGAGGAGTGTTTGTAATTTACAACATTGGTATATTGGTATTCTGGAGCAAAAGATACAAGTACTGAAGTCCTACTTCTGGGTAAGTGGCTGGACATCGACAGCTGATGGGAATTAGAGAACAAATCTTTTGCTTCTTTTACCTTTGCTCCCACATGTAGCCTTTTACCTTATTAAACTGCTTTTATCTTGCCCCATGAGTTGGGGATTTTGCCATCTGATTTTTCTCCCCTCCTTGTTCCGTTCAGGAGAAGAATTATGGAGTGCCTTGCTGGGCACCTGGCATCCAGCCACAGTTTTTTCTGGTGCCAAACTTGGGACATGAGGAAAGAAGTTAAGAACAGCCATTGGCATTGGTAACAGGCAAAACATGAACTGAACACAGTTAGAAATTAGAATGATAGTGGACAATTTCTGATGTTCTAATGTTCTTTGTTCTAACTGTGATGTAGGATGTGGATTTTGATTTGGGAGTGAAGGTGTGCCAGGGAAGAAGGGAGGAGTGGGGGTGAGGGGGGTTATGATTCCGGTTTACTTCTCATTACTGTAGTCTGTTTGGCTTGGTAATAAATCAGATAAACTTTTCCTAAATAAAATCCAAGTTGCCTGTGACTAATTGTTGAATGATCTCTCCTGCCCTTATCTCAACCCACAAGCCTTTCATTGTATCTTCTCTCCCTTGCCCAGCTGAGAAGGGCAGTGATAGAATGGCTATGGGGGACACCTGTCCTTCAGCCCAGGTCAATCCACCACAGATGGTCTGAAGCCTGATCTCCTCCTACAGCAGGTGTTTATTCATTCTCCCAGTCCCTGCAGGTGGGTGCCCATCTCCAACTCCTCATGCTTGTTCCCCATGCTACATGAATTTGCATGGAGGCATTTAAGTTGGGCTCTTGATGAAGCTGACTAGAGTGTCTGGGATTCCTGAGTGTGAGAAACCGCGACTGGCAAAGCAGGAAGATGTTTAATGGCATTAAGCAGAGTAAAGTTCTGTCTCAGCCCAGAGGCCCTACCCATAATAAGTGCATGGCCCAGATGTCAAAAGGGTTAGGGCAGTCCCTGCCTACCAAGGCAGGCTCCCAAAGGGGCAAAACCATTTTGTCCTCCTTTACAGTATGGTGGGTGAAAGGGATGGGAGAGAAGGTAAGGAGGTAGAAGATAACAGAGGAGTAAATTGATTTACATTTAAATGTTATGTTTTTATTACTTTTTTTTTTTTTTTGCACTCAGTGTGAAATCTCATCTTTTAAACTAGACAAACCAGGGTAAACTATTTTTTCTAGTGTGAAAAAAAAATGATTGACACTCTAAGGTAATACTTTTTAAATTCCTCCAATTAAACAAAGCGAATTTAATTTTAAGTTTAATTAAAAGGAAATTTAATTAGAAAGAAGATTAAATTTTAATTAAATTTCTCCAAAATCCTTATCCTTGCCTTTACTGCTAATATTTCTCTCGGAACCAAATCCCTTTTTAATATTCTTAAATTCTATTCTAGTAAACTTCCCCTTTATATTAAAATTATATCTGCCTGGATGTACTTGCTACCAGGAAAAAAAAAAATCATTACCCCTTTTAAAATACTTGAAGAGTACACCTGAGACACAGAGTAACTCAAGAGCGACCAGTGGAACATTTGGATGTGCTCCGAGTGCAGCACCGCTAAATTAACCCACCTGCTGCTGAACAGTCTACAGGCAGGCAGGGAAGCATCTTGGTCTTGCAGGGCATTCCTTTTCTGCACACAGCTACCAGCTGCTCAGCACATCCATAATGTCCATACGGATCGTACTGCTCAGCACTCCCTATCATCTGCTTGGGCATCGTGCTTTCTTCTACAAAGGATCTTATTTTTCTTTTTGGTGGCAGGTTTGTTGTGGTTTCGGGTTGCTTTAATCTGCTTTGGAGTCTTGGTCAGGTTTGCATCAGTCACACACACACCCCCACACACATGGAGTAGGCCAAAATTATCTTTTGCTCACCCTGTGTTCCTCCAGCATCAACTCCAGTCTGCACAGTAGACACAGCTGTCTGATAACAGTAAGACTATTGGTATAAGGTACTATGAAGATTGTGTCAGGCTTTGCAAGGCTCTGCTTGATGGCTCCTGCAAGGAGGAGAGAGGTGGAGCACTGATGTACCTACTCTGCCTCCTGACCATGCTCCTGAATCTCCTTGTGCACAAAGCAATGCCATGCAGTGACAGAGTGGTGACATTGACCCAGTAGGCACAGGGTCAGCAGCAGTTGTAGCACGGCAGTGCTTGTGCCAATGAGCCATGATCTCACCCTTTCAATTTTGCAGGTTTTCCAGCAATGGCAACCACTTCCAATAGCAATAACCAGGTGAAAGAAGAGTTTGCAGCACTGGAAATTGGACAGGCAGGATGGCATTTAGTGTGACCTTCCAGGGTTCAGAGCATCCCTGACAACCATCTCCCAATATCTATTTTGAAGCGTGCTATATTGGCCTCTCTTCACCACAGTGACCCAACAGCCAGGCTTGCACTGGTGGGTCCAACACAGGGTCAGAGGGCACCAAAGATGCTGTGAAACTGCTGCTGCCTGCAGTTTTTGCTGGGGTCATACACAAGGGGTGGGAGCAGGAGGGTGCCAGAGAGCACTGACCTTATAGCCCTTGAGCTGTGGTCAGGGTCTCTGTCACCAAGACCTTCCATACTCCTAATGAGCCCATCATGCCAGATTCAGAACCACTCATGTTCATTTTAAAAAGTTGTCATGGTGACCACAAGCCTTGGCAATGGATGCTAGCTTGGAAAGCATCAATGTTTTTGTAGTTACACTTCTATGTAAAATCTCATCTGCCGAATTCATAGATTGCCATACCTGACAGCCATCTATCTGCTCCAGCATCCCTTCTTTAACAGTAACCAGAACCAGACACTACAGAAACTCCACAAAGGGCCATTTGCTAAAACCTGCCTGTAGATTATGCTTTGTTAACAAATCTATCAACTAGAAAACTCACAGACCCACTTTGGAAAAAAAAAACCCAAGAATGATTGTCCCTGTGAAACTCAGTTTTTCATGGTCTTTGCAGACCACAAGCTCCACGGGGTGCTGAGTGGTGCTGCAGAGTATTCATTCAACTTCTGAGGGACTACTCACAGAAAACACTTTTGCAGAACTCATGCAGCTCCACCTATATTTCAAGGGGATCCAAGTAAGATGCAACTTCCCTGATGAAATTAAAGCAGAGTTCCTGACAGACAACATGAGTGCAAGGCCAGTCCCAACAGACCTCTCATGGTCCTGCACACCACACTCTTTCTCTTGAGAAACTACCTATCAACTATGTGCCTACTGAGTCCACTTCTTTCCTTCTTGTTGCCATTTCTTTTTCCTCCTGAAAAGCAGGCTTTTGGTTTGTTTGTTTGTTTGTTTTTTTAAATAATCTTTCTGTTTTACCTAAGCCTTAAGTTTTCTAGTCTTTTCCTGGGGGCACCTCATTCACCTTTTGATGGTCATGCTTCTCTCCTGACTAGTGCAAAAGTTGGCAGGAGATGACCTTTCTCCTTGTCAGCTGCCAGACCTGGTGTAGGTTCCTGAACAATGGAATTGTTGTCTTGTGTGGCCCTTTTATTTTTTCCCCTCATCTCTTAAAACTAAACATGGACCAAGTGACACGAACTCATACACCAGGAGTCTGTGTTGCAGCCAGTGATTGGCAAACACACACAGCAAGGACTGACAAAGTGAGGCAATGGCATTATGCATCTTATTTCTTTCCCAGATGCAGTCCTAAAAGTATTTTACAGAAGACCTGAGAACATGGTGATAATCTTTTATTTATAGTGATTAAATTGTTAACATGATGGAGATTTATATTCTTGTTATTGTATACCACTGCTCATTTCCAAAATCTCCCTTTTGGGAGGAAGGTATTTTTATTACTCACTTCCTTTATACCGGGATCAGCACAGATGAGGTCTAACAAGCAATACTAAGATCTTAAGTAGGAATGAAAATAAGAAAGAGCATTTTTTATTTCTTATTTTTTCAGATGAGAAACTAAGGGATGAAGAAATTGGCTGTAAGTACTGGCCACCTGGAAACAGTCTCTCCACAAAGTTTGCCTAGAAAATCTGTTGCAAATCAGACTTTAATCCTGATTTCCAGAGAATATAGACTGCTATTTCAAGAAAAAAAAAAAAAAAAACAAAAAACAAAAAAAACAATATTATATTATACTATACAGAAAACAAAATCAAAAGACAACACAAGGCAGAACATTCGGATTACTGTTGAAATCCTTGGATAAATATTATGTCATCCAGATGATGAAATATGATACCATCCAGATATCGTGGAAAAAATCATTACACCATATAGTTATGCCTTGTAACCAAGAGATAATTTGGGTTCATCTTTTGTATGAGGGCTCAGTCTATTCAGATGACTCTTCATGAGAGAAAAATAACCCAGGCAGGACAGCTACCAACCATCTAATGCTGCCACTATTACATGTTTGTTGTGACAGAGAGCAAAAGACACATGCTGTATAACCTAGGGATCTACATCACTAAGGAGTCTGACAATGGTTCCATTCAATATCTGAGTCCATTCAAAAGCACAGCAGAGGAACAGAGTGAATGCTTATCATCATCACTATTGGAAGATGCTCCCGAGAGCATGGCATTCTGAACCAATGGAAACTGGAAAAGCTGGAAACTCTTCAGCAGATTGGTGTTGTGTTATGGTAAGCTACTCATCTTGTGATATAATGCCATCTGAGAAGGTAAAATTACAAAAAAAAAAAAAAAATAATCACAACAATGCACGTGAAACTGAAAATAAAAGCCCAAGAGCATAGCCCTGTATCCATTTCCGTGAATTTGGACTTTTCCAGGTGATATACTCTACCCATAGATCTGAATTTGTCTGCAGAGGAGAGGGAATACTGGCAGTGCTGGACTGCATGAAGCCAACGGTCCAGCTGATTCAGTATGCTGTCCAGCAGTAACGAAGGAGGTTCAAGAAATTAGTCTCTCAAGGGAATGTTCTTGCTTTCCCACTGCAGGTTGAGGTCTTCTCAACACTAGAAGCATAAGGATTTATCTCCCTTCTCTTGCTCATGTTGAAAGCAAACTGTTCTTTACCATTAAGTGTATTCTGCAGACTATCTGGAGAGTAAGGAGCTTTCATCACGTAGACACAAAAATAGAGTTTTATGGGGTGTGTTTCATTCCCGTTGGGTGCCCACCAGCCATGACTACTGCCCTTTGGGCCACACAATCAACCTCCTCACTCATGAAGATAAATGTCTTATCAGCCCTGCAGTAAGCCATCATCTATTCTTGAGAAACAAAGAGAGTATATAGCATGACCTTCCTTGAAATATTGGATCTATTTACACGGGTTTGCGTGGACCACATTACTTATGAGTCACCAAGGGGAAACTGAGCTCCTTGTAGATAAAGCGATCAGTGCAAACCACTGTAAATAAATCTGAAATTTCTATGAAGGTCGCACTATGTCTGATTTATACTTCAGCACCCTATGAAATAATGTTGACCAGGTAAGTGGTTTTCAATTATTTTTTTTTAATTCACATAAGGAAAAGAATCCTTTTTTTTTTAATATATATATATATATATATATATATATATATATATATACACAAAAGGGACTGATCTATTTTAGAGTGCATCTGGTTAGAGAGATGACACATGCACAGGAAGTAAGTTATTATAGTCTGGCATAAGGCTAAATGTTCCTGGACCTGATTCTGCCATCCTTACTAACCAGGATGACTTGCATGGACATACGCAGCAGAATAAAACCTAGCAGCAGCAACAGACAGCCCTGAGAAAGTTTGAAGCTCCGTTTTACTGATTAATCTATACCTTTGTTTCCATGAATAGCCCTAGCATAGGTCAAGGCTGACTGAAACCTTTGTTTCACTGAAGTAGGAGTTATCATGAGCACAGGCTTTTGATCTTGGAAGATAAGTAATGCTCCAGTGACCAAATTACAGGCATGGAAGTTAGGAATCTTGTTTCTGTCATTAATCTGCTTTGTGACCAATTTTGCTTCCCTTACCAGCTTTCACCTGGCCTGTCTGGAAAAGCAAGTGAACCCCTGATACTGGAGAGGACTACTTGATGCAATTATAATTTGAATAATAAGCAGTAGGATTCCATTTTAAGTTCAGAGAAGTTTTTTCTGGGCAAATGTGTATCCAGTTGCTTCAGTCTGCAAAATCAGACCAGAAATCTATGAGCAGATTCTCTAAGAAAACTGACAGATTTTCTACTGGCTGTCCAGAATGTCACTGGAAGGTAAAAATGGTATCTAGTAAGTGAATTTGATCACCTCATATGTCTTTCTGAGCCCCAAACCTGATGTTTTAGTGTTCTAAGAAAGTCAAAATCAAATCAAATTATTTTGGAGTGCCTAAGCTGAACACAGGAAAAAACAATCTTTTGAGAATTACAGCTAGAAAGCTTGAACTTGTCTGAACTGATACTCTTTCTCACAGAACTAAGTTTTACTTAACAGGGTAGAAAGTCAAGATTCAGGAAGACGGAGAAGGTCTTCAGAGACACTAAGCAGCCTGGGTGATGACAGCAGATGAAATTTAGGCATGGCAAAGAGAGTGATACTCTCTGGCAGAAGAGAAGAGTTTGAGTTACTTCATGATTCTTCCACAATTTCATCTGTCAAATTACCTGTAAACTAGGCCAGCCCACGGCGAATGGCAATTAAGTAAGGCAGCACATCACTGGGGTCTAGCAAAATGACCAAAGTCATGTAGTTTTATTCCTGAATCTTTGAAAATCAGGTCTAGCTGCTGCAGCAGCGGAGCAGTATGGGTCAGCTAGCCATCCCCCTAAGGACCTAGTCCCTTTCGGCAGAACTAATTGTCAAAGTCTTCTGTCACATCTGCTGTGAAAGCCCCTCCACTGCCACCACAGTCAGCAGATGCTCAGCTATTCTTGCTGTCCCTGCACATCTGTGCTGTGCTGGTCCTGGTTCCCCACCTGGGCTGGTTGCAGTGATGAAGCTCTGATCAGTTCCTACCACAACACTCAGGAAAAAGACCTGGCTACCTCTATGGTTGTATTTATGACACGTTAAGTATGCATAAATAAGAATACAGAAAAAGCAAGGTTGTATTTTTTAATTTATTTGTATTTAAGCCAATCATTTAACCTTGATTGAAATATTATTTGGTTCCGTTCACATTATCTTTATAATAGTAAAAACAAAAGTGATGGGAACTCAAGTTCCATCAAAAAAGGAAGTCTATTTGTGTCCTGGTTTCGGTCAGGATGGAGTTAACTTCTTTTGTAGCAGCGGATGGAATGCTGTGTTTGGGTGTTAAAATGAAAGCAGTGCTGATAACACTCTGATGTTTTTAGTTGTGGTCAAGCAGTCAAGGACTTTTTCAGTTCTTCATATCTCTCTATTCATGAGAAAGGAGGGGAGGAAGCCAGGACAGGTGACCCAAACTGGCCAAAGAGGGTATTCCATGCCAATGACACCATGCTCAGTATAAAGGGGGGCTGATGGGAGGAGGGTGCGGCTCCGGGATGCGAGGTTTTTGGGGGACGGTCGGGTTCCAGGACGGCTCTGGGTGGCACGGCCTGAGCTGTGGGTTCGGTGAGAAACTGCATTGTGCATCAACAGTTTCATATATTTTTTGCTCTAAAGTCCTGTTAGCATTGTTATATTTTATCCTTCTGCTATTTTAGTAAACTATCCTTATCCCAACCCACAGGCTTTTGGTTTCTTAGTTTTGGGGTTGTTATTTGCCCCTTCCTTTTCCCTTCCCCTGCCTCATTCCGCCCCCCCCCCCCCCTTCTCCCCCTGCTCTTTTCCTTTAAAGAGCAGGCATCTGCGTGGATCTCGGCTCTCAGCCAGGGTAAAAACACGGCAACTTGGCGTTGTCTTCCCATTGCTCTGTTGTTCCATTGCTACTGACCAGGTAAGCTACTGACATTTACCTGGTGCAGGAAATTCACACTGAGTGTGAACAATTTCATTAGATGTGTGCCTATTAGATGTGTTTTGCATTGTGTAGGGCAACATCAAATCGGCCCAGCAGATCTGTACAGCTAAAGGCGTGTCCCTAAGAAAAGCTGGCTCCTTTTAACCCTGGGCTTGGTGGCCAGCAATCCTCCTGCTACAAAACACCTCTTCCATAAAAGCTCTTAACAGCTTCATAAAAACTAGGTAACTTTTATCTAAAGGGGATTGTGGGAACTCCCAGCTCCATTTTCGATTTTTCCTAGGTTTTCAAACAGAAAGGAGACCAGAATATCTTTGCCCAGGCACTGCAGGAAAACACACCTTCTTTAACATTTCCTGGAAAATATGCCCAGCACTCAGACTTCAGGCCAGTTTTTAAACTTTTTAATAAAATGGGCTAAGCTATAAGCTGGTCTGAAGCACAGCCTCTCGGGGAGTCTAGCTAGAATGAGGGGTTTTTTTTTAAACCAGATTGAGGTTTGAAAACCAGATTGGTTAATTTAAACTGGACTGGGACCAGCTTTTTGTCAGCCTCAGCAGTTCTGCCAGACCTCAGGACCTTTTATCAGATCTACGCCTCAGCAAATTTAAATGCTAGTTTAACTGCAGTTGTTAGTTAAATGCAGTTAATTACATTCTTGTAGCTCAGATTAATCACTGTAGCATATGAGTACCTTACATGTTGGACAGGATGTATATGAAATGTCTATGGAAAACCTGAGTCAGAGCAGCAGGTTTCCTTTTCAATGTGAAACCATCTTTCTGTGTGTGGTAGGGAAAACCTGAGCACCACCAGCTCTTCAGCACCATCCTCAGCCAGAGTAGGTGACTCATCTGATTATTTCCTTCCCAGGGGAAGGACCAAGAGCTGCCCCATGGCACGTAGGAGTGGAGCCCAAAAAGCTGCTAAAACAGCATTGTCACGTTGAGCAGATGGACTTTGTTGCTACTTTTAATAGCAGTGCTAGGATCACACTCATTCTTCCCAGAAGCACCAGACAAGAAGAAAACCCAAACCACCCTTGGACTTGTGTAAAGACAGAACAGAACTCCAGTCTGCGTCATAGACAACTGCAGTTAAGGAAAGTTAGCTGTTCAATTGCACTAAGTGATTTGTATTTAATTTCAAATAAGTGGATTGGTTTCAGAGTAATTGCACAGGGAAAAAAAAAAAAAAAAGAAACAACAAACATCTATGCAAAATACTAGTTCATACTTTTATTTACTGCATTTGGCAGTTTGCTTGGCCACCTTCTCAACACCCAGATTTATCAGTAGTCTGGCGACCCTCAGGGACCACTTGAGAAGCAGTGCAGTTTTGGCAAGGGCTAAATCCTAGCAGAAGACTCTCTGAAAGCCACTGTCAAGCTCTCTGTTCTGCTGCTCTGCAGACCCCACTTCCCCCATCTGCCTTGCGAGCTGCATTTTTGTTGCAGTATTTCACAAGTTCTAAAATACGGTTATTGCGATTCATAAACCAGCTTTCACAGAGATTATTAATTAAGTCCAAAATATTGTACCAACGTGCTTTCTGAAATACAGCTCCAGCATCAGGGCCCTGATGCCATTATAACCCATCTGCGTAATACTAGATTGGAACGTTTAAAAGCTGTAAGTTTTTTTTGTTTGTTGAGGGGCTGGGGGGGGGGGGAGGAGGAGGAGGAGGGTGGGAGAGTGGTGTGGGGGGAAGGTTTGCTTTGTTTTCCCTTGTAGCAGTCCAAGAAGTAAAACCTGGAGCCTTAAAGTCAGGTGGATGAGATAAATTGAAACGGATCTTATTGCTCCCAAACACTCTCCTGGAAATAATGGCATCTTGACATTTTATCAGTCACTCATGCGGTCATTCTCAGCGGTATCAGCCAGAGCTTGAAGGATAGAGCCGTAAAGAAAGGATTGTCAGCCATAAACATTCCTCAAAACCATGAAAGCCACAAATGAAAGCTTAAGTAATGGAGGACGGAATACCCTTGATATTTCAACAATTACCTGCAACAACAGGCTTTGTTCAGAGCCCTGGCCATTTTTTCAAAAGCCTTTAGTTGTCATGGCCAGAATAGGATAGGGGAAAGGGAAAAAAAAAAAAGAAAAAAAAGAAAAAAAAAAAGAGAGAAAAACAGAAGGATCAGAAGCTTTGATGTAAAAAAGATAAACTTGAGTGGGTGCATATATGAGGAAGTTTATGGAAATTTTGTATTTTTTTTTAAATCAAGATTTATTGCCAGGTATTAGAATTATCAGGCTTGTAGTGAGATACTTTTTCCTTTTATTTTTTTCTCCAAGAGTTCATTAGAAAGACATTCATGCTGCTGAGCTGTTACCTCTGTGGCCATTTCTGATGTCAAATTATGGAGGAAAAAAATGACACTTGCAAGCACATTGCAATTGAAGGAGCTTTAGTAAAGGACTGAAGCAAGCAAGTGGGAAAGCAAAAGTGAATTCGACTTCATTGCACTTTGGAAAAATATATTTCTGTGGAGGACGAGAAAAGAAGAAAAGCTAGTTTTAAATAGTCTTTGTGCCATTATTTTAGCAATTGAGAGCTCATAGAAACTAAGTAAAATGTAGTGCCTGGTATCCAAGTCAACCCAAACTCTGGAGGCAGCAAACATGAAAGGTTAAATGCTCTAGAAATTGCATTTGTAGAGTTTCTCAACTTAGGAGATTAATAGTTACTCAAAGCAATGGATAAATATTAGCAAAGGACCATTAGCAGAGAAAAACACATCAGTGAATCAGAGCTCCCCAGCTTATCAGATCAATTTTAAATAGGTTTATCTTGGACTTTCTAGCACCTTAATGAGGAACAAATTGGTTTTTTACCCCTTTTTGTTTCGTGAGCCTTTGTTGACTTTTTGATGTTACCTACATACAACCATTAATATAAATGGGTCAGTGGCATAAGAGCGTTAATTTCCTCTCCCCTGCAGGTTCCTGAATACAGTCATTTTATAAAAGTTCCCTTTTATTACTCTGCTCGTGGTCACCTAAAGTTTAAGAACAAATGAGTTACTGTTGTTTAGTGATTCCTACTAAGGAAGAGGAGACCAAGTAATGAATGGAAACGAGACCCAGAAACACGAGGTCAGCGTTTCTTTTCTTTTATATATATGCAGACACCGATAGGAACAGTGAAGTTAGAGCTTGTACACTGGTGTGAGTAAGCTTGTGGCCAGAGAGAAAAGAATCACACCCTGTGTTTGCAAGATATTGAACACAACCAATTGAATAGGAACACTGCATTTTACCTTTTATACCTCCGGGGGGGGGGGTGGGGGGGGGGTGGGGGAAGCATAAAAAAATAAAAGAGAGAGTGATGTTTGAAATACAGTCCTTGGTAAAGCAACAAAACACACTCGTACTTAATTAACAGTAGAGAAGAGAGCAAAGCAAGGGCACTCTTTCCTAACTAAACTAATTTTGCTCGCGTGTAGAAGTCCGTGTCCATTTGAAATGCCCCATAATATGCCCCTGGCCTCACTGCCATCTCTAGAAAACTGCAGATGCTTGCGAATGCTGGACCTTTTGTGACACTGTGATGTGGATCTCTCAAACACTTGAGATTGTCTCAGAATATTCAGAGGGAAAAACACTCCATGGGAATTAAATAGGAGAGCTAAATCTTCCAAGACATCAGGATAGCTGCCTCTAAGCCAGGCATCTCACTGACTGTTGACTTCTGCAGGCATCAATTGACATTAGGCACCTAAAAGCTTCTATGGAGCTGACTGCAGAAATCCTTTTCCCTGAGTTGCCTCTATCTGGAGTTCATAGCACTGCTCTGCAAGCTGGCAGCTAGGTTTGGTCCTGAACAGATGAGTAAAACTTGACCATCTGTTTATCACCTTTCCTTTTGGCATTGCATGACTTTGTTTTATTTAAACTACTGCCTGAAAGGCTGAATTGTTCTATGCCACTGTTAAAGGAGCCTCATTCAAAACAAAACAATTTTCGTGGCCGCTGGAAGGTGCAGGTGGTCATTTTGGAATGTGAGCTGTGTAGTTGTTTTGTGGACCTGTAAAGTCCTAAGACGGAATATGCCGCCACCTCCATCAGAACTTGTATGTCTATGATAAACATAGAATCATTGAAAAAGATCATCTAATCCAACCACCCTGTTACCACCTGTAGTACTCAGTAAACCACGTCCCTAAGTAGCTCATCCAAACTTCCCTTGAACATCCTGAGGGATGGTGAATCCACCACCTCCCTGAGAAAACCATTCCAATGCCCAACCACTCTTTCTGAGGAGAAATTTCTCCTGACTTCTATACTGAACCTTCCCTGGTGCAACTTGCAGCCATTCCCTCTTGTCCTATTGGTAATTATCTGTGAGAAGAGGCTGATGGGGTGTACCATACAATCCCCTTCCACCCATGGACCTCAAGGACTGGTGACTCTGCTCATTCTCCTCCCATGATCCACCAGCCACATAAACCTGGTAGGTTACTGAAAATGTCTTTTTACATTTTACATCTTTTTTACCAAAAAATTCCTAAAAGGCTTTGACATCAGTAGTTGGCTGAATACATGATTTGGATTCACAAGGTCTAACAGGGTAACATAGGAAACTTTTTATACCAATTGCAGCTGACAAGCCAATGCAGCTGTCCTTTTTTTTTTTTTTTTTTTTTTTTTTCCCTTATAATCAGAATCATCTGAGTATTCCAAATAATGATGCTGGCAAGTTTAGAAAACTTCTTTGGGATTCATATATTCATCCCATTTTCATGACAAAACAAGTGCTTTTTGTGTGAACGCTTCATGCTTTTATAGATGGAAGAACAGAGTTACCATGAGGTTAAATGTTGCAGTGTAGGTCTGAGCAAGTTGAAATACAGAATAACATTTCTACTTCCTTCAATGTAATATGCATTTTATCTTCTATGAAGACTTGTTTCTTGCTAGTCTCTGTCAGCAGGAGCCATCAACATAATACTGTTTTGCTGACCTGTGAAAGAGCTTTTGGTAACCACTACTCAAGAGCTCCATTAAGACAGAATCATTTAAGCTGATTCCATAACAATGTGAAACTTTTGTAAAATGAGGTTAGGAGGTTGATGCATTTTATATAACCAAATGCAACCATTTTGGGCTTGAACTTGTGAGCTGCTGAACAGTCTCAACTTCCATTAACGTTATAGACATGCTCAGCATTTTATGAGATCAATATCAATGAAATCTAAAATCTTAAGATAATGTTTTAGTTACAGTAATAATAATGAAAGTGCACAGGAATTTGAAGACGTTTCCAAAACAGAAGAAACAAAACCCATGTCACTGATAACAGTTCCTAGTTAAATCCTTTCCTCACCTCGCCTTGGCTTGAGTTGACATGACTTGCCTTGTCTTCCTTCCTCCTCTTTAGTCTGGAATGCTTCTTAGAACATAGTAATGTTAGCCTGATTCATGGTTTACTACATTTTTAACACCATTCCTCAACAATCATCAAATATATTATGTTCTAATAATTACTTGAATGGGTCTAGTTTATATATAAGTACAACACAGCATAGCCAAACCATTAAACATGAATGTAAGGACCAGTATCCAACGTAGATGAATCAGGTAAGAAATCTAGCTAGGAAAGAATCCAGTCCAGTGCCTTGTTTTCTCAGGAAAGCTTATAATTTAGTCCTACATTTAAATTGTGTTGAACACTATTTAAAGCTTTGCTGAATCTATTTTACTCCAATGGGAGAAAAGTTTCAGGGACATATTCCTCTGACAGATACAATCTTTATCACCTTTTTCAGGCAAAATATATTCATTTCTAGTTTATCCCTAGCAAAATGATCTTGGTGGCACCAGAATGCCTTCGACAACTGTACCCATACAGCTGTAGACTTTTGGAAGATGTTCAAGGATCTCCATTCCTATTGATTGCAGCAGACCTAGACATTCCTTCAAAATTAAATTCAATCAGTGTAAGTAAACACACCACTGCTAAGAAGCAGTTTAAATAATAGTTTGTGGGAAGTTAATAGACAATTTCCGAAAAAAAGTCTTTCCTCTTGAAACTCCTAGGACTTGAACACACAAATCACTCCTTTCTCAGGCTATTTATCATTTTTAGAAGCTATAAATTATACACACCAAGCACCAATTTTATACACCAACAACCATAACAATGCAGTTGCAAAACAGAACACTCTGAAGGGTAAGTTCCCCTTTCAAAAAAGGAAGAGTAAGAATAATAATGCAATGCCAGGGTCTGCAGTAACGTTTTCTATTCAAAGACCTCAAACTGGTTATAAAGGGGCCATTAACCTAATTAAACACCTGTGAGACAGGAATATAGCCTTTATCTTCATTGCTTTCCATAAAGTGGGGGAGTGGGGAGAGTATCTCATGTCTGTGTACCTTAAGGGGAAGTTTTGCAAATGTTTTCCACTCTTGCTATGAGTGGTTCAGCTCCAACAGTTTTCAACAAATTCTGGAGCAATGTATTGATTGTTCTGAGCCAAGATAGATTACATGATATATAACATGCTGACAGCAATGCTGGATAGATCAGGCTCCTAACACCAACTGACTGACTGTTGTTAGTACTGCCATTAAGTTAATTCATAGGGTGGCAATGTTGTCCAACAGAAATCAAAGGTGTATATCATTGCTTCTCCCAAGCCAGGGATTCACTGATGGATTTTGGGGTCTTCCATGGCCTAGAATGGACTATGTTTGTCTCTTGGAAGAGTTTGTCACAAATTGGATGTGGGAAGTCATCCTCAATCGCCTGGCAAGGGAGATATCCTGAGTGAAAAGGGACAACTTGAAGACCCAGGCCTGGCAGGACTAAACCTCGGAGGCAAACTCCACATCTCCGTTTTCCTTTTGGCTAGCTCTTGGTGATTCACACTTAGCTGACTTCTGGATTACAGATGAGGCACAATTATTTCCCTCTAGTCACTGAGCTGCCTCTACAATCTGGGATACATGTCAGGCAAGGTTTAGACTTCCATGCTTGGAGTCTGGATGGAAATATCTGCATCTGAGCTTAGCAACCAGAGCTTTCTCTGTGTTCAGTGGTGATTCAGTCAGAAGCACATGGAGCACTATTCAATGCACCCTGAAGTAGCATTTGCCTAGCTGTACCTCACCATCAATAGTATCAACTAGTTCAAGAACAGCACTTGAGATTTCATTGACTGTACTGTACTGCCTGCAGTAGACATATTGACCCACAGCAGCTATGGAAACATTTACACCTTGGACTCTGAATCTAGAGTGAATCCACCCTAGACTGCACTCCCCCTTGTCAGGCATCTAGATTTTCAGATACTGCAATGACAAAGTGAGCTGAGTCATGGCCTGTGTGTTTATAATTTCTGTGACTTTCTCCAGCTTTTGGTTTATTAACTGCATTTTTAATGAAATTTTCTGGGGAAAATGGCCCTAGTGAGGCCCAGCTTCTTGCTCAGGATCATGAGCCTAGAAACAGAATTCAAATCTTCTGTATCTTCTGAGCCCAAGTCACTAGCCAAAGTTCCTTACCCTGTGGAAGACATGTTTTCCATCACAGCTTATTTTCCAGAGAAAGTGTCCTCTGAAGTCTCTCTCTGACTATCTTCAGAGGCTGGTCTTGTCCATCTGAAAATCACTCAGCTCAACTCTGACACTGCCACTGGGCTCAGGGAGGCCGTGCCTACTGTGGTATGCTTATCTTTCAACTTTGATGCATACCTGGTAAGTAATAGTTAGGTTCAGACAGTACTCAGGAGTGAATTTCCAACTTTGGTTTTGCTTCATAACCATTGTAAAGGTCAGTCTTTGTTCACCCTCGCTACAAAGTAAATGTGACAATTGCAGCACATACAAAATCTCTGTTGCTTTACTTATTTCATCACTTTGGAACTTGAGAGATACATTTTGTATGGTGAGGTTATTATGGGTGTTTGAATGGTGTTAAGGGATGTGAGAGCTTTGTCCCCAAAGTCTAGTGCAGCAAATGTGGCAAGACCTGTACATGCCATGAGTCAGCGCATCCCTGAAGTGCTAAATGAGCAAGCAAGAGTACAGATGAGAAAGGAAATGTCCACAGAGGCATTTGGCCAAAGTTACAGGATAAGTCAAGGGGAGAATGGAACATCAGTCACAAATTTCTCAGCTTGTACTAAGTGTTCTTGCCACAGGCTGAAATATGAAAAGGACTTGTTCATCTAGCCTTCCTATTTTAGTACCTATCACTCCATGAGATTCTCCTACACTTTGTACAGACTAATTACACAGTTTTGAAGTTCCTGAAGTTTCTTATGGACTTCCAGAAGTCAAAATGAGATGCAAACCAAAAGGAACAAGAAGAAAAATCCATTTGCTCTACCGTTACTGCAGAGATGTTCACAGAAACATATGTTTCTGACTTTCCCCAGGGAAGGCTACATCATAGTTTTGCACTGTGCTCTTAAATGAAAAGGAACCTGCAGCCTACACACTCTGCTTTTCTCTCTCCCAACCCATGTAAAACCTCAAAGTGTGTAGTTTTTACTCTTTGCAATTGTGCTTATCTGGGACATGAATTCAAGTCTGAGCTTTGCTTTGCTTGATCTGGAACTCACTTTGCCAAGAGGATGCAAACAAGAACATACAAGTGCTGACAGTTCTCCAATGCCATTTCCACAAATCCTCCTCCAGGGACAGATAAATAATGAAACAACTCGGGAAATAACACTAAAGCATCTCAGCCCACAGAACCACAGGATGTGCACCAGACACACATGGGTGAGTGCAGAAACACTGAGAACATTTAGCAACACGGATAGGACTTGGGGAATCCTCATGCTTGCCTAGGCTAACTGAAGCGTAAATCTGGAGTAAATGGAGCAACAGTGATGCAGACTGTCATAAGAGATTGAGAACCAGACTCAGAGTCCTTACCATCTACCTACATGATAGGAAAAACCTTCATCATCTCCCTATCAAGGCATATTTCTTGGTATTTCTCTTTCAAATGCCTACTCCGCCTGTTTTAGTGGTCCTGAAATGTGAAATACTTCTTGTTCATTTTCCACATCTGACTCCTATTCTGCTAATTCAGTTATGCAAGACTTGACTCAAGTGATTCCTCTCTTGACTTTTTAATTTTGGTTTTTTTTTTTACTACTTTGCTGATATTTACAGGCAGTCTTTTTGTCCAAGGCTGTCAACAAGCTGAGTTTGATCAGGCAAATTTTTCCTCCCAAGACTGTGCTACTGAATTAGAATGGTGAAGTGTGTTCTCAGCTAAGTGCATTAAGTAAAACAGCATAACAGCATGCAGCATTTTAGACTTGTAGCCTACAATTTCCCCTCCTGCCCAGAACTTATCAGGGAGATCTATTAACATCCTGCAAGCACAGGATTTTTCTGTTCAGTTACCATTTCCTTTCCTATTCATTACTAACATGCTATTAACCATTTCAACCACTGCTGAGCGTTGAGCCTGTGTGTTCAGAGAACTATCTAAAATGACTCAAAGGCTGCCTTCCTGATTGATAAGTGTTTCCTTAAGGATCTTTGCAACTTCTATAAAAATGTTGGTTTTTTTTTTTTTTCCCCTTGTTTAGTGGTCAGTTTGGACCCCTCTCATTACAGGAGAACCACATACAACCACAGACCCACATGCAACCTCCAGGACCTCTCAAATACATCAGGGGCCTCAAGATTGATGATTTAATGCTTATTATTGACAAGCCTGACTCCAGTTTTCTCTGAGCAAAAGACAGCTGGGGGACTTACAGTCTTGTGCTGCAGTCATTAAGCCATGTGTTGTCCTCTTCTCCCCATGCCTCCTGATTCCACTCTTCTCATCCAGGGACATGGAGTGCTGGCTCTGATGTGAGAAGATATCAATGGCCTCATTTTCTATCATCAGTGTTAGGTATTGCACATCTTTTTTTAGTTAGCCAGTGCCCTGTTTATTTGTTTTCGCCCCTTCCCAATGTGGCTATGGAGCAAACTGTGGGTTTCTTTCTATTAACATGATACCTAATTGTTCTTTGGGAGGTTCTCTGATTTTTATGCAAGACTGCAGTGTCCCACTTGGATCCACCTTTAACAACAAGAGGCAGGAGAGGGTCTTTAACCAGCTTAAAAGGGAAATGCTTTTCATATACCAGCTCTTTGGTTTTCATATGGCTCTTGCTCATTGCGCTTTGATCCTATTGATGCTGAATGCTCTCTTGCTATACCTCAGTGTGATATAATGGAAGGAACGCCATGTGGTAGTCTGCAGAAAAGTCGATTAAACTAGCAGACATAAAACTGCAAACAGCTTTTACGCGTCACTAATGGACTGGGACCGCTTGGCTTTTATGATAGCTCAGAAAACCTTACACACCTGAGGTGCTGTAAAAATGAGTAACAGTTAAAAACAGGAAGAAATGTAAAGGACGAGGGGCAAAGCTAGATGGCTTTTGGCATTAGCTGTTCGACAATGTCAGACCATGGTTTGTTTACAGGTGCAAACAAAATGAGTTCTCCTTCTCATGGGAGAACTGCCTTGATCCCAAATGTCCCCTGGAAACTTGGTGATCAAAAATTTTACTGTTAGCAGAGTCCCTCTCCATCTGTTAAAAAGTGGGAAAGGCATTGGTCAACAGGGACATTTCAACAGTAGGTTCAATGTTTGGCTAACTAAGAATGTGATTTGGCACTTTCCTCTGAGTTAGCAGAAATACTGGTCATTAAATGTTTCCCCACATTGTGTTTAGCTCTGGCTAGTGTCGTCTGCCTTTTGCTTTCAGAGGAATTAGACCCCAAAGGCTTTTTGCATGATGACCATGTGGCCATATGTAAGTTCTGCTTGGTGATGTTTTCCCTGTTATGCCCCAGGACTCAGAAGGACAAAAGTTCTGCAAAATCCTTTTTGCCCATCTGAAACTGGCAAGCATGTGGACTAATTCTCCAGAACGAGCCTCAAAAAGCAGTATCAGAGAAACAACAGATTTCCATAAATAATGCTGGATATTGCAAGTAATATGCCTGAAAAATCACTTGATTATTAAAAAATACAAGATGTCTTTTGTAAAATAAACCGAAAGAAGTTTAAACAAAAAACCTTACTAACTAAATAATCTAAGCGGGCAAATCTGGAATTTAAGATTATTATGACCTGAACAGTCCAGATAGATAGATATTGGCCAAGTGAGAAGACACTGTGTGTCATACACCTTTGAAAGACCCCGTTCCCAAAGGAAATCTGAAGTCAGATCTAATACCTGACTCATACCAACAGGGAAGACAGAGAAATCTCCAGCGCTGGCTCACCTAGGCAGCAGACAGCAGGGTTTTTTATGGCAAAATCTTTTGACCATCATAAATTTTCATGCTCTGTACCTGGATACCACGGTGAATGGCGATAGATTAGATCCATTTGTCTTTCCACTCTAAGTCACTGTGTTAAAGGAACGTGACACTTAGCAATCTAGTCATGAAAAAATAAAAACTCTGTGATGTCTTATTAATATTCCTGCACATAGTTGGAAGAAAAAAGTTAACTTACAGATACTATAGCTCAATTAAGTGGGAAACACGCATTCTAAAGAAAACCCAACTGTAATTGCATAGCTTTGACCTAAAATGAATCAAGTTTGATCTTAACAGGCTGAGCACCAAAATATATATTCTATTATTTTTTATCTTGCTGTGGTAATTAATGTAAGAAATGCTTCATGCCAAGTTAGCTTTGCCTGTAGTGTCCTCAGATTAAAGGGAAATGGAAATAGCATCTCTGTCAGAGTGGTTGCACAGTGTTCTCATCCCCTGAAGGAAACCCAAGCTCTGCTGACTAAGAAGACTTCAGCTTTTGATCATGAATTATTGGATATCGACCCGTCATTCAGTCAGGGTTGCAAACTGACTGTCCTGAACTGAAAGGGTTGGAATCAGATCACATCCAGGGGGAACAGTTCTCCTAGCAAAACTTCCTTCCCATCTAAATCAAGCCTACAAATAGCAACTCACGTTTGTCAGACATTCATCAAATGTGACATGCTTCATGGAGCCAGGCCACAAAAACACAGGAACCTGTCATAATAACCTCACACAAGACAGTAGACAATCCTGATGCTGTGTGACATGCTGGGTAGCAGATACCGCGCCTCCCGAACAGGTGAATGTAAAACTCGATCTCCTAGAAAGAGAAATTGTCACTCATAAATTGAAAAAAAGAGAAGACTATCTGATCCAATTAAAATGCACATTGATTACTGTCAGGTTGTGGAAACGCTGACACGCAGGGATTGATCCTGCTTGGGGATGTTGCAAAAAGCAGCAAGCCCCAAAACTGGAAGCTATCGGTCTTTCCAAACCCACAAGGAGTAGCCACTAAAGCCAGGCAGAAAAGTTCTCCAAAGACAGATACATCAGCCTAGCACTTAGAAGCGTTACTGGTTTGGGCAACAATGATCAGAACTTTTGCCATTTTTCTGTGTAGTGTGCTACAACTTAGTTTGGTACACTATCAGCCTAATTCACTGACCCTCATGCAATAACAAATATTCTGCAAGATTTGGGGCTATAATGGGACAAACTCAATTAAAAAAAAAAGCAGAAGAGAAGATATGGTGAGCAAGAGCAGCCAGGTCCTATCCAAGAGCGTCTCGCTTCAACAGCACACGGCAGGACTGCATCAACAGGTAATGCAGGGAAAACAGGGAAGGCTTTGAGATGTAGGTGAAATCAACAGTGAAAGAAAATTAAAATAAGACAGAACTTTTCAAACAAAAGGTGCTTTTAATAAAACTGCCTCCTTTTCAAAACCAGGGAATGGTTTTGAAGAAAACGATTTCGCCCCATAATGATTTACCTCTCCACAAAATTCTCCCTTTTAAAAAAAAATGCTTTATCCCTCCATTACTTTTTTATACCCTTTTCTTTCTATCTTGCATCGTCCCACAACCCATTTTCCATCGGGGAAAAGAGAAATAAAACAAGGAAAAAGAAATTGCAGATGAACACTTATAATAAAACTTCCACAACAAAAAATTAAAATTAACAAACAAACAAAAAAAGGTGTTTTGGAAAGTGAAAAATTTAAATAAAATAAAATAGAACATTTTCATTCTTCAGTAGTTTTACTGGAAAATTCCCATATCCAGTAACAAATTTATTTATTTTATTTTCCCAAAAGAAAAGAAGGATGGATCGTTTTGGTTGGTTCATGGCTGTTCTTCAAAGCTTATTTTCTTGTATGCCCATGTGCCAACTTGATTATGTGTTGGGAGAAAAAGCCAAATAAGTATGTAATTATAGATAAATACATGATATGTGTACCACTGAGAAGAAAATGCAACAGGTTAGAGCCCCCAGTGGGTCGTTCAGGTGCCCAGTTGGGTCTGATAGTATCACATACATAGATGTTTCAGTGCCAAAGGCAGTATGAAATGGTACCTACTGTTAGGTCCCTGAATGGTTCCATTGGATGCTACTCAAACTGCATTCCCTTAGGTAAAATTACATCAATTTTCCTTGTATCAGTTCATTCACCCTCAAAAAAAGAATACTAGTATCTCCTGGGCAGCACTTGGAAAATTCTATTTTACCCACTGACAAAATTACAAACAGGAAATATTAAAATGCATTGATGTATCTACCTAATGTATTGATGTATTTTAGATCAGTAGATGAAGAGATGCTATATACCCTATTGACTGGCCACAAGAAATTTAAAACTCAGCCTTACCCTGGAAGAAATAACGACTGCTCAACTCTGTCTTATGTCCTTCAGCATAATAGATAAATGCTACCATAATTAATAGTTTATAGTTGATTTTTCAGGTAAAACAATAGATGCCAGTAGTCTGCTGATAGGAAATTTTACCCTTTTGATTGTCAAGTTCTAAACTACTGAGACAGATGTTTGACTGACAACCTATAGCAACACTATATGGCTAGAGATGGGCAACAACACCCATCCAGTTTATGTACATGTAGCAGTCTGTGAGCTGCAACTTACAAGCTTCCCAAAACTGCAAGTCACCTTGGAAAAAACTCCACTTAGAACTTCACACAGGCATATCCTTCCTCTTAACAAAAGGCGTAAGAGATCTTCTATACTATGGCAAAAAGTGAGCAAAAAACCACCCTGGATTATTGACAATTTGCAGCTGGAATGAGGTGCCTTATGATTAATGCCCTGTGAGGAGGATGCTGTAAACAAAACATTATTTTGTATTGCAAATAAATGGGACTGCTAAGCACTGTGTAAATCCCCCCAGGTACCAATGGTCCATAGCTCTGACAAAAATGCATTTGCAGAGCACTTAGTGTCAAGAAATCCCATATCTTGGTGCCAAAGGGTTAAGAGTCTCTCCAAATCAGAGGATAAACTCATTAAAATGGGCCATTACTGGAGGAAGAAGAAGCCCCAAGACTCCTTCCCCATTTCTTTGACGGGTTAGCAGGAGGAACCAAAGAGCATAATACAGGTTTGAGTACACATAAAACAATAGTAAGCTCCATAAGGAGTAAGGATTCCAAAGTAAATAGAATACTGAAAGTCAGCAGAGGCAAAAGTTAACTTAATATAATATACTTGACCCTCAGGTAAGGCATTAAGATGCTGTTTTGGCAGCCAGAACTGATAGCAGACTTGCTGAAAGGGTATTGGCTTCAGAAAGAAGACAAATGCAATCCTAATCCCTTTTTCCTGCCACACACTGGAGATGAGTGAAACCCAAGGGGGAAATTCTTATTACAGCAAATAGGTGCAAGTCCAGAGGAAAAATTAAGTCAACTTGACAATTTACAAATTTCCTTTCAAGCATGAAAGGTGGATGAAAACAGGAGGTTATTTTTAAATCCAAACCACAGTATTTTGTATCTGTTAATATCGCTGCCAAAGAATAAGGGACACAGGAAAAGAGTTCATAATGAACTCAAGCTTCATCTCACTGAAACGAAGCCAGGACAAAATAACTTTTGTCAGACAAGCAATATTAGAAAATCTAATACAAGGAAGAGATATTTTTCCTTCTTCCCATCAGGAGCAGTGAGACCTGGCGGTTTATCCACAGCTTTCCGGGTGAAGATGCAAACCAAGGTAAAATCTGCTTATCCCTGACTTTGCCAGGGTAAGAAATATACAGTACAACATTCCTCAGGAAAGAAAAAAAAAATTTCTTTGCTGTTTGCTTCGTGTTCCTCCTGATTTATTCCCCTGCAGACAAAAGAGGATTAGGTATAATCAAAGTTTACCATCAGCTTACCTTTCCTATTCCACAAATGAAAGACCTTGAGCTTTGTGGAAAATACCCGTACTGTTTGGTGGGCATCTGCTTAACTCTTGTGGACCTTTAACATGTGTTTTGAAATGCTCAGGCATAGCAAGACCTAGCAGTGTTAAATTTTGCTTTTGTAGGTGGAAAAATTGCAATCCATCCTATGTTACAGTGAGGCAATCGTACAGAACGAATTATATCCTACCCACTACACAAAGCCAGATACTCCCTGATCCTGAATCTTGGGCTCAAGTGCTCTTACCTCCTTTATGACATCCAGCAAGCTGCACTTTCACTGTTCATTTTGGGGGTGGAAAGTACTCCCCTTTCCAAACGCACTGTGGTTTGGATTTACATCAACCCAAGCAAGACAGCATAATTGAAGATTGCACCTGGGGCCAAAACAGCTAGTTTGGGGGTGAAATGCAAACTGCAGAAATCACATCCTTCCTTGATGTTCCAAAAACTGGTTTCTTGACTTTCCCCCTACCCACCCCCCATAGTAGAGCCAGATGTCTCTTCCTTTGAGTGAGGAAATCAAAGCAGACCACTCTGATCAAGGAGCTGCATGAGCTCTAGGCACATGTGGCTGCAATGAAAGCATGTTCTACAATGAGAAAAGACCTGATGCTGAGGAGCAGGGAAATGCTGGAGGAAAAGAAACTGCATCTCCGGGGCTGGAAGAAGGAGGTTTGCCCTTCCTTTGTAGACCACAGAGGAGACGAAGTGAGGTGGCAGATGAGATGAGAGAATTGGTTTGGAAATCTGCTTTTTTTGCTTCTTGCAGAGGTCACCCAGGTGGAGAAATGCATCCATTCCTAGGGGCAGACTGTGAACTTAAGGCTGAGGCTGTGGAGAGTTTTGCAGAGATAATTGCCTGGAGGAGAGAACATCAATTAAAATTCTGAAATGGAAAACATCACAGAGGCTCATAAACAGACAATGTTTAAATGTCTCTGTCAGCAGATACGCTGGATTATCATTTGCTACCTCAGATAGCAAAAGGATGACCAGCCACTAAACATAACAAAAATATCATGCCCAACCACAACAAAATGCTGCTGGAAATTTCCACACCAAGACAGTAGCCCATTTGGTGGTATTTTTAAATGCTTTTCCACAAATGGATTTAGAGCTGACTTGTAGCAGAGTATGATAAAGAAGTACCTTAGCTAACATGATGGGGTCTGGTTATAAAGTTAATTACATAATTGCTACCATGAATTGCACTGTAATGCTCTAAATATACAGAAGTTGTTTGCAGGATTGGGGCCTAAAATGCAAACTTCCCTCAAATCATCCTTTTTGAAATACTGCTCTTCTTCCAAAGCACCTAATTAGAGACTTGCTTGGTGGAGAGATCTATATGACTACCTATATGAGTACATAAATATTCATATAAATAAACATATAAATATCTACAGATGAGTATATAAATATCTTTACACAGAGAGATTTGAATAAGCATTAAAATACATCTCGGTACCAGCAATGTCAACAAAATTGTAAGCAGGATGCAGAACAAAAATTTCAGTGGGTGTGTTTTTTAGATTTGTCAGCACAGGTTTGTCCTCTCTAATTTTATATTTTCAGTTAATAGCTGTAAGTTAGGACTTAGTCACCCTTGGATATCTCTGTAGTTGAGAAAGAGAGGAAGATATTCTTTAAGCAGGTGATTCTGATATTTTTTGGGGTTGAATCACCCTCGCTCTGGAGGTGCCTATTTTATCTTCTGTGTAAGAAGCAATATAGGCTTGATTCTTATTTTGCATGCTGGCTAAAAATGTTGAAGTTGAATTTGTTTCCTAGTTCCAAAGTCCCCAATCAGCTAAATAACACAATGCCTCTCCTTGTTTGGTGCAGGTAAAGGTGTTCATAGTCAGTTAATTTAGCCTGATTTCTACAGTGGTTGACTTCATCTTGGGACAGGTAACTGTGACTAGTGACATCACTTCTCGATATATCAGCCCAACATGACTACCCACAGACATTACAACTTTTTGACATCTGAAGTTACAAAGGGTGCTCCTCTTCCTCCTTTTTTTAACTATATGCCTGTTTCCACTCGTCTGGACGAATCTCAGATTTCCTTGCAAAGTCATCTCTAAAAATTCAAGCACAACTAGGATGAAACACAGCAGATTTTTATCAATTGTGAACAACACTGTACCTACTGTTTGGGACAGAAAATGATTTAAGTTTGAGCTAGACACCTAGGCTCCATCATAGATAATAGAAAAAGGTAAACATCTTCAGAGGGCAATTAATCCGCAGGCTCAGTCTTGCTTTTGGTAAAGTCATTTTGGGGTGGATATGAAATGTAGAACTGTCTTGCAAGAGTGACAAATATAAGGTGAGGTGTTATGAGACAAGAAGAGTGAAGACAACAGTACAGCTGCTAACTAATTACTGAATGCCTTTCTTTTAGTCAGCATAGATGAGGTGAGATGAGCCCCATACCAGGTATTTCCTATGGATATATAATTGTTCAGTTTAACTGTTGAGTTGGGAACTGGCCACAGCCCTTCAAAAATTCTTCCATGTTATGTAGGCTCAGGGAATGTAAAGCCTGGAATGAGATTATTAGCTCACTTAATCTAGCCTCTTGGATATCATCAGCTATTTACTCCTACACAATCATAACCTCATTAAACCCAGTCACCCCAGTCAGTAGGTTTTGCTTAACCATAATCCATATTTAGCCACATGTAGTTTTCAGTCTTGATCTGAAGACATCAAAATTGAGTGAATTCCCCTCATCTTACTACTTTTTAAATATTTTTTTTTTCTGAGATCTAATTCCCTTCTCCACTACAAAAGTGCACCTTTTTCCCCATTTGAATTTCCCTGGCTTCTAGGCACTGACTCTTGTTAAAATTTTGTCTTCAAGATTCAAGACCCTTTTACAACCCAGCATATTTGCCTCAAGAGGCAACTTGCATGTGGTCACGAAGGAAATACACAGCAGAGCAAGGAACCGAGCCCTACACTGAAGTCTCAAGATAACATCTAGATGATCAGCTCACCCATGTTGCTGACAGTGGTCAGGAGAACGGGGATGGGTAATGGTTATTAACGCAGCGTGCAGAAGGAGGTCTACAGGTGACACTGTGAGAAAGGACACGGTTACCTCTGCCTCTTCCAGATCAGTACTTGAAAGCTGGGGCATAATAGAGGAGACCTGGTTACACAAGACACAAATTGCTCAGGAACTCAGCAACATGTGGTCCTGGCCTCTCACGAGGCACACTGTTTCCTAAAAAACTGCTTCAGCCTGCTGCTAATGTAATAGCAAATATCCACCTTGATTGTCCTCTGACTTTCATGGACCAGATGAGGCTATCTGAAACATTGCAAGCACCAGGTGCCGATGAACCCAGCTGGCATCCCTCCTCCTCTAGCTTCGATTCTCGGCACCCTGAGGTTATTGAGACAAAGACCCATGAAAGGGGACACAACTTCTACAGAAAATGGCACATTTCATATATGAAAAAGCACCTTCCCCCTTCCTAGAACTTCACCTTGTCATTGTAAACTGAAGCTCCGCTCTTTTTCTGCTGCAGCCCCACATAAAAAGAAAATTGTTTCTCATAAATTACTTCGGAAATGCACATTGCATGTTAATTGTAAAATAAACAGTTTAAATTCATTTCATTGAGCACAACATCAGAAAGAAAATGAGCCAACTGCAGTAGATTATTTCTGTTGGATAGGTTTCAATCATCTTTACTGATGCCCTTCATTCTTCTCCTGATTACCATCACTAAAAACCCCCATAGCAAATTTCATCTGAGTATCTAAAAATAGAGATATTTATAACTTGGCTGTTTTTGTCTCACATCTCTCCTCCCCCTTTCCTCCTTGCATTTCTGATCAGACTTATTTCAGACTCTGGTGAAATATGTAAAACACCCGTGCAAGGACCCATACAGAGGGGGATCTAGGGGCTTCACCACCTTCTTTTCTTTATGTACCGTAGCTGGAGAAAGGAGAAGCCACAGGCCATTCCCAGTTGCTATGCCAGGGACTGTCATCCCACGAGCATTGCGTTCTCAGCTGCTTATGTGAACACTGCCTATTGTCGTTTTAATTCAGCCAGGTTAGCAAAGAATTCCTAATTAGACTCCTTAACCCAACCTAGTTCATTCTCCCTAAAAGGGGAGTGAAAAAAGGCAACACAAAGAGTCCATCCAGCAGACCAGCAAGAGCAGACGTGAACAGATAGGGTAGGCAGGACAGGGAGCAGCAGCTTCTGCTTCTCTGCAGCCACTGAGATGTGTGACCAAGGCTTTGGCACAAGTCCCCATTTGGAATAAAAGTGGCATAGCCCTATTGACTTCACACCAATAATGAGCCAGCTGATAATGTGGGTGCAAAACCAGCAAGTTTCACAAGCTGCAGACACAGTGAATGTCACCCTTCTGAGCTTCTCTTTGATCTTTTGGTCGACATCCCAAAAACTAAGCAATTCATACCAGAGGCAGGGTGCCTACATGTTGAGCCTACACGATCACTTTGTAGGTTGTAATACCCTTAAGGCACAAGACAACTTGAAACTTAGCCCAGCCTTGTTTAAAATTCAGCTCAGGTTCATAAACGTACCAACCTTGGTGAACCCTGTGAACTTGGCTCAGTTTTAGGGTCTGAACAGTCTGGGTCTAAACACATTTAAAATACTTTTTTTTTCAAAAGCAGCCTGGGCAACAAAAGAAAGCCTTGGGAAAAGTTCCTCTGCATAGGAAAATAGCTAATGCATCAAGTTATGGTTTCTTAATGGCATTCAATTAACACATCACCGTTGTTAGTTGATTAAAAATTAACTGTGAATACACATTTAACATTTAGTACTTACAAATGTTCCTTGATTTATTAAAATTGTCAGGAGTTAAGGAGTCTTGGGATAAGCAAGGAATATTTTCTTTGCCTATTTTGCTAACTCTGTAATGAAGCAAGCAGCTTTTAATAGAGAACTCAGAGTTGCTGAAAACTTTTCTGTAAAGCACATTATAAATCATTCTTCACATATTAACTACTCGCTTTCCTCAATTCAAGTTGTTTGCGAAAGCATGAACTGGCTAGGAGAAGCCGCCTTTTCCAGGAGTGCTAAGGAAAGGGATGCTGTTGGTGAGAGTCCTTCAGCACTGCAGCTGAGCTCCCACTCCTCTCTATGTCTGCTGATGGGGAATCTTCTCCACACCAATGTTTTGGGCTGCAGAGTATCACCAAAGCCACCACGGGCTTTTTGCTGCCACTGCTATGTCAACAGGGGAAACAAGAGGTGACAGCCTTCATGCTGCCGTGGGGAGCGAGTGGGAGGAAAGCCATGCTCAGGAGAAGCACAGCCTCATGGTGCGCAGAGATGTGCATCCTTGTGGAGGGTTTTCAGGAAACCAGCAACCCTGCCCTGGCCCCAGCTTTATTTACAGGACCAGCTCTGGCAGGCCCATCAATGCATCCCAGCCTGCATTCCCTTCCACGTGACACCAGCACAGCTCCTCTAACGTGTGATCATCCTAAACGTGGACATGTCTGTATCGGTGCTGCATTACGGGGCAGACTCTGGCCGCACGTGCAGTTACTGCAATCACATGTTCAAATAGACATTTAAGCCTCTGAAGAAATATTTGTACTCTGAGATGTGGCTAATGTGTTTATTGAACCAGGTCCAGGCAATGACAGGCATGAGGACACTGCGGAAATAGAAACAGCCCAACCAAGAAGTAGCAATAGCAGTGCAAAGTGCTCAACATTTCAGCTAAAGAAGTCAGGGGGAAGAGGGCTTTCCTCCTACCTGAGCACTGACATTTCAGATCTGCCTGCTTTAGTCCACGATTGTGCCTCTCTGATTAAGTGTGTGACATATGGATGCAGATCACGGAAACGAGACCCCTACAATGTGAGCATTTGGTCGCCCTGCTCATGAGATGCTGACAAAAATCTTTTAAACACAGAAGTTGGTTTCCAGCACTATAATTTCCTGTCTTTTCCCTCCCACATTGCTCTGCCCTCAGTATAATACAAACACAAATGAGGGGAAAGGAAAAAAAAAAAAAGGAAAAAAGAAAGCTTGGAAGCACTTTATGTCATATTTCCCCCCTGCCCCCCCACCCCGGTCCTTCCTTGCTCCCGGGAATGCAGCAGTGTTTTTCCCTGGTTCTGCACCTAATGAAACTCTTGTCATGATGCAGGGATTAATCTGATTATTTATTATTTGCATTAGTATGATACCATCTGCCCTTCCCTCCCCTCTCCTCTCTTCTTCCCTGCATGATTAGGGATCTATTGTGTTGAGCAAGATGGGCACCGTGTTAAGAAAAGGTTGTTATCCCTGTTTCAAGGAAGGAAAGCGAGATGGGCAGAATGTCCTGATTTAGATGGAGTTTGCTGAAGCAGTCAAAAGCATCCTATCCATTTCTGTGGGCTCCGGATCAGCCTCCAAGCACAAGCCTGCTCTGCATAAGACATCACTGTGAGATAGAGATTTAAATTGGCTCCAAAATAGCTGAGTGTCTGCACTGCAGCAGCACCACCCGAAGAGATGCTAGTTCTGTCTGTGGGAGCAAACTGGCCATCTCAGCTTGGTGCTGGTAAACTGAGGTCCTGCAGCCTACTTGTTCAGAGATGGCTCTGTGTACGAGTGTTCCAGGGTGCATAAACCAAACATGACCACAATGACCCAGGAAAATCTTTCTCAATTCATCCAGGAAGTAGTAAAATGAGAAAACGGTGCTGCCATTCATAAGCCTTACTTTCCCACTGTCAGTCTTCAAGCACACCTGCCATGATGGTAACACAGGGTTCAGGATGAATGCCAAAGCAAGGTCTAGTTTTTCTTTTGTCTCAGGTTGTCTGCCATATCTAGCATGTCCTTGTTAATTCCTAAAATTTGAGTTTATCCAGTAGTTATGTGAATAACCATTCCCTAGAGAAAGCATAAACATTGCTTTATGATACCAACAGTGTAACACCTGAACACTCTGTCAGGAATGGTTTTCAGTGCTCACATTTAAAATTAAGAACTTTCTATCTGGAAGTTCTCAGAGATATTTTTAAAGATGTCTAGATACTTCAAGATACCAGTAAGTGGTAACTGAAGTTAAGATGCTTACCTCCTGCTGAAAGTGTGGGAATGAAAGACATAAAAACTTTTGAAAAATCTGCTGATCTATCATCTAAGCATCCTTGAAAATCTGAGTCGTGTGTGCACTTATGAGATCCTATTGTGCATGTCTGACACTCTTAACCATTGAACTATTTTGCTAACATTACTTACAGCCTGTGATGCCTCACAAGAAAGCTAGCGCTAATATTCCCTGTTGCCAAGTGGGGATGCTTGCAGGGGGAACGTGACCCAAATAAGGGGAGAAACATGCTCCTACATGGCCCATCACAGAGGACCACGCAATAGACCATCACCCCAATCACAGTGCTCTCTGGAGTACCATATGGAGCACTGCCCAGGGAAAACTTACGAGATGCATGTGACGTGTTTTGGTGTTGAATGGGATAGATTATGGGCTGTCTAGAGGAGGAAAACAAAGGTGGGAGAAGGAGGGATTGATGTGGGTTGGGAAAATCAAACATGGGAAAATTGAGAGGAAAAGGTGGGGTACAATAGCTGGCTGTAAGCAAACAGGGCTGGTCAGTGCTCTTGTCTGGATTAACTGTGTATGTGTGTTTGTGTGACTGCGTGTGCAGGGGCTTTGTACCCCTACCCTCCTGGAGTGGGGATGCAGCCTCAGGACCTGCTATGTCCTGGTGCCAGCAACCTGGGGGAGCCTAGGCTCCATGGGAAGTTGCTGGGCAGGAGGATTGTCCAAGTCTAGCTGCTTCATACATGCATGTGTATTTTGCACTGACAGACTTTCACCCCAATCAGCCAGAAAGGAGACATGGTGAGGTGATCTGTGTGGATCTGAATACATCTATACATAAATATATATGCTCTGCGTATATGTGCATGCCCCCTGGGAACACACTCTCAGTTTTTGCTGGTTGGAGCCAGGGCATGGAGCTCCTTACAGCCTCAGTTCTATTGGGCTGCCAGATTCTGTTTTACCCTAACGCTGCTCTCAAGCCACTGAAAAATGCAGGAGTGCCATATGCTAACCAGCAACAAATTCAGTGATCTCAGTATTTGGAGTCAGATGTTGGAGGTTTGGAGAGGCTACTATATCGTAACGCTCTGTTTGATAAGCTTCTCCAGCCAGATCCGGGGAAGGGAACGAGAAAAGGAGGTACCTTTGGACAGCCCTGCCAGGCAGATGGACAGGGGAGCGTTTCTTTTCAGTTGAATGATCCCAAGCACAATTGCACGGAAAGTTTATGGTGCAAAAGGAAAGATAATAAGAATCTAATGTGGGGGAAATTTTCAGATAACAACTGTCTCCTCTGTCTCCACAGGCTGATATTGCTTGGTGCTTTCATTTTCTGATACTCCAAGCTGACTGTAATCTCTCTTGATGAAGGCACTGAGACAAAGAGCGGCTGGGTGCCTAAATATCTCTGAAAAATCTCTGTGGACCTAGCTCTGAAGACCCCAAGCACTCAAAATTCAAAATGGGGTTAGATTTCTCCAGCTGCAGAACAATAACTTTTATAGCCCTTTTCCCCAGACAGTCTCAAAGTCTAGAGTCTGAGACTGTAATGAGAAGTTTAGAGCAATTGAAGTCTCTTATTTCGTATTCATGCGAATGAGGACAGCCTGGAACCTGGCATATCTCACTTTTTGTTTAAACAGCTAGACCTGTTTCATCTGTGAAAGGGGCCTCGACTGAAATGAGGCCTTGTGCTGATCTTGAAGACATCAGGGATGGTTCAAGGTGCACCTATGAGAGTCAGAGGCTTAACATTACCTAATTCCTGGATCTCATTAGGATTTAGGCAGGAGTTCGGCACTCACCCCACCCCTCAAATTTAAGGGTGTCCAGGGCATGTTTTCAGGGTAAAAGCATGGACACCCAGAGACTTTATGAGTCTCAATAATTGAACAGTTGAAAGCAGGAGTGGTTTGGATGACAATTTGAGGCTACATTTTTGCACCAAAGTCCTTCTTCAGGACAGCTCCTGAGATGCATTTGTGAGCAACAGAGCAGTGACCTTTACAGACAGTGTTTGCAATTAGAAAAGGTTTCCTCAAACCTATTTTTTCCTATTTCACAGGGAATACCAAACCCAGAAACAGGTAAGCAGAACTGAGGCCTTCTTCTGTAAGCTACGTAGCATGAATTACCTTCTTCATTGTTTTGTCTCTTTCCCCCTGTAAGAAGGAACCTGGATGTTAAGCTTAGACTGAGAAGGGGCAGGGAAGATGAATCTTGCTCGACTCAACACTCCTTCTTCCAAAAGCCCTGCCCTAACTGGCACTGAGTTTAAACCAGAGAAAACTTTGGGAACTGACCACTCATTTCAAAATCTTACCGTGTAATTGGAGGATGTTCACTGGAGCACTACAGCTTGTTAATTATGAAGCGTTAAACATATGAGGCCAGCTTTTGACATCTTGACAATGATGGCAATCTTGTATACAAATAGTCCTGCTGCAATAAATTGGACCGTTTGTGCAATGGGATCTACCCAAGGCTACGAGTGACTCAGTGTGAATCCAAATCCGACACCTAATATTTATAACGGGGACTAGATGACTCAGAGCTTCCTAACAAAACACAGAGTTTTTCAGCCTCCGGCTACCTGCTTTAATCTCACCGCTGTCAGCCGTGACAGAAAGTCAGCACCACATGACAGCTGTTCAGAGACATCCTAATGAGCGGGTGATGTTGGAGGTCCTGGTGGACATCACCTGGGAGAGCAGCGCTACGCCCCGGCCTCCACGCTGGCAGCCGTAGCAGAGGAGTGGTGGCCTCCAAGGTCAGGGTCGGAGCATGTCGGGTGGCATAAAGGAGCCGGCACCACCGCCACTCCTGCAGCATCTGCTCGAGGAGAAGGGCACGTCTCAGCTCACCGGGCGCCGTGAGGACAGAGCTCTCCATCAGCATGCATGACCAAAACCAAAATCACCCCCGACAATTTTGGCTCGCCGGTGAGACCTAAACCGTGTATTCTTCAGGGAGCGCAGCAAACCCGGAGACCATAATTAAAATATGTTAATCTACACTGGGCACTTACCCATGGATAAACATTTCCATTTGGCACGATTTCCCGCAATCTTCTTCTGAGATTTGGGACTGATCTCAGAACCCCACTCCTTTCCCTTTTTGACATTTTTGGTCTTACTTTTGAGCCAAAAAGAAATTAAAAAAAAAAAAAAGTAAAAAAGAAAAGAAAAAAAGAAAAGGAAGGAATGAAAAAAGAGAGAGAGAGAAAGAAAAATAAATTGACCCTTCTTTTCTTCATAAGCTTTGTAATTCTGGTTTTATTTTACCGGGGGTGGGGGAATGCTGTAGCTAAGCTATGTGTTCATTACAACCAAGGGGGGAAAAAATGAGGTTGGCTCCCAGTTTTGCTTATGTTGTTAAAAGAGCCTCTGAAGCTGCAGTTCTGGAACAGGTCTCCTCTTTCTTTGAAAGCATGCTGTTTGATAGACTGTCATTTGTCCCCTCCTTTCAGAAGAGCCAGCTGGCAGCTAAGTGCTAAAGCCAGTGACTTGCATGTGTTTTTCTGACATTTAACAAATGGGAACAGCTTGCAAATCTGCATTAACTCACTCTGTCTCACAAATAATCATCGGCTACGCGGTGTAGACATTCGGAACATTAGCGCAAACACAAAAGGGAGCGGGAGTCTGTGGGAAAAACAAGTTGGCAAATAAAAGATGTTTTACTGAGGGACAGATACAGCTTTTTGGTTCAGGCAGAGGGTTCGGATATAGATCCTGAAGATGGGGGGTGGGGTGTAGGCATGAGAAGCGCGTGGTGAAGGGAACTAATCCTCTCCCTCGCACCGCGGGGGAAGCTATCGGATTTGCACCTGAAATGAGAGCTTCTTTCACCCACCATTCACCAGCGTTTATCAGCGGAGCATTTTCATTTTGCAGCCACCACCTGAGATAGTCTGAGGAAAATGCAGAAAGTGCACCCAATGCCAAGCTGTTTCCTCATCAGTGCCTCTGTGTCGGAGCTTATGGATGTCCCTGGGTTTTTCTCTTTGTAAATTTGCATAGAGCCTGTTACCAGGATAATGAATACTATGGGATGGTTCAGGTACTAAAGGAGCATGGATAAAACCAACACGTGATGAGTTCTGAGGCTAACATACAGCATGTAGAACATTTACCTTCTAGGGTTAGGTCACAGATTCAGACTTTTCACTTGAAAAGAAACAAACACTCAGTTCCTTTAGCCTTCTTGGAAACTATAGCTACAGCTTTTAGGGACTGAAAGAAAAATCACGCTGTTATTTCATCTTAAATACTCTTCTCTCCACCCCCAATTCCAGGTGCGAAGAAATTCATATACACAGGAAACAATACAGATTTTTTTCCCCTAAATTAAGAAACCAACTTTTTTGTAGGTTACCACTCCTGAAGGTCATGAGCGGACATGAACCACGCACAAAATGATGGCAAAGCCCTATGTACAGGCCATATCAGTTTGGGTTAATCATCATCATTTATAGTAGTCCCCAGGCAGCATTTAGACCCAAACACCTCACTTGCTGAAGGTAAGGACTAAGTCCTGAATCTGGGAGTCACCAGAGACTCATGGCACCTGCACCTCCTGAGAATGTGAGTAGCCAGCTGCAGCAACAGACTTGGTCCCCCTCCAAGGGCAGATGAAAATTATCACAACGTTGGCACAGGTTGAGCAGGTGCTGGGCAGGATATGTGATGTCCAAACAGCATCTGATGGATATGAGTGCCATTAAAAATGGGTTTGCTGAGTGGACAGGTATGTTACCTTGCATTACCGGTAGCTAAGAAGGAAACACGCCTTGGCTGCCTCCATGTAGCATACTAACATTTCAAGAAATATCACCCCATGTGAATGCATTTGTACTTCTGAGATAATTTAACCTGGAAGGTATAAATTTCTTTGCCCCTAAGTTATCCTGACCAGTGCTAAATGCAGCTTAAAATACTATCTATAGGTGAGTTTTTATCTGGTCTCACTAATGCCAAAATAGCCCAGGATCAAATCTTGTGTCCACTTTTCCATCAGGCAGGATTCAGCCTATAGGACTGCATGAGGACATGTCACTTCAGGAATGAGCCTAGCCTGCAAGCAAAGCCTTAGTGTGCTCATGAAATTGCAGACCATAATCTCATAGAATTATTTTGGTTGGAAAAGACCTTTAAGATCATCAAGTCCAACCACTAATCCAGCACTGCCAAGCCCACCACTAAACCATGTCCCCAAACACCACATCTACATGTCTTTTAAATACCTTCAGGGGTGGTGACTCCACCACTCCCCTGGGCAGCCAATGCTTGATAATCTTTTCAGTGAATAAATTTTTCCTAATATCCAATCCAAACCTCCCCTGGTGCAATGTGAGGTCATTTCCTCTCATCCTATGACAGCTGGACTCTCTTTCCATCAAGAACAAAAGCAGTCCTGTACCTTCTTGGGTGTGCCCTGTGCAGGTAAGTGATTCCTGGTTTGCAAAACCTGTCTCAGAAAAAGCAGCAGAGCCATAGGTGCTGGCTGGCTGCATTTCCCCTCATCTGAACATCTGCAGGCATGCTTTTTGTCTTTTGGGGGTTAAAGATTCAGGATTCTAGGAAAACAGAGAGTTATTTTTTTGTACTTGGCTTTGTTCCCCCCACTCTTCCCTACCAAATATTTAGTCTACCAGTAAAAATCATCTGGTCATTCAAATCAGCTATAGGAAGTTCAAGACCATGGATGATAAATTGTATGCACCATCTCTAATTACTCTGTCATCTGTTTTCCCATAAGTACTGGGCAATTTCAGTGAAGCCTTAAGTAGGGAACTCAAGTCACACTTCCTTATCACATGTGCACTGTGGTGTGTTTGCTTCTCTGAGATATAAGAGCTGCCATTTTTCCTGTAGCATCAACATTTCTTTTCAGTATATCCCTCCACCTCCTTCTCTCTCTCTTTCCCTCTCCCTCTCTCTCTCTCACAGCACTTGGCAAGTTTCTCCCTGACAAAATGTCCATCTGTAAAAAATAAACAGAACAATAACACCTTGTATGCATGATGTAAGTGTTGCTTGGGTTTTATTTTTGTATGGGTATTTATATATTTAATTAAATACAGCCCTGGCAGTTTTGTAATTGCTTAAGAGTATTCTAACAAAAGCCTAACTGCTGAAGTGGGCAGAATTGCATGTTCCTTCATTTTTCTTACTCTCCTTTAGCGTATTCTGTGCAGTGCAGCAACGAGTGTATGATTTACTATTGTCCTGGAACAGTCTCTGAAAAAACTTACCTTCGATTCCCCTCCCCACCTCTGGCTGTTCATATGCACACATACACATTTTGCACCCAGACTGGTCCATGGGGAAGATCATGGATCAAATTCATCCCTTGTCTATCTTCCTTGAAGCCACTGAAGTTTCACTGTCATGGATGAGTTTAGCCCCATAGTGGTTCTAAGAGGTATATGAAGCAACCCTGAATGTATTCCCATCCAGACTGTGAAGCAGCAGATCAGACAGACAGATGAAACAAGAAACAGAGAGGAAGAGATAGGATTAGTTCTGAGAAGAAGAAACGGTGAATACTTTTGTGACTGAGCTAGGAACAATGCAGTTCTGGGGAAAAAGAAAAGGAAAAAAAATTGAAAAAGGAAATTCAGGGACTTGGAAGCAAATTGCAACTAATGAACTAGAAGTTACCAACAGGAAGAAAGAGCAAAGTTTCTCAAGCCTTAACCCCCTTGATGTTACCAGCGTCACCTGGCCAATGGATACAACCAGTGTGTGACTCCTGAAGATACCATAGTGCATCCGTATAACACACTACAGAATAAAATAAAACCTGCCCAGAAATGTACTGCTGAACAGCTGTGATTCCAGAAAATAAATAACTCGCAGCCAGTAGCTGGTCAAACACAGGAAACGCGTGGTAAAACTCAAATTAAAAGGTTTCACACATGGACTCATTACCAAAGACAGGCCCTTTGGTGCAAAGCCATTATGTAAGAGCAAATCTCCATGCTGAGATCAATGATACAGTTATTCCTGAAGCTTTGTGAAAAAAGTTCCTGTTCACAGGGGCTGTGATGAGACTAACGAATGGACTTAGTCCTGAGGCAGAACTTGTCCTGTGCTCCAGGAGCTTTACATCAGGCATCAGGCCCAAAACCACTGGGTTTATCATAGGCAAGCAAGGAATTATGCAGAAGCAGACAAAGACTCACCTTTTCCTTAAGAAAAGTTAAGCTTTGGTAACAAAGCCATTCCCTACTAATTCTCTGGATGATCTAACGCTTTATAACATTTTTTTGATGCACTTTCCAACCTTAATGTCATTCATGGCTGCTTGTATAAAGATATAGCAGGACAGTTTGCTCTTTCTCTTTCTTTCTTTCTTTCTTTCTTTCTTTCTTCTTTTTTTTTTTTTTCTTTTTTCCTTTCTTTTGTTATTGTTGGATAAACAGAGATACCAAACAAATATCTGGAGGTTTTAGAGCTCAAAGGCACTGAATACCCCAGAGAAAAATCACGTGAGATACTTTTAGAAAAGATCTCGTGGCGATTTTCTTAAGGAATAAGAATCCGACTAACCTTTTCATGTACATTAAGCAACAGTATTGATCTGCATACCTCTGGGGACAGTTTACAGGCAGGAGAGGTCAGGAAGAAATGCTTCGAGTTGCGCAGCAGGGTGTTTAATGGGAGGAACTACAGGGAGATATTTGTTATTCACAAGTTCCTGGAAAAATCTCACTGACCTCTTCAGTTCTTCTCCTCAGTGTAAAAATTCAAGTGGGGAATGAACCCAAAACAAAACACCGGCTAAAATCATTCAGCCTGGGATGGAAAGGGAGAGGTCACCCAGCACAGGGTGAGTAACAGTATTGAGTCCTAATGCTTCAAAGTTGGACTGAAAGTCCAAAATCTGCAGCCAAGGTACATTTTAAATTTCCAGGTACACACTGCAGTATCATGACTACAGATGGGAATTTATCTGATAGTCAATTTTGGAAATTGACTGTCCTTTCAGGAAACCAGAGCTGGTAAAAAGGAGCAGCAGCAACTGAACTATCTTTTCTTTAGATCTTGCTCTCTATCTCTTCTAGCCTTTCCCTCAGAACATGTCAAAAATTGTGAAAAAAGCCAAAAAATAACACACAGCCATATATGGGTATGCAGGCATGTGTTTGCATGTATGTGAAAGAGAGAGATGGGTAGAGGATTCCTGCCCCAGAAGTGTGATTAAATCCAAAGAAGGTTGATAAAGGATCTACTGTAGTAGGATGTATTAAAAAAGAGAGTTATTGTATCTTCCGAACTGATCAAAGTGATAAAGTAACTGATCACACTGAAGAACTGCTGGAACTGCACCCAATTCTACTCTATGAGTAAACAGAGTCCTGTGGCTCGTTCAAGAGGCTATAAATTTAAGCTTAGTATTTCAGGTCTATATCTAAAGAGTGACAGAACCTCATATCTCCTGATTCATCCAGAAAGAATGCATCATCTTTTTGTACCAATCTAATCAGGAACACTTTTGCCATGTCCATTTTTCTTTTTAAGTCAAAAAAGGCACTGAAGAGATTTAGTCTTTTTTTTTTTTTCCCTTTTCCACTCTTTTTTTTCTTTTTTTTTTTTTTTTTTTTCCATCCTGGATATGGGGAAAATAAAACCAACCTAAGCCTCTGACACAGGTACCCTGACTGTACATCTCCTGGCGCAGTTCGTTTCAACCCTGTGCTTTAAGTACCATCTAGTGGCTAGAAATATATTTGCATGTCTCGTTTGAGGTTTTCCGATTCAGTATTTCTGTATCTTTTAGAGCTGGACTAATTTTATCATTTTCTGAAGTGAAAGAAAAAGAAACACTCCTCAATTTATTATACTTCTCTTTATTGAAGAAAATTAAAAGAAAATAAAATCTTCATGTCTTTTTATCCACCTGGTTTCAGTTCTATCAGGAGCACTGCAGTATTTAGTAACTTCAAAGAAAAAAAGGCAAAGCTACATTTTTTGGTACCTTCCTTTCTCTTAAAAATAGAAAATAAATGTCAATGCACAATCTTTTGTTTCCTCATATTTAAAAAAAAAAAAACCAAAACAAAAAACAAAAACAAAACAAGCAAACAATCCCCCCCAAACCCCAAACCCTTTTCATTAGGACTTCAAGACCTACTTCTCTGAATATACATTTGAGAATTGGCCTTCAATTTCAGCCATTTATTACTTTTGAAAGTATTGCTCCATCTATCTGTCTGTCTTAATTTAGTATGTCTCTTAGTGTGTTCCTCTTCCCATATTGTCTGCCATCTGTTATATGATCACTGAGAGATAATGCCTGGTTCGCTTGTTTGATTAGTTATCTTGCTTTCTGTTTCAGTGGACATTGGTTACATGTACCCACAGTGTTGCTCCCCATGTATCAGCAAAGTTACACCACAAACAGGTAGAGGTGACCTCCTCCTTTCCAACAAACCTATGTGATTCTTTCTAGCATAAGGCTTCAAATCTAAGTTGCAGCCAGTCATTTTTAAATAATCATTTAGGAGAAAATAGGCATTTACAATTAGATTAAATGAAAATGTTGCTCAAGGCACCTGTCTTCTCCCCTGATTACAGAGGGGGAGATGCAGATCAGGTGTGGCCCCTAGACTTTGATTCAGTCCCTCTATGTCGATGTCTAGCACTGGTCAAGCTTCCCTCAGGCATGAAAGAGCCTCCAGAAAACCTGTCCTCTCCCTGACCAGAAGCCCAGGGACAGAGGGTAGTAACAGCAGCTTGCATGCATAGGCTCTCTTTCTGTGCAGGGGAGATCTGCCAACGCAGCCCATGGAACTAGGGGATGATGCTGCTTACTCAACAGCAGGCACAAGGACCACTTCAACACCTCCCTAGGAGCCACCAGCAATGCTGACCAGCTCCTTAGTGGCTATAAAGACAGCTTAAACACCAACATGGGCAAAAGCATCCCTATCTGTCTAAATTCAAGAGTTTTGCTTATGCACACTATCCCACTTAATACTTTAGTCAGCTAAAATTTGTCAAGACAAAGTCCACCACGGAAGGTTGCTAATTTCACCTTGTAAGTCTAACTGGCAAGTGATGTGAGAAAAATAAAGACAATAAAACATCAATCATTCTCACACTGCCTCAGCATGGGTTATTACCCTCTCAAAGTTTCTCCCCACAAACATTCAATTTGGTGTTTGTCACAAGTGATGGAGCAGGATCCCATAAAGAAGGTCCTGCTGCTGCTGGGAAATATTCCTGTCCCTGGTTCTCTATCCCAGATGCTTGTTCCTTCTCCCCTACACTGGAGGCTTCCAGCCAGATCTGCATGCAGCCATACTGTAACTCTGGAGTCACCAAGAATATATGTATGGGAGGGATTCTTATATGTCAGTATAAAAAAAAGTAAATTAAATTCCTATCTAAGAAAAGCAGGAATCATTTAACTGCTTCCCATTTGACAAAATTTGGAGATTATCCCTTCTCCTGTTAGAATACTGCTCTTGCTGCTTATATCACATATCATGAATTGCTGCCTAATGTTGAGCTGTGAAGTTTCATCCTAGAAATTCTGCTGGAGACATCTTGACATGAGCACAAGATTTATTGCTGGGCAGCTAGTGGATCTGACATATGTGATGACAGATACTCTTTTTTCAAATGAGCATAATGACACTGAAAGGAACAGGATCACCCTTAATGTCCCCAAAGTCTTTTCCTGTGAGTTGCAGGTGTGTACCCACACACAGATTTCTGAGGAATCCCCATCATCATCATCATCAGCAGCAGCACACGAGGTGAGTGAGCAAGAAAAATGTAATGTATTTTTATCAGGCAAATGCATTTTGCCCGCAGGGGTGGGGGGCAGGAGGCTGTGATGGAGTTCTGGCCTGAAGCTAAACTAGTGGGGAGACCCCGCTCTTGCACTGGAAGATATTGCGCATCTGCGCGCTAAAGCACATTTCTGTTATGTTACCCAGAGCGAATAGTTTATTACGTATCATTACCTCTGAACAACAGATAATCAATTTGGATGTGTCCTTATTTACCTGGACAAACAATGGAAGGCTTTGCAACTTAATGGCCTAACTGTTTGTTAGAACAAATAGACCTATTCGGTTCTGAGATCACAGTCAATCTGACGGTTTATAGCTGGGTGGTTTCTGCTTCCGAACTGTGAAACCCCGATTTGTTTCCAAGGTGTAAAATTAGCAGCAACATTTTCACGTGCTAACAGATAAGTCCCTTATTGAAACATATGACTGCACTTGCTCGCTGCAGAGTGAAAATAGCCCTGCTCAAAAACCCAGCACAAAGCCTCTGGCCCGCCTGAATTTCACCTAAGCCCTGATGTGATGCCAGGTGTGAACTGGCCCAGACACCGGCTGTCTGCACAAGAGTAAACTCCAGCCTCCTGAAGCAGGAGGTTTTCCGCTCATTATTAAATTACACTATTTGTATACAGCTCTGTAGAGCGGCAATGGGGTGCTTGAACCGAACACGGGCATTTAAACCAGTAATTCTTCATCTCTGAAATGATTAGCCTTGCTAAATCATTCTGAATGCTGAAAAGGGGTGTTGAATTGTGTCGCCCTGGTTGAACAAGACATTCCACCTTGTAATCTCACCAATGTAAGTAAGTGCAAATTTAAAAAATGAAGGGATATCTGATCTCAGACCTTTAGATATTAGAAACCAAAGGATTCAGAATGACATACAAGGAAAGGAAAAAAAAAATAGGAAAAAATGCATTTTATCATATTAATGCATTGGGCTATTTTTTGTGATTAGGTGGGTAAACCAAACTAAACCCTTAGAAACAGGCAAATTGTGGAAATATCAGAGTGGCCTTCATTTGGAGTTGAAGATGGAGAAAGGAAACGCCTGGCAAATGAAACAGGCTGCAGATGTAGCAATTCCAGTGAAAAGCATCAGGCCTGTAAATCTGCTTCTTGGCCAGCGTGGAATGAGTTGCTGTTTCCAGCACAAACATCACCTCATCCAGCAATATCCCAGCATTAATCTTCTTGAGACACTTATTGGATTGGACGTCTGAAGAAGACACTTACTAGGACACACTGAAGTATATATGTGGAGTCCATGTGATAAGGAGATCCTTCAAAATATATAGTGATGTTCAAAGAGGGAGCTTCCAAGGGGCATGTGGATGTTTCCAGCACTCTCTGTCCAGAGGACGGCTGTACCCAGCTATGCCATTTTTTTGTATTCATCTGCATTTTTCATTGGTTTTCCTTAACTTGAGTATCTTTTCCTCCTTCCAGGGATTTCCTTCATGAGGATTAATTAAACAGCAAAAACAGTGTAACACCTCCCACCCTTTGGTTTAAAAGCCCAATCTCTTTTAATCTCTCCACATAAAACAGTCTCTCTATTCCCCTTTCCATTTTAATAGTCCTTCTCAATACCCACTCTGTTTTGGATTTGTCTTTTCATGGCCCTAAGTGCCTCCAAGTCCTGCTAGAAATTTTTTTGTACTTGCCTTTTTATACTCAGTTTCATCACTTTAATCACAGACATCACAAAACCAGTCAGCCCAGGTCTTTCCTTTTTCTCAGTAATAACTGGTGCACTCTTTCTACTCAAATCAGAAATGGCTAGGTTAAAATACCTCCAAAGCTTAACAACGATATCACAGAACAGGTTCAAAAGGGATCCTATCAGCAACCTGAAGGAAAGATCCACATCCAACACAACATTTTGATAAAGTCCATTTACATTTTGGCTATCTTGCTCTTATCTACGCTGAGATGGATTCCTTTTCATTTAATAATTATTCCCACATAAATAACAGGGATAGAATACAAATTGCTGAATTGTGCGCTACTTAACCACCAGCCTACAGAGAGCAGACACCTTGTTAGATACATCACAAGTGCCTCAAGGAAGTTGTATTTGAGAAGTACAACCTCACAAGATGCGCAGAACACAACACACCAGTAGCTCTGGCTCAGACAGGAGCATCCATGAACTGAAGATACTTCATTGCCTTCCTCCATTTCCAGTGAAACTGTTACCAACTCTGTTTAAAGTCTTCATCATCTAATAATAAATCTAGTATACACTGCCACTTAGATTTCCCCATCACAGAGCTTCAAAGCACTCTGAATCAATGGTATTTTGCTTACACTTCTAAAGCCTTAGATTTTTTTGTTTTCATTTCTTGACATAAGTGATCACATTTGTCAATCTTTTCTTGAGTTTTCAATTGAAGGTTTTCATCAAATGGCAGTAAAAAAATTCCACAGTGAATCCTTCTTATTATTACCATGATCACTGGTAATATATTACCAGATATTACCGTTGTCATTATCTGACACAGATGTAAGTTCTTTAGCTTGTTTCACTGAGGCTTCTTGCCTCAGAATATCTGTGAGTGACAAAGGAAACACTTGTATTTGTGGTCCTGAACAAACTTCCAGAAACAGTTTTGGACCAGGGTGCTACAAGGATTTATTTAGTTATTGCTAGGGATTCATCTTTAAATTAACTGTGCCTTTATAGTACTGAAATTCTGCTTTTTCATTAGTGACATAGCTTAATTGCTTCACAATCAGGAAAAAAAAAATTAGAAATAAGGAGAAAGAAAAAAAGAAGAGTAGCAAATACCTGCCTGACTTAACCACATTAAGCAGCGTGGTGCAGAATGTAACTTAACAGTCCAGTGAACTGTCAGTGGCAGAAGTAATTGGAAATTGGTGGGATAGTTCTTCATGTGATGGGGATGGGAGTTTTTCATGCCTATTTTTAATGGGCAAATAGCTCTCAGGGCAGCTTCATATTCTGTCATTAATTTGTAAAGATCCTTTATAATGTAGAAAAGTTAAGATAGCAAAAAAAAAAAAAAATTCCAATTACATGTTTAATGACTTGGCATTTGTGGTAATGCTATCTAGCACTAATTCACCTGTTAGAAAACAGTCTATCTTTTAGCCCCTGGGGTTAATAGAGTGCAAAAGCCTAGTCTTATCAGAGGGTGGGAGAAAAGTGATTAATTTTTTTCCTACAAATAAGAAAGAAAAGCAAGAATGACAAAATTGATTATAAGTTTTCAACTTGCTTTTAGAGCTTAGACTATTTATTAAATATCTTTTTAAAGAAAATAACAAACTTCTAATTGCTGGTGTCTCTCCAGCTCTCAGCGTTCTGCAGAGAGACATGGGGGACTTCAGCCCCTCTGCAGCCAACATAAGCACCCAGTGGAATGAGGCATGCACCTATAGCATGCCACAGGGCTGCAGACTAAGGCCTGCCTAACTTCTGTATGGAAATTGGATCCGTAAAAGAAAACGTGTTTTGATCTGTCAATAGGAGGATGGATGGATGGATGGATGGATGGATGGATGGATGGATGGATGGATGGATGGATGGATGGATTTATCCCCTCCTCAGCTGCACACTCATAGCTACACTGAAATCAACAGCAGATGCTTTAATGCAAGTTAGAGCAGAATTCATTCCACAACAGCAAAGAAATATCGTCTATACAAACATCCACATTCATTTATGTGTCTGTCTTTAACAGTCACTGCTGTATTTGCAGCTCAGCCTGGACAAAAGGCTAGCAAAGGCATTTGTAATGAAGGCATTTTAAAAATTTGAATAGCCAGTACTGTAAATTGCATATTCTAACTGACTGCCCCGGTGTGAATTCCTGAGCCCATTGAAAGGAAGAGAGGCAGGATTTACTGTGCTTATGCAACATCTTCCTTTGCTTAATACCAGATTTGTCTGTGTCAAGGCTAAACCAGGATTAGCAGCAGAAATACTAAATGATGTTTGAATTCATGCAGTCCTGTCTAGCCCATGTAGAACACAGAGATACCGGTAATATCAAAAAAACCCCAAACCAAAAAAAACAATTGTCATCAGTCCAATCTCTAAAACTAGGAGTTTCACATTAAAGATAAGTGCTGTCTAATGGCTGGAAAACAAGCTCAGAAATCAAGGCTTATCTCCCCTGTTCCTAGCTCCGCTCATGGTTCATCTGTCAGGAGCTAATGAAGGCTGAATACTGAGCACCCACAATACTGAAATCCAGTGACTTCATCAGGAATTCTGTAACCTTGGGTTTTCTGAGCAGTCAGCCAGTGCAACATTTTCCTGAGCCCTTTAGGGTCAATTAGGGTTCTGTCATTAACTTCAGCTGAAGAAGAAAACATTGGTGTTTATATTTCCTGTACATCAGCACCTCCCATCTGTGGCATTGAAGCAACAAAACCCAGCACACCCTGAACAACTTGGATGTGTTTGGTGTTTCAGAGAACTAACGCCTGCAGTGTGCCCTTTAGTGAGCTCGTAGTGATGGAGAAAACATATAAACCTCATCTCAGGGTGGAATTCACCAAATTTAAGATTAGCTTATAAAAACTGTGTAGGTCATCTCAGTTCCTTTCACAATTTTTGGACAAAAACGTGTTTGCAAACAGTTGTACATCCCGACTCACACAATTATTGAATCTAAGTGGAGTTATACTGCTCTGAAATAACGCCAAGTGTAGAGTGCTGCACTTGGGACATACCAACCTTGTGCAGCGCTACAGGCTTGAGGGAGACAGGATGGACAGCTGTCAGGTGAAGAAGGACCTGGGGGTGTTGGGTGTCTGCAGACTGAGTATGAGCCAGCAGTGTGCTCAGGTGGCCAGGAAAGCTAATGGCATCCTGGCTTGTATTAAAAACAGTATGGCCAGTAGGTCTAGGGAAGTAATCGTGCCCCTGTACTCAGCATTGGTCTGGCCGCACCTCGAGTACTGTGTCCAGTTCTGGGCTGGTCACCATAAGGACATTGAGGTCTTCGCACGAGTCCAGAGAAGGGCAACCAGGCTGGGGAAGGGGTTGGAGGGCAAATCATATGAGGAGCGGCTGAGGGAGCTGGGGATGTTTAGCCTAGAGAAGAGGAGGCTGAGGGGAGACCTTATCACCTCCTACAACTACCTGACAGGAGGGCGCAGAGAGATGGGCAATGGTCTCTTCAGGCAGGTGACAGGAGATGGGACAAGGGGAAATGTCCTCAAGCTGCCCCAGGGCAGGGTCAGTTTAGATGTTAGGAAAAAAAAATCACTGAAAGAGTTGTTGGGACCTGGAACAGGCTGCCCAGGGAGGGGGTTGAGTCACCATCCCTGGGTGTGTTTAAAAGATGGATAGATGAGGTACTTAGGCATATGGTTTAGCACAAGACAGGTACGGTTGGACTTGATGATCTTAAAGGTCTTTTCCAACCTTGTGATTCTGTGATTCTGTGAAATGTTACTGTCTCCTTCCCTTGGCTCCGAAGCAAGGTGAGGCTAGCCTAGACAAGGTAAAATCATGTATCCCAACATAACAATGTAATCTTAAAGAAATGCTCGTTTGTTTGTGGCATGAGGCCTTCGTTGGATTTGGATGCTACAAAAATGGACTTTTCTTTAAGACAGGTGAATGAATGAACAAATTACATTTTCTCCTTATTTGCATGGTCAAAACTTTTGTGGGTTTTTTTTTTGTTTGTTTTGGTGTGGTTTTCATGTTTTTTTGTTTTTTTTTTTTTAATAAAGTTGCTATTTTAATTGCTTCTTATTTGGAACAAACTAAAAGAGATGTTCAGCTACTTTGGGGAAGCATAGGGTGCAGGTGAAAATATGACCCACTCGTATAAAAGGGGAAAACTTGTTTTCACTAAGTTAGTTGAAAGTGATGTGCCCTCATTCCCATGGCAAGGAACATTTCCTTTAGTGCAGCTGACAAGTTTTTCAAGGTGTTTCTGCACATCCTGTAGGGAAAGCAAATTGTCATCAAAATTGAAAATTCAGAATATGGTGGTTTTTTTTTTTTTTCCCCTGAAGGTCCTTAGGGCTCTTGAAATGCTAAGTAGAAAACTGAGCTCAATGCATATGGAGGAGATTTTCATATTTTAAAAGACAGACAGAGTGTCAGCCGGCAGACGCAGCAACTCCAAGAATCTTCAAAAAGGCAGAAGCAGAAAAGTTTACTGCTTGTTCGGCGGACACATTATTTTACCCTGTGTTCTGCAGACTGAGAGGCAGATTGCCTAGGGTCAGAGGGTGACCCTGCCCTGCAGCACGAGCATTATTCCTTTTTTATTTTTTTCTTTCTTTTTTTTTTTTTTTAGTGCAAATTTACATTTGGCTGCAACCTGCCTGCTTAATGATGGATCAGCCTTTTGTGCAGGTATAAGCTCTGATTGATGGGGCACGGGGATAGGAGAGGAGCATGGAGAAAACAAGTTTATAAATTTGACATAAGATTTGAATCGCAGCAGGAACTCTGCCAGTCTCCGTAGGCATAAAATTGGACTGGCTGGAGATATGTACTGCATGTGTGATGTTTCAGCACTTATTGCTTTCATTATATCTTTACTTACTCAGTTAACAGACTACTGAACTTGCAAAATCTGGCAGACTGGGTTTTTTTTTTTTTTAAAACAAATTTTATGATGGAGATGGAGGGAGGAACTGGGAAAAAAAAACCCTGAAAATTACATACCACATCTTCATCTAGTGTAATCCAACATAATTTAATTGATTTCACTGGAGTTACACTGATTTTGTCTAGCTGATGACCTGACTCAGTAGTTTTGTTTTGCTTCAGCTTTTATTTTTTTCCCTTCTTCTGAACAGGCTGTGTTGACTTTTCATGTTTCCTATTATTATTATTATTATTATTCCTTCCCCTTCTTTGTTTGGGGAATTATACGGCTTATTGACTAAACAGCATTAGAAAACTAAAGTTAATGGGCCAAACTCTTCCCTAGTGCAACTTTATTGAGTTCAAGTTATATAGGGATGAATGAGTTCAGGGACTCCTCCAAAGACGGTTATTGCAGAGGCTGGTTCTATAATAAAAAGGAAGTCCACAGCTTTGTTGTCATTTCAATGGAAATTCAATGTTGCAAGAAGCCCAGTGCTTTCAGCTTCAGCTGATGTGATGAAGCCTCAGGGTACTGAGCACAAAAAGGTAGAATCATGCCTTGTTTTAATGGATTAGAACACATCCTTTAAAATTATAAAGAATGGATTAAATAATACTCCTTCATGTCTACCTATTTCCTTGAGAGCTCTGAGTTGTATGACCAAGCAGAATGGTCATCTCCTCCACCACTTCTCTATCAATGGCAAAAGAGGGATGATCCTAGTGACTGATATATCTGTCCTTGGAGCAAAGTGATGCTGTGAGGATTTAACTCCTTAAAATAGCAAAAACACAGCATCAGTCTGGATCCGTTCATGAGAGCATGTAGCAGTAGGACAAGGAACAATGTTTTTAAACTTGAAAAAGGGAGATTTAGGTTGGATATTAGGAAAAACGTCTTCAGTGTGAGGGTGGTAGATCACTGGGACAGGTTGCCCAGAGACGTAGTGGAGGGCCCATCCCTGGACACATTCAAGGTCAGGCTTGATGGGGCTCTGAGCAACCTGATCTAGTGAAGATGTCCCTGCTCACTGCAGGGGGGGTGGACTAGGTGCCCTCCAAATGTCCCTTCCAACCTTACACATTCTATCATCATGCTCAGTGAAAACAGACTCTTATGAATGGGTCAAGGAAAAAAAAAATAAAAAGAAAAAAGAAAAAAAAGAAGTAGGTGTGTCCAAACCAGGATTTTTTTGGGACAATTCTGTCATGATTTTAGTGGAGCCAAACCCCTTTTTGCTTGTAAAGTGGAACACTATAAAGACAGATTGAAGCAGTTAGTGGTGGTAATAGCAAAATATGAACTGAATGTGTGAGGAGATGCGTACAAGTCTTGTTTTTTTGGGCAGAAATGATGATATTGTTGTGCTGGTACAGCAAGTTGGGCAAACAAGAACCTGTAAAGCTTTTTCAGTGGCAACGTTACTTAAAGCACACACTATACGGTAAGAAAGTACCGTACCTTTTACTGCAGTATGTAGGAGCTACAGCCTGAAATAGCAAAGCACAGTAGACATGGAGAAGGGTAGATGAATTCTTTCTCAAAGAACTGTAACCTAAAGCTCAGAGACATTAATTATGGAGAAATGTAAAATCAGCTGGAGAATGAAGCTTGTTAGGTTTTAGGTAATAAATCATTCCATAAACCTAAGTTATCGGTACTCTGAGCTTTCAAACAGAACTATTTGCATGGCTTTGTGCTATCTGGATGAGAAACCACAGGGCCACCCTTGTGAGTGCCTCAACTCACTACAGGTGTATGTGCTGTTGGCCAAACACTCTCAGAGTTTGGACGTTTGCTACCTGCTCCAGATGGTCTGAACGTTTTCTGAGCACATTACATGCACAGCTTTGTTCCAAGGCTAGAAGTGTGAGAAAGGTCAATTTTTTTGGCCCAAATGATATTCCTAGGTTTGAATTTAACTCCAGATTAATGCATTATTTCATACCTACCTACTGTTTCACATAGACACATCAAATATTCAGTATCTAAAGTATATGAATCAGTTATCTTGTAATGCATCTATAAATAAAGGTAAAACATTCATTTGAGGAAAGGAAAGCTGTGTAATATTCTTAAACCCCATTTGCACCCATTTTTAAAGGAAGTAAGATGAACACTGTGTTAACCACCTCTCCATTGTGGTTCTGAACACCTGCCCATCATTATGGTATCCAAACTGCAGAAACTCTCTCTGCCATACATCCAGCATGTAAAGTCTTTCTTGGGATATTACTAGAGGGAAAAAGGCAGTTGCCAATTCAGTTTTGTTCCAGTTCATTAGTGACTGAAAGTCATTACCATCTGACAGATGTACTAAGAGTTATGTATCGGTTTTAGTTGTCTCAGTCCGGTTTCTAGTGGACAGATGTCCACATTCAGAAAAGATGAAACAGAGTAAGTCTGACAACAGAGCTACCTTCAGCAACTTTGCCGAAAGCCTTTGCCAAGAGTGTGGGACCTGGCTGAACATCTGAACCGATCAGTCCTCTTGCTTACTGTGGTAGTCCCACTAGCAGAAAACAGATGGTATATGAGGAAGCAATGCCATCCTCTGGAAGATGGTATATACTTCTTAGTAGGATAGAGAGGTTACATACTTCTCTGTGGCTATCAATCGAATATGGGCTGCGAGTGATGACTGCGAGTGATACTTCTGCTGTAGAGCAAGAAAAATAGCTCCATTGCCTCCAAAGAGAACTGTGTCAGCAGCAGAGCTCTCTACTGGTACCACTGTTTTGCCTGTGCTTCACCTCATCAGGCTTCTGGGATCTGACAAACTATCAGACTGAAAAAGAGAAAAGGGATGGGGGATTTCAACAAAAAAGCAAGCAATGAAGAGTGTCAATACCACACTTGATATAGGTTTTCTGGTTAAAAGAACGGCAAAACATCCGTGACTAACTAAATCTAGATTCAGCTAGCCAGTTTCTTATACTTTCCATGGAAGAAAAAAACAAAAAAAACTAACCCCACCCCCGCCCCCACCAAAAGCAAAACAAAACACACACACACACACATAAACACACACACAAACCCAACAAAAAAAACAAACTACCCAACTTTGTGAATGCCTTCCTGCATTGGGTTAAATTGATGTTTCAAGACTAAACATGCAGGTAAATGTCAGGCATTAGATGAATGTGTGGTTGGGCAGTGCTGTAGCAGAAAGCCACAGCTTATCCCACTGCCCCAGGAAGAAAGCAGGCCAGGTGGTGGGGCAGCCAGGATAGCCCCAGCCATTGGCATTGAGCAGCACCGTGGTGATGGGCTGATGCTGGGCTAGGACACCAGCCCAAAAGGTGGGAGTTGGCAGAGTTGTCCACGGCTGGGCCTGGCAGGGCTGTGGTAGAGAAGGAGACTGATAGCTATGGTGTTTCTGGAGAACCCCAAAATGGGGTTCTGGGCCATAATCAAGGAAGACTGGTCATAATTAAGTCCTATTAATCCCTCAGGTACCTCTCAGTTTCAAAAGTTCCCATCCTTCTTCTGTTGGCATTATGAAGGTTAAGGTTTACTTCACAAACCATTTGGAGCACCAGCGATCTTGACACTCTGGTTTGCTTCAGAACTTCTTCCTCTACCACCTATACATAGCTGCCTGTACACCATGTGTGCTCGTTCACTACTGGACTCCCGTCTGGAACTTGCTTATTAGTCTCCTTCAAGAAGAAACCCAAGAAGGGTTGCCAGGACAGTTTACTTATGGCTGTGCCCTGGTTAGACAATATGAGAACACGTGTGCCTGTCGGACACCCAGCACTTGGAGTAATCCTGCTGACAACGTGTTTTCATGCCATGCCTTAGATGCCATGCTTTGAAAAAACCTTCCCACAGGCTGAAAAACAACCCTTACATTGTATCAGGCAATTTCAGCTGGAAAACAGAGAGAAATAATCATGCCTTTTGGTCAAAGGTGTAGTCACTGAAGTGTAGAGAAGGGATGGACCAAATATTATTGCAGTGGGGATACAGACGGACCAGGCCACAGGGGCCAAGTCAAGACAGGGAAGATGCAAACCACATATAGTGATGATTCAGAGGCAAGAGCCTATGGTGGCTGTTTTTAGCAATATATATGTTGTCATGAATGCCAAGTGCCCTGAACGATGCACAGAAGTGGCAGCAGAGAGTAAACGCCCTTATCCAGCTCTGCATCTGCTCCATAGTTAGGCTTTAGCATGTTGCAGCGATTGTAGCAGTGCCGCATGTTGTACAGTCACTGCACCACCACAGACACCTGTCAACTCCAGCAAGATCTGTGCCTATGGTGTAGGCAGTGATTCCCAGACTCATATACTATGTTCATCACCATGTCTTCCAAGTAGGCTAGGATCTTGTCTCTATGGCAGTATTTGAAACCGTACAAATGTAGGGTTACTCATATAAGAAAGTAGTATAAAATGACATTTGATTTAAATGAAATCTCTCCACAGTTTTATTGTCCAAAATATATTTCCTAAACATTTTTCTCCTCTTTTGCCTCTCACAGACTTAATTTACTTATTTAATTAAGACACATTGGAATTGGAGAAAGTTCGGAGATAGACTACTTCAGAAACCTTTTTTAAGGCCAACTTCAGAGGTCTTCTGTATTTTTTTTTCTTTCCCCCCTCCCCCGATAAATAAACAAAATTGCAGAATCAAAGAATAGTAGAGGATGGAAGGGACCTCTGGAGACCATCTAGTCCAACCCTACTGCTAAAGTAGGATCATCCAGAGCAGGCTACACAGAATCATATCCAGGCAGGCTGTGAATCTCTCCGGAGAAAGAGACTCCACAGCCTCTCCGAGCAGCCTGTCCCAGTGCTCTGTCACCCATAGAGTGAAGAAGCTTTTCCTCAAGTTCAGGGGGAATGTCCTGTGTTCCAGTTTGTGCCCACTGACCCTTGTTCGATCACTGAGAACGGTCTGACCTAATTTTCTTGACATCCACCCTTTAGGTATTGATAAGTATTGATTAGATCCCTTCTCAGCCTTTTCTCCAGACTAGACTTCAATAATAAATTAAAAATGCCTTTGCAATGGTAAAATCAATGGTGAGATTTTTTAATTGATACTAACTCTATTAATTGAAAAAAGATCAAATTTTTCCTAACATAAAATAATACTAAACCACGTATACACATATAAATGCACTATACACTGCTTAGCTTTAAAATTGTGAGATTTGTTTTTTAATTTTTTATAGCTTTATGTTTTACTTTTCCTCCACAGCCAAGAAGAGCAATATGTTTGTTTATCTTTGTTATGGAAAGCAGAGCTTTTATGTAAAAAACTGGGCTGGAACCAAACTAACAAACAAACAGAAGCCATCAAAAATTATGAGGCAGGCAACAAATGAATGGCAGATGCCCAGAGCCATAGAAAGTGTAAATGTGATCAAAAAGTGACAAATTAAGATAGAGAAAGCTAGATAAAAGATAACTTTTTTTTTTTGAAGAAAAAAAGTTATTTTAACATCATCTGTGCAATGGAATTTGTTAATTCAATTATGTTTAAATTACATTTTGCACTCATGACACATGCCACCTTGACTGTGCTGGAAAGTAAAGGCTCCAGTTTAGTGGTTTGTAGTTCAGGGTCATGGCCTTCTGTAATTTAATAGTTGTTTTGAAGAAAAAGAAGAAGAAAAGAAAAAAGATCTCCTGATCACAGAATCTGAGACCAAAAAAAAAAAAAAAAGCTTCAGTAACATAGGCCTTCCTTCTTTAAAAAAAGTCATTCTCTCCCACTTCTGCTTCTTCCCCTATTCCAGCTGACTTGCAAGAGGAGAGGACTACCTGAGGATGTGTCCTTCCACATCCTTATTAACATACTGGTTACAAATGATAACTATGTTATTATTTTTTTAATGCACTGTTGTAGATTTGCTAGGCTGGGTTCTGGTGGAGGAGGGGATGGTGGGGTGTCTTCTGCAAGAAGCAGCAAGAAGCTTCCCCCAGGCCCCACAGAGCGAACACCAGCCAGCTCAAGGCTGGAGTCCTTGGTGACTAAGGCCGAGCCCTTCTGAGATGGTCACAGCACCTCTGGAAATCACAGTTAGGATTAAAAAAAAAATGCAAGCAGGTGCTTTTTGCCCCCAGAGAAGGGAGTGAGAAGATGTAAGAAACTGTGCAGGGACCAAGAGCAGGGAAGGGGCAGGGAAGGACATGCCCGAGGTGCAGGGGAGAAAGACGCCCCTGCAGGCCTTGGGAGACATAGAGGAGACGCTGTGACCCCGTTGGAGCAAGCGTCTGCCAGCATTTGAAGTCCCTGGAAAGAGACAGAGAAACAGAAGGAAGAAAGAGAGAGACCCACACCCGAGCAGGTTTGCTGGAGGGGAGAGTGAGGGAAGTTGAGTCACAACCGTGGGGCACCAGGTTGGAGCAGTCTGGGCCTGAGAGACTGAGACATTCTGTGATTTATGACTGCACCCAATAGCAGTGACCCACACTGGGGCAGCTGGGGAAGAGCTGAAGCTCCGTAGGAAAGGATTCACATTGGAGTAGTTTGTGGAGGAATGTCTCCCGTGGGACCCCATGGTGCAGTGGGGGAATGGTGTAACAAATGATCACCTCTGGCTAAGAAGGAAAACAGCTCTTAAGGAACTGACTGAAACCCTCATTCCCCCAGTCCCTGCCCCTCCCCGTGCCACAATGTGGGGGAAGAAGTGGGCGAAATCCTGACTAAAGTGACATCTGCTAAGAAGGGAGGGTGGGGGAAGGTGCTTTAAGATCTGGCTGCACTTTTCATTACCTGACTCTGGTGTCACTGGGTGTGCAGTGTAGTGTAATAAATTAGTTTTCCTTCCTTTACTCCATCTTGAGTCTGTTCTGCCCGTGACGCTGATTGCAGAATGATCTCTCCCTGTCCTTATTTCTACTCCCAAGCCTCTCAATAGACTTTTTTTACCCCTGTCCAGCTGAAAAGGGAAGTGACTGAGCTGCTTTGGGGTCAACTGGCCTTCAGCCAGGCTCAAACCACCACATGTGTGCAGTGCATTCTGGGGGAGACCGCCTTGGCCTTGATGTTTCCTCAGGACTAACACTGTTGTATGTACAGTGAGCTACACCAAAACACTGCTTTTTATATGTCAGTCCAGTAGTGTTCAGTTTTGGTATTTAACGGGGCCTGCAAGCCTTACTAGCCTTCAAAACACAAAGGATTGTTTCAAACAATACTGTTACTTACAGTGTGTCAGCTGTGGGTAATTTTTGATTGCCCGTGTCAGATGTTGAGTAATTCTGCATACATAATTAGCAACAGATAGGAAATTATTTTCTCATGTAAAAAAAAACATACTGTATTCTGTTAGGGATGCATATCAAGATCTTAAAGTAACTTCTGAAAATCAGTAGTTTGTGCTTGTCTCAGTTGTACTCTCAAGTGTCACTTTTGTGTGAAGGGAGTTTAGGCCAGATTTGTTTTCCTTTCAGTATGCTTGGATGTCCTGGGTTTGGCTGAGATAGCTAATTTTCTTTCCAGTAGCTGGTATAGTGCTGTGTTCTGGATTTAGTGTGCGAGTAATGTTGATGACACACTGATGGCGTCAGCAATTGCTAGGTAGTGACAGTGTCTACACCAAGCTAAGAACTTGTCAGCTTAGGGCCAGGAGAGCACAGCCAGGACAGCTGACTTGGACTTGGTCCGGACCGGGACATTCCTGACCACATAAACATAAGGAAAAACTTTTTCACTGTGAGGACATCACAATCCACAAAAAGATAGACTAATTTGGCAGAGGTTAAACCCCCTTGCATTCCAACTAACCTCAGATTGCTGGGGGCTGAAGGTGGCTAAGCTTAACTCCTGAGTGACGTTCAATTAGGTGTTTTATTGTGACCAGGTCTTTGTAGTTCCTGGAAATAGAATTCAGGATCAAAATGGAGTCAAGTCACTTTATTTGGCCCACAACAAACATGCAAGAGAAGGGAGGAAGAAAGAGTGGAAAAGGGAGAGAGAGAGACAGTGAGAGAAAGTACAATAGCTACTACCACAGATCTGTGGCGTCCCGTCAGTCTGATTTCTTCAGGTCTGGCAGGGGAATGTTCCTCCCTTTCATTGTTGGACTTGCTGTTTTATGGTGTTATCTCATTCCACAGTCATAAATCCTTGGCTAGCCACACCTTCCACCTGGACACTTGCCCATTTGCCATCTCCAGAGGGTCCCCGAAAATTCGAGGGAGTCAGAGCCCCCTCAGGAGGGTCTGAGCCCCCTCACACCCTGGACCTGGGCATATGTGCAGAGGACTTGTGCTACATCCTTTGAGATAAGCCAGTTTGAGATAAACAAGATTCCTGACGTGTGGAATTTAGTTTGTTGCATGGCTGTTATGAGGATGAAGTTTTATGAAGATTGAGAAATAGGAAAGAGGGCGTTATGGTTATGGTGTTTGAGAGAGAAGAAAGAGAGGGGGGAGTATGGTAAAGAAAGAGGGGGCAAGTATAGTTCTGTAGGCAATTGTTAAGGCATAACTCTAGTCCCTTAACAGAGGGTGACAGAGCACTGAACAGACTGCACAGAGAGGTTGCGGAGTCTCCTTCTCTGGAGACATTCAGAACCCACCTGGATGAATTCCTGCGTGACCTACTCTAGGTGTTACTGCTTGGGCAGTGGGGGTTGGGCTAGATGATATTCTGAGGTCCCTTCCAACCCCTAAAGTTCTGTGATTCTCAATGATGTTTTACAGTTTTGTTTTGTTTCCTACTGATCACTGATCACCCGCTGCTGTGGACAGTGGAAACTTCAGGAAAAATGTAACAAATGACATAAAACCACTCCCAGATTAAATGTGGTGAGACTCACAATAGAATCACCGCCTTGAATTTGTAATCAACTCACAACATTCATGTCTGGCCCAGCACTGGCTGTGCCCTGTCGTAAGGCAACTGACCCTTCTCGTCAGTGTCCTTCAGTAACAAAGAATCACAGAATCATAGGGGTTGGAAGGGACCTCGAGAGATCATTGAGTCCAGGCCCACCTGCTACAGAAGGTTCTTTAGGATAGGTTGCACATGTAGGCATCCAGATGGGTCTTGAATATCTCCAGAGGAGACTCCACAACCCCCATGGGCAGCCTGTCACAGGGCTCTGTCACCCTCACCATGAAGAAGTTCTTCTGCATATTGGTGTGGAACTTCCTGTGCTCCAACTTGTGGCCATTGCCCCTTGGTCCTGTCCCCACAGACAACGAACTCAGAAATCACTCAGTGCATGACTACCTCTGGAGAAGCGTAAGGTGCACAGTCTGTAAACCTCGTGGGTGTCCAAGTCAGAGAAAGGATTTGGAGATGACAGATTTGGACACAGCATAGAAACTCACAGCCTGAGGGGAAAGTGAAGACATCTAGGTGAATTGTGGGGAAGCCGAGCAGGAGTCAGATCTGGGCTTGTCACCTTCAGACACATCACCCCGGGGGCTGCCAACGCACGGCCCACGCCTTTCTGCCCTCAGGTGACACCCACGGCCGCCGGCCGGCAGCCATCCTGCCATGCCTGTCATGGAAGCCGCCAGTGTGCGTGCCGTACAGCTGGCGGCAGCCATGCCGGTCAGTGGGCCCGCCCACTCGGCTGACTGAGCTCAGCAGCCATCTTCATAAACGGCCATTACAGTATAAGGTGCTGGCATCGCTGCTCCTTCCTCCCTTAAGCGAGATGGCGGCGGCGCATGCGCAGAGTGGGGCGGCGCGTAGGGGCTGAATCGGCGGGCCGGGCGGCGCCTACGTCCTGGGGCTGCCGCCGAGAGCTCGGGGGTTGCTGAGGCAGCAGCGGCGGCGGCGGCAGCAACATCAGCAGCGGCAGCAGCACCAGCACCAGTAGCTATGGGCGAGACTGAAAAACTGTATTATGTGTACAGCTGTGACCTCGATATCAACGTGCAGCTGAAGATGTGAGTGAGGGACGCCGGGGCTTGCAGCGTCCCTTCCGCCCCGCTGCGGGCGGCCGGCGGGAGCGGTGTGGGGAGCGGCCCGGTGCCTGCCGTCTCGAGGAAGGCTGGGCCGCCTGCCCGCTTAGCGGAGCCCCGAAGCCTGGCTTCCCCTGGGGGGAGTCCGGTTACGGGGGTTGCTGGCTCTGCTCTCGCGGTACTTGCGGGAGCTCTTGGATGCCGCCGGCTGCTTCCCTCTGGGCCGCGTCCCTGTCAGCGCCCTCCGCCTCCGAGCAGTGCCGGGGAAGGGGGCGGGTGAGGATCGGTGGCGGCAGCGGGGCCAGGGCGCTGAGCTTTGCTTCAGCCGAGCTACAAACCGGCGTGGCCTTGGGTCCTGCGGCGCTGGACGGTGCTTTGAGGCGGGGATTGATAGTCACCGCTGACGTCCCCGATAACCTCTCCCCTGCGCCTGTCCCAGCTCCCCTCGGTGTTCGTAAAGCGCTATAAGGCGGCGACGCGCTTTCCCCCCGGCTTCTTCTCACGCCCCTTTGAAAGCAAGTTGCTTTTAGTGGGACCTCTTCGGTGTAGGCAGATCCAGGTGTGCCAGGCGTAAGCGTGTTGCTGGCAGGGTGTGTGCCGGCACTCTTCTTGTGGCTTACCACGCACAGAGCTATCTGCTCTTTCAGGTTTTTATTTTTCTTGGTGTTTCCCTGCACCGCAGCAGAGGAATGTTTGCATCCCTCTAGGAGAGCTTTCCCTGACTCCAAAATGTAGTATGCTGCATTAAGGTATATTGCACTTTATTTTATTTTTTTTTTTTTTTTTTTTGGAAAAGTAACTTGGGAAAGCTCAGTTGGGGGCTGTTTAACTTCCAAGTGGAAGATGCTATCAGCTGCAAGATGCACATGTCCCCTTTGCTAATTCATTCTGCCTGACAAAAACACAATTAGAATTATTTTTTTTTTTTTGGTGCTTCAGAGTGTTTGTCATCCTGGAACATCCTATGCAACTTTCATGCAAGAAACTTGTTCATCTACTCTGAAGCGTTCCTGTGGTACTAAGAGATTTTTGTTTGCTGGAATATTAATCTTTCATGTTTTCCACCACAATGCTTTTTTTGTTTTCACAGAACATTCACAATCAGGGCATTTATATGTGCATGTTTTTTTTTTCATTGCGAAATAGCTGAAGCCTGAGAAATTCCATTAATTTTTAACACTGCATTCTGCACACTGTAGCAGGGCTTTAATCAACTTTGATTTGAATAGCCTGCTTAGTTGAGCTTTGATTTGTTGATTTGAAGACTGGCTTTGTATGCAAGTCATATGTTTCACTTTTCATAAAGCTTTAAATAGGACACTTCCCCGCCCCCTCCCCCCCAACGGTATTTGGAGCACATGTATGCTAGTGTTTATTTTTTTAAATAATAGCATCATGTGTCATCTCATTGTTTCTCTGATTAGGGTTGCTTTGTTTGATGCTGTCTGAGAACTTACAGGTTGTACAAGAAGTTCTCAACTGAAATGACAAGTAATTCTTCCCTTCCCTGCTCTTCTCCCTGTGTCTCCTCCCTCCCTCCTCCCACCACCCCACCACCCCACCACCACCCCAAACAGAAGAGCAGTAGGTTCTGTATTGTATTCTGCCTTCCTTACCAGTACTTGAATTTCACTACTGGCTAGTAATGCAAAGTGAGGATAGCCTTAATGTGTGGTAATCTACTTAAAAGATAGAGAAGTAGGATAGAATTTTTACTAGGATAAAATAAATTTTGTTTATTTTTTCTGTTCCCTCTATTTCTCCTGCGTGCCATCTCCCCCAGAGGAAGTTTGGAAGGGAAAAGAGAACAGAAAAGTTACAAAGCACTTTTGGAGGATCCCATGCTGAAGTTCTCAGGACTGTATCAAGAAACTTGCTCTGACTTGTATGTAACTTGTCAGGTTTTTGCAGAAGGGAAGCCTCTTGCTCTTCCAGTCAGAACTTCCTACAAAGCTTTTAGCACCAGATGGAAGTAAGTGACCACCTTTAATTTAATATTCCTTTTAACTGCCTAGGCACCAGGTTATATAAACAAATCTTTGTGGGTTTTAGTTGCATCAGAAAGATTTGTCTTCTGTTGTCTTCTTCAAATAACACGTTTTTTTCGAGTCTCTATGTTAGCGAGTGACAGCACAAAACCAACATTCTTGTGTAATGGGTAAGTAATAAGATTGCTGCTTGTGTGTTTGGGCATGGCTCACTACTTAAATAACGTCTGGGGCCTGGACTAGCACTCTTTCAGAGTGTTTCCCAGGCATGCTGACCTTTGGTACTTAGTCATCAAACAAGAGTTTGGTTTTCTTTATCTAGCCCTTCAATCGTGGTCGTGAGAAGTATTTGAATGGTTAAAGCCCCCAAGAAAACAGTCCATCTGCCCTTAGGAATAAATACACTAAGGAGAATCTGGGTTGTATAAACTAATATGGAGTAACTTAGAATTCTGAAGCTTTATGACTAATAAAAAGTGTTTCTCTGCAGCTGGAACGAATGGCTGAAGCTGCCTGTGAAGTACCCAGACTTGCCTCGCAATGCCCAGGTAGCTCTGACCATCTGGGATGTATATGGACCTGGTAAAGCAGTTCCTGTGGGAGGAACAACAGTCTCGCTCTTTGGGAAATATGGGTATACTCCTTTTTCTTCTATGGTACAGGTTTGAAGCTAGCTTCTGAGTAGTCAGGTAGCAGTTGTTATGAGAGACGTTCTTCTGAATTTTTTAAACCATATGTTAATATATACATGTTCAAAAAAGCCCAGGTACATACATGATTTTTTTTCTTCCTGAGTGTAGCTTCTTACACACTACAGGGCTGTGTAAAAATACCCCACTCTTGTATAACATCAAAATGTAGAGGTTTTTGGTTTTGGTTTTTTTTCTTTTAAGATCTCTAAACTTGCATTTTAAGGTAGCAATGCTCAAATGCTGAAATCACTTTATATTTTTGTAATGCATGGAAGCCATGATTGCTTTAACTGGTGGCAGTAGGGCTGGTAATTCAGTATTGTTTATAAGGAGTAAAGTGTAACTCAGTAAATCAGGAATTCTCAAAACAATCAGTGATGGAGTAGTGGCTGGGTTTGGTCAACTTCTGGATTGCAACAGTAAGATGGGAAGGATTGTGAGTGTGCTGTAAGGTGACAATGTATCAAAAAAGATACTGACTGAGTGTGAAGAGGACTGAAAAAACCCAAAACAACCAAAAACAGTTTAAGGAAAATTATGAGGCATTGGTACCTCTTGAAATTGATTGTTGTCAAATACAGAGTGGGGAGCAGCTGCCCAGGAAAACAAGAGGAAAAGCTTTGGGTCTTAGAGGGAATCTTAATCTTTACATGATTCAACATCATGATGTTCTTGTGAAATGTGCAAACAACATGGGATGTGTGAGCAGTCTAGAAGTACATGCATCAGGGACAGTGTTGTATCCTCCTTCTCCATACGCCTCCACTCAGCCAGGATATGTTCAGTTCTATACAGATGGCTTAAAAGAAGTTGCTCACCACTGGGAGTCTAAGGGAATCCGTATCCTTGAACATCTAGCAAATATGTGTGATGGAGGAGAAGAAAAGACTAGTGGGGCCAAAGAAGAGGCTGTAGGAAAAGTTTTCTAATCTGTAACTTAGGAAAATTGGGAGACAGCCTTTTTTTGGTCTTGTCAGTGGATAAATAAGGCTAAACTGAAATGCAGGGAAAGTTTAGATTAGCATTGTGAAACTGTTGCAGTGACACTTGAACATAGAATGTTACTGTAGAAGGAGATCGTGTCTGTAGTTGAAGACTATGTCTGCTTTGGCAAGAGAGATTGATACTGTTTTAGGGCAGAAGATTGAACTGGATCAATTGGACTGTACCCCAAAGAATTATAGCAATTTTTTAAACCAGTAGAGGGTAGTTCATGGAAAACCAACTTTTAGTCTTTCCAGCATGTGGGATCTGGGAGATGTAGATGGTCAGAAAGCAGCAAATAATTTCAAAGTTTTGCGTTTACTTATAAATGGAACCCCCTGTAATAGTATTCCACAAAGCGATGAGTACATTAATGGTTAGATGGTCCTTCTAATTGGTACTTCACACTTCTACTGTTTGACTCTATAAGCATTCTGCTTTCTTGTATTAGCAGAAGATGCTAGAGTTAAATGATCACCTCTCACTGGCAATACTAAACCAGTTGATTTTGGGCATCTTTCATAGGTGGACCAGCACAATTATGCAAGGGAGGCAGGGTTATGCAGAAAAAAAGTGTGGTCAGATACCCTGCAAGGCTCTGTTCACTGCACAGTTTCAATTACCAAATCAATTTCAAGCACAGATGGAGAAAATGGGTGTGTTCAGGGTTGTGAGGGTTTTTTTTATTTTTAAATTATTTGTCAGCTCAGAAAGGTGCATTTTATCAGTTAACCTTCAAGTGAAACTTTGGTTGGTTTTAGTTGAATTTTTTTCAGACTGGAAGACCTAAAGTCAGTGTTGTAATTTGCAAGTCAAGAAGAATACTTTCTGCTTCATTACAAATAATAAAAATATGAAGGTCAAGCTCTGTCCTCCCTTTTCGTTTGTACCACCCCACTGACTTTGGGAATTACCCATTTTTCTTCCACTTGCCAAATAAGTTATCTCAGACTTAGTAATTTTCTTCTAAATTCCCTGTGCCAATAAAAATGAAGGCTGTAGAGGGCAGGAGGTACAAGGTGCTTTTGCAGCTTAGTTAAATTATGCATGGCAGTACATGTTTAAAGGTTTGGCAAAGGAAGCTACTTCATTTTCTTGCAGCTGTTGCTGTACTTTGATTCTGACAGCTGTATTATTTTAAATTTACTGAAGTGATTCTGCTTTTTTTTCCCCCTGCAGTATGTTCCGTCAGGGAATGCATGATTTGAAAGTCTGGCCCAATGTAGAAGCTGATGGCTCGGAGCCCACCAAAACTCCAGGGAGAACCAGCAGCACAGTCTCTGAAGATCAAATGAGTCGCTTGGCAAAGGTGATGGAATTGCAAGTAACCTTTGAGATGTATGTAAAAAGCTTGCACTTCTACTGGGGTGAAATGAAGGCAGGTTGTAATGATGACAGGCTTCTCGTGTTTTTCTCTCATGTCGAAGCTAACTTCCTATGATTGCTTCACAAGACTTACACAAATGTGTACAACAGATAATACTCATTTGCTTCTGACGTATTTTTTTTAAAGCAGGACATACATTTTAGTGTAAGTAGCATTCTGATGTAACAATTTAGCATCTTGATTCTTTGTAAAGAGTCAAAACGTGAATGTGCCTTGAAGATGTCTGAAGCCAAAATTCCATCAGGTTCTCTAAGAGCAGCTCTTAGCAGTAACTTGCAGAGGACAGTCTAGTTTATTCCAGTAGCTGTCCTATAGATTTAAGGCTCTCTGGTGTTGTGTTCAGGTGTGTGACAAATTCTTTCAAATGTAGAGGTGAGTAGAACTGGAAAAAAAACCCCAACCCTGCAGTTTCATTTGTTTAAGCTGTGAATATGTGTGTATATTAATATTTTCTTCCCTCAGCTTGGTAGTGGAGTGGTTTTTTGCATCTAAACGACTTCTGAAACTAAAACATGTTATTTCATGATCTGTTTTTACTATCTGTTTTTACCTCTCTCTTCAGGTAAGCATGTCCCAAGCTTGCTAAATCACCCAACTCATGTAGTATTCTTTTTTTTCCTTAATCTTGGTCTCCTAGTTTTCACCCTCACCTTTATGCAACTCCTACTGAAAGATAGGGTCAGTGCTATAAATGGGTCCGTTTTCTCCTCTAGAAATTTAACCATGGCAGTTAGCTAACTTTCATTTAAAGTCTCTCATATTAGTCTATTTTATCCTTGATTTTGTAATGGAAGACTCATTAAATCTGCCAGTGGCAATGCCCCATTTCTTGATCACAGTACAATAAATCCCCTGTAGCCTAAAGAAGCTCTCACAGCTAAATACCAAGGCTTGTGTATAGTTGTCATGTCCCACCAGGTGGGCAAAACAGAGAGATTTAAATCTGTCTGCCCTGTGTCAATAGAGTATAACTTTGTTACCTGCTGCAAGGGACAGGTTAAACCTCTTGGCTGGTCTCTTGAAAGAACAACACCAGTGAGATTAGCTTCTGTAATCCCCTGGGCAGTATGCAGGAGTAACAAGTTACCCAGGAGGTCCAAGCAAAGCAATGCTGAAAGCCTCTGAGGAAGAGGAGGGAATTCTTTAACATAGCAACACATTACAGCTAGTAGAAGTTAGCAAAACTGGAAACACTGTTACTGTTGTGTGCAGAGAATAAGGTTAGAAATTTAGAGAGACAGATTTAGAAAGGAAGGAAAAGAGAAAAAAATAAGAAGATATGACCACCCAGGGATCCAGTGTAGATTGTCATGAAGTTGTAGTCCCGGGATGGTGGGTGTGCCAGATGTTCTGAAAATGCATCTTTTATGCTCCCTGTACTCACTCTTCAGGGAGGCCATGAAGGACTTATGCATATTCAGTGTTGGGTTGCAGAGTGTTCTAGAAATGAGTAGGTGGGGAACAGGGATCCCAAGTGGTCATTTGAGACCCACCCACCCACCCACCCCACCAAACTGGGCTGATGGAACAATGACCCTTTTGAGTGGCCTCACACCAGGTTTTAGCAAGAACGCACTCTGCCTCCGCAGGGCCCTGCTTGCCTGTCACTGTTCCTTGTTGGAGAAGGACTGGATCCTGTTTACCAGGGTGGCTACTGGATGGGGGGCTGCCCTTGCAGGAACAGTGTGCAGGTGGTTTATTGAATAAGGACCCCACCTAAGCATAATGTCCAGAGCGGCTGTTTGGACATCAAGTAACAGCCCCTTCCAGCCTTTGGAGGATGGAGGCCCTAGTCCAATGCTCTGCAGGTGCTTTCATAATCAAGCCCTTTGTAGAGACAAGAGCCAGTCCACAAAACAGTACCCTGCCTCTGCAGGTTCTGTTACCTTGCAAGACAGATCATGAGACAAACCACTCATCCCAGTTCCTGTGAAACGGTACTTGGAGCAATACAATAGTTGAGTACATGGTTACACAATATAGGCCTCTAAGAAAGGGTTTTAAAGAGCGTAGGCCTTCCTTTTTGTATTTTGTTATAGAAACGTGACCATATCCTAACAGCGTATTTTTTTCTCCTCTTCAGTCCCTTATCCTCCTTAGCTCAAGAAGTACAGATGAAGTATTTAATATTTGGGACAGTTACAGCCTGTCCTTTTTTACACACAGGAAATGAAGGCAGAAAGCCTCTGAGGAAGAGAAGGGAATTCTCCTTTAACACAGCAATGGGAGTTACAGTTAATGGCTTAATCACTGTCACCACCTCTTCTTCCTAAACATCTATTGCAATGTAGTAATTTCAGAAAGATGAGAGCATTTTCACTGATACTTTGTTGTGTTGATACATAAAAACATTTTACCATCATGTGACAGCGAAGTGAATAGGGCTTCTGGGAAGTGTGTCTATGAGAGCTTTCATTTCCTCAGTGTCGTGGTTTTACCCTGGCTGAGGGCCGAGATCCACGCAGCTGCCTGCTCCTTAAAGGAAAAGAGGGGGGTGGGGAGGTGTGAGGCAGGGGAAGGGAAAAGGAAGGGGCAAATAACAACCCCAAAACCAAGAAATAAAAAGCCCGTAGGTTGGGATAGGGATAGTTTACTAAAATAGCAGAAAGATAAAATATAACAATGCTAACAGGACTTTAGAGCAAAAAATATATGAAACTGTTGATACACAAGGCAGTTTCTCACACACAATTCAGGCCATGTCATCCAGAGCCGTCCCGGAACCCGACTGTCCCCACAAAACCACATGTCCTGGAGCCGCCCCCTCCTCCCATCAGCCCCCCCTTTATACTGAGCATGATGTAATTGGCATGGAATACTCTTTGGCCCGTTTGGGTCACCTGTCCTGGCTTTGTCCCCTCCTTTCTCATGAATAGAGAAATACGAAGAACTGAAAAAGCCCTTGACTGCTTGACCACAACTAAAAACGTCAGGATGTTACCAGCACTGCTTTCATTTTAACATCCAAACACAGCATTCCATCCGCTGCTAGAAAAGAAGTTAACTCCATCCTGACTGAAACCAGGGCACGCATCTGTTTGCACAGCAGATGAGGTTCTTGTGATTAATCATTCCTAAATAGCTATTGTTTGAGTGCAAACAGCTTCAGTTTCGTCTGTGGCTTGCTCATCAGTTGCTGAATGCCTTCTGATGCAACTGTATGCAAGGTTATTTTAAAACAGAGGTAGGAGAAGTAGGATGAATTAAATGCAGGATGATTTTATAGAGAATTTGTATAAAATCAGTGAGCGGCTGCTGGAGAATATATGTCCTTTTACCTTAAAGAATCGATACAACGGCAGGTTTGTCACTTCACATTCAGGCATTATGAGGTTGCGCTTGTACAAAACACCTGAATGTTGCCTGTAAAATTAGTGCTGATAAGAAAGATGGCTGTGCATTCTAGGGGTCATTGTAAATGCAGATTTTTTCCTCTGCTAAGGAATGTTAATGGAAAGTGTGGAATGCCTTAGCATGCTCAAATACTAATGAGTTTAAGATGTTTCTCCCATAAGTGGTGCCGTAATTTATTCTACTTAAAATACTTGAGTTCTTTTTAATCCATGTACTTGCCTGGCTGAATGACACAGCTATCATTCCCTTAGTCTATGGGCCATCCTTCTAAAATGTTTTGAGTTCCTTTAGTCTGTGACTTTGGAGCATGTCCATCCATGCCACCCATGACTATGCAGCCTTAAGGAAAATCTCAGGGTGATAGTCTTAAAACAATTTTTGTAACTGGAAACAGGACCTGAAACGTGTTCAGGAGACATAAGAGGAACATGCTGGCCTGAACATCCCAAGGGTATTAATAATTCTCCAAAGCTGCTACAACCAGCCTGAAGGCAAAAGGAAAGGTGAAAGAGTGGTAGAAAGTATCTCCCCCTGTCTTCCCCATAGATTGGGTTCAAATCGGTTCAAAGAGATGTAGTCCAAGGTAGGGACAGAACAAAAAGACAAATACCCTTTTAAACTCATGACCACTGATGTTATGTCAAAAGATGCTATCACACAGTACAGTTAAATGAGCATATGGACCTCTCTCCCAGAGGTGTCAGTCTCTATGAGGAGTACATAAAGCAAGTTCTGGTTGACATACCACAGCCACATACCCACACACAACACTGTTATGACCAGTAGCTGTTTAAATAATATCGTGAATACTTACAGCAACTCTGTTTCAAATGTACTTGGGTCAAATCTTATAATTATCCCAATTCCTCGTGCCCCATGTTGAGTATGAAAAAGAACTGTCATGGTTTAGCCCCAGCCAGCAGCTGAGTGCCACATGGCTGCTTATTCCCTCCCTCCCCCATTGCCCCTTTTGGGCTGGGGAGGAAAATGGGGGAACAAAGGCAAACCTGGTGTGTTGGGGTAGGGACAGTTTACTGTGGCAGTGAAGGGAGAGGAAAACAACAACAGGACTTGCAGTACTGGAAAAAATGTTGATATACAATGCACTTTCTCACTGAACTGCACAACTCAGACCCTACAGCTCAGACCTGCCCCAAAGCCGGATTGTCCTTCGGCCGTGCCAACCCATTCCCATCCCTTGTATGTATACTGAGCATGATGTCGTCTGCTATGGAATATCCCCTTTGGTTAGTTTAGGTTACCTGTACTGGCTAGGTCCCACCCCAGCTTCTGGTGAAAATTATCCTAGGTGAATCCAGGGCAAATTACATTAATAGTTTTGATGGCTTTTTCCAATCCTTTGGACAATAGATCATTATTTTCCTGCGATCTGGTTCCACAGCCTACGTAATTTCTGGAGATCTCCAGATCTGTTAGGATCTGCACCTGGATATGAAGTTGACGCTTTTCTTAGAGTACATCTTGATGGGATTTGTATTCCCAGGTTGTTCTTGTTAGTTAGAAATTACAATAGGATGCCTGTGCAATAATATATGTGCCCCTACTGATAAGACCTCAGTTTACTGGGGATTTGAGTGAGAAAAAAGGAGCTCCAGGACAAATTCTAATGTAAAAAGGAAGCCTACATAGGATGGAAACAAAGGTAGTTTACTGGGGGGAATACGGAGGAACTGTCTGAGCTGTCAAGCATCAGGTCAGGAAAGCTAAAGCCCTGAAAAAGCTAAGTCTGGCCAGGGTTGTAAATGACAACAGGAAAAGGTTCTGTAAGTATGTCAGTGATAAAACAAGGGAAAATGTGGACCCTTCCCAGAATGAAGTGGGAATGGTTACAGAATCACATAATCACTAGGTTGGAAAATACCTTTAAGATCATCAAGTCCAACCGTTCCTGTCTTATGCTAAACCGTATCTGCAAGTACTTCATCTACCCTTTTTTTAAACACATCCAGGGATGGTGACTCAACAACATCCATGGGCAGCCTGTTCCAGGCCCTGACAACTCTTTCAGGGAAATTTTTTTTCCTCACACCTGATCTGACCCTGTCCTGGCACAGCTTTGTGCCATTTCCCCTCATCCTGTCATCTGTCACATCTGTACACCCTCCTTTCAGGTAATTATATAGGTGGTGATAAGGTCTCCCCTCAGCCTTCTCTCATCAAAGGTAAACAGCCCCAGCTCCCTCAGCCACTCCCTATATGATTTGCCCTCCAGCCCTTTTCCCAGCCTGGTTGCCCTTCTCTGGACTCGTGCGAAGACCTAGATGACCCCTCTTGTAGTGAGGAGCCCAGAACTGGACACAGTACTGGAGGTGCAGCTAATGCCAAGAGGCCACAGTATAGAGGAAGCTGCACTACTCTGTGACTTTTTTGCCTCAGTCTTCATCAGCAAGAGCTGTAGTCACACTGTCCAGGTCACAGAACACATGGGAGAACGAAAGAGTGTCTGCTATAGTTGTACTCAGAGAGTTGTCAACAGCTCAATCGCAGGGTTGGATCACTGGCAGTGTTCAGGGCCGGGTTGGATGGAACTTTGGTTACCCTAGGCTGGTGGGTGGTGTCGCTGCCTGTGGCAGAGGGTTGGAACTAGCTGATTTTTAAGGTCCTTTCCACCCCAAACCATTCTCTGATTGTTTTTGCCCCAGTCAGCAGCTAAGCATTGTGCATCTGTTTTGTCACATGTCCAACAATGGGAAGGGGAAGAGAACTGGAAATGTAAAATTGAGAAAAGTAGTGTGTTGAGATAAAGACAGTTTATCAGGTTAAGCATCCTGCCTGCAGGCAGATGTTAAGCCTTCTCCAGGAAAGCACAGCTACGTCATATGTAATGGTGACTTGAGAAGACAAATGCCATCACGCCAAATGTCCTCTTCTTCCTTCTTCCCTTGGTGTGATGTGATATGGTATAGAATATACCTTTGGTCAGTTAGGGTCACCTGTCCCCTCCCAACTCCTTGTGTACGCCCAGCCTTCTTGCTGCTAGGCTGGTGTGAGAAGCAGAAGAGGCCATGGCTCTGTGTAACACTGTTCAGCAATAACAAAAACATTGCTATGTTAGCAGCACTGTTCTCAGCATTAATGCAAAATGTAGCCCCATACAAACTACTGTGAAGAAAATCAGCTCCATCCCAACCAAAACCAGTATGCTGTGACTTAGAGAATAGTACTACTGGTGCAAACTCTTAACCAGCTTTCTTCACAGTGATAGCTATCTATCTACCTATCTGTCTATCTACCTACCTATTGTGGTGAACTGCCAAAACTGTAGTGTAGGTATTTGACAAACTGCAGCTCCCAACATATAGCAGGTCTTAAGTCTTCTGAGTGCTTTTCTTTGTCGTAACCTCAACTCCAGTTCAGTGTGGAAGATTAAGGCTGCTGTGTATCTTGTGTTCTCCTACACATGTTACTATGTTCTGTTCACACACTATCTTGTACTCTTTATGTATTGCTTGTCCTGTAACTGGTCACTTGGGCAAGAAATGCCAGTTGGTGTGATTGTGTGCTCTGTTCAAATTTAAATGCATGTGGGCTGGTTGGCCACAGAGCAAAGCTTACGAAGTAGTATTTGTGCAACCCTTCTCTTAATAGGTAAAATTTTGAGGGTCTAATCACTAGTAACTTTTGCAGACAAATACTAGTTTCTTTGAAACATGAAATAACTTTATGTCTTTTCATCCCTTTGCATCTCTTTTTACATACTGCAAGAGCTACTAATTTTTTGATGAATGCTTGTGAATTCTTAGGAGCCAAAACCAGGATTCTTGTTCATACTTGCAGTGTCTTCTGCTGAAATTGTTATAAAGCCTTGTGTGTTAGTGCATCCAAACTTACAAGTAGCAGGCTTATATGTTATTTATCTTTTCTTCCACTCCTCTACCGTTAGTCCTTTAAGCAACTAAACTTCCTTGCTATTTTAAAGCAATATGTACAGTGTGTACAGTAAAAGTATTTTTTCCAGTTCCTTTATTTTTTCCCCTAATTTCATGCTAGTGTCTCTGTTAAATTATAACTTTGGCATTCTTTCTTGTGCTCTGAGCAATTCAAATGTTATCATTGTGTTTTTTCATGCAGCTCACTAAGTCTCATCGGCAAGGTCACATGGTGAAAGTGGACTGGCTGGACAGGCTGACCTTTAGAGAAATAGAAATGATCAATGAGGTAAGCTGTTGTATGTCACATTAGTAATTTTTTGGGGGGGGTTCTTGCTTTGCTTGCTTCGGAGACTTTAAGCAGTTACCTCATTTTCATCTGACTGCTAGTGTATATGATAAAGGGAAAAATAATTCTTTAAGCTTCCAAAGTTGATTTTACTTTGGGAATAATGAGAACCACAGAGTCATAGAATGGTTTGAGTTGGAAGGGACATTCTAGGTCATACAACCCCAACCTTCCTGTGATACCCTGGGACATTTTCTACTAGATCAGGTTGCTCAGTCCTCCATCCAACCTGATCTTCAATGTTTCCAGGGATGGGGCATCTGCCAACTCTCTGAGTAACCTGTGCCAGTGTTTCACCACCTTCATTGTAAAACATTTCTTCCTTATATGTACTCTGAATCTACCTTCTTTTAATTTAAACCCATTACACCTTGTCCTGTCACTACGCTTCCTGATAAATAGTCCCTCTTCATCTTTCCTGTAGGCCCCTTTTGGTACTGGAAGGCTGCTATAAGGCTGCTATAATGCTGCTATAAGGTGTCCCAGAGCCTTCTCTTTCTCCTGGCTGAATAAGCCGAACTCTCTCAGCCTGTCTTCATAGCAGAGGTGCTCCAGCCCTCTGATTATCTTTGTGGCTTTCTGTGGACTAGCTCCAACAGCCTCATGTCTTTCTTTTCCTTGGGACCACAGAACTGAACACAGAACTGAGGGTGGGGTCTCACCAGATCAAAGTAGAGAGACAGTACCGTTCCTTGATCTGCTGGTCATGCTGCTTTTGAGGCAACCCAGGATACGGTTGACTTTCTGGGCTGCAAGGACTTAGGTTAAGCTCCTCATCCACTAGAACAGACTTGTCTGTTGTCTTACAAGGTTGCAGCTTCAAAGTGAACTTGAACCCAAAAGATGTAATTTACTATTAATTTGGAATAACATGGAACAAAGGCTGTTGTGTATGACTAACGCTATGATTCAGGTTGTGATGGGTAGCGTTCTGGACGTGTAGGCTGGTCCTGGGTTTTGGACCTGTTCACCTTTATTGATTTAGATTTTGGATGCTGAGGAAAAAAAATTACAAGATTTGACTAAATATTTTTTTAAAAATCTGATATTTAAATATCTGAATGAGGTGTTACCCCTCATTGAGCAAAATCATCCCCACACTGTCAACTGATTACACTCATCTGTGCCTTAAATGCAATCACTTTACCTGTAATGGAAAGTCAATCCAATATTAATGCAAGAAACCTGAGTTACTTGTTAAATAGGATAGGGGATGCTTATTTTCTGTATTAAATGTAGGTTCCTGAAGGTGGTGTAACTTCGTTCTTGTTGCCCACATATATTTTCAAATTCTAAGCACTTTTTCTAGGTAAAGCGTTTCAGAAGTTCATCCATGAGTCAGTCTTGCTCTGAATGTGAGTGAGCTGCAAATCTAATCTTGTAGTCCATGTTTAATTTGTCTCTTCTATGATTCTATCTAAAACAATGATACTTTTCATGTCTTCTGGTTTTTGACTTTGACATATACAAATGAGTTTAATGTTTAAAGAGAAAAAACCCACAAAAAAATCCCAGCTGTCGGCTGGTTATTCTTCATTGCCTTTTTCCAGACCTCCAGTCCACAATTTCAAACCACTAATGAAAACAATGTGATTTTTTTTCTATATCATGTGGATGTTTAGCATGAAGTGGTAATGTGAGGAAGTAAGAATGTCAGGAGGAAGGTGATATGCTCTTAAGTAGTGCTATTAAATGCTTAACTGAATAATTGCTATAACAACTGATAATCTAATTAATCAGTTACAGCACAAAGGAAGTAAAGTAATTGCTGTACTGAGAGTGTTGAAGATTGATGCACTTTTGTGTTTGATACACATCTGTGGTGCTTCTCTTCTCAGAGGGAAAAACGAAGTTCTAATTTTATGTACCTGATGATTGAATTCCGCTGCGTGAAGTGTGATGATAAAGAATATGGAATAGTTTACTACGAAAAGGTATGTGCCTTGCAGGCTTTACAGTCGTCTTTAAAAAGCAACATATGCACCTAAAATGGATAGGTTTTTCTGCTGAGGTGACATACTCTGATGCAGGGTGGCGGCAGACAGCTGTCAGTGGCAACTGTTTATGTACACACAAATCAAATAGTGCAGATGCAACTAGATTGCAGAAAGTCAATCATTTATGTAATACGTTTCAGGATTACAGAGTTTAACAAGTGTGACTGGTTAAGAACTTTTTGATTTACAGTTCCTTCAGTCACACAGCAGTACTTTAGGAGTAGATCTATGTAGAATTATCTCTTACATCAAGAAGACATGCACTATATTGATTCCTAACTTTACAAAAGATAAGTTACTAAAACTGCACAGGAGCTCTGCTGGTGAACATTTTCTCTAAAACGAACAAAGATGTTGTCTTTCATGCTGAAAATATTTTGGATGGGAATTAGTAAAAGACTTTGAATGTCTTGCATCTTTTCTTTCTGTTTACAGAACAGTTCTCCAAAGCGGTGCCCTTTTTGAGTTCAAATTTCATTGAGGGAGGAATTAACAGTGAGCTTAACAGGCATCAGCATGGCTCAGGAAAGCATTATTAGTACTTTTGTGGACCCCTGTATTACAGAAAGACCCACCAAAAAAAGCAAGCCTACCTGTCAGTAGTTATCTGTTAAAAGTTTCAGCATGTTTAGATTTATATGAATTCAGAAAGTTACTCAATAATGCAGTTTTGTGGGAAAGACGGTAAAAAAAAGAGATTGGAGTCCTGTTGAGAACAGTGTCCCTAACTTTAGGCAGCGTCTCTTCTGAGAATTAAAAAAAAACCCCGTAGTTCAGTACAGAAAATGAACAGAATGGACAGTATGTTAAAGGTATTTCTGTTTATGTGACGATATTCCCAGTTGATTTGGCCCTCAGAACTGTGGTCTAACTTAGGATTCTAGAAGAAGTTACTAAGAAAAATACAGTAATAGAGTGTAAAAAATAGGATTCCACATAGTTAAGGATGGAAGGCAATGTCTGGGTGGTTTTTCTGGTGTGTTTTGGGGAGGGAATTTTTGTTGGTGTGTGTGATTGGTGTTTGGGCCAGGGGGCTGTTCTTGGTGGTGGTTTCTGGTTTTGTTTTGTTTGTGTGTTTGTCTCTTTGTTTTAAACTTTTATTATGTGAGGGAGGGGTCCTCGGTTAAACATTACAGGAAAAATTAAAGCTTGTTTAAAATCTCTGAAAAAACAGAGACCAAAGTTGAAAAAGAAAACAAAATGGTGAAACTCTTTATAGGTGTCTAGGTAAAAACTTTCCTAGCTTCCTGCATGAGTGTCCAGGCAGCTCTTCAATATTTCTTTTGGCGAACTGTAGTTGACAGTGGGACCTCTCCCCACCTTTTCAAGTCTTTTTACCTTTAGTATAGCTTGTTTTGTAGTGCTTCTACAGGCTTCTTCTAGAACCAGCTCTTGTTGGAGGATCTTGCTCTTATTGAAAATCTCCTGTGTTACAAATCAGAATCAAACTTACAACGTGTCAGATTTCTCTGTGAAACAAAATAAAGTTATTTACTTCTGTGAAAATAAAGGAAATAATATTCTGGAGAGCATAATGGAATATGACCAAAATCCTGAGACATTTTGTTAACTTTTTTTTTTTTTTTGCATTAGACTGTGCTGTACTTTTCACAGACTGCTGAGCATGGCTACCATGCGGCTCTGTGTCCTCTTGACTCTTTTATTTTTATAGTTGAATGTGACATTCCTAAAAATTACTTCTCTTCCTCACCTCCAGAAAACTACCATTATAGATGAATTATTCCATATTTGCACACATATTTTTTGGTGTCATCATTATGGGTTTATAGATGTGCAAGGTGAGGGAAAGAAGATTCTGACTTCAGGCATGCACCCATTTCTTCTAACAGATGTTAGCCAGTTAAAATGCATGGAACAAAATAACTATGAATAGTCTGCTCTTGAGGAAGCAGAGTAATTGAATGGGTAATAGTACATATGAAAGCTATAACTAACTTCAGTTTGAGGGATTTGTTGTTATTAAGTAGCTTTTCAACAGGTTCTTGACCTTTTTTCTGGCAGCAGCAGGAAACTACATAAATTAGTGCCCGTCTTCACAGTTTTGTCATGCTTCCAATTACAGCGTACAGTATACATATCGGGCATCACCAATCCAGTATATTGAGTCTAATGAAAGTAGGTTCTGTTGTCACCTGCCTGTGACCGATAGTCGAAGTGGAGATTACTTGTCACAGGTTTGTTGATAAATTTGTTTTCAAGTGTTTACAAAGAACTAGCCTGTTAAACAGTGGCTGATAGAATTTGAGGTTCTTTGACTCGACATTCAATTACAATGAAGTGGCAGCTCTTCCCGTGTTCTTTGTTAACTTAATTTTAATACAGTATTGGAGACATGAGGAATAGCAGTCTGCTAGTAATGAGAGCATCGCTTCTGGTTCTCCATTTAGGTAAAAATTCAGTGTGACTTTCCAAGTGCAGATAATGCTAGCATTTATAATTAATGTGTTTTTGTGCAGTTTTCATAGAAGCTTCATTTGAATAAATATATTGAATTGCACTGCTGCATCCAGTTTATTTTTTAAAAAAAGTCTGATTATCAGAGCCGTTTTCATGGCTTGAAAGAAAGAAAAACTTGTATCTACAGCATTGGGTTTCCATTTACTCTTTCTGTGGGAAAAGTTGCATCCCATTGGTGTTACCCGAGATGATGTTCTGACTAAAGAGTAAGATAAATAGAATTTCCTTATTTATTGATGTGAAACTGATTTTCAGGAAAGTACAGAAGTTCTAGTTCAGAAAATACTTTAAATATTTCTCCCTTGTGTAAATGGATGTAAGGTCACACACGCTGACCTTAACGTAATTAAATACCTCTATAACTCTGTAACACAATAGTTTAAAGCACATTAATGCAGCTTAGTCTTGATGTTGCTTTGGTTTTCCAGTAACATTATAGGAAGTCACCTGAGGTTCTGGCTGTGCTAGCAAGTGATGCAACCAAGAGGAACAGGTGTAGAGTGAAGTTATTTCTGAAGGACCAATGTCTGCAGTGCATTCTTACTCGTGGGACTAGGTTTAGTCAGGTCCTGTGGGCTGAATGACTGTGGGCAATTGGAAGATATTAGCTGTTTCTAAAACTTCCATGGTATGAACCAGAGCTCACTAGATGGGGATGATAAGGAGAGACACTTCACAAGTACACTCGAAACCAAACTCAAATCCTAATTCAGAGTTGAGCCTCGGACATTGGTTTGATTTAGTAAGTTTTTATGATCATGGGCACAGTCATGTGATTCTCCCTGAATACGGGAGAGAATTAGAGCTGGATCTTAATCTAGTTGGAAGTCAAATAGCTGACATCCTTCATAGGCAACCAAATGTCATTGTACCTTCTTAAGGATTTCACAAAGCAGTTCTTAAAATGTAACCTGTACCAGGAATGCTTTGGGAAAACTTGGTTTCATTCTAAGCTTTGATTGAAGCATAAAGCTTTGTTCTGAACCACAGAGAACAATGTTTTCCTAGTGCTTGACCTGGGTAACAATGGCTTTTCACTTTGGTTCTTCAGCATAATCTGGCTGCATTAAAGACAAGGAATTTAAAGATCAGTCATAAAAATACTTATTTTGAAATGTCAAAAAAAGACAGTTGTCTGCAATGAGTTTGGAAATCCTTCCTTTAATGCCAGTCTTGTAAAAAGTGCTCAAACTTGTTTTTCAAAATGGTTATCAAAACTTTTACAGTAGTAACTTGAAGGCTTTATTTGTTATAATTTTAGTTTTCTGCATAAGCAGATTTTGGGCAATTGGGCTTTTGTCAGTCTCATGCTAGTAAGTACTGAGTTGGTAATAGCTGTCCCAGGCTTTTGATCCTGGGATAGGTGCTCCGTTTTTACCAGCCTAAAAGCGTAGTCCTGCACCCTACTTTTGCATGTATTTTATCTGAATGTTTCCACTGGGAGAAAGATGTAGTAGTATGGGGGTTACTATACTTATCCACATGGGTTATGAATGCTCTAAGTGCCTTCTTAGGAGTTTGAACGTTTGTTAGTTGCTAGTGAACCTACTCCTGGGTTAAGTTTTTCCTGCAGCACTTTCACGTGAGGGTATAAACAGAGTGGAAACTTGTGTGTGACTAGGATGCTGGTTTTGATTAAAAAGATGACCATTTCACAGAATCACAGAATCACAAGGTTGGAAAAGACCTTTGAAGATCATCAAGTCCAACCATTCCCATCCTATGCTAAACCATATACCTAAGTACCTCATCAACCCTTTTTTGAACACATCCAGGGAAGGTGACTCAACCATATCCCTGGGCAGCCTGTTCCAGGTCCTGACAACTCTTTCAGTAAAAAATTTTTTTCTAATATCCAATCTAAACCTGCCCTGGCACAGCTTTATGCCATTTCCACTTGTTCTACCTGCTGCTACTCGGGTGAAGAGACCATCGCCCACCGCTGTACAACCTCCCGTCAGGTAGTTGTAGGTAGTGATAAGGTGTCCCCTCAGCCTTTCTCTTCTCCAGGCTAAAGCTTCTCTAAGCATTTAGTGGATACAAATCAGTCTTCCATCTCTTGTCATCAGGTGTGTTTATTTTCAGAAGGGTTCCCTCCCCTCTAATAGTTTTAACTAAAAAAAAGACTTTGTAATACTACTATAACATGATAGGAAAGTTCTGTTCGATCAGATGGCAAAGGTTTTAGTACATGGTGGTGCTTGTCTGTCAGTCTGGCTCCTGCTCAGTTCAGTCTACTGTTCAATTGATGCAGTAGCATTTTGTTATTTCAAGTGTTAGTGTTGATGTGTCCAAAAAACTTAATTTGGAGATGAAATTTACTCCAAAGTAAATGAGAACAGACTAAATATAAATATAGTACATATTAAGCTGGTGATGTCTTATTTTTTTACTGTCTTTTTAAGTGAAATACTCTTCCGTCACTTGTATCAGTTAATGCTTAGTTACACTTCTAAGGTAAAAAAACCAAGCAAAACCCAAACAGCAGGGTGTGACTGGAAGAGGGAAATAGGCTTGCTGTTCCTATTGTGGTGTTAGGCTTTGTAATGTTTTCCTTCTGTCTTGTTCAAACCAGAAACTTCTAGCTTATCCCTTACGCATCAGAAGGGTAGAACCCGACAAGTCAACTAGGAGGCTCCTGTCATACGGCTCCAGAGCAGCACAGCATGGACTTCTGGAAGAGACTGCCATGCTCCATGTAGAGCCTGTGATAGATAGGCACACTTGGGCCTTCCTGGATTTGTGTTTCAGGCAGTCTGTATGTTGGCTTTTTATGAGATACCTTCTGCAGTATGGTTGTTACCTCTATGAAATGATTTGGTACTGGCAGAAATACAGACACTGAATCGATACCTCATTCTGCTTCCATGAGGAACAGATGTAATGACAATGGCAAATTTCTCCACTCCCTTGGCTGAGTGCCTGCATGGTAGTGATTTGCCAGGCTGTATCTCCTTGGGTGAACATTCACATGTCTTGCCATGTTGTTTATCATCTGGAAAAAAACTACAAGAAAAAAATAATCCATTTCTTATTTCCTGTTCTCCCCTCTTTAACTATCAAAAGTCATCATGGTGCAGTTGCATCATTCTTTCACTGTTGGATAATTCATAGTACATTAATTTTCTTTTCTAAAACTTGAGATTTTTAATACACTTTTAAATTTTTTTCATTCAGGATGGTGATGAGTCATCTCCAATTTTAACAAGTTCTGAGATTGTTAAAATTCCAGATCCACAGATGTCTATGGTAAGCAATGTTCCATGTAATGCAGTCTGCATTACAGTATTTTTGTTGAAGTTTTCATAAATGGAGGCAACAGTTTGCCTGTGTTGATGTCCGTAATATTCCAGTGGAAAGATGAATTGTACCAGTTGAGAAATATCAGTGGGTTTGACTTTTTTTTTTTAATCTTTTTTCCTGCTGTTAGATTAAAATATAAGAATTGATGTAATGCTTATGTTCATCTCCTCCTTTCCCAATGTGCTTGCTTTTGAGGTTAAGGAAAGCAGAGAAGGGGGATTGTTGGCAAAAGTGGTTAGAGGGTGGAATTATATGTTAAGAGGGATCTGAGGAAAAGGAATTTAGAGGAAGGTGCAGTAACGCTTGGTCACTTCATCTGTTAAAATATTTTCTCCCTGCACTCTCTTGTATGTTGTCTTTCATGTAGACAGTGCCTAAGTACAGTTCTAGAAAAGATTTCCATTATTGTGGATGCCAATTCAGTGGGACTGGTATTGGCAGCTTTGGGAACCTTAATGTAAGTGGGCTTCTACTGGCAACACTGTTTGAGCACTGTGTCTAACACTGCAAGAGCAAGTCTGACAATGCTGAAAACTGCCTTGGCTGCTGAAATCTCGTTGGCACTGTGGCTCCTATTGTGGCTCCTACTGTTGCTAACATGGCATTAACAGTGGGAAAACTTTTTTGGAAAGTTTTTCTTGTGTATGAAGCTTTATACTGCAAACATCCTAAAAATGTTTATAAGTAGCTAGCACGTTTGAGTGCTGTCTAAATCACAGATGTGTTGACTGAAACGCTTGCATTTTGCAGCAATTCACTAAAAGGCAAGATAGGGTTTGTAAATTGTGTGAAGTAAAAAAGCCCCACAAAAACCTACACAAAAAAATTGCAAAATCCCCAGCAAACCTCCACACATTACTGAAGGATTTTCTTCTAAAACAACAAATTTCCAAGAAGACACTGTAGTTTAAGATGTGAATTTTAATTGTCATGCATTATTCAAGATACTGGTGAGTCTTTCCTAGAAGGTTTCATTTCAATAATAATTGTATCTGGAATTTAAATATTTATAAACACTGACTTACTCCCTGCATTTAGGAGAACTTAGTAGAAAGCAAACATCACAAGCTTGCTCGAAGTTTAAGAAGTGGACCTTCTGATCATGATCTGAAGCCTAATGCAGCCACACGAGATCAGCTTAATGTAAGTCAGTCGTATGATGGCTAAATTCAGTTTTATCAGGTAGATTGGTATGAATACAGGGTGACAATTTAAGGAAAATAAAGTTCATTTCAGTTCAAGGACATTGCTAATGAACAAATGTCTTAACGTGTTTTTTACAGGTGCTTAGTTACATGTGTCCAACCCAGGAGCAGAATGTACTTGCTCATTTTTTTGTAAAATAGTTTTTGGGGTTAAAAAGACATACTCTGCACATATCACATATGGTATGTTGGTATTAATGGTAGTCTTAAAGTAAATCTTAGTCTATGCTGCCACTTCTGTCAGCCACATAACTGAGAAGCCATCGCCATGATAGCATGAGGACTTTATGTTGTTGTAAAACTTTTTTTTTTAAATTCTAGCTATTTTTGTGTGTTTTCAGTCTTGTGCTTTGTCACATTGTAGTCTGTTAACTTGTTGATTGTGCCTGTTCATGTTTTTAACCTCACTTTCTGACTATGTATCTAATAGATCATAGTGAGTTACCCACCAACAAAGCAGCTAACTTATGAGGAACAGGATCTAGTCTGGAAATTCAGATATTACCTTACTAATCAGGAGAAGGTAAGTTGAATGATTTAAGAGAACTTAATTCAAGACATGATTCAGCTGGCCAACTTTCTACAGTGTTTTGTCCTTGCAGAGATACAGATCTTCATTGTCTTAGAAACTAGTCAGGCATATTTTAACATTCTCTACATTGTTACTGATGGAAAAATTGGTGACTGTAGTTTTCTCTCTTAATTCATATGAACTAGCTATTTCTACAGACACTGTTAGCTTAACATACCAATGTTATCTATATAAAGAGGAACTTTTTCACCCATTTTAGGCGAAGGTTAGCATTACCAGAATAAGTAGTAGCACACCAAAAGCCCAAAGTAAATTAAATACCTAAATAATCCTACAGCAGTGGGTATTTTTTATGTAGTGGTAATTGTGGCACAGCAGTAATCATTATGTTTAGATTTTACTTAGAAGATAACCCATCTGCCCTTCTTGGGGACATACCACAAAAATCTGGTAGCCAGTATTATCATTTACATCAGTAAGGCTGCTCAGGTCTGTGCTTAGGTAAATACAGCCCGAGTCTACTTTTAACTTAATGTGAAACATTAATTTTTGATATAATTTGTTTAGGATGGCTTTTTACTCATTGAATTGTCCAATTTCTTTCTCTTTAGGCCCTGACAAAATTCTTAAAATGTGTCAACTGGGACCTACCACAGGAGGCAAAGCAAGCACTGGAGCTGCTGGGCAAGTGGAAGCCCATGGATGTGGAAGACTCTCTAGAACTTCTGTCATCTCACTTCACCAACCCAACAGTTCGGCGCTATGCCGTTGCCAGGCTTCAGCAGGCTGATGATGAGGTATTCATGGGTCTGTAGGTACCTGTGAAAGTCAGCTGGTATCAGGACTGTTAGTGTCTCTGAGAACTTGAAAAGTTTGCTACTTTTTAAGGGACTTAAGTGAATAATAGTGATGGAAAGCAACAAGAAATACTCATTGTGATGCTATTTACTACAAGATCTTTATGAAGCAGCCTTCATGTTATTAAGTGGCACTCAGGAATAATTGTCATAGTGTGAAGAGACAGCTATAACTGGTTTTGTCAAACAAGGTAAAACAACTGTATGCTCCCCCTAGAAACCTCTGGCAGATTTTAAATGTTAACCTGGATGGGAGTGCTCTGAAATTAAATAGCCTACTGAAAGATTTCCAACAAATCCACCTAGTCAATTGCAGGAATATATCATCATACTCTTTTTCTAAAAAAAGTGGGTAGGAAAGCATCTGTGAAAATAAAGTGTTGCTAATTGTATACTGATTAGCATATGATGAGCTATGATTTGCAAGCAGAGCCCACTTAATAGATGCAAATATGTTAAATTTTAATTATTTATATATTTTATTTTATTTTGACAGTTAAAAGTACTTGGAATGTATTACCATAACTCTTGAATCCTTGGCAATCAATAGAGTATAAAATAGAAAGCATAAATATATCAGTTTTTTCAAAACAACTTCAATAAACAAGGTCATACTACTTTGACTTTAAACATGTATCTTTTATGACATGTTTGAAGGCAACCAAACAGGGCAAACTGAGTAATATAGGCAACAAATTCATTATAAATAGTAAGTGGATAAAATTCTGTTCTTCGATTTAAATACATCAGATATGTGGGTTTTATTTGGATTCCCAGCTACAGAAGAGAGGAGAGAATCATGATTTCCTGGTACCACGGTCCAGATTTTATGCTTCAATTTTCTTCTTGGGAGCTACATACTGCAAGGTGTATGTTGTGGATGCTGGAAGCAAGTAAGGTAGCTTAACTGAAGAGAACTGTAAAGTAGTAATTGCACTTAAATATTTACTTAATTATACTTACTACCTTTGAGTTACTGAGTTATCCCTTTAAGATTTTTTTATCTTTTGAAAGTCAGCATCCATCCTACAGTTTTTCAATTGTACATTGCTTGCTAGGGAGACCCTAATTTCTATTTCTTTATAGGTCACTAAATCACAGCAAATTTTTTCTGTAAGTTAGAATTTTAAAAACATGTGGAGACTAGGCAGCTTTGACTGACCCCCTCAATTAATTGTTTTTTTCTTTCTTCCATAAGGATTTGCTGATGTACCTGCTGCAGTTAGTCCAGGCACTGAAATATGAAAACTTCGATGACATAAAGAATGGACTGGAACCTAGCAAGAGGGACAGTCAGGGTTCAATGTCAGAAAGCGTGACAGCATCTGGAAGTAACGGTGCAGAAATAGATAGGTAAGAAGCTTAGATTTCCAGCAGAAAAGACAAAATATGTAACACAAAGCTCATAAATTCTTTCTGCTTTTCAAGGACCATTGCATATTTGACATCCTGTTTTATAATCTGAAACAGTGACATTAATTAAAAATATACCACCGAACTTTCAGTGTTTCCTGACTACAGATAGTTTACAGAGCAAATATTCTTAATCTTGAAGTTTTGGGCATTGACTTTACTGTATGAGAGGAGAACATGCAGTAAAGAGCATGCTCTGGAGAGCAGGAAAAACACTGGCATTGCTTCCTTCTGTCTTTGAAAAAGTTACAGTGTATTCAGAGAATGTTTCCTATGAAGCTCTGCTTTACACTTTCATCAAAGAGTATGGATCTAAAAGTCTGATCAGTCTGAAATATAAAGAAATTTCTTCCTGCACCCAAAAAAAAAAAAGCATACAGAGAGTCCTGTGAATGTAAAGGAGCTGGGGGAGCACAGTTTTTGTTCTTGCAGGAATCCAAAAGAGAGGCTGAAATGTCTAATTAATACGTTATTAAGCAAGGTGAAAACAAACTTAGGAAACCAAAGTCTCCTGTGAATATTTAATATGGATTTTCAGTCTCTTTAGAGTTAAGCTTCAGTCTCTAATCACTTATGTCACCAGGGTATACTTTTCATATGATAAGTGTACTTTTTCCATTGATCTTGCCGCTGAGCTGTAGAGTGGGTGCCCTTGGATGTATGGTATGCTTTGAGGCTGCAGTGACACATAGATGTTAGTAGAGCTGTTTGATTACTTCCTTTCAGGTAAATTAACTGTCTTGATAATTTTGCCTTGCCAGCATTGCATTTGTCTACTCTGTTACGTGTAATTGCATTCCAGAGATGAGTGCTTGCAGGTGTTGCGTGTTAGCAATTTCATCTTAAGAACATTTATAAAAAGCTTATCCTGAAAATGTGCATTTGCTAAAAACTCCCATCTCTGTCTTTTATTTTTTATGAAAGGTGAAACAAAACACTAAATTTCATGTAAGTGAATGGCCTTCACAGCCATAAACTGTGTAGCTACCCAGACACAGATTGTTGCTTTTTTCAGGAACCGCAGCTGTCAAAAGTTGCTGGTAGTTTGTTCTGAAACAAGGTCAAGAAACAATCTTCAAAAATACTTCCTTTCCAGTTTTTTTGACTTTATTATACAGAGGAAATGAGATAAATGTGTTGCTGTTTCTATGCATGCATCCTACCCCCCAAGCAAGAACTTTTAATCATGCCAATTACATGCTTTCCTTTATGTAGTTCCCAGATCATGAGTCCTGTTCCACCTGTTTCCTCACCTCCTCTTACTGCTAAGACAAAAGAGTTTGCAGATAATGAAAACTTTGATGTAAGTCAAATGCTTCACTCTGTATTTTTTTGATACTCCAGGCTTTTTAGTGACCCGGTACTGTTTTTGCTTTTGAACAAGATAGATGCTTCTTTTTGATTGAAATATTAAAACCTTAAAAAAGCACCTCAGTGTTGTGTATCCTTTACAGATTGTTTTCATTATGCTAAGATGTAGAACATCTTAAAGAGGTTTAGATCTACTGGATGCAAGACAGGGTAACAAATCCCTTTTGGAGTTGAATCTTATAGCAGAGAGGAACTGCAGAGGAGGGAAATGCAATATATTGTAAATAAAAACTTTACAATAAAGGTTGATTGTTGAACATAATGTACTTTCAGTGGGTTGGTAAATACAGTATTGTAATATCAGACCTTTTTACTTGTAGTGTTGTTGATTTGGAGTAATATTAAAACTAGTATCATTTACATAGTAGGTTGGATTGGATTCATATTTTAGATGGGAATGAATGTATCTCTCAAAACTCCTTGCAATTGTTTGAGGTTTTTCCTTAACTTCTACTCTCTCTCATGAGACCTTTCTAACTTATTTTTACTTTTTTTAAATCCCTTCCAGCAAGACCTTTGCACTTTCTTGATTTCACGAGCATGCAAAAATTCCACGTTGGCAAACTACTTATACTGGTATGTTAGAAAATATTTGTTTATGCTGCATCAATGTCCAATTGAAATCAAAGCTATAATGCCCAGATGAATGCACAGCAAACATGACCTGTCTTGGGAACTTGAGAATCTCAGTTTCTGTCAGGATGATATAGTTGATTTAAAACAATAAGCGTTTGATCATATAATGAGTAAAAGGGTTTTAAACACACAAATGTGCTTTTTTGTTGGAAAAAGGAAGGGATTTGTGGGCATTAAGTACACTGTTAAGTAAAAAGCGTAACTATAGCTTCTAAGTTTGTGGTGGTGGGAAGGAGATGAAGTTCCTCTTCTGCTCTGCTTTTGTTTGGTGCATGTGTATGTTTTGACAGTGTTGGCTAGAATATTAAGGTTATGCACTTAAGTATTAATCAAGTACTTTATGAAGGTTCATAAAGCACTATTTTTTTTTTTTTTTTTTTGTGCTAGCCTAATTACTTTTTAGATTCCACTTGTGGTTGTACTGTGTGCACACAGAAAATGCCATTGCATATGTGTCCTTTCTTAAGGGGGAACTTTAGCAGTGAATAGTTTGTCTAGATAGAGATGACTCAGTTAAGGATCTTGTTTCATTTGGGTGGCTTAATAATGAAATTAGATCCCTAAACTGGTTATCTGCATGGCTTCTGAGTGAGCATTTGCAGATAAAACTATCTCATTTGAAGAAAGCTGAGGTGAGGAGAGGTCTGCACTATGAAATGTGTGTGCACATCTACATATAATGTATATAACTTTGTGCGTATACACAACACATTCTTGTAAATAGACATATATTTTAAAATAGACAACTTAGATGCCTTTTTTTATGGCTAAACTTGAATGATTCTCAATTGTGTGCTTTCTAAATGTATCGATTAATTAAAAACACTAATACGCATTATCTTGTTAATATACTGTGACTATTAGCCACAGATAAGCCATGAATAGAACAGTTTGACATGTGAAGTAAAGTTACTAAACTGTTCTCCTCAAATTCCTACAAGAATCATAACATGAGAGTGACTCCATTTTATAAATGTCTTAAGTTTTATGATTTAATTGCTTTCTTAGTAGCTTAATTTTAAAATATTTAAGTGCATAACTTAACTGCAATTACTTAGGTCCTCTAGTAAGGTCAGTCAGTTCTACTACTTTTGTAGTGGTCAAAGATAATGTTTGTTTTCAGAAAAAGGTGCCATTAAATTTAAATAATTAAAAATAATAACGGTCGGAATTGACATGGGCAGAGTCAAATGCTTCGCCTAGTCAAGTATTCTCCATTAAGACTTATTAAGGCTTATTTCTGTCACATTGCTAGAAACTCTTCACTGACATTTCGGAAACATCTCAGACATTCAGTCTACAGACAGCTCAACCATTACAGAATTCTGAAACTTTTGTCTTTTGACCAAAGTAAAACCCCCAAAACAAACAAAAAACCCCACCTAACCCCCCAAAACCCCAGAAAACTCCCTCAATAGACCAAAAGCCTGGTCAGTTTCGTGTTTATTTCCAAACATCCCAATTTTTCAGTGACAAAATACAAATGTTGCTGCTGCTGTTTGAGCTGATGTTGCCATAAATCCTCTTGACTGCTGATCAATTGGTTGTTTCAACTGTCCAGGCAGAGAATGCACCTAAAATAATCAGTGGAAAAAGTACAATAACCCTTGAAAATCAGACCTTCCTTGTTTTAGCTGTCATCCTCAAGTCCAGGTGTGTTGGTTGACTGTAGAGTCAATTTGGAATCCAAATGCACTGTTTGAAAATCAACTGACATGCTAATTTCTTTGTTTTTTTTTTTTTTTTTTTTTTGTGTGTGTGCGTATTTGTTGCTACTGGTAATACTACAGGAAGTATCTATCAATAGAAAGACCCATGAATATATCTAACTTTTGCTTGTCAGTAATGCAAATAGAAATAAACAAAATCTTTCCAAACACCTGCTTAATATACCAGAGTAAATTTTTGATATAACTGTCCCAAATTGTACAGTTTAAATATTATTTGTAAATCATAATTTTAGAAAAGAAAAATTATTCTGGTATGTAGACTTTGCAGAGCTGCTGTAGGACCAATACCATCTCTTTCACCATTGCTGATGGTAAATTAGGGAACAGGTAGGGTGAGGATTCTTCTTTTTCTTTTTTTTTTCTTTTTAGGTATACTTGAATAGCAAGTTTGCAGCCACTGTGTTACATAGAAGATACTAGCACAGTGGAATGCCTACTCTTCCAACATGTAGTTGGTTAGAGTGCTCATACGATTCAGACCTCTAACGTGTGATGTTTGAGTGATGGCTCTTCACTGAAAGTGAAACATAGCAGAAAATTTGATAGGCTCTCCTGATTCAACTTGAAGTTTGACTATACAATTTTCAACAGTTTGCCTGCTGGTTGATACCTCATTCAAAGATGGATTACTTGTTTTTAGTTCCAGGCCTGTAATACAAGGATGTTCTATTTGCACTAGAGTACAGTGTAATTTGGATTGTTTTTATTCTGTAGGTATGTAATAGTGGAGTGCGAAGACCAAGACACTCAGCAGAGAGACCCAAAGACTCATGAAATGTACTTAAATGTGATGAGAAGATTTAGTCAGGCTTTGCTGAAGGTAATGTCTCTATGAAGGAAATACACAGTGTTCTGGAATAGTCGCTCTTTAAAAAGGCATGGAGAACAGCTTTTCATATTGTATGTATTGAAATGTATTATAAAGTTGGTGGTAAACCAAAGAAACTACTGAAAAAATAAATATCGAGGGATTTTTGCTCTTTTTTTTGCATGTTCCTGTTAGTAACATGATGGTTTAAAATCCTTTGCCTTGTGTAATCAGTCTATTTTAATTGCTATTTCTTTATCGGGAGCAATTAACCTTGCCTTGCAGATAAAGGCAAGAGACCTACCTCTTTTGAACTCCTAGTGTTGTTCTGTTTATCAGCAGCAGAGGGTGCTGGAGCAGCAGGGAAAAAAGGCAAAAGCAATCAAAAGTTGTAAATTACAATATACAGTTTGTAGCAGATGTGCAGTCTCTCCTGATTTCAGTATATATCACATTTTGCATTAATTCCCATTTTAGGGACGTTAAGTAAATCGGACTCTTAAAGCTTTGTAAGAATATTCCCATGTGCTTACACTTAGTAACTTTGGCTACGTGAATAGATTTGCCACGCATGACTGTTCACCACTGATATTACTGATGCAAATAGAAGTGCACTGGTAGGTCAGGTAATTGATTGCCAGCTGCAGTGATTCTGTTTTACAGAAAATACTTTTGATTGATGGGAAATTAATTGTTATTCACTTGCCTCTTAGAAGCCCAAAGTTCCAAGAATAAGAGAATAACTTCTAGATAAAATAATTACTGAACAAAGAACTAATTTTGTTTCTTTTAATTCACTTAGGGTGATAAGTCTGTCAGAGTTATGCGTTCCTTATTGGCAGCCCAGCAGACGTTTGTAGATCGGCTGGTTCATGTAATGAAAGCAGTGCAGCGTGAAAGTGGGAATCGTAAGAAAAAGGTAACTTCTCTTAAGAAAAAAGATTAAAAGCTTATCTCTGGCTGGAGTTGACAATGTTAGCTTTTCACTAGAAATTCCTAGCACTGAGATCCATAACAGATATCTGCCTGTCTTGCAATAATTTTAGAAAACTTTGAACTTACTTAGGAGAGATTTAAACAAGTCAAAGTTCAAAAGTGGTCTGGAAGGTTATAAATGAAAAAGAGGACAGACCTGGAGAAAAGTTGGGGATATTTTGCAAGAGGAAGTTGTGGGAATAATTAAATAGTTGATGATATAACAGTGAAGAAGTTTGGGCGGACATATGAGGGGAGCAGAGATTATTGTGTGAGAATTATGATGGGATAGCTAATGAAATTTGACTAGCAATAAGGTTTCATTTATTCCAAGAGCAACAAAACTATTTCTACATAAAGCATGTGTTTAACAGAACTGTGCATTCTCTGAAAGATGTCTGTTATATCTTGAGGAAAATTATTTCTACCATTGGTGCATCTTAAAAAGCTTTATCCTTCTTAGTTAAAAAATTTCAAATCAATTTGACAGGTAGTCTGATGAAGAGTACTGCCAAAGGAATTTCTATCCTATATTTTCTTTTTTGTCCAACAGACACTAGTATTTTTAACCATGGATGTTTTAATGTAATCATTTTTTTACCTCTTTCTTTAAATCCATTAGGCACATTTGTGTGGGAAAATGGAACATAAAAATGTTGCACAAAATTTTGTGAATGTGCTTTGTATCAGTATTAAACATGTAGTCACCAAAGGGGGGAGGGTCAGTTCATAAACATGTTTTTCCTGCTTATGCAGTACATAGATAGTGTTCTGTCAGATGTGCTTTTATAATTGGCATGATACTTCTGTAAAAGTAAGAAACATGTGTCTTTGATATTTTTTGGATTAAAATCTAGCTAGCAGCAATTAATGAAAAGAAGCATTCCCAACAGTAGTGGGCTACCTTGCTGTGTGTCTGTGTTTATGCCTGTTATGTTCAGTAGGGGTCTTTTATGTATTCGACCCTTTATGTAGGACACCAGGCGTGAAGAACTTGAAAAGTGACTTGTGTTGTATTTCTGGCAACTGCAGATGTAGGAATGTAGAGCAAGCTCTGAAATCAGTTCTGTGCAGCCTGTTCAGTTCATTGGTGGTAGGGAATCTCCTTGAGTTAGGGATTTAAAGGATCAGAGCTAAAGACTTCAATAAAATTTCAGAACACAAAACTTGTATTTGATACTAGTATAAAAGATAATTCTGCTCCTTGTGCAGGCAGTTTAAAAATAAATTTATGTAAGACTCTAATATCCGACACTTAAGAAATTGCTTGACTATGCACTGTGTAGATAAAATACCCACTTTCTTACTCAGATTTACACAAATGGAGATGTTTATTTCACTGGATTCTAAGAGTGAAACCTGTATTCTTTGGAGGAGTAAATAATTTAATAGAAGCATATAATGCATTGGTTTGTTAGGGATCTCAACAATCACCTAGTTCTAACCCTTCTGTCATAGACCGGGACACCTTTCACTAGACCAGGGTGCACAAAGCCCCATCCAACCTAGCCTTGAATGCTGCCAGGGATACAGGGACATCCATAGCTTCTCTGGGCAACCTGTGCCAGGGACTCACCACCCTCACAGTGAAGATTGTTTTCCAAATATCTAATCTAAAACTACCTTCTTTTATTCTCCCAGCCCTGCCTTTGTGTTCTGTGAGAGTAGAGTTCTTGCCGGTGAAGAGAGGCAAAATAGTTACTTAGTACCTCATCCTCCTCCATAACCCTGGGTTATGAGGTCTCCCATTGCATTCAGGAGGGTGCACACATTTTCCCTTGTTCTCCTTTTATCACTGACATACTTTTCCTGCTGTCCTTCATGTCCCTGGACAGATATAGCTCTGTTAGGGCTTTAGCATTCCTGACCTGATGCCTGATGTTCAGTTTCTCTGTTTTCCTCCAAGACTACCCTCCCTTGCTTCTCTCCTCTGTGGGCTTCCTTTTTGAATTTGAGTGTGCCCAGGAGCTCCTTGTTCCATGCAGGCCTTGGGTTGTCTCTTCCTGATTTGTCTTTGTTGAGCTTGGAGGAGTGGGTGTTTGCTGATAATATATTCTCTGTTAAAACACTTTTTAACTCTTCATATGTATCTGGTATGTGTTTTATGATTATTTTCTTTAAAAGTGGTTGAGGTTTTGTGGTTTTTTTTTTCCTTTTAGAATGAGAGGCTTCAAGCATTGTTAGCAGATAATGAAAAGATGAATTTAGCAGATATGGAGCTTATTCCACTTCCTCTGGAACCTCAGGTGAAAATTAAAGGGATAATCCCTGAAAAAGCCACACTCTTCAAGGTAAACGAGATACTCTGAATAGCTGAATTACAAACAGATCTTAAGAGCTTAGAAACATAAATTGGAAAGGTAGATGGGGCTGACATAGCCAAGGCAAAATATGACTATAAGTTGTACTTAAAATGCTAAAACAACTCTTTATTTTCTTTTTAAATTGTTTTGTCAAGTGAATGTGCAAACTTTTTAAAGCAGCTTTTACAAGACTGGTAGAATTTTCCAAGTTTATGGAGTGCCCAAGCTGAAGGCATACCTCCTAGTTCAGAGTTCCTCTGACCTTCAGTTAAAGTGTTCAACAGGAATACCTCTTATGATAAAAATTTTACAAATGAAGTTAGGATTGCTGCATCTCAGCTAGATATATGTGTCTATTCCTTTGCAAAATAAAAATGTTAAATTGGTAGAGACCAGAAGGCAGAAGGTAAGTTTGTCCATTTCATGACACTGCTCGTAGGTAGATACTGTATCCCTATGGAAGTCCTTAAACCAGTCTGTAGCACCTGCTTTTGACCATATGGACATCTCTTAATCTAAATAATAAACACTGTTTGTAGGGCTGAGGTTGTTCTACTTCTTACACCACTCAGAATGTAAGTTACTATCTGTTTCCCGTGATGTAGGACCTCTTTATAAATTTACTTCTAACTTACAGAGGTGACTGTGACTTAATTTTAAGATGACCAAAATGTGCTTTACAAGTCAGGCCCATACCATGTGTTCACCAGTTAAAATTGTACAAGCTTCTGTAACAACCAGTGTTAATCCGTCATCTCTGCTACTTGAGAACTTTATTATTTCTAGTAGCTTCATACTTTGACAGGCTAATTGTTGCCTGTGGTATTATTTGTGTTTACCTAAAAACAGAGATTTAATATTTGTACGTAGTTTTGTGCCATCCCATCTCTTAGTTCCCCAGCAAGGTTTGGCTTGCTTCTTTGTATACAGTTAGTCTCTTTGAAGAGTACACTTTTTCAGTTGCATGCTTTTTCAACTCAGGTTGGCAACCTCATTGGAAAACCTTGTCAGGAAAACAAGGTTTTGTAAATCTGAGTCAAATTTTAGTGTGAATATGTCTTAAGGGGTGGAGTGGGACAAAAAGAATAGTTTCCTATCAAAATAATAGCTTGACTTAATCAGGACAAAGTCATGTCAGATACTCTTCTACATATTGGTGTTCTGTAGCAGTGTAAAAAATTCAGGCCCAAAAATGAGATGTAACTTCTCTCAGAATCAGACGTGGTTTTGATTCTCTTGATTCTGGAATGTTACAGATTTCCATTTGAATTCCCATTCTGTGTCACAGGCTAAAAACCAACAAACCCAAATGTGAAGAATGATTTTTGGTGCTTTTGAACATCACAGCAGCTTTTGTAGGACTATTAGAAGAGTAATGTTTCCTTTATTTTTTGAACTTAATAATTTAAAAATGTTAATTGCATGTGTAAATGTAATGTAGCTGCTCAAATATTAAACTCTGTATCCTTGGGGTTTTTTGTTTGTTTTGTTTGTTTTTTCTTGGTTTTGTTTTTTGCTTTTGAGGGAAATGAGTTGGTCAGTTGCAATAGATGAAATCATTCATGTAGGTAATTGATCCCCTTCACCCTATTTTCTGCAGAGAAATTGCAAACAATTAAATTGTCTTTTTCAAACAACAACGTAAAAAGACATTTTTGCTTTTACTAAATAGCTTAAGGAAGCAATTAATTGTTGAAGATGTCTTGCCCCTAGCGTTTCTTTGATGTTTATCCTATAATTGTGTCTGTCTTTGATCTGGACAGTTTAAATTTGTTCTGTTGTGACCTTTTGCATAGTGCTTCTGTGTTTGCTGAAATTACATCCGTACAAACAAAATCTGAATTGGTCCTTTCCTCTTCTGCTACAGGGGATGAGTGTGTGTGGGAATGTACCCGTCACACTCCTTGCTATACAAGAAAAGACTTAGGGCTGGGTTTTTGTTTGTTTCTTTGTTTTTGTTATTGTTTCTCTAGTTTTGGTTTGTTGTTTTTTTAAAAACAAAAACAAACAAAACAAAACATGCCTTGATCACACTTCCAGTAACTGGAAATGTTAGGCTCTGTTTAGTTCTAAACAGGAACTGCTTTTAGAAGCTTTAAAATTGCTGCTTTTCTGTCAAATTTAAGGAACATGAAAAGAGCTCTGTTCCTCAATGCCACACAGCTGGTATTCAGATGGTACTGTTCTAAAACTTCTTGTAGCTGAATTTGATACGCAAATCTTGTGACCTGATGCATACAGTAGCAACATGTTAACACAAGCATTGCTGTCAACCAGCTTAGTAGAGTAAGTTTCCTTTTCCAGAGTGCCTTAATGCCTGCTCAGTTATTCTTCAAGACAGAAGATGGTGGCAAATATCCTGTAATTTTTAAGCATGGTGATGATTTACGTCAGGATCAACTTATTCTTCAGATTATTTCACTCATGGATAAGGTGAGAACTACTAATCCACATCCTTGTCCTTCTGTCTTCTTGACTTTCCCTGTTGGGAGTAAAACTGTTTAATGTAACTTATATTGTTAATACATTCCAGGGTTCTCAGATCTTAGGTGGCTTTTTTCTTCTCTTTATAGACAGGCAATGACCCTGTGCAGATTTAAATAAGTAAATTGTCAAACAGGCTTTTACTCATTACTAATTTCATTGAAGAGCAGTTGAGATCAGTGTCCAGAACATATTTCTTTTAGAAACAGAAGCCATCTTTCTATTGCATTTATCTTTGCTTTTGTGTGTTCCTTTTTTCTAGCTCTTAAGAAAAGAGAATCTGGATTTGAAGCTGACACCCTATAAAGTGCTGGCAACTAGTACAAAACATGGTATGAATACTTTTATTTCTTGAAAAATAGAGGTTTGGGGGAATCTTCTTCTTCTCTTCATGGACTGTGGTTGCACACACTCGAGGGAGATGTTTTACTTACAGCACTCTGAAAAGGAGCTCAAATGTGTAAGAAAATCTTGTCACAGTGTAAATTATGGAAGTACACATGACTTATAAACAAATACTGAGTGACCACTCTGTTCCATAGGTGACTCAGTTAAGCAGCCTGACCTGTATCTGGGAGTATGTGACAATTAATAGTGTTATCTCTGCTTCTAGCTTGCTGTGTGATCTCAGACAAGTAACATTTAACAATCATGTTCATAGGTCTTCGTATGAAATAGAAAAATAAAAAGACAAAATCAAACTTGGCTGTGTTTTTAGATGCACTCTGGATAAATATTTAGGAATCCATTGATTTATCTTTCTCTTCTCATGAAAACTGTGAAAAACAGAACTTTTGTCAAGCTCATTTGGTATTAATAGCAGGTTGTTTTAGAACTATGGAAGGCAGAATACTGAGATAAAACCTGGTTTTGCCAATGAAAAGCAATCAAATGAAAGTATGTATTAGTGTTGCCCTTAAATAAATGTGTTAGAGAGCAGCATGAAAGTTACTGGTTGGGTTTTTGGGTTAGTTTTGGGTTTTTAACTTGTTTTTTACTGTTTTCTGTCACAGGTTTCATGCAGTTTATTCAGTCAGTACCAGTTGCAGAAGTACTTGCTACTGAGGAGAGTATACAGGTATGTGATGGGGGATTTTTAAGTGATGTTCTATGCAAACATTATAAATTGCAGGATTAAATCTCATGCAAAAGTCGTTTGTGTCACAGCTGATTTTTATATCTGTTGGTAGAAATTGAATGCCAGCTTGAAACTTAAGGGTATTTACAGCAGATACTTTGCTTTAAAAAAATACATGTAAATCACCACATGAGTATCTCATATCCTAAGAGTAATACCATTACAGTAAATAAAGTGTGGTTGAGTTGTGATACTGGAATTCTGGCTTTGCTATGATGATGAATGGAAGATGCATGGTACTTTTCTGCATTGCTTTGTCTTAAAGGTGTTTCTCTTATTTACTCAGTATTTTTGGCTTGACAGCTTGTCAAAGTATGTTATAATGATTTCTAGTTTTGGAGGGGCATTTTTGGTGGAGCAGCTAAGTAATTTGTTCATATAATTTGTCAAGTCTTTTTGCCTGCCATATTGGATGTGTAGGTACTGTGATGTTATTTATTTATGTATTTTTAGGTTAGAGGGGTTTTTTTTGTATTTGTTTCTTTTTAGTAAACTTGATGTGTGGAATTGACTAGGGACATGTAAATGAATACAAGATTCAAGCTAGTTTCAAGCATGGCACCTGAGCTGTGTAGCAGAGATCATTTGTTGGAGATAAATACAGTTAGATAAAAGCATACCACATTGCCATATGAGATATATAGCTAATAAGTACGTTTTTTTAGTGGAAACAGCATGTTTATGTTCGAGTCAATTTGTCACAGTTCCTTTTTTACCTTTCCTGTAGTTATGATACTGAAGTTTGCTTTTGTTCATAGCTCAGTAGTTAGGAGTCAAAGCAAATAGCTCCCAGCTACTATAAACTACATGTATTAAAACTACAGAGATTCAGAAATGCCTACCAACTGTTGTTATCATTTCCTTAACAAATAAGCATATCAAATGCTTGTCATATGTATAAAAATATGGCTAGCATTAATCAGACAGTGATCAGCATGGAGTTGCTGAGGGGTTGGAACTTCCTGTTCGATAAAGAGTGTGATAAACTACATCTACACTTTGAATAACCATGCAGTTTAAAATGCATTTTCTTCGCAGTCCTTTGTAATCTTGGAAATGCGCTGTTCATATTCTAGTCCATTATGTTTTTAATAAAATAATATATTTAGAAATGCTTGTGAAATTGTCATTTTGCATTTACTTACAACATCATACTCCAATCTGAAATAGGTGCCCCACTGTTTTAGTTGCTGTGTTAGAAATAAGGAACAATTCTTCACAGGAAGAATTGCTAATGTAAATAGACAAGATGCCAAAAGAATATGATCTAAGATTACTTCACAGATCAGTGGCAAAATATATTACAGAGCCCCAATTTTCTATTCCAAAGCATGATAAAATAGCTGGGCATTGTAGGCCACAGAAATAACAACTGAATTAACATTTTTAGGTGTTGTGATTCATTTATTCTTTCTGTGCATGTTCATTTTGAGTGTCAAAACTGTTTTGATAAGGGTGTAAATGTATTTCACTCTGAAAAGATTTAAAGAAAGTAATCTAATAGTGCCTGGTAAGGCGGATCTGCAGAGAAAAATAAAAAAATGTTTTGATGTTTCAGTGTTACTTACCCTCTATCAACAGTCTTGAAATTACAGTTCAAGTTTTGGAGGCATTTCTGTTTTACAGTCTGCGGATCTGTTTTTGTATGGTCTGAAGTCTGTTCGGGCTTTATGTTTGAGTTGTGTTTGTTTGTGCTTTGGGCTTTTTTTAGATGCAGTGGTTTTTTTGAGCACTGAAAGTAGATCTCTCTAGTATTCTGTTAGCCAATTAAAAATTTCCCTCCACATTTTGTTCTGGGATTTCATGTAAGAGAGTATTTCTACTCTGTCAGCTTTTTTAACATATCTCAGAAGGACTTGTTCCTCTGTTAGCAGAGAAAATTAAAGCTTTCTCCAGGCCTTAAAACTCTGATACTTGTTACAAAAAAATTGTTTTTCAAGCAAAACTTTATTTAAAAAGAGCCTGTAAGTACCTTCCTGCAGTACCTCCTGTTTTTAAGATTCTCTTTTTTTTATTATGATTTTAGTCACTTACATGTCATCCAGATGCCTATAAGGCTTCTGTTAATGGTGCTTGCGTTGCTTACTGGAAGAAATTCATGCTTAGGCCTAGATTTAATTTAGTTATCTTCAATCTCAGTCAAGAAAAAAAACGTATTTCTTCGGAGTGGAGGGAAGAACTGTTTTATCCCCATCCACATTTGACAGGAAATGTGAAACTTCCATTTGATAACTAAGATGGAGACATTTAATGATGATAAACGTAAGAGTGTGTGTCCCAAACATAATCAAAGTCTGAACTGTTTGACCTATTTCATTTTTTATTGAGCCGGCCTAAACAGTTTCCTGTGTAAGTATTTGCACTCAGTTATCAATTAGTAACTTTTCAATCCCTTGTTAGTTTTCTGAAGCTGTTAGTAAAGAAAATGAAGAAAACTGTTTTTCAGTTTGAACTTTACATCTGTTTCTCTTAAGTATGTGATGACTGAGACAGAAAATGCATAAAGCAATATAAATTTAAAATAGAACATCCTGGCTTTTTGGGGAGTAGTTGCTAGTTTGCCACGTTGATTTTAAACTCTTTTTTCTGTTACTTCTAAAGAACCTGTTTCAAATCATGTGGAATAACTAATTATGTTGATGATTTCCTTCCAGAACTTCTTCAGAAAGCATGCACCTAGTGAGACTGGCCCTCATGGAATAAGTGCAGAGGTGATGGACACGTATGTTAAAAGCTGTGGTAAGTTACAGTCTTACAGTTAGTGACTTCATATCTGAAATTTAAAGGACAGGCTAAGTGAGGTAATAAGGTTAGATGACTGCAGATAGGGCACTATGCATGTACTCAATGTCAGAATTCTGTGTAAAGGATAGTTTTGAGCCTGGCACGTCATACACAATTTCTCTCTTCATCCCTTTTTTTGCTCTCCTTAAAGAATACTAAAAGTTAAATGCTGTTCGCTTTCTGGCAGTAGTCTTACCTCTGCTCTCTCCTCATCATGGGATGCAGCCTTTATATTTCAGGGAGATAAAAAGCATTGATATAATAATAAATCATCTGTATTTTAGGTAGAAAATGTTAATTTGTTTTTAAAACATTGTGGGGGAGTTGAGGATAAGCATACGTTCAACTTCTTGTTCCATTTGCATGCCAAGAAAAAGTGGAACTGTAGTTTTTCAGTAAACTGATGACAACATTAAAAATGTCCTATTTCCTGTCTACTAAATTAAAAGCAACTTCATTCTACAAAATAAGCAATTTAGTTGTTTTTCCATGGTATCTTCTTTCCCCTTCTTTTTCTGGCAAGGCAGTCTTTTAGAACTGCTTCCAACTGGTTAGAGGGTTGAGAGGAAGAATTAAAAGTTTGCATTAGTTCTGACTTAACTCATCCCTGCCTGGCTTATCGCTTAGCATGCAAACGCTGCTGATGTATACTTGCAGATTCACATACATGTCCCTGCTTTTTTACAGCCGTCCCAAAGTTGTTCAAAATTATGCATTAATTTTGCTCAAAATACTTCATCTACTTTTGAATTCTGTTAAACCCAATATTGACTGAATTCAGGCTTTTAGTGTTAGGTCTTTAATTGTGTAGTAAGAAATTAAGAGCTAGCCAGTACTGAGTAATAATATAATAATTACTAAATATTTAATAATAATAAATCAGAGTTATAATTTATTGCTTCAGATGTTCTTCATACTGCCAATACTCTTGATGTACCTTCACCAGCCGCACCCCTGCCCACAGTCTCTATGGTATATTGCTTGTGAACACAGAACTCAGATACTGTCACATGCTCTCCAGGAAGGGTATATACATTGATGTTTACAATTTACTTCTTACAGCTGGCTATTGTGTAATTACATACATCCTTGGAGTTGGAGATAGACATCTGGATAATCTTTTGCTAACAAAAACAGGTAATTCTTTTTAGCAATATAATTTATAACATCAGTTGTTTAATTTCTCATTTGTTGGTACTGTTTTGCTTCTGTTCCCTTTTCAGTATGACCTACTCAGTATTGCAGATAAGAATGTATATTTTTAAATGTAATGTTATATTGCTTCATCTAAGGCAGTAATTGGTACAGTTAGTCAAAGTTTAGGTTTAAACTATTAGTAGTATGAATTGGCAGTTTAGGAATAAGAAAGCGAGTACGTTAATTGATCTCTAAACACATTAGTAGGCAAGGTAGAATGTGCATCTGATATGTGTTTGGATAAAATCATAATTACCTTTTTTTCAGATCTTTAAAAAAATACGTGTAAAGTGACTCCAGCTCCAGGTATCCTGATTGTTCTTTATTTTTACTGAAGTGTAACATTCCTATTTAGTAGCTTTTTTAAAATACACTATCAGAAGGCAAATTTAAGATCAACTAACTGGATACCAGTTGTATCTTAATAGTTATCAAATAATTCTGCTTGTTTTAATATTTTCTATTGCAAATACAGTAGATTTTTAGTATTATCAATAGTCATATGGAATTAGTATGACTTCACTGAGATGTCCATGTGAATTCTTGCCTCAAATTTAACATTCCTTTAAACAAAGTGGTTCTGTGAGTTTCCGAGGTCTGGATGCTTTTCCAAGAAATGTACCTTTGTCGCAGAAGTGGGAATGTCACATGAGACCTGTCAGAGCAGGATTCAGTTCAGCATTTTCTGTTTGCTGTGCGTGTTGTGTTGATAAAACCAGACCACTGTACTGCAAAAATGGAAGTGTTCTATCACTGGCCTAACTGAGATTGCTGGACCATTCAGCTCCAGTTGAGATTATATGTACTATTTTTGAACGTTGTCTAAAAAAATGAAGAAGGGATTTTGTTAGTGTCCTGCTGATTACAAGATGGGGAAAATAATAGAAGTTACTGTTTAATCAAGTACATCCTTTACTTTGGAACAAACCCTATCTGTCTCCAAAGTTAAAAGTAACAGGTATGCGTTTAGATTCTCCCTAGGTGTTTTAACATTTTGATGTTATTTTTTGTTGTTGTCTGTATGGTTCAGTTAACAAGCCAGGCAGAGTCTGTAATTCTAGTGATTCTAAATAAACATAACATTTCTCTACTAGAGGAAATTAGAGATTTGAAAATTGAGCTACTTCATCTATTACAATCAGTGCCTTGGGGTGGAGGGAAATGTAAGTGTTTTAATTGAAAATGAGTTCCACAAACTTTTAACAAACAAAAATATTCCTTGTAGGGGAACACTTTTTGAAGTTGTTTTTTATTTATTTGTTGTTGGTTTGCTTTGTTTTTTCTTGCTTGCTTTTGAACTACAGCTTCCTGTAGGAGTTCTAATCCCTTGAACAGTTTTAGTACAGACTGATGAAGAGTTAGGAGCTGTGATTAATTTTTTATTTTAAAGTGAAATGTTTATTGAATGAGAAACCTAAATAAAAAATGTTATTTAGGGAAAAGGCACATCCACATCGAACTTGTTAGTTTACAGATAACGCTGAGGCATATATTACTTTGAATCATTATACTCTGTATGAATGAGTGAAAAATTAACAATTTGGCTTTGATTAGGTTAAAAGGTCTTGCTCTGAGTGTATGAAGGTACAACCAGTGCAAGCACATTTTTACCTTTCTGCTTGGAATTGAACAAAAGGGCATTTAAAAATCTGTCTTGAGAGGTCTCTGTCATTTGTCTGAGGTGATGAGTATAAATCTTTCCACAGCAGGCACTGCTGGCATGCTCAGGGTAGCAATATTTCACTGTTCCGATTTGGAGTAAAGAGTGTGTTAGCTGTGTTAAAAGTAACAGGGCAATAGCTGTTTGGCTTAGTGGAAGAATTCAAGCAGTACAGCAGAGGGCAGTGCACATCCACAGTACCTTCTGAGTCTCAAATGGTTTTCTTCTGCTACCTGTGATCTGCCACACACAGAGAGGGCCTTTTTCAGGAGGAAATGCCTAAGTTCCAAACACAACAAAGGCTTATTTCTTGCTACTGAGAATCCCTTAGACTTAATCTGCTTCTCCAGAATCTATACATACCTTTCTTCAAAGTTAAATGACCATATATGCATTCTTTCTTGATGATATTTAATGAACTTTTCTAGTACGGTGAAAAACGCTGTGTGTCTGAATATCTGTAGGTCTGTGGGTTCTCAGACTTACCTTTGATTTTTATGGTAATATATATCTTGTTACCTTTTTCAGCTCTATGCATTACTTGGGTGGAAGAATTATTACATCATATAATTTAAATATTAAGGAATAGTTACTGAAGTTCCTAAAAACAAATTGTTTCCCACTCAGTGTTAGAAATATGTATTTTTTTTTGTGCCATAGGATGAGAATGTCTGTTATCTGGATGAGCTGATTGCTGCTGTCTTTCATGACTCTTTTATGCCTCATTCTACAAAAGCTGCACCTTTTTTTAAGAACTCTTAAACAAGGAGTCTAGATTTTCAGATATTTGGATGCTGTGTCATTATGCTTCAAGGGCAGCTGTAGAAGTTTGGGAAATATACAGGAAATCATTAGCTAAAACATCCTCATCTATCAGTAATGTTACAAGAATACTTGTATCAGTTTCAGTAATATGCCTCTTGCTTGTAACTCAAATGTCACATTATAGAGTCAGCATTGTATTGCAGGAGCATCTATTTTTTGTGAGAAATTTCAACTTTCTACCTCTAGAGATGAAATCTTTTATGTATGTATTAATTTCTTGTTTCCACATCTACAACAGCAGATACTACTATGGCTTTTAAATAGCAAGACTTGTAGCTGAATACCCAGCTTTAAGTAACATCAGTGCCTTGTTGTAGGATTACTGAGTGATTTCTAGATTAATGACAGGATTTGACTGACCAGCTAATGTACCCTTTGTTGCCTTAGAAGCAAGAGGTGTGTGGTTGTGAAGTTGAATTACAGTACACCAGATGTAGCATGTTCAGTTAGCTTTCCTATAATATGCTTTATGCTAGTGTATTTCAAGTTGTGCCTTCCCTTGATAATATTTTTTTCTGGGTTTGTTCCACTTTTTTTGTCTGTGGAGTTGGGATCTAGCTACCAGTGTAACATCCAGATGCAGAAGTCTTCATGTTTGCTTAGCCTTTTAAAGTCTTAAGCCTTTAAAAATACAGTCATCATTAGAGCTTTGATTGTAGTTCAGCTTTGACAGACAAGTAAAGTCTCCAGGTATCTTGAGATACCTGGAGGTGTCTCAAGATACCTGAATTACTTCAGCTTGCTTTATAGGCAGGCAAAGGTTTCACAAAGATCCTGTCATTTTTGCAGGCCATGTGTCTGTATTTTAGTGTACCCTGAGACATTCAGATGGTATTCTTGAGTAGCACTGCATGTGTGTGTTTCTTGAGTAACTAGTTCTCACCTAGCTTAATCTTTCAGTAACCTGTAGAGTCCTACATGTAAAATCAAGTTCCCAGTATAGCTTCCCAAAATGCAGGCACTTTGATCTGAACTCTATGCCTGAAATTGGTCTGTAGCAGTGAAGGGAATTGTTACATGGACAAAATTAATACCTGAGAACAGATCAAAGAGTGAGGGCTCAGAACTTAAGAACCTCATTTACTTTTAGCATCCTCTGTAGGTAGGTGAAGGAACTGGGCTGTCTTCTCATTTAATGATTAGAGGCGGGGCCATAGTCTATATTCAGTGTACCGTACACCAATTAAAATCTAGTTTATTCTTCACCCTCAGTTAGACATGGTTGCCAGGTAAGACAACTAACATCTGAACAGTTCCATATGTGAGATGTCATTGTGGTTCTTTACTTTCATTGCTTTTCAGTTAACACCTGCTTTTTAATAGATGGTCTTAGGATGACAAAAATGGAAAAACTGTTGGATTCAAGCTCTCCTTCTGTATTAATGTTTAAATAAGTACATTGATAAATACATTTCTTAATCTTGCTGTCTACTGTAGTATGTAGAATTCAGTGGAGTTTTTAAATATGTTTTTAGATGTTAGCTGTCTTGATAGAGGAACATCCTTAAACCAAATAAACCCACAGAATTAAAACAAAGTGTCTAGATTGTTCTGTGCAACTCCCAATTTCTGTCACGCCTGCCAAAAAGCATATAAACATTTAGCTGTTGGTCTCCTAAAACATTTTCTTTTTTATGTGTCTTGAAGAATATTTCTCATTTAACTGTACATACCTGACTTTTTTTTTTTTCCCCTTACAATAAGCTGCATGGAGTGTGTATTGAGAATGGGCAGTTTGAGGTGTGTGTGAGGGAGAAATTACAATGCTTAGAAACAAGCTGAACCCTTATCCGTTGTAGGGATGACAGTGATAAATTTTACCTCCAGCTGTTGCTGCATACTGAGTTTAAAATCCATATTCTGAGTAAGTCCTTAACAATTCATACCAGTTTCTTCCATTTTTTGCAGTCTTAGAAAAGTTACACAAGTAGCTCATGAAAATTACAACAATAAATTAAGCATTCTGATTTTTTCACCATGGCAGTGCTCTGTTAGCAAATGAGGGGTTTTGATGGTAAGATCAGAATTTGTGAGAAAGACAGGTAATTAAACCATCCACACACTTTCATCAGTGGAATTTTTGTCCTATTGCCTCAAATTTAAAGCAGGAATTCAGTTAAAATTGTCACTAACACCTCTTTCTATATGAAACAGGTTGTAATAGGCAGTTGCAGTTTACAGAAAATACATTGAAATTCAGAGCTTGGGTTTTTTTGTATTTTGGCTGTTGGGTTTTGTTTGCCCTCTCCCCAAAAGTTGGAACAAACAGTTCAGAATTATTTCTAAGGTTAAAGACATTCACCACCAGACTTTATTTATTTTAGTAATTGCATATAGTTTGCTTAGCCTTCCAAATTTTGTTTAAGGACTTCAGAGGACTGTGCAGGTTTTCAGTTGCTTTTCCTAACACTCCTCTGGTGAAATAAAACAAGTTCTGTGCTGCTGAATGGGAACTTTCTCCTCTTAAATTCTAGGCAGTAGCAGTAAAAGTGATGGAGAAATCAACCTCTCTGGCTGCAGTCAGATGTTACTGGCTATTACGAGCACCAGATACCTATTTTTAGTCGCCTTAAGTCCATATTTAACTTAATCAAATATCACTTTATTCTTAAGGCTGAAAGGGACTCGATGGACTTTCAAGTCCCTCATACTCTTGACTTTTGGCAGGGAAAATCTCCATGTTTGATGCCATTTCCAACTCTCCAGGGGTCTGTCCTCTTTATTTCATGTGTTAGAAAACCTGGTGTTCAGTAGGAAAATGTAGTCAACCTCATATAATTACAAAAAAAAAACCCAAAAAGCAGCCTTAAAAGTACGTAACAGTATCAGCTTTTAGGTTTTTAACTAAATACTTTTGTGTGTGCATGCTGCATTATAACATCTTCCTGGAAACATCATCAAGTCACTAAATGCCTTGTGTCTGGCTTTTTTTTTTTTACAGTAGAATAGCTTAAATAAGGAGTGAACTGTGATGATTAGGGCACTGCTTTTTGAGGTGAGAGACTCTATTTGAAGTCTTCACTGCAAAGATATTTCCTGTTTCCTGAAAGAGTGCCAATGTCATCTTTTAGACTTTGAGGAGTGAGCCACTTTCAACATCGGAAACGCTTGTCCAGAACTCTGTATCTTGAAGTTTGTGGGTGCCTGATCCTAGCCTTGAAACATGGCAGGAAGTTCATTCATACTTCTCTGTTGTCTCAAGATGTGTCCTGAATTATGATATTTCTTTTTTTTCTCTCCTCAGATGCTAAATTATCCCGTTTTTATAGGGAACTCAAATTTCTACATAGGTGTCTAAAGGTATAGGAGACTAAATATTAGAAATTCAAGGCCTTTATATCTAGTCTTGGAGGATGAAATATGTTTCACCTCTTAAGTAATTTTTCTTTTAGTTTAAAACATGACTCAGGCAAAAAAAAGCCCCTCAGCATATGATTTAGCGGTCATTCAGCTACACTAATAAACCAAGAAGAGAAATCCTGTTTGGTCATTAATTTATAAACATGTCTAACCCTGAGGAGGAGGACTTGGGAGTTTTTATTGATGTAAAGCTCAGTGAGCTGTCAATGCATGCTTGCAGCCCAAGAAGTCAACTGTTCCCTGAGCTGCATCAAAACTAGCATGACCAGTAGGTCATTGGAGGAAATTCTGCCCCTCTGCTCTGCTGTGTTGAGACCCCACCTGCAGTGCTGTGTCCAGTTCTGGGGCCCCCAGGACAGGAATGACATGAAGCTGTTGGAGTGAGTCCAGAAGAGGCCACAAAGATGATGAGGGGCTGCTATGGAAATAGGTTGAGAGTGTTTGGTTTGTTCAGCCTAGAAAAGAGAAGACTCCGGCAAGACCTTATAGCAGCCTTCCAGTATCTAAATGGCTTTAAACTAAGAGGGTAGATTTTGACACAGAGGCTGTGGCTGCCCCTGGATCCCTGGCAGTGTTCAAGGCCAGGTTGGATGGGGCTTTGGGCAGTGTGGCCTATTGGAGAGTGTCCCTGCCCATGGCAGGAGGGTTGGGCTAGGTGATCTTTGAGGTCCCTCCAATCCAGGCCATCCTATGATTTTATGATTCTGATATTTAAGTTCCTTTTAAGGTGTAAGAAATCTGAAGAAAATTGATTAGAAGTTGAGGTTAAAAAGATGATGGTGTAAGAGATCAAAGTGCATGTGTTACGGCACTGAAACATACAAAAAATGTTTGCCTTCCTTATATTGAAGGAAAGAAACTTATTTTATGAAACATGGAAGTTAACAGCCTTAGAAAAAGTAGTTTTACACAAACTTCACAAGAAGTCTAATTTACTGGGAGGATAGATGATAATTGTGTATAAGTACCATTCTATGAGTATAAATTATTAGTCACAGTGAAGGTGATGGAGCACTCGAACAAGTTGCCCAGAGCAATTGGGGAGTCTCCTTCCTTGGAGGTACATGGAAACCTTTGTATTAAATTATAAAGAGAATTTCATTTGTCCAAAGCGAGCTTGTTCTTCATTTGTTCCAATTCTAGTTAAGTCCTCAAGGAGAACATAAGCCAGGTTTCTCTGTTGAAAGCTCAAAAACTGCAGTACTCCCTCAGGCTGGCTGATGGGTCTTTACTGGTGTAGCAGCTTCAGGCAAGCACCAAGCCTTCTGTTCGTGTAATGGAATATGGTATGCTGGCTGAATTGATCTTGGCAGAGCTGCGGGAGTGAAAATGAGTCAAGTCTATGTTTCATGCATGGATTTCAAAAATATTAAATATATTTAATGTATTTAAATTAAAGCCGTTGAGAGATTTTGAGTCAGACTAAAAATCTGCTGAGTTTTGAAGTGTTGCTGGGGAAACTGTAATGTTAATGCAGGATGGCCTCATCTTATACTTTATACTTCATTCTCAAAAACTAGTAAGTAAATGCTTTGATGCCTAATTAATTTATGGGGACATATATCAGACAGCTATTAAAATAGTTGAATTGTTTACATGCATCTTTTTTTATGAATTGTTATTACTTATTACCTCATGTTCCCTGTCTCCAGAGCAAATTAAAAAACAAAACAAAACAAAAAAAAAAATTAAAAAAACCCTACTACTACAAAACTTAAAAATGTTGTCTCTTAACTCCAAGGAGACAGGTTTGAATAACTGAACAAAAAACAGAACATGCAAACTTTTTAATTAAACATTTTTTGTAACATAGTGTTGTGGAGTTGTGCATATATCAAAGTACCGACTTGTGGCGTATGGAAGACACGGACTAGAGTGGGGGCAAGCTTTATTACACACACTACTGCTTAACTACTTTACTCTAAAGGGAGGCTCTGCTTGTTCCCCCAGTGATCACTTGACTTAGGTCTCTAAATAGAACAAAACTAAACACTTCACTTCTCACAGGCTGGTGTTCAAGTTCCCTTCGCTCCCAGATTCATGCATATTTTGCAGTTCCAGATTCTCACTCAACACACACTCCCATGTTCTTTGTTTAACCCTTACTTCTTGGCACATCACCTGGACCAGTCTTGCATATGTTTCCATTCTCTACACCTACTTCAAAACCTTAGTGTACAGAAATTAACTCCAACATTCTTTCCTTTAGCAGCTTGAAAAAACTATTGAAGGAAGGCAGGTGCTGTTTTTTTGATTGCTATTTTCTTTTTAGGGGCTTTTTTAAACCAAAATCTGATGTAATGGTTGTGGCATTTATCAGTTAATAAATCCTTTGAGGGCTTATTAAGCATCCTTGTGATCTTCCTTAGAAACTTCACAGTGATGAAATCACTCCCTTGGGTTGAAGAAGGTCTCAAGCAGCCTTAACTGATTACAGAACATTAATAGTGAAATGGTCAAAGAGGGGTGACTAATTAAAAAATACTGTATCAGTGTTGAAGTGATGTTACTCTTATATCTTCATACTGAAAAAGACAGACTTCAGCATATTTAAAATACGATTTCAGACATGGAAGTGTAGTAGTGGCATTTCTTCAATGAATTTGTGCATGAATTTCAAAAATGCTAAATACATTTAATATATTTTAATTAAAACCATTGAGATATTTTGATTCAGACTAAAAATTAATAAATTTATTACATTTCAACCTTACTCAAATATTTCTTAAAGCGTTACAAACCAGCCTTGAAAGCTAGTATTTTCGGCCTTTAAAAGGTCGTCTTTGGGATCATGAGTCTTATTTTCCCTTTAGTAATCTTAATGTGCAACTAAATAACATATATTTAATGCCACAGCAACCAAATGGGATACTAAAAGAATTAAATGTGTGGATTGCTAGCAAATTCTAAAGAACATACAAAGAATTTGTAGTATCTGTTCCATAGCTGAGCGTTTAATATCTACTGACCATTGTGAAAACACTCCATATGGTTAAGAAAAGAGAAGACAGAAAACCTCATTCTGTTTGTTAGTACTCCTAATGAATTTGGAAATAGCTTTGCTGTTTTAAACCCATTATTTCAAACTGGCAGCTGAAGATATAAAATACATAGTTATAAGCCTTACAGAAAGCAGTGCATTGTGTTTTTGAGAGCTGCTTAGCCTCTTCTAGAGACTGGACTCTAAAGATTTTATTTTTCCAAGTTTTGCATCAAGATTTGATGCTGTATGAAGTAGAAGTTAACATTTGCCTTTCCTTCTTCTGCAGGTAAACTATTTCACATTGACTTTGGCTATATTTTGGGTCGCGACCCAAAGCCTCTACCTCCCCCAATGAAGCTGAATAAGGAGATGGTGGAAGGTATGGGAGGCACGCAGAGTGAACAGTACCAGGAGTTCCGTAAGCAGTGCTACACAGCCTTTCTCCACCTCCGCAGGTAACAATACTGTTTTCATGCTAAAATTTATTAGAGCCACCATAAAGCAAGAGAGGAGTAAATAAATTAGAGAAGTATTTCTGTAGAAAATTGAAAACTTGTTTGATGTCTGAACATAGACACAAGAGTTTGTACACAACAAAGGAATAAGAACATCACAGCATTGGTGTAATATGGCACTTGAATGTAATCGTCCTCCAAGCTTAGGGTCCCCAGTTTTGGTTCTTTAATAAGCTAAGTAGCTTTTCTCATAACTCCTTTGGGATATTAACTCATATCTTGCCTTTTGGATATGTCTTTGCCCTTAAGCAAGTTTTTCCTCTCGTTAGTTACTGTGATCAGTTAACTGTCCTTTTAACTCATAAGTCTTTACTCATTTGCTGCTTTATCCTCCTCTAGTTTAGATTAGTGATGACGAACTTCTTTGGCTGAAGATGACATAGATGAGCTTAGTTGGGTTCAAGTCCTGCAGGACAAAAATTGTCACGACAAGCAGCTAATGAAGTGCGTTGGCAATTTCTGTAGATACCCACAAGTATGACAGCTAAAATCTCTTTAGGCTGTATTTACCTACAAACCAGTAGCTCTCTCCTTTAGAGCTGGAATCAGCCTTATTCTTTTTGCTGTGACTATATCTCTTAGCGTTAACCTTCTCAGCCAGGTAGCTCAGCTTTGTTTTGTCTGACCAGAATGCAGGTAAGCACTCCTGAGTTGTCTAGTGGTTGATTTAGTACACCTTCCATGGACATGAAAGAATTTTGCTTTGATATCAAGATCACACAGTGTAAATCTCCAAACATGTGGAAAGAAATTAATAGGAAAACCATATGTGAAAAGTATGTAGTATGAGAAGTAGGCAATGATTTGAAGTAAAAAATGCTACACATTGTCCTGCCCTTGTTAAAAAGAGAAAGAGGAAGGAGTTGATTTATGAACTGACATTATTAAAGGGTTAAAAGCAGTTCAGCAGCATGAAAAAACAGAGGTGTCTTATCAGCAAACAATTAATGACTTCAGAGGATGATCATGAAGGCTAATATATATTCCATGTTCTAAATTTTGCTTAAAACTCTTTTGTAATACTGCATTTGTTATTTGTGAAAGACTTGAGTTGTTTTTATTGTTTATACTTAGCTGTTTCAGTGTAAAGGTCTGTTGTGTCAGTGAAGGATTATCCATTGCATTAATATATGTAATGGTTTCCTACAAAGATCATCATTAAGTGTGGCATATAGCAGTAATTTGCGTGTAAATCTGAACTGTAAATCAAGATGGTTTCATTTTTAATGTGTGGGGTTGTAGTTGTAATTATAGTCTCTCCAATATTTGTTCAGTTTAATAGGAAAGTATTTTTAAATGGTTCTGGATAAATATCTTCAAGGCTTTCAACAAAGACAGCATAGGATAATATTGCTATTACTGTAACTAATAGTTTAAGCAGATAGATCTAAAAATTACTAAGATTATTTGTTGATTAAAAATAATAATAATTAGAAATGTGATGGCCTAACAGTTCTGTGTGCTGACACATACCTGTTCACAGATACTACTTCTGGCTAAGTAGTGTGAAATCTTAACCTCTGACTGCTAAGAAAAAGCGTAAACTCTTGTTTGCTATCTCTGTCAATCTCTGTTTTGTTCTTTTCTCTTTCTTTCCATGGGCATTAGACAGTTCTACTTACTTCAAGTGCTGTTTCCCAGTGTTTAGGATTACTGGTAGAATAGGTATTGCATAGTGAAAGCAAATAAAAACAATTTAAAAACAGTAAGTGGAAAAATAGTTTTGTTCATTGTTTTAGGTTGGAAGCAATTTGATGTATGATCATTGGCATGTGGGCTTTTTTTGTGGTTTTTTTTCATGTTTGGGCTTTTTGAGGAGTAGGGGAGATGCTCTATTTGAACAACTATAATTGGTCATGTGTGTTCATCAGCAGTGCTGTAATGAAGGAGCAGCCTTTACATTCTGAATGTATTTCAGGGCAAATTGTGACTGGCAGCAGAACTTGCATCCTCATGTGGGCTGTAACAGCCTTTTACACCTTCATTATACACATTGAGCCTATTTAAAGTTGCTCAGGTTGTGTTATCTGTCAGTGTTTTCCTTCCTTCGAGAATTCCCAGTTTACAGAAGAGAATCCAGTATCAATATTTAAAACTTTTTGTTTTTTTTTTTTTTCTCTAGCGTGAAGTTCTAGATTATAAGGATTTCCCCTGTGTTACTCATATGCAAGGTTTGGTTATCGATTTAAGTTGGTAAGCAAGGATTGGGATGTATCAGAGGACAGAAGCCTTAGTTTTGGCTGAGATACTTACTGTGTATGGATGGGAATATCCAGCTGGCTGGACTAGAGTGTTTTTTCCAAGTCTGTTCACAGTAGTATGGTGGACAGAGGAGGTCATACACCTCTGAATGAAAAAAAACCCTAATATAGGCAATGAGTAGAAAGCTGTTGTGGCTGTTGAGAGCTGCCCATTCTTTCAAAAGGTGGTAGCTGGGCAACGCTAGTTCTAGGTAGTCTCCTAAAAAGCTGGGGGTAGAGGGTCAAGAGGGAAGAGCAAAAGTGAAATTGGTTGGGATCAGGCCAGTTTTGCTGGAGTCTGGACTGTGAGGATTTTTTGAGTTAGACCGGGTAAGCAGGGCTTTCATTTGTGACCACACAAAACTCTATACTCTCCTGTCCCATCTTCGTAGTGTAAGCTTGTGGCTTTGAATTTGATAAAAGTGTTGCACTGTCAACAGCCCACGTGTTCAGTTGGTTTAGGACATCCATATGCAAAAGTGTCATGGAATAGTGAAAAAAACTTCATAAAGGAGTGCTTAGGAACAAACATGTATTTGATGAGATACTAAGCACTTAAACACAAAAGTTGCTGTTTTCAGAAAAGATGGCAGCAAGAATTTGAACTTTTGTCTGATGTGGGTTTTTTCTTGCTGTATGTAGCCCGTTCTGTGTAAGAACAGTTATTTTGTTGGATTCCTTAAATTTTTACAGAATGCCCTTGGTTTTAGCAGCTGATGGTCAAACAGTATTGACTGCCAATGTAGATGAGAGTTCATCTATTTTGTAAATTAATTTTTTACTGAGCTTTGAGGACAGCAAAGAATGTATTCATTTAAGAAATATTTAGGGTCAAGTTTAGGTGCTTAATATAAGCTCCTTAAACCCAGAAAAACCCAGCTCCTACTTAGTTCTGTCTGTGGATGGAAGTCAGCCATTCCTTTGTGATGTAGGCAATCACACATGTTATTTGCCTGACAAAAGTGTTTGTTGTTTACTGGTGAGATGCCTAACTGGAGTGTTTCAGTGAAGTGTCTGGTGCTGGGATGGATTTGGGCTGTCAGTTGGGCAGACAGTTTGTGAACATCTTGGCATGTTTGCCGAGGATGTTGCCTATGGGAAGGACGGCAGCCAACTGTCTGCAGTACTGTAGTAGCTTTTTTTTCTTCATTACCTCTTACTGTCTTTTCAAGTCCCAGATTTTTTTAACAGATGTTTCTAAAAATCTAGGAAATGCAATAATGATCCTAGAGTCAGCTAAAAAATCTACTTCAGCCTTCTTTCATCCTTAGACCACCATCAGTTAAAGAAATGTTGTTGTGAGAGTCAGAGGCAAGATCTGCAGAGTATAGCAATCAGCTTTTGCCTAATTTTTGTCTCCTATGACTCCAATACTCCACCTGAAAACAGTTTTTCTTGAGATTTTTTTTTTAAATAATGTTCTTCAGATAATCTTATCCTATTACTTCAAGCACGAAGAACCAAAAGACTTCATTTTGCAGAACAGACCCAGCAATCATGCCTAGACCTTTGAAATGTCTTTTACAAACCTCCACCACTGAAATAACCCCAGTTACCTGTAGTGCTCATCTGTGGGGCTCAAGAGCAAAAGGGACTTTAAGATTCTGGGCTCCTGGGTCAGTCCAAACGGAGAACTAACAATGGAAGCTGCCAGTGACCTAGGAAAACACTTGAGAAGAATATAGCTGTAAGATTTAAGTATGTTTAAAAAGAGATTTGCTTCTTTCAGACAAATTAAAAAAATGTTAAAAACCTGTGCTGTATGTACCTGGCACCAAAGCAACCTAACTGCCAGATTTCTTAGATCTGAAACAAAATGATAGCATAACTTGCTTCATTTCAATCTGCAATGAAAGTAGTTTTGCACATTCTAGCCCCTTGCCTCTACAAGGTGAAGAACAGCTGAAGCAAATTAGACCCCGAAGATTTCAGCTCAGTTTAAGTGTTTGTGTTTATAGAGTATTTAGAAGTATTGGAATGTGTTAGGTGGTGCTGGTTCAAGATAATAATGAAGTGTCAAGAGTTTTTCCTGGAATTGTGCTTTTCTAGAGATACTTTTCTTGTTGAGCAGTATTTATCTTGCAAAATATGTAGCAGTCCTTTTGTGTAGTTAAAAGACTTTGTACTTCTTGCAGTTGTCAGCTTATATATATTCAGCAGCTTGCTAATAAACAAGCTTTGCTTCTAACAATTCATTTTCCATCATAGGTGAAGAGCCTGCTGCTTTTAGGAAAGCACTATTTCAGACTTTAAAAAGTCAGTTATTTACTTTGTCTCTGAAAGGGGACTAGATCTTTTTACAGAGGAAAGGAAGTTCAGTTTATGTTGCACAGCTTGAAAATTGTCCTTTCTAAAAGCAACTTAACAGCTAATTTCCTGCAAGACCAAAATGGTGTTCTTTAAAAGATTTGCAAGTACTTCCCAGCAACGGGTAAAATGGAAAACTATACTCTGCCTTACCTTTTTTAATGGTTACAGATGACATTGTACTTCCTAAGTGTGGCATGCCTACCGATGTTACTGCAGCTTAACTGAGCAACTGCAGACTTTGATTTGGCTAAATCACTTATATTCAGCTTATGGCAAAAGCCTCTGTACCAAGTTGACAAACCATTACTTGTAATTGAGAAGACTTTAGTGGTTTGAATGATAATTTATATAATACTGCTGTATCATTGATAACCTTTTTAATAAAAAAAGTTTTGAATCAACATTCTAGCCCTACTACAGTTAGAAAATGGCACTAAATTTTACAGTAGATGAAATCATAATTTATATTTGATGTTTCTCTGAATAAATGTTCTGAAAACTTCTAGAAAATTTTGAGAAGACCAGAGCAGTCTGTTCGGTTTTGGCAGTTTGATACAGCTCAAGGGTTAAACTTCTGTTGCTATATCAGATATCTTACGTTTTTAACATACATATGTAAAAGTGTTAGGAATGCATCTCCTCTGAAGCATTACCAGTTCACAGTAAGGTAATGATTTTTCATAAATAAAGTTGTCTATAAAATGTCTTTGGTACCATTTACAAAGTCTTTTACCTCGTTTGCTCTTCTGCTTAGGTATTCCAACTTGATCTTGAACTTATTTTCCCTCATGGTGGATGCAAACATTCCAGATATTGCTCTTGAACCTGACAAGACTGTGAAAAAGGTAACTGGGAAAGTTTTTCTTCTCTTTCAGTAGCCTGTCCTCATGTTATAAAATTTTATGTCACTTCTGGTGATTTATTTGTAACTGACCTGAAAGCAACTTCCTGGTGTTCTGTAAGTTTTGAACAATTTCTAGAATCATGGAAGTCAGCAATAGGAAATAATACGTTAGTGATCACTTAGCACATGTGCCCATAAATAAAAATATTATGGTCCATGCAGTAGTGCACACTCCACTCTAGCACTCTGTTCCAAGTGGTATTTTAGCATTCTGGTAAGACCAATGATGTCACCATAGGAAATTTTTGATAAGTGACTATATCATGAAAGATTGTTCTATCTAGTCTATAATCATGGATCATTTTATAAAACCAGTCTGCTGGAGATTTAAAACCAGTAGACTGGTATATCTTCATCACTAAGGAATTTTTGCTTATTGTGAAAACAAACTTTTCTCCCATAATTTTAACATTATCCCTTTGCACCACCTCAAATCATTCAGCTCCATTTGATCTTTCAGCAGTAGTTGATATTAAAAATATGGGATAAATGTTCATCTAGATTTTATTACGCTTAAATTTTAGGCTTTTTATAACCTGATTTAGGGTAAGGGGCTATCTGTTTTCATTCCACAAAAGACTTTGTGGAGCCTGTGTATCGGATGGAAATCAGTTCAGTTTAAATTTTATTCAGGCAATGGATTTTTTTCTAAAGTAGCTTTTTCTTCAATGTTTTCAATAAGCTATGAAACTAAACTTTCAGAACCTTGAATATTTCATCTTCTAATATAATTCTCTTAAAGAAAACAAAATTGTGACACCAAACAAATCTTTCATTTTGCCTGCAAGAAGTTGAGCATTGGTTTCTTGGTTTCAAATTCTTACAAAGTGTACATGGGGCTATTCAGTTTCATTTCCAGGAAGGCTGGGCTAGCCATGGAGTGCTGTACTTTTGTAGTAAAGGTGATGGCCCTACCTCCACTTGTTTTCCTGAGAAGCTGGAAGCTAATTGTTTTCCATATCAATATTTGAACCTCACCTCTGTCCCTAAATGCCCTGCAAAGATTGAATAGGTTACTCATGTAGAACCTGGGAGATAGAGGCTTAAAGGAGAAAACCAAAACAGTTCAATATGTTTATGGGTAAAAAGCTGGACATGACCTAACAATGTGTACTCACAGCCCAGAAGGCCAATCACGTCCTGGGCTACATCAGAAGAATTGTGGCCAGCAGGTTGAGAGAGGTGATTCCACCCCTCTACTCTGTTCTGGTGAGACCCCATCTGGAGTACTGTGTCCAGCTCTGGAGCCCTCAGCACAAGGAAGAGATGGACTTCTTGGAGTGGGTCCAGAGGAGGGTGACAAGGATGGTGAGGAGACTGGAGCATCTCTCCTACAAAGACAGGCTGAGAAAGTTGACCTCGTTCAGCCTGGAGAAGTCTCTGGGGAGACCTTCTAGCAACCTTCCAGTACCTGAAAGGGCACCTACAGGAAAGCTGGGGAAGAACTGCTTGTAAGGATACGTAGTGATGGGACGAGGAACAGTGGTTTTAAACTGGAGCAGTGCAGGTTTAGATTAGACATTAGGAAGAACTTCTTTACTATGAGGGTAGTGAGACAATGGCAGAGGTTGCCCAGAGAGGTGGTGGAGGGCCCATCCCTGGATACATTCAAGGTCAGGCTTGAAGCTCTGAGCAACCTAATCTAGTGAGTTTTCCCTGCTTACTGCAGGAGGGTTGGACTAGATGACCTTTAAAGGTCCCTTCAAACCTAACACATTCTATGATTCTGTTTACGTTTCAATGGAGAGAAACTGGACAAGAGCTATGTATGCCATCTATGTGGATTTCTGTAAGGCCTTAGAAATAGTCACACAGTGATAGGGGTTGGAAGGGACCTCTGGACATACATAGTCTACAACCCCTGCTAAAGCAGGATCATGTTCAGGCGGGTTTTGAGTATCTCCAGAGAAGGAGAGTCCACAGCCTCTCTGGGCAGTCTGTACCAGTGCTCTGTCACACTCAGTGAAGAAGTTATATTGCTGGCTCATGTTCCCCACAATATCCCTCACAACAAATGAGGCTGACAGGAGACCTAATCGCTCACTACAGCTGCCTGAAAGGACAGTGTAGCCATGTGGTTATTTGTCTCTTCAAGTGATGGGACTAAAGGAAAAGTCCAGAGGTTTTGCTGGGGTGGTTTAGATTGGATATTAGGAGAAATTTCTTCACCAAAAGGGCTGTCAGTTACTGGAACAGGATGCCTAGGGAAGTAGTGGAGTCACTATTGCTGGAGGTATTTAAAAGGTATATGTGTGGTACTTGGGTACATGGTTCAGTGGTGGGCTTGGCAGTGCTGGGTTAACAGTTGGTCCTGATGATCTTAAGGGTCTTTTCCAACCTAAGTCACTCTGATTTTAAAAGTATGTTTGCAACACATCTATGATTTTCACCTATATAAAGATGACATTTTTGGTTTTGGCGGCCTATTGGACAAAAAGGAAGAATTTTCAAATTCTTTTTTCTTTGTCAGTTTTTTTTTTTCTGACAGGTAACTTTTGAATTCCTGTTCACTGTTCAAGTTTGGTTCATCTAGTTAAAAAATTTTCCTTTGAATATAGTCCTGGAACTTGTACGAAATGTCATAATGGGATCTCTAAAGAGCAGGTGAACAGAGGACCTTTCCATAAAGCAGTTTTTGACATTATGATGTCAAAATACATACAACTCTGTTCAAAGCTTCTATAACAGTATTTTTTTTTTCTTTAGTTCTCAATTTTTTGTTTTACTTTTGCCTTTAAAAAGGATTGGCAAATCAACCATAAGCAGACCAGGATCAGAATAATCTTAGCCCATTATAGAATGTTAAATAGCTCATGGTTTGCTGGGGTTTTTTTTACAAAATGTGTTAGAAAACTTGTATTGGATACTAAATGCCTATTAGACTGTTTTAAATCAGTTATGAGCTTTGTTAGTACTAATTTAAAAAGGGAACAAGGTGTCTTAACATCTCTTGGGCAGAGTGGCAAGTTTGTTCAGTCATTTAACAAGATAATACTGTACCTTGTAGGAAAATTGAATAAATGCTATCCGCATCTTGATTTTTTTTTTTTTTTCTTTTCTTAAATCCTTAAACAAAAAATCCATATATATTTCAACAGACTCAAATTAGCTAAAGATCAGTTTTGGACTGACCTGTAAAATTAAATTACCTTTGATGTCTGAGGCAAGTCGATACTACTTGTATCACTTTCATGGAAGTGAAATCCCCACAATGGTGAAGATTAAAAAATGTTTCTGTATCTACGAAGGTATCCTGCTTACTAGTACAGGTGTAGGATCAAAGGTAGCGTGTTCCTTGTTGGAGCTGTAGTAATACTCATTCTCTTTGTGTAGACCCCTCGTTTTTGGTTAAGGGGGCTGGTGAGCCAGTGAGGCTCTGTAGTCTCACAGGCATCTGGAGTCCGTTCGCTGAGGTAACAAGATAAAGATAACCTATTGTAATCAGAATACTAGTTTATGATTAAATGGCAAGGAATTGTGCATATTGGAAAAAAAAAAAAGCCCAAAACCAACGTTACTGTATTTAAAGAAAGAAGTGATTACCAAAGAGGGTACTACAGTTACTTTGGCAAACAATTCATATGTCATTGAGATTTTTGGTACTGGAATTTTTCAGTGGGTGCACCTATACTGTTTTTACCAAGTAGGCATGAATTATTCTAAAGATTACTTCTAAAGAAAGATATTTTTTTTCTCTTGAATGGCCACAGTTTTGATTCCTGAGAGCGAAAGCTTTTTGATGTTAGATGGTAGCTCAGGTTCCAATCTAATCTTTAGCTTCACAAAGTGACATAATGCGTCTTCCTCACTTTTCATAGTGAGTTTTATGTCACAGGGAATAGCCTGCTGGTGAAAAATGTGATAAGATGTAAAAACATGCTAGTGAGTAAAGCCACCTTGGAAATATCTTCACTGTTGCCCCTTTCTCAAGTTTCAGAAAGGAATCTACCAAGTGTTTAGAGACAGAATAAAGCTTTAATTTTTATAATCGTACACGTAGTTCTAAATAAAAATAACATTTGCATCTATCATATGATAATGATGGCTAGAGAAAAATAAATTGAACTCAAATAAAGAACACCACTGTCATTTTGTGTGGCTTGATTGCTTGTGCTCTTGTTCCTTCCTGTGGTAATGTGTGTATTATAGCAGGATGCTCTCAAATAAGGCTGAAAAGATAGTCGGAAGTCATCAATCCTTGAACTTTTTGGTGTTTAGATAAATTGGGAAATGTAATAAAATCATAAAAGGAAGTATTACATAGAGCACAACCTCTTTAATGAAGCATTGTATAATATGAATTGTGATTTTTTTAAGAAGAGTTTCAGACTATCATCAAACTTAAAATCTCTCTGAAAGCATACTGTCTGGGTGTCGTTTCTGACCAGTAGTTAGTGCATAAAAATGGAAACAGCAGTTTGTGTCATGTACAGCTTTCTGTAGAAATAAGTATAGATTACACCTGTTTGACATGGTTTATGGCACGGGATGGTTAAGTGGAGCTGGGCATTCTGTCTCTGTCATCTGTGAAGATACTTCCACATAGTTCTTGTTCAAAAAAGAACATGCTACACACAAACTGGGTTTACTTACGAAGGAAAGATGACAATGTGGCTATTTTCTTCCTGTTAGTCTTAAAAGTACCAGAAATTCCCAATGACTTCAAAGCACATACTTAGACCATACCAAAATTTGACAGTATTTGACTGGCTTTGCCTAGCTTTTGTGGTCAGAAAGTCTATCTGTGATGACCTTAATGATGCATTCTCCTATTTAAAATTGGACTGAAAGTGAGTTAATCAGCTTGGCCTGGGGAAAAACCCATCAAACCTCTTAAAGTTTTACATTTATTCTTTGAGAATGCATGGAAAAACATCTTTCAACCAGTTATCCCCACTGTGCATGCCCAGTGTCACTTGATAGATTATCTAGTATCTTCCAATTGCAAGAAAAGCTTGTTTTTGTGGCTCACTTCCTTCACTCCAGCTTTGATCACGGTTTTTCCCCAGAGAAAGTAGTGATTACCCACTAAACAAAATTGTCCCCATCTTCAAATTCTTGGTGTTCTCTTTAAGGGCAAAATGTTTGTCATTTTTTGTCCAATAAGAAGTAGCTGCAGAGCTTGAAATTAGTTGTCTTTTTGATCCTCTAATCTCCTTTTGTCCTCTCCATACTGTTTATAAAGAGAACTGGCCATTTGGTGTGCTTCACTTGGTTCATAATGGTTCATGACACCGTCTCCTAATGCTACCCCTCTGATTAAGGTTTTTCTGTACTGCTTTGGCTGATGAAATGAAATGAAACTGAAATGTAGTGGAAGATTCTTGCTACTCTGCAACTCACTTTCTGAGGCCTCTAAGGTGGCCTTTAAATTTTCCACTCTTTGCTTATTCTTTTCCACTTCTCAGAAAAAGGGCTGGACTGAAACCTCTCTCTGTTGACTTCTCATTGCATAGCTGATAATAAAATAAACATTTTCCCCACACACCTCCCTTTTTCTTCTGCCAGTGCACTTGTGGGTTGTTTTTTTTTTTTTTATTCCCAGTACAGCTGCAACAGTAATTGCTAATTGTTGGGCTTTTTAAAAATTAGTCATTGCTATAAATTTAAGCACTAATGACTAAAATCTAGAGTCAATTATGCAGCCAGTTTTGCGTAAGGAAGAGGTAGACCATCACTCTCACATGTAGCTAATGTATTCAGCATTGTCACCTCCTAACAGAAAAAGCTTTTTATTTTTCTACAGGAAAGCCAGATGGCTTCTATCTGTCCTTCATAGCAAATCTGACCTTTAAATTAGAAAACATCAGGGACCAGTGATTCATTGGCGCACAAAGAACTCGGCAGGCATTAAAGGACAGTGTCCTAATTGACTGAGCTGTGTTTCAGATGCCCATTGATTAAAGAAGGTGCAGCAAAGATGCTGTAACTGTTTCCTTTACAGGCAAGGTTATTGTGAACGTAGATGGCACAAATAACCTGGCTTCCAGCGAGCAGCAGGTAACTGCTGTTGGTGTAAGTAGCACCATTCAGTTTTGATAGTGCCTTTGGGTATACACAGGAAGAGGCTGAATTCAAATGATTCAGCATAGTGAAGAATTTTCTTCCTGTGGAGTGCAACACTGAGTATACCCTGTATGTCTCCAAGTCTGTGCAAACATTGACTAGGCCTCACACACATAAGGAATGAGTGGTATAAATGTTTGGAAGGTAACAAGAAAGGAGAGAAGGCTTTTTTTTTTTTTTTCCTTTTATATTAAAACATAGACTACAATTACTTTTTTCTCCAGGTGTAAAAGCTGAAGCAGAGAAATTATGTGACTTGAGGCACTGAAAGGGTTTTTGAGCAATTTTTTTTGGTCTAAGCTTGAGCTAATTTTGCTGGGTTCTTCATCTGGGCTGTAGTGAAATTCCCTGTGCTCTTTTCCCTTCCTCCATTTTCCCCAGGAGTCAGCCAATGGGGTAATTGCGAGTTGAGTTCACAAGTTTGTGGAAAAGTTAGTGGAAAAGGCTTCTGTTTTGTTGCTTGACGTGCCTTTTCAAGCAATGGATGTCTATCCCTTTTCCCCTGACTGGAAATAAAAGGATTTGTTAAAATGTGTATGTAGGAAACATTTCTGAGATTTATTAATGCAGAGAGGAAATTTACTTTTATAGGAGGAATAAACTCGCTTTTCCTCAGTCAGAGTCTGTTTTCTTGCTGCTTTGGGGTGGCTTATTATTTGATAAAAGTGTCACACTGACATGGAGCTTATTTTGCTAGGCAGAACTTCATCTTTCTGTTCATTTGGGTGATGATGCTGCAGCTGCACACCCATCTTTTCTGTTTATAGAGGGTTGATTTTGCATGTATGTTAATTCATTCCTAAACTAACAAAAAAAGAAAAAAGGAAAAAAGAAAAAAAAGTATGGAATGAACATAAACATCATGACATGAACCAAGTGTGACAACACTCCAGTGGTCCTGTTATTTTATATCAGGCTGTCTTTTGATGATAAGATTTTGGGCAATATGATGAAATTCTGAGCTGGAGCAGTATCATCTTTGCATACTGCAGCAGCTGAAACCCTTATTTTCACGGAAGTTCAATTTAGAGATGTTCACTGGTGTCTTTACCAGCTTCTGTTTAAAAAGAAAGATAAATTACAAAAGCTTGTTTAGAAATTGTGGTTTGTTCAAACGAAAGCCTTGAAAACAAAAGCTATTGTTGGAATAGTCTTTCAAATAAAATTGTTCATGTAAATAGAGCATCTGAGTAGTTTGTGTAGTGAGTTGTTTGTACTGCAAGCAACAGGGAAAGCAAGAAAGTCTTTTGCTGAGAAAGATTAAATGTGATAAGGGTTAGGTCAATATTTTATGCTATTTTCTGCTACAGGTATGTTGGATGCTGACGGCTCATAACAGTTATTGTAAGACAAACCTGTAAAAATAATAATGAAAACCCCACTACATATTATTGTTTACTTTTTTACCTATCAGTTCATTTTTATCTGAGGTTTTAGTAGTAGTCTGGGTGCTTATATCCAATGCATACTATGACCCAGTGAAAAAGGACACAGAAGTTTCACTTAAATTGAAGAAGCTGACTTTGCAGTGATTAATCCCATATTGCAATGATAAAGCTATATAGAAAAATCCAGCAGTGATGCTTAATGTTGCTGGAAGAATAAATACTAGAGCAGCCAGCAGTCTTCAGAATGGCTGGCTTGCAATTAGTCTGAAAACTAAAGGGGATTGAGAGAGGGTTCTCATATGTACATATGATATATTAGCTGAAAATGTACTGATTGTATTACTAACTTCTTCACTAATTATGACAAATATAGCAACAAATGTTCACAGTACAGATTCACATACTGCCCTGAAGTTTATGAAAGTTACCTACAAATGTCCAAAAAGTATCTTAACCTTGAGCCTTAAGTGCCTAATCCATTTTAGGAAACGTTTTAGTGGTGAGAAGATGCTTGGTGTAGTGAGTAAGAAAAATTCCTGAGTTTAAGAGAAGGATAGATATGGCCTGTACTGTAGGTCAGATGTGAGGACCAAGAAAAAATAATCTATATGAATCGGCTCTTCGGCATGAGGGAGAGGAAAGTCTTGTGCTCAAGGAGCAAAAAGCATAAGTGAAAATCTCAGAACTTTGCAGTGAAGTGCATTTATGTGCACTAGCTCTGTTTCAAACATTCTGTGTGATTCAAGGTTTTTTCTGTTCCCGTCATCAGTTCCTCTCCAAGTAATTTGTACATAAATGCTTTTCTCCTTACCCCTATTGCTTCTTATTTATTTTCCCTGAACAGTTCCTTATGTTTTATGGCCTCTTACGCTTTTTATTTTCATTGTCTTTTAAAAAGATCATGATATTGGACAGTAGGTTTCTTATAGACCACACTCCACATTTAACTGGAATATAATAAAGTTTCTAGTCATGTATAGTCATATAGCTGTGAATCCTCTTCTTTTGTGCTTTGTTACTAAAGTATCCGCTCTGCAGAAGGATAGGAAGTGGACAACTCGAAGCCTTAAAGTTTGAGTGTCAGTACCTTCACAAACTCTTGTTCTTTATCCAAACTTTTCATCCTTAAACATTCTAATTCTTTGTGTGTATCAATGTGTGTATGTAGTGCAGGGTTTAAAACTTTTTTTTTTGTAGAAACAGCAAAAGTTTAAACAGATTTATAAGGTATAGTTCTTTAATCTTTGACGAATCTAGTGAGCTAAGCTAGCAAGAATCACTTACATTAAAAGCCAAAGTGAGAACTCTGAGTAAATAATTCAAGTAGGACGGTTTTGATACCTTCATGGTAGACATTTTTCTTAAGTGTGTAGGATGAGTTTCTTCATCAGAATGTGACAACCCTCCCCCAATTACCTTAAAAAAACCCACAAAAAAACCAAAACCCAACCAAAATAACCATGCAGAAATTCTCTCCTCTGCATGAGATGCATCTCCTCTGTAAGAAGCCTTTGGCTTTCAGACTTTATGGTTTACTTTGGAACTCACAGGTTTCAAATAAGAATTACTAATGGTTCTGTTATCGTTACAAGGCCTGTAAGTCAATGTGTGTTAACCTTGTTGAGGCTTTTGCAACTCAAGAGATAATTTGTCATGCTGTGTTTCTTCTCAGCTAGGTTGCAGCACTCATTTTAATTGCAGAGCTGAGAAACTTCCCTGCAAAGTTCTACTTCTTAGCAGCACTTGATTCTGCTGTTAATGGCAATCTGAATTTAAAATCTGACTGTGGGTAAATTTCTTTCCACATGTATCAGTGTGTCATACTGTTCTTGGGAAAGGTGGAAATTGCATTTAAATAGTCATTAACTGTAGAATGAGGTTGCTTCTTAATATCACTTGCTGCAAGACTGTCTGGAAGTTCTTCTATTAACAAATCAGAAGATAGCTGAAGTGCTTGATTACTAGAGTTGTGTGAAAGAGCATTACAGTGACCTTTTTTTCAAATGCAATTAGCAATTTTTTTCTGAATTTTCATTACATCACCTTTGCTACAACGATAAAAAATGCATCTGATAGAAGCCTGTGCCTTTATCTGGGGAGGTATTTAAACTTGTCTGTAATTGTAAGTACATGAATAGTACATTAAATTCAGTTGGATTCTGCGGTGTGCTTCATTAGATGTCACACTTGTAACATGTTTGTGGGAGATAATAAACTTCCTTCTCATCATGTTTGTTAGGAAGATAAGTTTTCTATAATGGTAGCATGAAGAGTCTTCTAAGTCTCTCCCTGGTGTGTCCTGCCTTGAGAGTTTGAACTTCTTTGGCATAACCTTTTCTTTCATGTTGATCAAACTTCTTTTTGAAGGGAAGTTGAGGAAAAACTCAATTTATGCTTACTTCAAAGATACCAGAGCTATAACAGTGTTTTGAGTGAAGCAGCGTTATCTTTCCATACTTGGCAGGATAACAGCTTTTTAGTACAGCACTGAAGAGTACTATTCTGGAATAAATTACCTTTGAAAAGATTGCAGAGTAATAATAAACTGAAATCTCAGAGTATTGTGGTCATGTAAAGAGTGTGGCTGCATATAGAAAGATTACAGAATGGGAATAGAAGGTATTATCATCTCACAAATACAACCTTATTAAGAACATTGTTGAAATAATTTGCCTGGTATTTCTGTCAATGCTTTTAAAAAAAGACTATGGAAAATATTCAGGAAAGGCTTGATTCTGTCTTGCAGTCAGTCTCCTTAGTCGTGTTGAGGAGAAGGTTAACAAGCAACTTGAATCGGTTTATATTTGCCTACACAGGAGAGATTTCTGATGGACAGTTTTTTAATGTAAAAAGCTTTAAGCTCGGTGGTTTGAATGATTGAACAAATTCAGATAGGAAATAAGTTGCAATTGTTAAATAGGGCAATTAATCATTGAAACAATTTACCTAGGATCTGGAGAATTCTGTCCTCCTATGAAAACTCTCTAGAAGAGTTCCTCACAGATAAACTAGATGTTACACAGTTGATGGAAAAATTGATACGATTTTACTTAGCTTGTTATGCAAGAGATGGAAGTAGATGAGGATGATGGTGTCCACAAGAGCCCACATCATTTGAAATTCATGGGAATAAAGCATGTGATTAGATGGAAAGTAATTAGATGCTACAAGTAATGTGAATTTGTTGGGCACTTTTCATCCTGTGATCAGCACTATGTTGCATGGGGGCTAGTAGTTCTAAACTGGGGTTAGGCTTGATTGGAGAGTGCTAGGATCTCAGGCGCTGCAATTCTGAGAGATCATGGACTCACTAGGTGGTCCTAAATAGCACAAATGTTTTTCCACATTGAGCACCCAGTGTGTGCATAGCTACCCATAAAGGTGGTGATTTTTTTTATTTTTTATTTTTTTTTTAATGAAGAATCAGATGTGCAGACCTTACTGCCCAGCCAGCACTTCAGAAAACTTGGATAAAAAATGTTTTGGTGTCTGTAGCCCTTCCTAAGATTCATCCATCAAATTTGAACTCATCCAAAAGCCTTACTACACATCTGTGTCTCAAATATTGTGAGGGGTAAGGCATGTGTGCAGAACTTACTTGGCTCCTTTAAAGCAAAATTACTATTTTTTTCCCCCTAAAGGTTCATTTAAGCTCATGCCAATTCTATGTACAGAGGTTTTTTGAATACTACCAAAGGCATGTCTGTGGTAATGCTGCTTGTGAGATGTTTCCATCTGGAGGGGTGCTGAACAGTTGCCATGGAATTAGTTAGAATTCACAGAAAGCCATCCACTGCACCTCTGTAAATATTCATGGGTCAAGGCTTTGCCAAGGCTGAAATACAAAAGTATAGATGTTGTTGTTGTGTTCTTAATTACAGTTCTTCCCGCTTTTAATTCATACACAAATTGCAAGTTTTAAGCAAAATGTGTAATTGGTACAATAGTTAAATTATGCTGCTATCAAAAATAAAAAACATGTGAAGTGTAGCAGTGTCTCCAGCCAGCTGCCACGGATAGTGGATACAGTCAAAGTCAGCAGCATTCTCACCTGCCATATAGAAATTGGTTGTGACGGGGTTGATTGGTTTGTCCTTTCCCCTGGTTCTGTATTCTTACAGTTTTTGAAAGACAGTGTTATCTGAAAATAAGCTTAATAATAAGGAAGTGTTTCAGAAATGGTTAGGATCATCCAGACTCTGCATATTAAATACCAAGTTGGAAAAGTTGTGTGTTTTTTTTCCTATGTGGCATTTCGTTCTTATTTAGCGAATGCTGAGTGCTTTTTTCTGGTGGCAATTTTACTTCTGTTTAAACTCTTATTTCGAGGTACTTCTCTTGAATTTCTGGCCTCAAGCTTTGAAATGACTGGCTGGGCAGATGAGGTGTAGGGGGTCTGTTTCTAGGCTATTCTAATAAATGTTTTTATGAATTAGTTAATAGGCATTTTACATGATTTCCATTTATCTGCTGTAACTTGGAAGTAAAAGAGAGGCTGTCCACTAAACTTCCATAACTGAGGAGATTATGCCTCTACTGTACAGTTCAGATACAGTAGTGTATGTTTGAACTGTTTCATTTAATTTGTGTCACCTCTGTCCCCATTCCAGGTACAGGATAAGTTTCGTTTGGACCTGTCTGATGAAGAAGCTGTTCATTATATGCAGAGTCTAATTGATGAAAGTGTCCATGCCCTCTTTGCTGCTGTGGTGGAGCAGATACACAAGTTTGCACAGGTGAGACGTCTTCTCAGTCAGTTGTCTCAGTGAAAGCTGAGTAAGGTTGTGAGTGTTCCAGACTTCAACTTCATTTTTTACGATGCTTTAGTTCATTTTCCAACAAATAAAAATTATGTTCCTACTGCCAGGACTGATGAGAAAGTTCTTAGTGGTCCTAGAAAATTCTTCAAATCACTTTATCAAACATGCTAAATAGGATGTAACTGGTTGTAGTACCAAGGGTAAGAACTGCAAATTTGATACCTGAAGTTCTGAGGAAGCATCCAAAACGTCCTTAACTTTTATTCCCAACTAGATGAGTGAAGACAAACATTGTTTCTTTCCTACCTTTACTAGACTTAACCATGCATTCTAGCTAGTTATTTTGATCATTAAGAGAAACAGTAGCTTGCACAGAAGGGCAGAAACTCTCTTCTTAACAGCATCCACATCATCTTCTGTCTTGACACTGGGCCTTGGAACATGTTTTTTAGCAGCTATGTGAGCAGTTGTCCATTGTGTCAGAGGCCTCAGCACAGAGATCCTGATAACAATGTTTTTCAGATTTGAGGCTCTAGATGGTGGCTGAGACCCGCAGCTGTGGCACTGGGGATTGGGCTCCTTGCTTTCTAGAGATAGGCAGTGGAGGAATGTCTCCATCACCAAGTTAAGGAGCTGTGGGAGGAGGTCAGAAAACTGCAGTGTATCCAGGCTGACAGGAAAGAGATGACCTTGCAAGACATTGCAAATAGAAGAACCTGAACATCCATCTGTGCTGAAGGAGAAGAAGGATACATTGTGTTTATTGAGTTAGGGAGTGAAGACTCCCAGGATGGTGACAGCTGGGACCATGAGACTTGCAGTGTCAGGAGAGGTAGCACCTGCAGAGTGCATTCAGGGTGATTGGGAGTAGGCAGCATCGATGTACAAAAGGGAAAGCATGCCTGCCTGTGATCAGATAGCTAGCATAGTGGACTGGTTGATGACTGTGAGTATTGTTTCTCTTGACATTTCTGATGCTGTGACACTGCCTTCCCTAATATCATTGTAGACAGACTAGAAAAATGGACGCTGACATGGACTGGAAACTGGTCAGTGTGCCAGGATCATCAGGCTGTTATCAGTGGCAAAAACTCCCATCTGAAGGATGGTCATTTGTGATGTACTCCAAGGGTTGACACTGAAGCCAAGATGCTTATCTTCATTAGTCACAAGGGATAAGGACAAGGCTGAGGTCTTTAATTCCTTCTTTACCTCAGTCTATAGTAGTAAAGATGGTTATTCCCTGAGTACTCATCCTCAGAATGTGGCTGATAGAGAGGGGAAGAATAGCATAATTCCCATGGTTAAGGAGGAAATGATTAGCGACCTTCTTGGCCAGTTAGACACTAACAAGTCAGTGGGAGCTGATGGAATTCACCCAAGGGTGCTGAAAGAGCTGGCAGATGTGCTTGCCAAACCCCTTTCCATCATCTACCAGAAATCCTGGCAGACTGTGGAAGTTCCACTCGACTGGAGCCTGGCAGATGTTGCACCTATATATAAGAACGGCCGGAAGGAGGATCTGGGGAGCTACAGGCCTGTCAGTCTGACCTCAGTCCCAGGGAAGATCATGGAGAGGGTCATCTTGGGAGCCATCATGCTGCACGTGCGTGATGGCCAGGGGATCAGGCCTAGCCAACATGGGTTTACAAAAGGTAGATCCTGTCAAACTAACCTGATCACCTTCTATGACAAGGTGACCCGCTTAATGGACAAGGGGAAGGCTGTGGATGTGTCTACTTGGACTTCAGTAAAGCCTTGGACATGGTTTCTCACAGCATTCTGAGTGAGAAAGTGGCTGCCACTGGCCTGGACAGGTGGACCCTCAGCTGGGTTACAAACTGGCTGGATGGCTGGGCCCAAAGGGTGGTGGTGAATGGAACCAAATCCAGCTGGAGGCCGGTCACGAGTGGCGTCCCCCAGGGCTCAGTCCTGGGTCCAGTCTTGTTCAACATCTTTATCAATGACCTGGATGAAGGGATTGAATGTTCCCTCAGTAAGTTTGCAGAGGACACTGAACTGGGAGGAAGTGTTGATCTGCCTGAGGGTAGGGAGGCTCTTCAGAGGGATCTGAACAGACTGGACCGATGGGCTGAGACCAACTGGATGAAGTTCAACAAGGCCAATTGTAGAGTGCTGCACATGGGACACAACAACCCCATGGAGTGCTACAGGCTTGGGGGAGGTTGGCTGGAGAGCTGTCAGGAAGAGAAGGACCTGGGGGTGTTAGTTGACTGCAGGCTGAGTATGAGCCAGCAGTGTGCCCGGGCAGCCAAGAAGGCCAATGGCATCTTGGCTTCTATCAAAAACAGTGTGGCCAGTAGGTCTAGGGAGGCAATTGTGCCCCTGTACTGGGCATTGGTGAGGCCACACTTTGAGTACTGTGTCCAGTTCTGGGCTCCCCACCATAAGAAGGACATTGAGGGCTTTGAGCAAGTCCAGAGAAGGGCAACCAGGCTGGTGAAGGGGCTGGAGGGCAAATCATATAAGGAACAGCTGAGGGAGCTGGGGGTGTTCAGCCTGGAGAAGAAAAGGCTGAGGGGAGACCTTATCACCACCTTCAACTACCTGACGGGAGGTTGTGGAGAGGTGGGCGATGGTCTCTTCAGTCAGGTGACAGGTGATAGGACAAGGGGAAATGGCATGAAGCTGTGCCAGGGCAGGGTTAGATTGGATATTAGAAAAAAAAAATTACTGAAAGAGTTGTGAGGGCCTGGAACAGGCTGCCCAGGGAGGTGGTTGAGTCACCTTCCCTGGATGTGTTCAAAAAACGGGTAGATGAGGTACTTAGGGATATGGTTTAGCTTAGGATGGGAATGGTTGGACTCGATGATCTTCAGAGGTGTCTTCCAACTTTGTTATTCTATGATTCTGTGATTAATGACCAGGGTGATGGAACAGAGTGCACCTTCAGCAGGTTCTCAGGCACTGCAAAACTAGGTAGAGTAGCTGACACACTAGCAGTGTGTGCCACCAACAATAGGGACCTTGACAGGCTGGAGAGATGAGCCCACATAACCTTTTAATATTCAAAAAAGGAAGTTAAGTTATGAGAAGAGAAGTCTTGGGGAGAGTTTTATCAATGCATATAAATATCTGATGGAAGGGAGTAAGAAGATTGAGTCAGACTCTTTACAGTAGTGCCTGTGACAGGGTAAGAGACAACAGGCAGAAACAGAAAGGCAGGAAACTTCATCTAAATATAAAGAACTTTATTTTTTTCTTTTACTGTGAGGGTGATCAAACTTTGGGGAAGGTTTCCCAGAGAGGTGACATAGTTTCCAACTGTGGAAATACCAAGTCCAACAGAACAATGTTCAGAGAAACCTGTTGCATTTGATCCTGCTTGAGACTAAATGATCTCCAGAGGTCCCATCCACTCTCATGAATTATCTGATACTTGCTGATGGTCTGGACTGGCAGTAAATTATTGTCTCTGGTAGTTTTATTAGCAAAATTTACCCTTGCTTTAGTATGGAGAATGAAATGTTTAACTTAGTGTCTTACTATAAGCAATAAAATCTTTCATTCTTATGTTGAATGAAGCGGTATTCACAAAAGCATTACTTTGAATTTACAATGGTTTTCCCTTCAAGCCATCTAAGATACTTAGCTTGTGTTTATCAAATATTTAAGACATTACACTGTTTACCTTAAGTATTAGGCCTGCGACAAGAAATGGAGTTGAGAGGAAAAATGAAACCAATCTGAAAAGCCAGTCATTGTCCCAGGTTGTTTTTATTGATTCTTTCTTTAAATGACCAATAAATTCTACTAGAAATTTTTATGGCTGTTCATTTTGCTGAGGCTTTTCCAACTAATCTGTTGTTTCCTGCAAAATTATTTTTTATTTTGAAGATTACGCTGTAGTGCAGGGTAAGCAGCAAAAATGTCATTCCCATCTGTGCATCTATTTAATAAAGGTAGTCTCTTAACATGATATGAAAAAATAAGCATAATTATACAAATATGTTGCAAAATCTGATGTCATTCATTATGGGTTACTTTGATCGTAGGATGCAGGATGGTAATTTCATAAAACAAAGAGTAAATTGCCTAGCATCTACATTTGAGTTTAAAAAAAAAACCCAACAAACCATTATAAAAATTCAAGATGAATTTTAAGTACCTCCAGTATGTGTATAGAGCTTTCTTTTAATCACATACTGACACACTTTTTTTTTTTAATTACCTCATTGGTTTTAGGTGACTGCCAAACTCTCCCAGATATTTGTTACTGCATTTGTGAAGTTATATTAGTCAGTTAGAGTTTACAGGTTTGATTGAGAGGACCTTTTCTTTTTCCATTCAGACTTGTTCCTGCTTGACCTTCCTTCAATGCTTGTAAATGCTTTTAAAATCACAGGACAGATTTGTTCAGGATATGTAAAAGTACCCAGGAATTTGAGCCCCAGGCTTCTCGCTCCCAGCAATGGTGTTCTAGGCAGCAAACAGGCTGATACATATAGCAGCAGGCAACAATGGTGTCTTCAATTTGTATTTTGGAAGTTAAGCAGCAAGCCCACAGTGTGTATTGCACTTTGGGTACCAGACAAGCAGATGTGAGAGCCATTAATGCAGGCCTGATCCATTTGTCTCATTTGAAAATTTTTACCTCTCCAGCTGACCGATGCTGGGGTCCAGTGGGGAGACTTCAGGCTCTCTTTCCTGAGGCCCTGAACTCTCCTCATGTGCTGCTGCAGAGTTTGCTACCTCTGTGCTTTTAGCTTTTCTTTCTACTTTTGAGATCAGGTGCATAAAATGAATCACAGAATCGTAGGGGTTGGAAAGGACCTCCAGAGATCATCGGGTCCAACCCCCCTGCCAAAGCAGGGTGTCTAGGACAGGTCGCACAGGTCGGCGTCCATACGGGTCTTGAATAACTCCAGAGAAGGAGACTCCACACCCCATGGGCAGCCTGTCCCAGGGCTCCCTCACCCTCACCATGAAGAAGTTCTTCTGCTCATTGGTGAGGAACTTCCTATGTTCCAACTTGAAGCCATTGCCCCTTGTCCTGTCTCCACAGACCATTGAAAAGAGGCTGGCCATTTCTCCCTGTGTCCCACACTTGAGATTTTTATAAATATTAATAAGATCCCCTCTTAGCCTTCTTTTCTCTAGGCTGAACAGCCCCAGCTCACTCATCCTCTCCTCATAGGGGTGATGCTGTAGTCCTTTAATCATCTTCGTAGCCCTTTGCTGGACTCTCTCCAGGAGATCCCTGTCTTTTTTGTACCAGGGGGCCCAGAACTGGACACAATACTCCAGGTGGGGCCTGACCAGGGCAGAGTAGAGAGGAGGATCAGCTCCTTTGACCTGCTGGACACACTCCTCTTGATACACCCCAGGAACCCATTGGCTCTCTTATCCAGCAGGGCATACTGCTGGCTCATGGCCAACCTGTCATCTACCAGGACCCCCAGGTCCTTCTCCACTGAGTTCTTCTCCAGCAGGTCATCCCCAGCCTGTGCTGATACAAGCGGTTACTCCTTCCCAGGTGCAAGACCCTATACTTGCTTTCATTAAGCCTGTCCTTGCTAGATGGCAGCACAGTGTTCCTGCATGTCAGCCACTCCTCCCATCTGTGTATCATCAGCATACATGCTGAGGGTGGACACTATTACCTCATCAAGGTCATCGACACCAACACCAGTCCCTGGGCAACACTACTAGTCACGGGTCTAGCAAGAGTGTGATCCTTTAAAAGTCTTTAAGGCATCACTTGTTCAATGTAATGATCAGATTCTTCTGCTAGCTTCAGAGTTCAGATTATTGCCCTCATTCAAGTCTATAAACAATTACACTTGTAGGCTTCCCCTGATAAGAATACTCTATGCTTGTAAGTGTGAGGAGGGTATGAAAAGAGCAGTCACAAATGAATTAGCAGTTGACAGGTCTTAAGAATCTTGAGCTCCATTTATATATATGTTTTTTAAAAATTACAAAAATTCCATCAAAATAAAATGTAATTAATATATTTTTATATTATAAGTATGATAGGGACACTTTTTTAGTGATACTTAGTACTTCATTAGTCAGAATCATTATCTTTTCTTTTTTTATCCAAGGCAGTCTTAAGAATTTGGGGCTGGAGTCTTCAGAGCCTGTAAATTGTTGAACAAGTGAACAATTAATACATCATTGAATTTGCTGTAAAGGGGGCAACCCACACAATAGCCAATTGAAGCTTTCAATGTATTCATGTATAACCCTGCACTGAATTGCCAATGGCCTTGCTCTTACAATATTAATAGCAGCTGTCTTAATAAATATATAAATAAACACTACCACTACAAAAGGTATTAGGATACATGCTTGCACAGCAGACTCTGGCCTAATGCTGTACAGTTTTTCATTTGAAATGCCATTCCAGATGTTTGGGGTTGGGGTATTTCCGTTTATTGACAGGTATTTATTCTCTGACTGCCTCCAAAATAGGCCTACTAGGAATCTGTGCTGTCTACTACAGCAGTTAAGAGCTTTTTAATAAGTTTGGTTATTATAGTAACTGTTGTGTATCAGCATTCTACGTGTCACTCTGTAGTAAGTAAAGCTCTTGGATAAAGCAATCTAGATGTTTAGGCATCAGCTTGGTATTATTCTTTTGTAGCACTATTGTAAATTGAGCTCAGTTCAAAGCTGTTATGAAGCTTTTAGTTTAGTTTCTAATGCATCTCTAATCTATTATCTTATCAGATATTTTACAGACCTTTTTATGTAGTACTTATCTCCTTCTTAATGGTGGTAAAAAACCTTGTTGTCTCAAAAGTAAATAAATTTAACATTTAGAATAAGCTAATGGTGTTGTACAATAGTGCTCAAGAAGAGAAAAAGTGCATACTAATTTTAGTTGATGCTAACGAAGAATAGATAACCATTTCTCCCTGAAGAATCGTTTTTATTGTAGCAGCAATATTTATTTCTGCAGAGGAAGGAAACAATCTCCAGATTGAAGTGACTAATTTCACATTCGATTTCCCTTATCAATTGATAAGTCAGTTGTGTTCTGGACCCATGTTAAGCAGTGATTAAAAAAGTGAAAGCTTGGGAGAATGAGGGGTGTCTCACCTAAGACGTGGGTGTACAGTTTGGAGTTGTGTTGATGGTTCGCTGCCCTCTTTTTAGGAGCACATGCAGGTTAAGCTGTAAGTGCTAACATGGCATTAGGATATCTCCAGGCTGTGGTCCCAGTGCTGCTCCATCCCAGAATGTAGCTGTAACTCTTTTCCCTCAGGACAGGGTTTCTGTTTTTCTCCTGTCGGATGCCCAAATAAAATAGGGAAAACGTACCAGTAGGATTGTGTACAGTAGATGAAACCATTTTTCAAGGGGAAGGTATAGTTGTTTTCCAAGCTGTTTGTTTTCCTGAAGGATTGTGGAAATTGCCTGCCTTTAGGCATTCTACCACTTTTTTAAACCCAGACTTCAATTTACGCATAACCTCTGTTACCTGAGAGTAAACCAGGTTGAATAAATGCTATGTGTTGTTTTTGTTTGCTTGTTCTTTCAGTATTGGAGAAAATAAGCCTACCAGTGACAGAAGGAAGCAAATGCTCAAGAAAAGAGACTTTCTCAAGCCCTTCTGGAGTTCGTCAGTTTCGGAAGGCAAAAGCCTCATGTTTGGTAGCATGGAGGATTTACAGCTCAGGGTGTAGAGAAGCTTTTTGAGTGTCTGTTCTTTGAAGGTTAAAAAACAACTTTTTTTAAATGATTGGTTGTATTATCCTTTAGGCTCAGATACTAAAGGCTTCTCTTTTTAATGAATACATTTGAGCCTCAAAGGCTGAAGTAAGTAACTTCCTCCCAAGCCAAAGATAACTGGAAGAGGCTGGATTTGATGGTAAATTCTTCTACCTGTTAATATATTTTTCTTATTTAAAACTAGAAATCATTGGTGTGCTGCACATGTACTGTACAAAGGAAGGGCAGTGAGGCTACAGTCCCTTGGTGCCAAAAAAACCACAAAATTATGGCAACCTCCCCTCTTCCCTTCCCACCGACTTTGCTCTTTGAGCAGGTTTTAAATATAACTCATATGATCCATTATTTCCCACCTTAGGCAATGTTATCCTTTAGAAAGGACAATCATTTCTCCCCTGCTTCCAGAAATGTTTGTAAGTGCTGATAAGTTAGCCAGCTGTAGGCAGCCAATTAAATCATCACTAACAGGCTCACCAACCGGAATGCCCAGTGAGCAGTTCAGTATTTCACACTTTAACTTGAATGTTTTCTGTACAGTGATTATATATTCTTCATTCTAATAAACTCTTTGTTGTATTAGTCGTGAGGTGTTCTGTTTTGTCTTTCTCATCTCACCTGCTGAGACGTGGCATACGGGAGGATTACCTTCATAACTCCTTTGCTGTTGGCAAGGATTTTCACTCCTCGGTTCGCTTGATGCTGGAATAAGGCCACTCGTAAAATGACTTTTGTGCCACATGTTGAGTTCATAATTAATCTGTTTTGAATGATCAACAATGTAATTAGCTCTTCACAAATGTGTGGAGCTCTTCAAAGGGTGCTCTTACAGTCCTGGTTTGGGTTTTTTTTTAATAATAATTTAAGCTGGGAAGAAATCCCTCCCAATTATAAAGATAAGAAGGACTGATTTGAATCTGATGACTGATACTTCTGAGTCAGTCTTGCTTTGTGCTTCTTTCACTAGCAAACACCAGAAGAGCTTTGATGGAGGAAAATGCACTAGGGCTGTCATGGGCCCTTTGTAATTTAAGCATTTTACCTAAATTTGCTAGTTAAGAACAACATTGGTTCAGGCCCTCTTCCCCTCTATGTGTGAACTAGAGGAACTGCATTGCCTGAGTTACTTAGTCCTTGTGGTAGCTGGCAAAACACAGTGCTACAGAGAAACCACAGTAGTATCTTTTAGCTCTAGTTCACTCCTCTTCAGAGAAGTAATAATTACCATTTCCTGGTGGGCTGTTTTTGGTTTTCCTCTGGCAGAAATACATTACTTTGCTACTGCCTGCATTTCATATGAACTCCTTCCACATACAGTAGTGTGTCGTATCTTCTAAGGATATTTCTGAGAGCATGGACATTTCAGACATTCAGAGACAATTCTGAAAAGAAACCCAAAAAAACCCTAATTTTGAGGTGCATACTATGTGCACACACAACTTTGATTTGTAAGATGTTGCCACGCATTCTGTAAGATGTTGGCTGCATTCTTAACTCCTGTTCACCAGCACTTTGCGTGGTATATATTCTAGTATTTTTCTTAGAGTTTCTTTGAAGAAATCTTCTTCCTTTTCCCCTTGCCCATGACTAATTATGAAGACAAAATTAGTTGTGGGCAATGACATAAGTCACTGCAGTAGCTGAACAGACCAACAAAGGACTTGTGTTATGAACCCAAAAGACGTTGTCAACCTGATCCTCTGTTGAATGGAACTTTTATAAACATGAATTAATACATGGTTGTTTGATATATTTTGTGCTTTAAAATGAATTTAATAGCCTGTTCATACACTGGATTATGCAACAGCCTATTAAAACAATACACTAATTCATAAATGTTAGCATGTTATTTGTATGGAATCTGAGTATGACAGGTAAGGCTTAGCTAGCCCCTGACCTCACTGTAAATCACTGACCACTTTATGAACTATGAACCTCAAGCACAAGGATGGAAAATTTTGCTCGAGTCAGTGGATTATAATCTGAACATCATATTAATCTGTGGTTTTGTTTTTTGAGTGGCCCTGTGTATTTCAGTGTGTCCTGCAAATAATTTTGTAGAACATGTACCAGCTGAGTGCTGAAAAACTGGATATGTTTCTCTCCAACTAGTGATTTTTTTGGGGGGATGAGCTGCATATTCTGTTCCTAGCTCCTGTGAAGCATTACAGCATGAAGAACAGGACAGCAGCAAGACTGCTAGAACATACTTGATGTAAGTAAAACCATTACTTTAAGTATTGTCTTCTGAATACTTTGAAAGTCATTCTTAGAACTCCACACATCAATGGAATTTTTTTTTTGAAATCTTAATACACAAATTCTGACTTTATTTTGTAAATCTAATGGCTCTTAAAGCATTTCAAGCAGCATCGCCTTTTGAAATAAAAGCCAAAGCTATGGGGCAAATAAACTGGTTTACTTTCAGTGAAGTGGTTTCTTCTTTGTATGTTGGTCTGAAGGTTTGACTAGTGGGAGTAAGACTGTTCAATGGGTTATCTGTCACAGTTCGGTATCTCTGTGAGTATACTGTGTATCTGTCTCTTCTGAATCCCTTGAGGAACTGCTACCAATTTTGACTTGAGGAGTAAAAATCGTAAAGGTAAAATTCCTACGTTTTTCACAAATCATATAATCACAGACCAGTTTCAAACATCATCTAGTTCCACTCCCTGCCATGGGCAGGGACATCTTCACTAGACCAGGGTGCTCAAAGCCCCATCCAACCCAGCCCTGAACCCTGCCAGGGATCCAGGGGCAGCCCCAGCTTCTGTGAGCACCCCGTGCCAGAAGCCTCACCACCCGCACGGGGAAGGATTTCTTCCCAAGACCTAATCCGAATCTAACCTCTTTTAGTTTATACCCATTACCCCAAATCCTATTACTACACTTGCTGATAAACAGTCCTCACACTCCATCTTTCCTATACATCCCATTTAGGTATTAGCAGGCTGCTATAAAGTCTCTCTGGACCCTTTTCTTCTCTAGGCTGAATAAGCCCATCAGCCTGTCTTCACAGGAGAGGTGCTCCAGAACTCTGATCATCTTCATGACCTCCTCTGGACTCACTCCAACAGTTCCATATCTTTCTTATACTGCCGACCCCAGAGCTGGACACAGTACTGCAGGTAGGGTCTCACTAGAGAAGAGCAGAGGGGCTGATAATGAACTTTGCATCAACCAACACCCCGAAGTCCTTTTCAGGGCTACTCTCAAACCATTCTCTACCCAGCCTCCAGCTGTGCTTGGGTTTGCTTGGACTGATGCACAGGACCTTGTGCTTGACCTTGTTGAACTTCATGCATTGTGCCCACCTCTCAAGCCTGTGCAGGCCCCCGTGGATGGCATCCTCTGTCACCACACAGCTTGGAGTCCCTGGCAACCTTGCTGAAGGGGCATTCAATCCCACTGTCCATGTCTCTGACAAAGATGTTAAACAGTGCCGGTCCCAGTACTGATCCCTGAGGAAAGCCACTTGTAGATCCCCACTCAGAGGAAGGTCCCCAGGGAGTGTCAGGCAGCAGTTTCACCCTGCACATGCATTTGTGTATAGGTGTATGCAGGGGGTACCAACACACCCGAGATTGCATGCGAGGCTGTGAGCTCCATCATCTGTATTTGAGCATGGTGCAGTCGTTCATGGGAAACTACAGTTGTGTCACAGTAACTTGTCAAAAATCATCCTGTTAAGTCCTGTTCCTCCAGGAAACGTAACAGAGAATAAGAAACAGAACAGTGAAATAAATCATTTTGCCATAGGCTTATTTTACCCAGCAGTTGTATTTTGTATAACTAGAGATAAGAAGTACCACAAAGACAGCTTGTGGGTGCCTTCCTTGCCTTTCAACATCCATCTTGTTTTCAGCCTGATTTTATTTTCTTCCAGAATTTCTGGTCATCATTCTGTTGGGATTGAGGGTGAGAGAAGCAAAATAAATTGTTCCATCACTTACTTGTTTTTATTCTCCCATACCTATACACTGTCATTGGTTCTTTCACACTGCCAGTGCTTCCGGAGCAGAAAGTAGCCAAGTTGTCTTTTGCCAGAACAGTTTGGGAGGGGGAGGAGGAGGGGGAAGGAGAGGAATGGGCTCTTTGCTCTAATATGAAAGTCATATATCCTTTTGGCAAGAAATGTCCCTGTTGTTACAGGCAGTTACCTGGCTTCCTTCTTCCTTTGTGCAATCTAAAATAAAAAGCACTTTTTGCAAGGCCTTGGGGGAATAATGTCTTTGGAAAAGGAAATCTTAACACCCCCTTTCAGAGCGAGGGTAGCAGCAAAGAGAGGTAGTATTGCTGCCCTTTGTAGTCAGCAGGTTTTACTCACAGGCCAGCATCATCAGTGGATGGCAAAATACCGTGGTAGTTATGAAGTATCTGAAGTGTGGACATTTAAGGAGTCGTAAGGGAGTCATCGAAAACAGATTGCAGGTGGATTGTGTTGCAATAGATTTCTGTCACCTCTTCAGCTGATGTGATGACTCTGTAACACTGAAGCTGCTTGAAGTTGAACATGCTGTCCTCATGCCCTACCAAGCATCTATGGTTTAGAAGGGGCTTTGCCAGGGAGGGGAAGAAATTTCCCTTTGGAGGGGAAGAGACATAAACCCCCATTGTTCCCAAGGTATCAAGCAGTTCCCCTGCATGGGTTCAAAGCTGAAATGGCAGAAGCATTGCTTGGAGAGGAAAACATCACTCATCAACACACAGACATTAATCAGTTAAACTGAGGAGGGAGGGGGTAATCCTTCCTAAAGTGGATTAAGTTATACCACAGGGAGGTACTTAAATTCTGAATAAAACCTCTCCACAATTAGATGTTTTGCAAAATTTAACAGAGACACTTTGAATTCCTTCCCTTGACAGAAATCTGTTTGTCCTAATTTTCTCCCCATCCCCCTCATCAGTGGTGAGAGATCAGAAGATGGTGGTTTTACAGACTTACTCTAGGGAGTGGGTTCAATTCATACATAAACTACAGTTCAGGGCAAGTGAAGTGATGTGGAGGGAGGGCTGAGCAAGTGTGGGGACTCTGGGCAACTCTGGGGTCAGTTCTTCAGCTTGCTTCAGCCTGTAGTCCTCACAGTCCTCCTGGCACTTTCCCCATTGTGATGGGTGCTTACACATTAATTGGAATAGGTAATGGGTAAATTGTGCAGATGCACATTCCACAGTGTTGACAGCTTAGTCTGTCCTTGATCTGTAAAACAGGAGAATGTTGTGCACAGTCCTTTCTGCAGCATGTATTTTTTTTTTTCACAGGGAATCAGATTGAAGAGTTAATTGTAACCAAAGGCTTTTCTCTCCCATGTCTGTTTAATATAACATCTCTCACTGATTAGACACTGAAGAACCCATATTGTGAAAGGAAAATGGCTTTTTTTTTCTTAATATATATAATAGGTTTCTTTTCTGGCACAGTCATATAAACAGCTTTCTAGCTGAGAAGATGGGGAGTAATTAGGGAAAATCTCTGCTTTTAACAAACCATTCGCAAACTACTCTTTGAACTTTAGGTGGAATAACAAGCTCTGTGCCTGTATGCAGGTGTAGAGAGGTGCCTGCTTATCTTGCTTCACTGATGGTGTAACACCCTGTGACAAGGGCACTGTGTCCCCAGGACAGGGACAGAGTATTTTTTCTCTGTTAAATACTGGATGGTTTGGGGTTTGGTTTTTTTTCCCATTATCTGGTGATGTCAGCTGTCCTCATTCAGTTCACTCAGCTGCCCCTTACTTTTCTAATGCTCTGTCATCGCCAGCAGACCTAGCAGGGAGAGATCTCTCATGAAAGCACAGCCAGTTTAGCAGCAGTGCCTATTCCCTGAGGTAGGCAGCTTCCATTTCAGCTTAAACTTTAGCTTGCTTTCCCCTTTGGCTGTCCCTGCTGGGAGCCATTCTTGTGTGGATAACTGCTTCACTTCTGACAACTTGGGTCTGATCATGCAGCGACTGGCTCCCTTTTCTGGCCCAGCAGAGGTGAAGGAGAGGTGGCTGATGCTGTCATCATTATCTGATTCATTCACCAACCTCAAGGATGAGGACAGCAGCATGCGTGGCAGGAAGCCCTTTAAGGAGTCATTCAGCTGAGATTTCTGACCAGATTCTACCCAGGCAGCGTGACGCTGGAAGTTAATTCAGTTTCTTTTTCCAAGAGGAAGCGCAGCAACAGAGCCTGGGATAAGAGATGAGGTTGTTTTAAAAATTAAATACATTGTAGAGAGCTGGCTAGCTGTTATGGTTTTGCCCCAGCAGAGAGCCAGGCACCATGCGTGTGCTCTGAGAGGGAGTGGAGGCAGGGAAATTGGGGAAGGGAGGGAAAAGAAAACCAGAAAAAAACAAAACCTCCTGTGTTGGAATAAGGATAGTTTACTGGGACAGCAGAGAGATAGATAAAATAATAGGATTTTATAGCAAAATATATGAAACTGGTGATAACACAAAGCAGTTTCTCACTGAACCGCAGAACTCGGGCCGTACAGCTCAGAGCTGTTCCAAATACGGACTGTCCCCAGAACCATGTGTCCTGGAGCTGAGTGCTCCTCCCTGCACCAACCCCGCTTTGTGCTGAGCATGATGTAACTGGTATGGAATACCCTCCTGGAGCAGTTTGGGTCACCTGTTCTCGCTGTGTCCCCACCCAGCTCCCTGGGTACCCCACACCTTCTCATCAGCAGGGCAACATGAACAACTGAAAAGGCCTCGACTGCTTGGCAACAGCTAAAACATCCCCGTGTTACCAGCACTGCTCCCATCCTGACTCCTAAACATGGCTTTACACCAGCTGCTAGAAAGAAATCAACTCTCTGAAACCAGGACGTTATCACAAGAGCTGTCCTTGTTGAAATGCTGAATGGTGGGGAAGAAATAGTCTGGTCATGTATTTGGAAGGTGTTTTGTTCACACAATTTACTAAAACCCGTGGGTGGTATCTTTTCAAGGATGTTGGACCATATTGCATTTATCTTTTCCAATTTGCAAACAACATGCAAATAACAAGGTGTTGAGCAGCGCCTTCCTTTGCGAAGGAGATGACAGGTCTTCGCTCCCACTCTGCTTCTAACTTGACAGATGCTCCTTTGAAATAATAGCTGAGAGACTCGGTGTGACAGTCCCGGCTGCGGCTTTTGTTGTCCGTTGGCCTTGAAGATTTCTCACTTTTTGAACTCCCATTTTCCCTCCCAGCTCTGTAAACTCAGCGGTGCAGGACACGTTTTTAACTTGTCTCACACAAGAAGTGCCGTAGCTCGGGGCTTCCATTTCAGATGGATCTGAGAGGTGCCATTATAACCTGCCAAAATAGCGGCGTGTTGTGATGGCATTTTGCATTCAGCCTTGGTTTGTTGGCTTGTATTTGCTCCATACGTTGAAGAGTTGAAAGATGCCTGGAGAAATGTACTTGCTGGAACTCCTGTTCCTGTCAAACAGTGTTCTGCCGGTTCTCTGCGTCCTTCTGTCTTAGAAAGCCGCAGTAAAAATAGGGAGAACGAAAGCGTTTCTTTGCTTTCATTAACTGATCCTTAAGCTCAGCACATGCAAAAAGAAAGCTCAACTGCAGTAACAGCAAAATGAGATGATCAGATTTTCAGCTTAAGCAAGCAATAGCCACAAGACACATTGTTGGGCCATTTTGTCAGGGTCCAGGTTTTCTGCACCCGCATCACCCGTCTTAATAGTTACTCGATCCTGATATCATGTCCTGATAAATTATTTTACTCAGTGAAGAGATACATCCAGAAGGAGAGCTGTACGGGTTTTTTTCTAGTTTAGCACCATATGGATAGTAAATGAGCCTGTACAATAACAATTGAGAATTACAAGCTCCAAGGTTTATTTTCTTATTTACAGTTAAAGTTACAGAACAAGCAAGAAGAACCGACGCTTTTAAGACTTGTAGATCAGCATAAATCAGGACACCCACAGTTCAGTCTCCATTATGTGTGTATACAAAAGGCTTGCTTAGCATATGCTTTTCTACTCTCTCATCCTTTTGTTGCCCATGTTAATATCCCTGGTTGTACCTACTAATGCTCCTCCACGGTGGTTTTAGTGTGGAACCTTCTGTGCATCCACAGAGCTGGTTTTCTTTGTTAATCGGGTTCTTCGTACTGAGTGTCAGGGTCACAGCTTGCCATCTTTCAGATGTGGTGTGGGTACTAGGTCAAAGGCAAGCATGGGTGTGGTGGGGGGACTACCAGCTATCCTCATTTTCTGTAGGTGCAGAGTGTTGGCCTTGGACTAGGTTATCTCTGAAGGTGACTACAGTTTACACAGTGCCCTGTGCTGCAATACCAGAACATGAAAAAGGAATGTGGGACCATTTACTGGCACAGAATTGGGGTATAAATCCTACTACTGTAAACCTTCCAGGAGTACACATGTTCCAATACTGTAGTTTAACAGTATCGACAGGATACTCCTCAGGATTCTCTCCTCAGCCCTTGGATAGCTGTTGAATAATCTTTCCCTTCCCGTAGTCCTGCCAGGCAAGCAGGTAAGGATCATCAGCCTTACTTTTATATTGTGATATTTGGATTGCAGATTAGGATTTCTAAAGGAAGTTTGTTTAAGGTAGGTCCCAGATGTAACCAGTATCCTCCTGAACTCTGCCTATTGCTCCAGAAGAGAATGGGTTATCACTATTCCCAGATTGAGGCAGGTTATCCTGCCCCTCTACTCTGCCTCATCTGGAATATTGTGTGCAGTGTTGGGTTCCCCTGTTCAAGAAGGGCAGAGAGCTACTGGGGAGGCTACAAAAAAGGTTATAAAAATGATTAGGGAACTAGAACATCTCTCTTACGGAAAGAGGCTGAGGTACATGGGACTTTTAGCCTAGAGGAAAGGCTGGGAGTGCTCTCATCAGTACTTACAAATACTTGATGGACAGGGTGAAGATGATGGGTTCAGTCTCTTTTCAGGGGTACCCAGTAATGAGAGGCCATGGACATAAGCTTTAATATGGGAAGTTCCACTTAAACATGAAGAGGAAATTCTTTACTATGAGTGTGGCAGAGCACTGGGACAGGCTGCCCAGAGAGGCCGCGGAGCCCTGGCTCCGTCCTCCTGACTCTCGACCTTCACATATTTATAGACATTAATAAGGTCACCCCTCAGTCTCCTCCAGGCTAAAGAGGCCCAGTTCCCTCAGTCTTTCCTCATAAGGAAGGGGTTCCACTCCATCATCTCAGTGATCCTGCGCTGGGCTCTTTCAAGGTGTTTTATCTCCTTGAACTGTCCACAACTGAACACACTATTCCAGGTGGGGTCTCATCAGGACAGAGTAGAGGGGAAAGAGAACCTCTCTCAACCTACTAACCACTTTCAACCAATTGTTAAATCTCATTAAACTTCTCCCTGCCCAGCTCTCCAGCCTGTCTAATTACTCTGTGAAGTTTGGGTAATTTTAAGGAAGTCTGAGGTCATACTAGTAGGTAGAGGCACTAGACCATCTCTTTCTCTAATAGGATGTCACAGGTATTGGCATGCAGACATAATTGTCACATAATTGTTACTCTCTGAGCAGTGGAATCATCAGATGTGGATTAAGTGTGCATCCAGATCACACTTAGCCTTTAATTTGTTTGTGTGGTCACACACTTGTTTTCTGAGAGGAGCCCTAGATACAAGAATGGTCGGTGAAAGGGCAAATCTTGTCATGTGTTTAACCTGTCTGTTACCTGGAAAAGAGAGGTGGTGGATGCCCCATTCCTGGGGGTGTTCAAGGCCAGGTTGGATGGGGTCCTGGGCAACCTTGTGTAGATCCAGGCCTGGAGGTTGGTGGCCCCCGCCTGTGATCCTTGATTCTATGATTCTGTGATCACAGAATCACAGAATTACAAAGTTGGAAAGACCTTTACGATCATCAAGTCCAACCGTTCCTGTCCTGTGCTAAACCACGATCCTGAATGTTTCCAGGGATGGGGCACCATTCCCATGAGCCTGACTTCTGCAGGAGTTCAGAGCTTCACATGCAGTAACGCACTGAGTACAGCCCCATCAGGCCCCACCCAGACACTCTTCCCACATCTAGTTGTCCACAGCTAGAATGATGCAAAGGAGACCTCTGCCTCCCAGAAGCATAGGAAATGCTGGTGTCCCCTAAATTTATTAGTGGGTGATGTTGCAGTAGAGTGTGACAGCTTTCTGGAAGTGCCATCTTCTCAGACACTGGAGCAGAGTCAAATGTATTTCACACAAGGAGGCACATTAACCAAGCTTAAATCACAGAGTAATTACACTGCCCTAGGAAATGAACTAGCTGTTCTGCTATGCCCAGCCTTGGCCTCTAAATCTCCGTGTAGCATACAACTGCTGTGGTAGCTAAGCTCCACTCGTGTTTGCTCTGATCTTTGTTTTTTACCTGCTTCCAGGTTTTTGCCAAGCTTAAAATAACAAATGTGTTCAGGTCCTGGTGGTGGAGAGATGCCAGGTGAAGCATAAACCATTAACTTCTGCAAGGTGGAGATTCACGTGAATCGGGTGAAGCTGAACATAGATTTGTACTGGTGCTGCAGTTTCCAACTGTCTCATGAGGATTTTATTGATTATCCCCCTCCTATTTTGTGTAATTCCATAAAATTCAGTGTAATTGAGGGTGGGAGGAGGCTACTCTTCTTTTTGTTCTTCCCAATCAAAGTAAGAAAGGAGCTTTACTTGAATTTGAAATCATTACAGTGAATTTCTGCTGGCATAATAAAGGACTTGTGCACCAGAGATGTCATCCCAGCTGTTTGCCATTTCATGTGTATGAACGATTTATCCAGTCTCCTTTAAATCCTATATATCTGGCACCAGGAATCCAAGTGGTTCTTATTTCATCTGTTGCATCCATCTGTGTTGTCTTCTCTTGACCTTTTAAATTTGTAAGCTCTTCTGAGCAAGAATTATATCATTATGTTTGCACAGCGATTTCACCATCGGTCTAGAATCTCTGAGCATTCCTATAATACAAATAATTATGGAAGAAACCAGCAATCCAAGTGCAAATGAAAAGCCATATGTAAATAACATAGCAGGATCTTTAGAGTTAAATTAACTGTAAAATGAGAGAGGACACTAGATAGCTGCCTAGAAGGCAGGAGAAGCTCTCTAAAGAAATGTATTCCTTCAACTCACACATTTTCACTTTGGTCAACCTGAAAATATCAGAAGAAAATGAGGGGTTTGTTTTCTAAAGCAAAGTGAGAAGAAATGTTGACTATTGTTAAACCAAACAAGTTGTTCCTCTCACATCTTCTCACTCCTTTCTCTGGCTTCAAAAAGCTGCCAATTGTTGCTTTTTGTGTTTGGTTCTTTTTGTTTGGTTTGCTTTGCTTTGCTTTGCTTTGTGTTTTTTTTTTTTTTGCTTTTTTGCTCTTTCATATAATCACAGACTGGTTGGGGTCGGAAGGAACCTCAAACCTGCCATGGGCAGGGACACTCTCCACCAGTCCAGGGTGCCCAAAGTCCCATTCAACCTGGCCTTAAGCATTGCCAGGGACCCAGAGGCAGCCACAGCAACCTGTGGGCATCTTGTGCCAGGGCCTCCCTAACCTGACAGGGAAAGATTTCCTCTTAATATCTAAATCCTCCCTCATTCAGCTTAAGACCATCACTCCCTGTGCAGTCCCTCCCTGCCCTTGCAACCAGTCCCTCTTCATCTTCCCTATAGCCCCTTCAGGTACTGGAAGGCTGCTCTGAGGTCTCCCTGGAACCTTCTTTTTTTCAGGCTTAACAAGCCCCATTCTCTCAGCCTGTCTTCTTCATAGCAGCGGAACTCCAGCCCTCTAATCAGCTGTGGCTTCAGCCCCAGGTGAGTTTGAAGTCCTTCTCATCCTTTTGGAATGAAGTCCTAAAACAGTCCAAGTTTTACCTTACTCACAGGAGGACATGCCTCTTCTGCCTCTTAAACAGCCATTTCTGATCAAATCCATGGGGTTCTGCATACATTAATCTGCATGTCAGAAGTTGAACAGGACCATATTGGAAACGTGAAGAGGAAGAAACCAAAGCAAAGGTTCACAATAAAGCACTTGTATAGGTCTTGTATAGGAAGATCCAGATACTTCAGCATACTGCATAGCTCCAGGCCTGCAGTCATAGCTCACAGTAGCCAATGTGGCTTTGAAAATCAAGTTACCTAGCTGAAGTAGGTAGTGAGTGGACGTTCTCCTTCCTGCGCTGTTTCTTCAGACCTTGGAGGGTCTCGGTCTAAAATGGTGCCCACAATGTTGATAGAGGCGTCTGAATTCTTCTGCCCTTGCATGGACCAGCTTGTGTGTGCAGAAGGCAGTCCTGCCAGCTGTGCTTCAACACAGCAAAAAGAAAATCACAGGTAGGATCAATACATTTCTTCAGGGTTCCATCTTTACCCATCACTTTCATCCTTCTTTGGTGACTTTTCAATCACTTTCATGCTTCCCCCCCCCATTTTCTGCTTTTGTGCTTTCCCCATAGGAAAATAATTGTAAGGGGGCAAAAATGCTAATGCAAAATAAATTCTCTTTTCAGTTTTTGTTTAAGAAAGCAAAGCAAAACCTGAAGGGAAAATAGGGGGACGCCTTTGAAAGTCATTCTAGTAATAATAGTACCATAAGGAAAAGTTGGCATTATACAACCCCATCTGTTAAAAGGCTTTTTCAGGAAAGAGATCTCAGAGTCCTAATGCACAGTTTTAGGAAAACATCTTTTCATGCTCAGTAGCAGTCAAAGAGCAACTGAACATTAGGATTTGTTAGAAAAGGAATAGAGGACATACAGAAAACATCCTCATGCCATTGTGTGTGCATGTGCATCTGCTCACTGAAAGCATGCAAAGCTACGTATGTCCCTGTGGTGATTTGACCCTGGCTGGAGGCCAGATGCCCACCAAAGCCACTCTATCACTCCCTTTTTCAGCTGGACAGGGGAGAAAATATCTATTGAGAGGCTTAGGAGTCAAGATAAGGACAGGGCGAGATCATTCTGCAATCAGTGTCACAGGCAAAACACACTCAACACAGAATAAAGGAAAGAAAACTCTCTAATTTGTTACACTACACTGCACACCCAGTGACACCAGGGTCAGGTAATGAGAAGTGCAGCCAGATCTTAAAGCACCTCCCCCCACCCCGCCCTTCTTAGCAGATGTCACTTTAGTCAGGATTTTGCTCCCTTTTTCCCCCTATTGTGGCACGGGGAGGGGCAGGGACTGGGGATATGGGGGGTTCAGGCAGTTACTCACAAGTTGTTTTCCTTCTTAGCTGGGGGAGTCCTTCCTCACACCCTTCCCCTGCTGCGCCATGGGGTCCCACCCATGGCAGACAGTCCTCCATGGGCTTCTCCAACATGAGACCTTTCCCATGGGGCTTCAGCTCTTCCCCAGCATGGGTCACTGCTCTGGGTGCAGTCATAAATCACGGAATGTCTCTCAGTCTCTCAGGCCCAGACTGCTCCAGCCTGGTCCTCCCCAGAGTCACAAGCCTCCCCAGCAAACCTCCTCCAGCATTAGTCAGTCTCTCCACAGGCTGCATAACCTGTTAGGAGCTTGTTCCACCGTGGGCTTCCCACAGGGTCACAGCATCCTTCAGCTGTCTCCACCTGCTCTGATGTGGGGTCCTTCAGGGGCTGTGTATAGGATCTCTGCTCCCTCTCGTCACTGATGGGCTGCAGGGGGACAGCCTGCTTCACTATGGCCTTCTCCAGAGGCTGCAGGGGAATCTCATCTCCAGTGCCTGGGGCTTCCCCTCCCACCCCTTCTTCCCTGTCCTTGGTGCCTGCACAGTTTCTTACATCTTCTCACTCCCTTCTCTGGGGGCAAAAAGCTGCTGCTTTGTTTTTCTTTCTCCTCGCTGTGGTTCCCAGAGGCACTGTGACCGTCTCTGAAGGGCTCGGCCTTGGTCAGCAATGACTCTGGCCTTGAGCTGGCTGGAGTTTGCTCTGTGGGGCCTGGGAGAAGCTTCTGGCTTCTGTGTCCCGTTCTGGGCTCCTCAGCACAAGAATGATACAGAATTATTGAAGCAAGTGCAGCAAAGGGCCACAAAGACAGTGAATGAACTGGAACATCTTTCCTCTGAAGAGAGGCTGTGACAGCTGGGGCTGTTCAGGCTGGAGAAGAGAAGGCTCAGGGGTGAACTTTGATCAATGTGCATGAATGAATGGAAAAGAAGGTCTCAGATTCTTCTCAGTAATGACCAGTGATAGGACAAGAGGCAATGGGCACGGATTACAACACAGGAAATTCAGTCTGAGCACAAGAAAAACATTTCCCTTCTTAAATTTATTTGTTTGTTTGTTCATTTAAATATTTATTATTGTGGGGGTGGTCAAAATTGCTAACAGGTTGCCTGGAGCTGCTTTGAAATCTTCTTAAGTGTAGATGCACAAAATCCAGCTGTCCAGAGTCATGGACAACACCTGCTGTAGGTAGCCCTGCTTGAGCATGTCCCAAGAGACCCCTTCTCCCCTGAGGTCTTCTGTGGAAAATCCTGACTAATATGGAGAAAAGGGAACAAGAAAGGTTTGTTTGTTTTGTTGTGGGGTTTTTTTCTTCTCTTTTTTTTAATGAACAGATGGTATCAAAAGGAAATTATCAAGAGAAAGGTTTTAAACAAATAAAAGGAAGTGCTCTTTACAGAGTCCATAATTGAACTATGGAGCTCCTTATTATAGTGTTTTGTGGATGCTAAATAGCAATTAGGTATATGCATGGAAAAAACATTCATCAGGGTCAGTTAAACACAGTATTACCCTTACTTCTTGAATTTCCTGAAACTCTAAGTCATTGGAAGCTGAGAGCATACAACAGAGAAGCAGCAGTGTATTTTTATGCTTCTCCTGGCTCTTCCTTTGACATTTGTTACTGGTAATGGCTGAAGGTATGACATAATACAGCTGGCCTTGTGTATTGGCTGTATGTTTAGGAATACAGTGCATGTTTTGTGAACTGTTTCATTGCAAATATGCATCAAAAGGAGCATGTCCAGCAGGTCAAAGGAGGTGATCCTCCCCCTCTACTCTGCACTGGTCAGGCCCCACCTGGAATATTGTATTCAATTTTGGGCTCCCTAGTATAAAAAGGACAGAGAGAGAGTCCAGTGAAGGGCTACGAAGATGATTAAAGGCCTGGAGCATCTCCCCTGTGAGGATAGGCTGAAAGAATTGGGGCTGTTCAGCCTTGAGAAAAGAAGGTTAAGAGGGACTCTTATTAATGTTTATAAATATCTGAAGTGTGGGACACAGGAGGAAATGGACAGCCTCTTCTCAGTGTCTGTGTGGACAAGGGGCGATAGCTTCAGTTTGGAGCACAGGAAGTTCCGCAACAATATGTGGGAGAACTTTTTCATGGTGAGGGTGAGGGAGCCCTGGGAAAGGCTGCCCAAGTGGGTGTGGAGTCTCCTTCTCTGGAGATATTCCAGACCCATCTGGATGCCTCTCTGCGTGACCTGTCCTAGGGACCCTGCTTTGGCAGGGGGCTTGGACCCAATGATCTCTGGAGGTCCCTTCCAACCCCTATGATTCTGTGATTCTGTGAAATGCTCTGTGAAAAGATCACAGAGAAATGGATGTGTTAGAAAAATTTCTTTGTTCTTCAACAAAGAAATTATTTGTGGATTTGTTGAGCAAGAAAGTTCCGTTCTCAGATCTGCTTTTGATGAGTGCTGTATTTGGAGACTTTTTTTTTTTTAATTGATATTTAATCAATCATGGAAGTTCCATACTGAAAACTATTCAAGCACAAGTGAGAATTTAATATGCTTTTCAAAGACTTGGTGTGATTCTGAGGTATGCAAGTATGAGTACAATTACTTAAATGACTTAGAGTCAAATGGGAATTGGGAAATCTGTTCCTTTTTGCAAAGCACAGGAGTGTAGATATATATTAGGAGAAGAGTTTCCCATTTTAAAAAGAAAATTGCATGGTTCCAGGAAAATCTGGACCATATGCTGAAGAAATGATTCATCATAATTAATTCCTAGGCAAAATAGCAAAGAACTTGGTTTTCACAAGACAGAAAACTGATAATGTCTGTTAGGGGTTAAACTGCTGAAACTGAACCCTGGGGGTTATTTTTTTTTTTGATTGTTACAAATAAAGGAAATCAAAAACAAACCACCATCTTGACTTATAGTGCAGAGAAGGATAAGTCTGGATAAGAGAGTTTTCTTAGCTCCTTTTTGGCTGAAGACCTCTGTCTTCAAACTGAGACGAAAGAACAAATGGAAGTGACAGGATTTTTGTGCAAAGAATCTGTACGGGGTTGAAAATGTTGAAAAATTAGGCAGCATGGGGATTAATTGAAGTCTGGGCAAGAAAGTTCTCTCTTGAAGATGAGAGCAGCTGAAGCTGCCTTTGAACTAATGTCAGTGGGACACTGTGATTAAATACATCTTGTTTTTAAAGCATTGCCAGTTCCCTGTGGAGCGGTGATTACGAACCCGGATCAATTATATGTTGGTATTGGTTTAAGGCTTGTTTTTTTCTTGCTGCTGCATCCATTGGCAAGCCTCTGGAACAAGATGGTAAAAAAGGAAGAGCTTCAGGTTACGTTTTTAACCTGGAAAAGCTCTAAGTTGTCTTTGGGTAGGAAAAACCCTGTGCAATATCACATCTACTTCTTCCTCTGAGTTAATTTAAGATGGTCCAAGCTATTATATATTTTTACTCCCCTTCACACACACCCCTGCCAAATGCATCTGCCCTGAGTGACTACTGACCTGCTGTGCCTTCAAGCTGTCATGAGCTTCATCTGGAGGGCTGAACGCAGCTGTAAATTTCCTAAGTCCCTTTGTCTGTAGTTTGAATTGCTTTGATAATATTATTCCATCATGTGTGATGACGATTAAGGATCATTTAAAGCATCAGGCACAAAAGAAACTTGAAGGAGCAGTGCTGGATGCAGGGAAAGAGGGGGAACCTGAGGGCTTAAAATGTTTTTTAAGCAGCATTTCAATGTCTGTGGTGCTGACACCACCCACTGAATCATCGGGCCTTTGAGAAATCTCTCATTTGCTTTCTTTGACCTTAAATTGTGTCATGAGCACAGTATTACACCTGCTTTTCTAGGCTTAAACACCACCACAACTTAAATCGGGACTCTGAGAGCAGGTGACCCTCTCAGTTTGTGACAGGCTCAATCTGATGGGTTTGCTCTAAGGAAATACAAAGACTTCAGGAAACTCGCACATGATGCAGTCACACCAGCCACGTCTTAGCACTTGTCTGCCACTGGTATAACTTTTCCAGAGGAAAGAGGACCAAAGTCTGTGCCCTTTCTAGGCTGTAGGCTGAAAACCAGCCCTTTCCCCGAGCACCACTTGTTTCCGTAGGCTATTCTTTGATTTCCCTTGCAGAAGTCTCTGCTGGATAGCTAAGAGAAAGTCCGCTGTTACTCCAGGGCCTGGAGCAAGGAGATATCCAGAACCCCCCAGCGTGGTGTGATCCGCCAAGCTGTCGGACGCCTCAGTAATCAGAGCTCACAGAAACCGCTAGCTTTGATGACTGATTGTTATCAGTTACCTTCAGGATATAATCCCTCCTGTGTCCGACTATTCAAATACCTGAAGAGTCAAGAAGAAAAAAACAATCCCCTCTTGCAAACCATTTCCACATCCATAATTCTCAGCCCGTTGGCCGCTAATTATTCACCGCCTGTGAGCTCACGTCGCAGAAAAGGTGCCACAAAGAAGGTTACAGACAGTGTTTATGAACACGAAGAGCTTTGCAAAGCTCCATCTAGTTCAGAGCAGTCCAGTCAAGCCTACGCTCCAGTGAATCGGTCGCCTCTTACACAGTTTAGACAGGCTTTTTCTAGAACAGCATAGAGTGGTTTTGTTCTTCTTCATCCCTCCGTGGAAGGCCTTGCTGTGAAAGAAAACACTGGAGAAGTGGAAATGAGAGCGTTGGGGTTTTCTCCTTTTCCTGGAAGAAGTCAAAATGGTAGAATATTTAGTGTATCTAGTTCAGGTTTGCTTTCAGAACAATGTTTTCAACTGGGGGGAGCTGTCCTGTTCAGTGAATTAACTATAGTATATGGAAATATTACATGCTGCAGGGAAACAGGCAGTGAAACAGGGGTACAGGAGAGCGTGCTCTGGAAGGAATACTTTCTCCCCCGAAGGCTGTAGAGCTCATTCTGCAATTCCACCATAACCACGTGCTGGCTCTCAGTATGTAAAAGAGACCCCTGTCAGAAAGAAATTACTGTCTGCGGACCACAGGGTCTGAGAGACATGAAAAATGATGTGCTGCTTCCGAGGGTAATGATTTACTGGCTCAGTATGGGGGCCAAAGAAAAATGGTTTATTTAAATCTGTTTCTTCCTAAAGGATGAGGAGAGGACACCTGTGCTGTGGCTTAGAATAGCTATTTCAGGTCTTAACTCATTGTGGCTCTCCACATGAGATTTTCTTCAGCAGCAAGACTTGTTTAGGATAGCCTTTTCTTTCCATTGTCCCAAGGGCTCCTTCTGGCCTGTGTGTTACACAGTAAGACCACGTGTCAGGAAATCACCTGAACTGACACAAAGCACAGAAGAAAAACCCCAGGGCTCTTCTGAAGGGAAGAAGTGGGATCACACAAGAATTTAACTCAATGAAGTGAGGAAGGTAGTTGTGGTACTTACAGCGAAAAGGAAGGTATGCCTTGTTAGCATTCAGATGCATGTAAGTCTATTGTTATGCACTGCTTAGAGCCTCCCAAAAACGGTGGAGAAAGTTCGCAGGATCACAGAATCACAAGGTTGGAAAAGACCTTGAAGATCATCGAGTCCAACAGTTCCTGTCCTATACTAAACCACATCTCCAAGTACCTCATCTACCTATCTTTTAAAACCGTCCAGGGATGGTGATTCAACTCCCTCCCTGGACAGCCTGTTCCACGTCATGACAGCTCTTTCAGTGAAGAATTTTTTTCCTAACATCTAATCTGAACCTGCCCTGAAGCAGTTTAAGGCTGTAAATTCCCTACATTACGAAGAACATAGGTATCCACTGAACACTACTGTGGGAGGAAAGGGAGACCACAGAGCTCATCCTTCCCCAGCCCTCAGGAATGTCTCCCCACTTTGGAAGCATGTAGGTATTCCTGGTCACACATCACTTGTTAGAAGTAGTAGGGATTTACCTGCTTTTGCCCCTCAGCAGCCTTTGAGCGGTCACTGTCCATTTTGCCCAGTCCCTGGAGAGAAGCACTGCTGGAGCTCTCCCTGGTCATGTAAACCTCATCAAGTGCAGTGGCACTGTCCTCCCCTCCTCTAAGGACAGCTGAGCCCTCTTTCCAAACAAACCCAGTCCTTTTCCTGTTACCCTGCAGCCTTCTAAGGGCTTCCTGGCAGTGGCTGAAATGCTTTGCAATAATTTTGCTGTGGGCTGAAAGTGTCTGAGAAGATTGGCGCCCATTCAGCTTGGTGCTGTGTCATTTAATTTTAATAATCAGGAAGTCCAGTGGGGCAACTCAAAGGCATAGAGTCCTATAATGAGATGGATTAAACTTCTTGGAAACACGCGGTTTAATAGCTGTTAAAGGCTATCAGGCTTCTTTCTGTGCTTCAGGCATGCCAGGAAAGTTATAGGAGGCTGCTCTGGAGTTTGAATTGGTGAAGCAAAGCTGTTTTCCAGGAGCCATGTACATGTGGAGAAAGGTAGGCAAAATACTGCTGAATCAATTACAAAAGGAGAAAAAAAGGAGTGATCAAAATAGCTCAAAGAGAACTCTTGGATTAAATTCTGACCTCAAGAGGCCATTTTTCAGAAGCAGCCATGCTGCTGCTCTGTTTCTGTTTTGTGGAAGAGACATAGAATCATAGAATCACTTAGGTTGGAAAAGACCCTCAAGGTTATCAAGCCCATCATTAAACCATGTCCCTAAGCACCACACCTACACATCTTTTAAATATCTCCAGGGACGGTGACTCTACCACTTCCCTGGGCAGCCTGTTCCATGCTTGACAATGTTTCCACTGAAGAAATTTCTCCCAAGATCCAATCTAAACCACCCCTGGCAAAACCTGAGGACTTTTCCTCTTGTCCTATCACTTGTTACACGGAAGAAGAGACCGACCCCAACCTGGCTACATCCTCCTCTACAGGTAGCTGCAGAGAGTGATCAGATCTCCCCTAAGCCTCCTTTTTACCAACACCTAAATTGCCCAAGGTGTCTCAGCCACTCGCTGTCAGATTTGTGCTTCAGACCCTTCACCACCCTGTTGCTTGTTTCTGGACATGCTCCAGCACCTCAGTGTCCTTGCAGTGAGGGCCCAAAACTGAACACAGTACTCAAAGTGTGGCCTCAGCAGTGCAGAGTACAGAGGGACAATCAGTGCCCTGGTCTTGCTAGCCACACATTGCTGATACAAGCCAGGATGCTGTTGGGCTTTTTGGCCACCTGGGCACACTGCTGGCTCATGTTCAGTTGGCTTTCAATAAACACACCCAGATCCTGTTCTGCCAGGGAGCTTTCCAGCTACCCTTCCTCAAACCCTGCATGGGGTTGTTGTGACCCAAGTGCAAGACCGAGCACCAAGCCTTGTTGAACCTCTTACAGTTGACCTCAGTACATCGATCCATCCTGTCCAGGTACCTCTCCAGAGCCTTCCTACCCTTAAGCAGATCAACACTGCTACCTAATTTGGTGTCATCTGCAAAATTACTGATCCCTGTGTCTAGATCATTGATATAAGTATTAAGGGTGAGGAAAAGTGGGGAGGATTGAGCAAGTGGGCACATGTTGCTTAGTTGCTGGCTGGGGTTAAATCATGACACCCAATGCTGAGCCCTTACGACTGGCTGCCAAGGGGATGCCACTCCATTCATCTCAAGTCTTTGGGCCCAGCCATCCAAGCAGTTTTTCACCCAGCGAAAAGTCAAGGCACGACCAACCAGTTTCTCCAGGAGAATGCTGTGGGTTGATATGTTTGGGGCTTTTTTTAAAATTTGAGGCGAGAAACAGCCATTGTGGAAGAAAATGGCAACAGCAAAAAAATAATCAACAGCAAACCTGAAATCTTATTCTAGCATTATCATCATCTTCTCCTAAGAACAGTAGAAAAAGATGCATGGGACACTTTACGTGACCTCAATGTTTAGCCACCTATTAAAGAGGTCAGCATTTATAATGAGGTTACAGTGTATACAGTGCTGAATATTGGCGAATCTATTGCTGAGGTCCTGAGGTATATAATTCATGACAATTTCTGCTTTGTCTCATCATAGACAGGGTAGATGGACAGATTGGGGCAAATCTTAAGTGCAATACAGTGATCACCCCATCATTCCTTTGCTTTCTTCTAAGTATGATCCAAGGGGAGATCTCTTGGACACCCAAAATAATGCACAGGGGCAATGTCTTCATTGACAAGTGCTGAAGAACTGGAGAGACAAGTCTGTTACGCAGTAATGGCTCAGCTGTATGTTCTTGTGCTTGCTGAAATGCAAACACTGACAGTGTTGCTTTGTTGTATTTTTTTCTTAAAACTGGGGAGTTCATAAAAAATTCTGGCACAACTTCGTTTAATGGTTCTTGCTCTCACACTACAGCTGTTTTAATCAGCAGTGAGATTAATGAGGTCTCCCTCCTTGATTAAAGATTCATTTCCATGAAACATACATTCATATAATATATTTGACACCTCTCTGGTCCACCAGATATAGCTGAAACTGTTCAAGAGCTTTAGCAGTTAAACTGTGAAGAGTGGATAGATGGACAAAAAGTGATGAGATAAACCTCCCAGCTTCAGCAGAACGTCACTATTCTTAGCTTCAATGTCTGTCAAATAGAATTATACTAACTTCTTCCCTACTAATCCCCAAAATAAAGCCTATTAGGAGCTTGGATTTTATAAAAATTTAATGAACCCAACATGATGACTTGTTGAAAAATGCTATTTCATCATTTAGGGTCCGGGGAGAAAGCTGTCATCTTTGCTAGGGCACATTATCCCTCACTTCTCATCTACACTGAACAAAGTATTTTGTTAAACCTTTTAATGATTGTTAAAGTTAAACTTGAAATGATCAGTGCTGTCTGCAGCATTCCACTATCCTTCAGTGTCCTTTTGAAGAGCACAGAGCAAACTTGGCCAGCAGTTCCATGGATGCAGGTGTAAAATATCTGTGGAGAAGTTTGCACCTTTTCCCCGAACATCCTGGTCTGCAATTTACTGCAAACAACTCGAACTCTCTGAGCCTAGTGAAGTTTTAAAGTCCTGTCATGTGGCTTGAGGAGCCCTTCAACCATATAGCCAGCCCAAGCAGGGCAAAGAGCTAGACTTGTCTGGGATTACGCACAGTTCAATCAAGGTGCAACTGTTATAACAGCTCTACCCAGCTTTGCAATTTTGTCTCTTCAGCATTCCAATAAATTACTATTTCCAAAGCCTCGATGGTTTGTGATTTCTCATCTCTCGCAGAGGACCCATTTTTTTTCAGAGCTTCAACATCTGCAGAGAGCCTGAGTGTCTGTATGTGAGACAAGGAGGCAGAGGAATGATCCCTCCGGCTAAGTCTGGGATACAGTTAAGGGCACAATAATCTCTTTCTCTCTGAGAAGTGATGGAAAAGCTCCATAATGGAGCAGACGTTCCCTGAGCTGTACAGATGTCACATTAACGCCGTACCCAGGTGTGCAATGGGAGCTAATTGAGGCAATCGAGCAAAAGATCGGTGCATGGCAAAAGATGTCAGTCCGGCACGCAGAGCCCAGGTGTTCTGTGGGAACAGATGAGATCAGGGAGTGATGGTGAGACAAGGCTCTGGCAGTGAAGGCAGGAGGCTTGGGAGGGAGGGAAATAAGAGAGAGGCATAATTAAATTATGGAGCTTGGTACGACAAGAAGGGGGAGCGGTGCTGAGAAAAAAGAACCACGGCTTGTAGCTCAGTGCAGGGCCCTGGGGCAATCACTAGGTTTGATGGAAATCCCACAGTGGCATGTGGGGGAGGTCTGTTCCATGCTCAGTGTCCTTGATGCCACCGGTGCTGCCATGGCAGGGGCTCAGCAGCAGCATTTGCAAGTAAGTCCCCTCCAGAAGAGCCTGGGAACCAAGCCTGGAGGGAAGGGAAGCACTGGGGAGGGCCTGCAACACTGGACTGGGCTCAGCAGTCCCTGTCACCCCAGCTGAAACCTTCCATGAGAAGACAAACCGCAGTAGCACTCCTGCCTTTCTGATAGAGGCAGATTTATAAAACAGTCCTTATGCCTCTCTTTGGGGCATAGAAAACAGTCTGAAGGCTGCTCTGAGGTCCTGCTGGAGTAGGGACGTGTGTCCATGGAGGATGTGGAGAGCTGGGCATGCCTAAGTCTGAGCTCTTTCCACCTCCAGTGCCAACCTGACATATGTCAGCAGCAGTCTGTGCCTCTCTTCCTTTCTCCCTTGATTATAAAGGGGGACCAACCCCCCCCAATATAGGTAAGATATTTTGATTTTAGACATGCCACCTTAAGATGAGATACATCCCGACCCAGGAGTAGTATTCATTTACAATCGGGTAAGTTAAGCACCCTGAAAGCTTCAGTGCATCAGGGTACCACTGCTGGAGGATGCTGTAACATCTTCCAGGAGAATCTATCTGTAGTCCATGGGGTTATCACCCCATGGTACCTACCATAATTTCAGCTACTTGCAGGCCAAGTGTCCACTTCATGTGTATTAATCTATTTTACTGCATTTTCTTACTGACGTAACATAACAACGATGTGAAAATGGTGTCAGCTCTGAGTTTCCCATGGAATTTGGCTTGTTTTGCCACCATCTGTCTGTATTACTGGCTTTCAAAACTGTAGGCTGTGAGATAAAGACTGATAGCTTTGTCAAGCCATCTCTCTGGTGTTTAGCTTTTTCCAGGCAAACTGATGAAAACACATGTGTTGAATCCTAGTCATATCTTAGGGGCAGAGAGTAAGCCCTGGAGCAACGAAGTAATAACTATTCTGTAATGCCCCAGAAAAAGCAAATGAAATGTTTTAGACCTCTATGTGCTGGCTCTTTTATTCTTTTCAGCTTCTTCAAAGAAGAAGATTTAAAAAAAAAAATTAAAACCCCCAAAAGTCAAGGGGGAGGGGTGCTTTATTGCCTTGAACAGTGTTTTCTTGTGTGTTTGTTGTTTTTCTTTCTTTTTTTAATGTAGGTCCATAGAGGGTGTGATGGAACCCTCTTATTGAATTGGACATTCAAGTGGTTTCTGACACCTAAATATGAAGAAGTATTGAGTTGCCATCCCTGGAGGTGTTTAAAAAGATGTTGTACTTTGTGACATGGTCTAGTGTTGGACCTAGTAGGCCTGGGTAGATGGTTGGACTGCACAACCTTGAAGGTCTTTTCCAACCGAAAGCAGTCTATGATTCCATGATTCCATGATTCTGAGTTTCTTGGTCCTCTCATTCCATGCAGGTACTGATGATGCTGGACTGACTGCAGACTGTGAAGTGCTCTGGGCTCGGTGTTTTTGCTTTACATTAGACTCAGGCAAAGGTGAGTTTTGTGCTGTTCTGTACACAAGTGGTTTTTAGAAGGTAGGATTACTAATTTGCCGCCTTCTTTGTTGTTCAAGGTAACACAAAATTGTTTCTATTGTTCCCAGCATGTAATAAAATGAAAATTTATCTAATTCCTTGTAATTCTAATGATACAGTGTCTCAGGTCTTCAGGTGACTCCTTGGATTTCTATGGGAAGGGAAGGGGAATGAGGAGAAAAAGGAATGAGGGCAAAGGAAAGGGGAGTGAGGGGAAAGGGAAGGGGAAGTCTTTACTGAAGCAAACTGAAAAAGTGTGTGTAGTTTCATCCCTGCTTGCTGTGCTCTTTGCTTTCTTGATAGGCAAGGGTTTGAGCTGATCTCATCATTAACAGCCAGTTCCCTTTGAAAGGGAAAAAAGATGCTCTGTGACCCCAAGTTGGAAGGGAAGGACCAGCACAGGAATGCTGTAAACCACATGCATTTTTCTGGCACATATGATGGATTCCTTTTTAATACCCCCAGCACTTTGTAATTTGAGCTGCTGCCTGCTATTTATTTTACTTTAATCTGTGTCATTTCTCTCTGTTTTTTATCTTCCTTCCCACTGCCCCTCTTGTTATGTATTTCTAGGCAGGCTCCTATAATATTAGGGGGCCTTTTCACAAAAGGAGGACTTAGTTGTGGGAAGGGAAACGTTTGATAAATTATCCATGTAATTTGTAACTGCCAGGGTACAAAATACAAAGTACTTAAAAAAATAAAATAAAGCTAATGTTTGCGTTTACATTCCATACTGGGAACTTATATTTTAAACTAAAACTAAAGCCTTTATCTAAACTGTCAGTGTTATAGATGGTGTTTTTATATATATATATAAAGATTTGCATAGTTTTTATCAAAGTGATGCACTTAGCTGATTTAACATTCCAGCCTGTTATTTAGGAAGGGGGAAAAGATAATATTTTAAAAGAATATGAATAATGGGTGGCCTTTATTCAGGCCAGTCCATCTATTTGTCTTGCATTAGTTCACTTTGGCCACGGGAACACTTCTGATTGGTTGTTCAGGATACAGTGTCTGTGAGATGGATTCTGGGTCTGGTCTTCCATCTTGGTTTTCAAACTCTCTCTATAAAGGGACTCCTCCCATACTCTTATGGCACCAGAAGTCCTGCACAGAGTGGTGAGTGTTACACAGATAATTTTAGGAATCACCAATTGGAACAGTGAGAGTTGGGTTGTTTTTTTTAAGCCTTACGTTAAGTTTAGGATTGCATCTTCAGATCTCCATGAGATAATCTGTGACTTACTGATCACTGCATGTAGGCTGACAGTGCTCCGCAGGCGATGCATATCTACTGTGGTTCTCCCAAAGAATGAGTCCTTCACAGCCTAACTCAGTCTGTCAGAGCTGCCTTTCTCCATCCCAGTGCTGGATAAGTCATGTGACAACCCAGTTCTGGGAGCAAGCCAACAGAAGCACAATCCATTGCTTTTATAGTGTTGGATTTCTTAGGGCTGAACTCAACTGCTTTACTCAGCAATCTCAGGAACATGAGGGCTGGTGATAGTGGGGCAGCGTGTCTGCTTGTGGCAGCCCCAATTTAGCTTGTCCCGCCATGGAGCAGTACCTCTGACCTGTCTCAGACTGCTGACATGGAACATTTTAGCACTGCAAGTGCCCGTTTCAGCCCCTGGTGTCTGACATGTGGTAGTTTGTGTAACAATCCTAACCAGGGAAATTACATTAAGGGATGTTCAATCCAGTGCACTAAAGCATAATAAAATTGGATAGCAGGAAGTTTAGGTCAAATAAATTCAAATAGAAAAGAATGAATACTGTCAAGGTGTTTAAGCACATTGTAAGCTTACCAAAGAAGGTGGTAAATTCACAGTGGAGCTTTTGCTCCGAGACTCGATGTCTTACTTAACGATAAGCTATAGTTCAGCCACCAGCAAGTTATTGGGCTTGATAGTGTTCAGTTAGGAAGAAAGAAAGAATAATTCCCTCTGTTACGGTGGGTGAAATCCTGTGGCCTGTGTTAAACAGAAGGTCATGCTTGCAGAGGGCTATGATCAATTCACTTTCGAGATCTATGAATCTCTGCTGGTAGGTGTTTTAAGGTTGCCATTTGCTATGTGTTTTACTGAATATGTGAAGGGAAGTCCCAGACCTCCCGTATGTGAAATTGGTTGCAGTTGTATTAATCTCTCAAAAATTTTCTAGCCTTAGAACACATCTACCTCGATACAAACAGTAACAAACTACAATGTCATCTAGGCACTCCTGGGCTGCCAGAGCCCTAGAGTTTCTCTTGTACTATCTGTAGGTTATATCTTATTTCCACAAAGGCAGTGGAAACTGGACACAGAGTCTTTCAAATTTAGGCTTTTGTCTCCCATCACCAGAATGGGCCCTGTAGGCAGCCTCAGTGTTAGGGAACCTGAAACCGATGGGTCCAACTCCTCTAAGGGGAGCAGAGGGAAAAAGAAAAAAACAACCCCCCAAACAAATACAAAACAAAACCCAACCCTCCCATGATCTCTATTGTGAAATCAAAATCTCCACCATCTTCTGTCTCCATTGATGCAGAGGCTGAATATGAAGTTAGAATCAGCATTCAAAAATTCTTCCATCTGCTAAATTAGTCTGCCACAGCAGTCCCCAGGTTTCACAGGTACATGGAAAGAAACACTAACCCATTCTTCATTTTCATTCCCTAGACTATGCCGACAACTTCCTGTGAGCATTAGTGAAGGGTCTTCTAGGCAGTGTATTGCCCACAGAAATGTGACAGAAGTGTTATGGACTCTGGTGACCTTTTCTCCCTGTGTAAAGCCCTCACAGCTGGATTCAGCTTATTAATGTCAGAATTGCTGATTTATTGTTTCAAGTTGAAAATCTTTCTCTCTCAGTTGCAGGAGGAGAGTTTATGATCTCCCCCTGAGCAGAAGCTGAAGGCTGAAAATCACAACACGAGGATTTTGTTTTCTTCTTCAGTATTGCAATTCTTAAACTTGATCTCACTATTTTTGGGGAGGGGAAGGGCAGGCCGGTACTGTTACCCCACCTCTCTCAAATGTTTACACCTCCTGCTATCTACTGCTGCTTTGGGGAAAAGTGAGTTTTACTATTTGTCACAAATATGTGAATCTGGTGCAGTGGAAATTGGGATGTAGTGTGTCAGCTCTGTGCACAGGGGGCTGCAGTTCTAACAGGGGTAAAAATACCCCACAGCTGTCTCTTTCTAAGCATCAAGCGCCTCATCCATTTTCCTTGTTTCCTCTCTTTGATGTTCTTACTGAAATGAATCACTTGACAGTGGCAAAGGCTTGCTACTGGCCTCCCGTGACTTAGCTATCTATCATGGATTTTATTTAATACAATAGTGCAAATCCTTCTTGCATTCAAACCTGTTTTTATGTTTGTTTAGGAAGTTCATGACTTATTATCTCCCTGCCTCTGGGTGTTCACACTGCATGCAGCTTAGGAATAGCTGGTTGTCAGTCCACAGTGGCCATCTGAAGGGCTTGTAGGCATTGGTATTAGACTAAGCTTGTCCTGCTCCTTAATCCCAGGTTGCTGCCTTCCTATCTCCTCCCAGAGATGAAGGAGAATCTCTGTGACAGCTTTGCACAGAGCCTGTGAGACACAAAAGACCACAGCAATTCTGTCATGCAGTGCAGATGTTGGCCTGTTGGTATGTTTGTTAGGCTGTGTTCTCTGAAACAAAACATGTATCACGGACCCAAAACAAGTCTGGAGCATAATTTTCCATGGAAAGACATGGCTGTTTTTCAGGGAAGTGATCAGGGACCAGAGGTGCATAGCAACAGTCTTGAAAGCCAGGAAGAGAGGTGGTGGATGCACTGTCCTTGGAGGTGTTCAAGGCCAGGCTGGATGGGGCCCTGGGCAACCTTGTGTAGATCCAGGCCTGGAGGTTGGTGGCCCTGCCTGTGGCAGGGGGTTGGAGCTCTATCATCCTTGAGATCCCTTCCAACCCAGACCATTCTATGATTCTGTGATTCTATGAATTTAGTCAAAGTGGGTCATTGACTGGAGACACAGGCACACGGTCTTGAGACAGACATCAGACAGGAGCACAAGGAGCCAATTTCACTGGCTTGGACCAGGGATTCATGTGCCAAAGCTGGGTGAGATGAATTGCAACTTGTAGATCTGCCCAGTTTCACACAGTAAGTGCATATCTTGTTGGAGTAACCTGAAGGTCCTTGACAATGAATGACCGATATCGTCATTGTCTCCTTCCCTGACCCACAGAAATCAGTGGGACTTTATTCTGATAACTGAACTAGCGAACAGTAAATGGAGACCATCTGGGGATTTCTCTCAAAACCGTGCTACAGCTCCGAAACAAATCACTGCAGCCACTGTCAAACAAAATTTGGCAATCTTGTTTTCTTTCCTTACAGAAATATAGCAAAGGACCATGTTGCTACCAGAGACAGGCCCAGAAGAAAACACCAGACCAGTGCTCTGTAATGTGCAGTTGTCAGTGCTCCCATTTCAAGACCATAATCTGCTTTCTCCACCCATTAAAACCAGAATGCAAAGAAATCCGTGTGTTTCTTCTCTTCAGCAAATGGCTCCCCAAGACTGTTGCTTGACAGTTTAAATAATAACTGAGCATTATTCCTATGATATTGAGGCACAATTTTTTAAAATTAATTTATTCTTATATTTACGGTATTTAGTATTTTATTATTATAAATGTAAATTACTTTTTTTCCCTGAAAATGTTTAATAGGAAACACATATTAGAACAGATGTAGTGTATCATTAAGGAATCAGTAACTAGGAAAAATAACATTTAAAACACTTGCAAGTTTTTTTACCAAAACATTTCACTAATTTATCTTTAAATAGGGTGAATCTCTTCAGTCAGTTGGCGGGAACAGCAGTTTGGCACCATTTAATTCTTTGTGAGTGCTTTGATGCTGGCTAAGGAGAAAAGACTACTTGGTCAAGGATTTTTGGTAGTTACAACCAGAGATGTGAAGTGATGAAAGATGGAAAGAATGGCATAGCTTTTCGAAAAACAGAGATGATATTTGAAGAGGCAAGTTTCTCACCCTTGATGCAGACCATGTAATTTTGTGTAGATAATTTAGGCTTAGCTAATGAAGACAGACAAATCAGGCTGTAGTCATCCTCCTGTAGTCAGTAAAGACCGGAAAGAAGAGGGGGGTCACTAATGCTGCTTTTGGAGCTCCTTGTCTTTATTTTGTTAATGTTGTAGGGAGTGTATGTTGAACTGGGAAAGAAAACACCCCAGAAGTTGTAACCATATAGAGAGCACATGCTGATAAAAATATGGAAGTTTTTATAAGTGTTTTGAGATCTAAATGTATGAGAATTAGTCATTAGTTTCTGCTACAGAAATTTTATCTAAAAAAAAAAAAACCGGAAAAAAATAGGAATTGCTGAAAAACACTGAAAAAACCAGCTGTGAAAAGAAAGTTGAGCTGGAAATAACATATTGGTCTCACTGGTTAATACTTATTTATTTAATTTAAAAAAACTCACATCTGTTTTATTGGATAAAATATTGGCACCACTCCTTTCTATCAAAGACCTTTCATTTTTCTGGAGCATTTTCTCTTCTGTACTGGGTCTGGTGGATAGAAATGAATAAATCTGTTCTCAAATTTTCTTCCATGGCACAAAACCTTAAAAATTAATACATATTGATGGGAGTACTGGACTATATTGAATATTCTGAGCACCTGAGTGCAGCTACATGTTGTCTCCAAAGAGTGAGTGTTTTGAGTTTGAGCGTCAAGTTTTTGGTAGCAGCGGTGGGCTGGGGGGGGGTGCTGCAGGGTGGCTTCTGCAACAAGCTGCTAAAAGCTTCCACTAGGTCTGACAAAGCCAACACCAGCCAGCTCCAAGATGGACCCATTGCTGATGATGGTGGTTGTGCCTCTAGGATAATAGAATTAAGAGTGAGAAAAAATCACCAAGCAGCAGGGTTCTTGTTTACCATCGGAGAAGGGAGCGAGGAGATACAAGAAGCTCTGTAGACACCAAGGACAGTGAAGAAGGTGAGGGGAGAAGGTGCTCCAGGTGCCAGAGCAGAGATTTGCTGCAGCCCTTGGTGGAGAAGCCCATGGTGAAGCAAGCTGTCCCACTGCAGCCCATGGAAGATGATGGGGAGCAGAGATCCCCTTACAGCCTGTGGAGGACCCCACAGAGGAGCAGGTGGAGACATATGAAGGACACTGTGTCCCCCTGGGAAGACCACACTGGAGCAAGCTCCTGGTGGGACCTGCAGCTTGTGGAAAGAGGACCACACCAGAGCAGGTTTACTGGGGGAACTTGTGATCCTGTGGGGGACCCATGCTGAAGTAGTCTGGGCCTGGAAGTCTGCACCCCATGGAAGCCATGCTTGGTCAGTTGGTGAAAAGCTGAAGCATCCTTAGGAAGGACAAACATTGGAGAAGTTTGTGGAGGACTGTCTCCCATGGGAGGAAGCCCATGCTGGAGCCAGGGCAGAGTGTGAGGAGTCCTCCCCTGATGAGGAAGGAGCAGCAGATACAATGTGTGATGGACTGACCCCCAACCCACATTCCCTGATCCCCTGTGCCACTCAGGGAGGGGAGGAGGGTGAGAATTAGGGCAAGAAGGGAGGGATGGGGGAAGGTGCTCTAAGATTTGGTTTTATTTCTCTTTATCTGACTCTGTTTTGACTGGGTAATAAATCAGATACATTTTATTCCGTGTTGAGTCTGTTTTGTCTGTGACATTAATTGCAGCATGATCTCTTCCTGTCCTTATCTCACAGGCTGAGATATCTTCTGTCCCCCGTGTGACAGGGCAGCTTTGGTGGGCACCTGTCCTCCAGCCTGGATCAACCCACCACACAAAGCAAACAAAGAAACCCCTTATGAAATCTGGTGTTTTGCATAAGGAGAGTGGTTCTCATCTTCTTTCATATTGCCAATATCTGAAACTGGATTCCTTAATATTTCCTCATTTAAAGACTGTATGGGAGTATTGTGAGAGTAGCACAGACAAGGGGTGATGGCCTCAAGTTGGAGCACAGGATGTTCCACACCTGTGGAAGAACTTCTTCACGGTGAGGGTGACAGAGCACTGAGACAGGCTGCCCAGGTGGTTTGTGGAGTCTCCTTCTCTGGAGATATTCACAACCCATCTGGACGCCAACCTCTGTTACCTTTCCTAGGGACCCAGCTTTGGCAGGGGTGTTGGACTTGATGATCTCTGGAGGTCCCTTCCAACCCCTACAATTCTGTGATTCTGAGATTCTGTGAACATCTCAATACTTCCCTAAAAGAAACTTTAACATTTAATGATTTAGTGAGTGAATTCTCCTGCTCTGGAGACTGTTATCCCAAAGCCACAGTTACATACGTTAATTCATCTATTCTGGTTTGAGTCCATAGGGAGAGTCTATGTTATACTGCTAAAACACAGGGTAGTAATTAAAAACCACCACAGCACAGTGTTAATAGTGGTGAGAGTTGAGGAGGGGCTGTTAAAATCACATACAAGAAGCTATTTTTTTTAAAGTCTAAGCCAAGAATCCATTATTGCCTGTTACATTTCTCCCAGGAAAAAACACTAAGAGATTAACAGGGTAACATATATATATTTATTCCTTTACCTGCTGGGTCAACACAATGATGTTACACCACCAATGGGGTCTTACTGGAAGGAAATGGCGTGTCTTGAATTCAAGCAAACCCAAAGACTATCATCTAGTAATATAATCTGCTATCAGCCTCATAATTCGATTCCATTATGTATTGTATTAATGCAGTGATTTGACCATTCCGGGTCTATTGATTTACTGATTTAATTTTAATTGTGACCTCAATTTGACCATCACGTTGTTCGGTCTTTAATTATCCTACTAAAAATGTAGTATATTAGCTCACTAATAGACGCTCTTAAGTGAACATTTGCTTGCTCATCCTTTTAAATAAATCCATTAGAAGTATACAGAATTGTTTTATTCTGTCTGCCTGAAATGTGGGTCACACATTCTGAAGACACAATTAACCTCAAGTGAGAAATTTGCAAGCCACTAAGTTACTGCATTGAAAAGTAAAACCAAGGTCTTTTCACCTTATTATGTAAGACACTATAAAGCCTTCATTTTCTTGCTGGAAAGAGAATTTCGGAGCAGAGATGAAAAGATAGGAAATGAACAGAAATGCTGAAGTTTGGGGTTTTCTTTTTTCCTCCCATTTCCATTCAGGATATCACTCGGGGGATACAGTACCAGCAAGGGCCCATCTGGTGGCACTGTAAGCTGAAGTCTTTATTTCACAAACAGAAGGACACATTTTACCCAAGAAAAAGAGAAGGAAAAGGACAATTCTCACTAATGGAGCTATTCATGTTGCAGTGATCAAGTGACATGGTCAAGCCTCATTTTATGTGCCTGTACCATCACATTCTCTTCACTTGCAATCTCAGGATTTCCACAGGTGGGAGTATCTGAATTTTTTATCCTTTTTCTTTCTTTTTTTTTTTTTTTTTGGTTTTTTTCAGTTACAGGAAATGCAAGAGAATAAAAAAGTGTCCCTTGTTAAGTAAATGCACAAATATGTGGCCATCTATGGATATATGTCAGTGTGCATGTCCACTTTTCTTCTTAGTGCCACAAATTTGGTATCGCTGACCATGATAAACTTATTAACAATCCTAAACAGGAATTCAGAAATTTGAAATGCAGATGTGCTGAACGCAGAGGTGTATGGAGGAAAACTTTTATTAGTTCTTATTTTGTGCCTTAAAAAACATTCAGTATATTCCTACCTGGAACTGCTTGTAAAGACACTCTTAAGCTTTCACGCTTCATGCATTAGTGAAGAGTTAACATATCCCCTTTTCTTGGGTTAAATACATACCTTTAAAGTCATTGATACTACTGAATATGTAATGGCTCGGAGTCAGGGGTGGAGAGATTCAGATGCCTAAACCTAGATGTTCGAGTGCATTTTAGATGCCACAGGATATCTCTGCTGTGCTGCAGATATGCAACAACAAATCTAAGGAACCCCTGTCCCATTGGAGAGTGTACTGGGAGGGAAACCATGTGGGATTATCTCTTCCCAAGTTTTACAAGACCTTTTCAAATGCAGGACACCTCAGTTCTCTGAGGAACAGATGCAAAGGCTGCTCAGATCAGTGTCTACATGTGGCACTGGGGCAGGAGCTCCTTCCACCTTCTCTTGGGTACCTTCTGTCACTTGTCTGTTACTGACTTGGGCATTCTTAGACCTTTGCACGGGCTAATTTGCCCCACTAAAAATATCTTTGGGGAGTGAATAGTGGGTAGTTTTCTGCAATTTTTATTGATTGGTTCAGCACAGGGTCCAGAATCAGCTCAAGGGAGAGTGGGACCTCATGGCTGTGAGAGAGGGACAGGGATGAAGGACGGAGACCTTCTCTTTGGCAGAAGTCCATTACAGCATTTTCCTACACTTGAATAGGCACTTCTTCTGTCTCCCCTTGGAGGGCTTTGGCACTCTCTTGATGAAGCCAGCAGGCTGTTTCCACGACTCAAGCCATCAGCTCTCACTCAGGTTTGAGGTGGGAGGATATTTGGCCCCTCCCTCAATGTGGCATATCCCCCCCCTGCGGAGCTGTGCACCTAACTTTGCAGTGCTGGATGGGTCATGAGGCTTCTGCAGACAGGACTTAGCTGCTACAATGAGAAACATATCCCACGCCTGAAAACACAAGTAGGTACCTTGAGGCACTTCTGAAAGCAACAGCAAACTGAGCAGCTAACTTCAGATGAACAGTTGTGAAAATCTTGCTTATAGCCTCCAGCTTCTGGCTCAGAAAGAGATGTGATAGGAAAGGCCAGGACTGACTTTCCCTTCTTGGATACTACCTCCCTAAAAGACTCCTAGTTAATAGGGTGAGATTTCATTCACGGTTGCTGTGAAAGTTCTGTTGAGTTTAGGTCCCCTTTTTAATCAAGCCATTAACTTTTAAAGAAGCAATAACGAAGAGTACAATGTAACAGCAATAAAAATAATTAGGGTTGGAAATGGGTCTTTGTTGCTTTGCTGCTGTCTGGGAACTTGCAAAGGAAATCTGACATACACTGTTATTGTCATGCTGCATTGATATTCAGACTGATGGCTGCTCAATGAGTCTCTCTCTCTTTTTTCCAGTATAATGTGAGACAAATCTACACAAGATGAGAATACCTACGTGTTCAAAATGCAGACTTTCAACCTGATACAGTAAGAAAGGAAGTTTGTAATTGAAAATTAATTCATACTGGAAAGTGTAGTCAATAGACAATTACTGAGATATAGCTTCTGTTTATTGCTTGAGGAATTTTACACAAGATTTATAACAACTAAAAGCAATTACCTTTACATGTAAAGAACAGTCTAAAAAGATGAAACTTAATTACTGTAGAAGCCTTCAAACATTCTTTATCTCATGTAAATAATCACCAACCAGACAGTAATTACAAAAAAATAGATGTGAAAGTCAGTATGTTATCCACATCAAAAAAGATTACAGAAAAATCCCTGCATTGTCTATGATTCTTATTCTATTAGTTTTACAGATGTGTGGCACTACTGTTTTACTGCAGATACAAGAGGTGAAAATCATATATAATGTCTGTAAAATTGAAGTCAAGTAAGCACAAATTTTTGAAAAATATTTAGGTGAACTGCTGCCTTTTCCATCCTCTGTGCCCACCTTCAGACCCCGCTGATAGTTTCAGAAACATGGGAATTGCATTTTTCATGTAGAGACTTCTTAATGGCAGCAAAGTGGGATTCTCATACCAGGCCCACTCCAGCTCCTTCTGTCTTATCTAGTAGTTGAGTTCATGCTCACTAAAAATATTTCCTTGGGGCAAGTTGTAGTAGGGACAAGATGCCTGATTTGCTAACTTGGGAAGTGAGATACTAAGTACATTTTTAAAAGAACTAAGGTAAAGGATTTGTAAAGACACAAAAGCAAAGCAGCCAGGTGCCTCTGTTAATCACAACACCAAATACAGATGATTCAGAGTATGAAGACCACCTTAGCAGGGCAGGAGACTAAAGCTTTGGCCAAGTTCAGTTAGCACTGAGAACAGAAAGGTGAATTCTCTTTCTTCAGATTCTTGGCTGGTTCATTATCCACACACCCAGAATCAAACCACTGCTGGATTCACCTCTGGGAAGAGTTTTTTTTCATAGGCTTTGTTTCTGGGCATCACTGGGGATTGGGTTCATATTTTTTCAGGGATTATCTTTCAAGATCACCAAGATGATTAAGGGAGGATAACACCTTCCTTATGAGGAAAGGCTGAGGGAGTTGGGCCTCTTTAGCTTGGAGAAGAGGAGACTGAGGGGTGACCTTATTAACGTTTATAAATATGTAAAGGGTGAGTGTCAGAAGGAGAGAGCCAGGCTCTTCTCAGTGATGGCCAGTGATAGGACAAGTGGCAGCAGGTGCAAACTGGTGCAGAGGAAGTTCCATGTGAATATAAGGAGAAACTTTTCACTGTGAGGGTGATGGAGCCCTGGGACAGACTGTCCAGAGAGGCTGTGGAGCCGCCGTCTCTGAAGACATTCAAACCCAGCTGGATGCATTCCTGTGTGATTCAGCCTACGTGATCCTGCTCTGGCAGGGGGATTGGACTAGATGATTTTTCAAGGTCCCTTCCAACTACTGACCTTCTGTGATTCTGTGGATTTACTTTTTTCCTTTTATTTTTTATTGTTGTTAATTTATGGTATGGTACACATACTAGATAGTTCTGCAGCTGATGGGCCACACATATCAGTGTTATCTTTGTGTTTCTTTTTTTCTCTGTGATAAACAATAGTTCATACTCTCAAGAACTGAAATGCTTAACTCTGAGGTGTGAGGTCTGGATAATGTATGGATGACGTGTAGAATATGAAAATTCAGATGGGATAAATTAATGCCTCTTTCTTCTTTGGCCCTTCAAATTCTGTGAAGTTCGATGTGTGTTCTTTGGGTTTTTTTGGTGAGATAGTATTTTTATAATATTTTCCTTTTTATCCCAAAATCAGAGTAGATCATCCAAAAAGAAGGTGTGTAAATTGTTTTCTCTTTCAGATTGTAATAACCCTAATTAAATTTTAGATATGTATTCTGTTTTCTTTTTTCTGATTTTTTTCTTCTTCTTTTTCTTCTTTCTTTATTATACAAATAAGGCCCATATGTGAATAAATGTTTGATGCCCCATGCTTTAAATGATTAAGATCTTCAGTCTGAAACTCTGTGAATACATTGTGGTGATTGCAGGGGAGTTTTGACTCCTTGCTCAGGTTCAGAGAAGAAAAACAATGTGAATTGCAGTACATTTTCACCCCAGAGTGAATGGAAGCTGCAAATTGGTTATGGAGAGAGAAGTAAGTATGTGTGAGTAGAAATTTTCCCCTGATCATCCCTCTGCAAATTACTTTTGAGATTAAAAGAGTAATTAGAAAAAAAAAAAAATCACAGGAAGATTTATTGGTCAGCAAGTGCAGAGCGCTGGGTTCGTGCTGCTTTTGTGAGAGCTGCAGCAATCTTTTGTTTTATTTCAGATGCTGGGCAGGCATTTTTAGCTACTGCATTGGAACAGAAGGTAGAGAGAAGAGTTTTCTGTTAAAGTTATTTGGTCAAACTGGGGAGTGTGCCACCGATGGAGGACCAGCAGTAGGCCTAGTTCCCTTGTGACAGTGGAGAGCTGTCCTGTCATGGTCCGTCTGCTCCTTTTTCATATGTGAGGGGGGAGGAATCAGGACTCAATGGCAGAACAGATTTGGTCCTTTGTGAGCAGCTTTGGCACAAAAGGCAAAATGTATGCGTGGGCTATTATACACAGACCTCCTGGGTGACTTCTCAGCACTTGATTACATTTTAATTATTTTTGTAATGTGAAAGTGAGCCTACTCTCCTGAGAAGAAAGAACTGTTTCCATTAATCTAACAGGTTATAGCAGAGGATCAGCAATTATCTGTGTGCTTTTCATTATGGTATAATTATTAATAATGAGGGGCCTCCAGGAGCCCCATTTTCCATAGCAAATCCCGTTTGATTGAGCAGTTAGATGGTTCATTTTGGTCCAGGTTTGTGAGGTGAACCAAATGTGGTATGAGCTGCATTGGACTGAGCAGAGCCTGGGCTGGTGTCTGTAGCTGAGGTATCCTATATCATGTGTTATCACCCAGAGCACCAGTTCTGGGTGCTGTACAAATAGGTTCAAAGAAAGTTCCTTGCAAAACATAACCCACAACCTGGTCAAGGAGCTCCCCGATCAAGGAGCCAACTTGCCAGCTGTGTCTTGGGCTGGATCAAGAAAAGTGTGGCCCTCAGTTCGAGGGAGGTGATTCTGCCCCTCTACTCTGCTCTGGTGAAACCCCACTGGCAGTACTGCATCGAGCCATGGGGTTCCCAGTACAGGAAAGACATAGAGCTGTTGGAGTGAGTCTAGAGGAGGACCATGAAGATGATCAGGGGGCTGGAGCTCTTCTTCTGTGAAGACAGGCTGAGAGAGTTGGGTTTGTTTAGACTGGAGAAGAGAAGGCTCCAGGAAGATTTAATTGTGTCCTATCCCTACCCAAAGGGATCCTACAGGAAAGTGAGAGAGGGACTGTTCACCAAGGAATACAGTGATAGGACAAGGGGTAATGGCTTCAAACAGAAAGAGAGCAGGGTTTTGTTAGATGTTAGGAAGAAATTCTTTACTCTGAGGGTGGTGAGGCCACAGCACAGGGTACCCAGAGAGACTATGGAAGCCCATCCCTGGAGGCGTTTAAGGCCAGATTGGATGGGGCTTTGGGCAACCTGGTCTAGAGAGGGTCTCCCTGCCCATGGGGCAGGCGTTGGAAGTAAATGATCTTTGAGGTCCTTTCCAACCCAAAGCATTCTATGATTCTGAGATTTATTTCTGTTATTAGCAGGAAAAATGGGTTCTCCAGCAGTTAAAGATACCTTCAACTGAAGGCAAATGGGGATCATTTGGGGGTGTAACATCAGTGCTGTCCTCTTGTCTATAGTTATCTGCAAACCACCAGTCCTGGAGTCAAGTGTGATATGTACTTCTGCACATATTACAACATCATATTTCCAGGGACCATAGTTACCTATGACTTGCCCAGAGTTTATTCAACATTACATTTTCCAAGCCAGAAGTCTACAGCCATGTCTCAGAACAAACTCAGAGAGAACTTTTGTCTGGGTTTTTTTTGTGTTGTGGGTTTTTTGAGGTTTTTTTGGTGGTTATTGTGGTGGGGTTTCTTTTTAACATTTTCTTGTTACACAGACAGAACCTGTTCTTACCACTGTTCTGCTGAAAACCCATAGTTATTCAGCTTTTCTCCATGAGAGGCAGAAGTGTCAGTCGGCAAATAACTGTGGTATCAGAGATTGTACAAGTTGGGTCTGAAAAATACCACATGGGCAAAAGAGATTTTTGGGAACCACATTTCTAACACACACACAAACACACCCCTGCCCCTGATATGGTTAGAGCATGCCCCATGGCTGGCTCTCCCTTTGGTGCTGTCCTTCAGATGGATGATGCCTACTCCTTCCCAGGATGACACCCATTGAGAAGTGATTTTCCCTGCCACGTGGATGAAAATTTAGTTTGTGGGAAAGAAAAGACATATAACCAGGCAACAAGCATACAGAAAAGACTGTGTACTGAACCCTCAGTTTAAGTTTACCAAGCTTTTTCAGAACTTGGTGCTGCAGCCTGCTTATTCTTCCAAGAGTTCTTTCGGTGATTGCTTCTGGACCTAGTAACTTCCCAGCAAAACAGAGAATTTAACAACCATAATTTTATTAAGGGGTTCTGTTTCTATTTCATAGCTTCTGCTAGGAAAAGAGCTTTACAAGATTAGTGTCCCTCTGAGCAATTAAGTAGCAGGGTCCCCTAATCTCTGAAGTCATACTCCAAACAAATGGAGTAGTAGATGTTGCTTCCCTGGGATCATAACACTTATTTATTGCTTTTAATAAGTTTGAGTTTGCTTGGATTTGTCAGGATATCTTTTTGAACTAGTGTCAATGGCAGTAACTCTAATAGTCAGTGGAGCTGATAGGGTGAAATCAGAATTATGAGCAATGTTTTCTTTTTTGTTTTCTTGCATGATGAAGGAAAAAGAGACCCTAGAAAAACTCTGGGGAACTTCAAACCCTGTGGTTTTGTAGCTCTTCCATAAAAACATGTTATAAAGTTTGAGGTTAAAAATCTTCCCTCCCTTTTCCACCCCCAGTAAAGCTGTTCTACAGTGAACTTCCAATTTCCAAAGTATTACAGGAGAGAAAACGAATCACACTGGTCTTCTTTCATTGTTTTGTTTTGGTTTTCACCGCCTGCAACAGAGGTCAGGGTGCAGCTGTGATCAGGAGGGTGGGAAGGACCTGGCAAGGCTGCTCCCCTCTCTCATGAGTTAAGATGGGACAGCCCCAAGATGGACCACAACGTCTTACACTGCCAGTTTATCACACGCTGCTGCGTTTGGTCAGGAGGGGTATATTCTATAATGAGAAGGACAGTCAGTCCAATAATTTCTGGATGTCTAAACAGGAGGGAGCATAGTCTGAGTGATGGAGGGGGCCATGAATACATATTTGGAAATTAATGATCTCCCCTCTGTGTTTTCAAGCAGGCAGAGGGGGCTCCGGCTCTGGGTTTCTTTGCCCCGGGTGGTTGCACCATTATCTGCATCTGGCTTTACTTGGTCGAGATTCTTGATCACCTCACCTGTTTGGGCAGGGAAAACACTCGCGGTTGTTTTGGCTTGGTTGTGTTTGCCTCTCCGAGCCGCTTGATGGCAGTAATTAGCGTAGCAAAATTGCATTGCACCCGTATGTGTTTGCATGTGTTCCTAATACACATAGATAGTGGAAATAATTTCTTAGGCTCAACAATACTCTATTCTCTTCTTCATTGTACTTAACGTGGTGGCTGGCTTTTATACACAACGATTTTCTGTGTATTTTCCTAGATTTCTGTAGCCTTTTAAAAAGCATTCAGCAGCTTGTCAAAACTCTTCACCCAAAGCCAATTCCTCATCAGTCGTCAGGCTCTCTGGATGAAGTCAGGCTATTCTTGAAGAGTGGAAGTAAAGTTTGAAAACATATTTTCATAGCCATCATGATAAATTAGATTCACAATACAGCTTTTTTGATACTTTACGTTTTGTTTGTATGGCACTTGGATAATACTTGAATGTAATGTACATCCTCCCATGCAAAATGTGTTCTCCTGGAAACTGGGTGTGCAGAAATAGACAACCATTATGCACAAGCATAAGCTTCTAAGAATATTTGATAAGGGATAGAAATATCAGGATGTCAGGGAGAGAGGATTTGTCGATGAATAACTACTATAGACCTGGCCTCTCAACCCTGAGTCTCAAGGTAAAGCTGTTCTACACTCCACTTCCTCACCACCACCGCCCCCCGCCCCACCCCAAAATCCTTACAGAAACAAGTCTGTGAACTGGAATTAAAAACTGTACTGGATACTAAAAATCCTGGACTCTGGGAACAAGCTGGCTTAAGGTGTGTTTTAGTTTCCTCCCTCCCCTTGCCACCTCCCACCTTTCCTGAAGATGATAAATCACCCAGCTCCAGTCTCCCCATAGGAGATAATTACCTCATCACCTTTTTTCCCTAGGAACACTTATTTTTGCTTTATAGATACCAGCAACATTTTTCTCTCGCATGATTTAACTAATTACTATATCAAGTTCAACTTGATGCCATTGTTCTCAACCTGAATTTAACACTGACAGTTGCTGCTTCTCTTTCAGACCAAAAGAAGAGCTCACGTGTGAGAAAGCTTCGCTATTTCTCCATCTGCAGAAGATAATACTTTTCCCTAATCCCTCACTGGCCCTTAGAAACACACAAGAGCTCTAGGACTGTTCTTCTGAGGCCCATGTTTCATGCCTGGAGGATTATGGTAACCATTTTAAATGCAATTATTTGATACTGCGATTTCAAATGAATAAATTACCTTTCTCTATTCAAGTCCAGACCAAATCTTGATGAAGGGAACAAAGACCTTTGTTCCAAGGTGGGTCTGTGGGCCCCATGGGGAGTGGTGGGCTCAGGGGCTGTGAGGTTGAACAGTCAAATAGTGCCTGGGGGGGCAGGAGGCAGTAGATGTAACTCACTCCCATTGGAGGATGAGATGGCCTTTTGTATTTGCACAGAGAGTGAACTATGCCCATGCTGCAGATATTCTCTTTCCATGACAGACTTTCCATGTATTATTTGCAATGAGAAAGATATATGGAGCCTTTTTGATTAAATGGTAAACAGAGACCTTCAGAGGCTCAGGTGAAAGAACTGAAGAAGTCCCTGTAAGTGGTACAAATGGGGCACACTGAGTTGGTTACTTCTGAAATACCAAAACAGGATGTGGTGGTTTGACCCTGTCTGGAGGCCAGACACCCACCAAAGCCACTCTATCACTCCCCTTTTCAGCTGGACAAGGGAGAAAATATCTATTGAGAGGCTTAGGAGTCGAGATAAGGACAGGGAGAGATCATTCCACAATCAGCGTCATGGGCAGAACAGACTCAACATGGAATAAAGTAAAGAAAACTCTCCAATTTATTACACACACACACTGAAATCAGAGTAGGATTATAAGAAGTAAAACCAGATCTTAAAGCACTCCCTCTCCCCTACCCCTCCCCCTTCTTCCCATGCTTAACTTTATTCATGATTTCTCTTCCTTCCTACTCCCTAGGCGTTACAGGGGGAGACAAGGATAGGGTTTCAGTCAGTTCCTCATGAGATGTTTTCCTTCTTACCTGGGGGTCAGGGGCATTCCTCACACCCTTCCCCTGCTGCACCATGGTGTCCCACCCATGGGAGACAGTCCTCCATGAACTTCTCCAATGTGAGTCCTTTCTGTTGGGGCTTCAGCTTTTCACCAGCTGCCCCAGTGTGGGTCACTGCTATGGATGCAGTCATGGAATCACAGAATGTCTTGCAGTCTCTCAGGCCCAGACTGCTCCAGCCTGGTCCTCCACGGAGTCACAAGCCCCACCCCAGCAAACCTGCTCTGGTGTGGGTCTCACTCTCTCGGTTTCTCCCCACAGGCTGCAGGTTCTGCCAAGAGCTTGCTCCAATGCAGGTCACAGCATCTCCCATATGTCTCAACCTGCTCCAACGTGGGGTCTTCATAGGCTGCAGGTGGGGTCTCTGCTCTCCATCATCTTCCATGTGTTTTAGGGGGACACCTGCTCCACCAAGGGTTACTCCACAGGATGCAGGGTCATCTTTCTCTCCGGCACCTGGGGCAGCTGCTTGTGGCTTTTTACTCCCAAATGTAATTCCCAGAGGTGCTGTGACCATCGCTGATGGGCTTGGCGTTGGTCAGCAACGACTCCAGCCTTGAGCTGGCTGGTGTTTGCTCTGTGGAGCCTGGAGGAAGCTTCTTGCTTCTTCTTGCAGAAGCCACCCCCACAGCCCCTCTTCCCACCAGCCCCCCACACCTTGCTATGCAAAACCACAACAGCCAATTAGCCCACTGTCTTTCCTGTTAACCTCACTAAATAAATAATCCCCCAAAATATTTCATATAGGACCCTGCTGCTTTGTATCACCTAAAAGGACCTAAACAGAGTGAGCAAAGAGAATTTGCAGACTGAGTAAAGTTTATGATAACATGATTGAAGGGGATTATAGGCATGATTTACTAATAGGATGGATAGGGGGCTGACCAAGGGTGGTGAAAACAAGATCAAGATAAACTGAGAGGTAGAAAGCATGTTGGAGTGAGTCCAGAGAGCTGGACAATCTCTCCTGTGAAGAAAGGCTGAGACAGTTGGGTTTGTTCAGCCTGGAGAAGAAAAGCCCCCTGGGAGACCTTATAGCAGCCGTCCAGTATCTAAAGGGGATACAGGAAAGCTGGAGAGGGACTGGTTACAAGGGCAGGGAGTAGCAGGACATTACCTATGCTAATAGGTATGGCTTTAAATGGAAGGAGGGTAGATTTAGATTAGATATTAGGATTAAATCTTTCCCTGTGAGAATGGTGAGGCACTGGCACAGGCTGCCCAGGAAAGCTTTGACTGCCTCTGGATCCCTAGCAGGGTTCAAGGCCAGGTTGGATGGAGTTTTGGGCAACCTGGTGTAGTGGAGGGTGTCCCAGGGGGTGGAACGAGATGATCTTTGAGGTCTCTTGCAACCTAAATCATTCTGTGATTCTATGAAAAGGGAATAGAAAGGGACAGTCAAGTCAGACAAGTGACTGGCCAGAACCCTTGTTCTATGCTTGTTCTGTCCTTCTCAAATGCTATTTCTGATGTTTTGTATGGGCATGCTTGCAGAGGCTGCGTGTGTGACAGTAGCTGACTAGTCAACAGCTTGATAGAAGGTTGGGTACAGACTCTCTTGCAAGATCATGAGTCTCAGGGGATCAAAGGTTCAAGTGTCAGCAGTTGGCTAGGAATAGGGGACTGCAGCAGCTCAGCTTTCTGGGACTGGGGTGGCAGAAGCTCCTCTGTGTCCCATAAACCAGTGGGTCAGCAACCAACACTCAGTAGTATTTCCCACCATGCTTTATTAAGGAAGAAAAATTACAAAGGAGAAACACTTCTCGAAAAATGATGTATTTCGGGCTGAATGGCTTTATTAACTTTGAGATGGCCTCTCTGAAATGGTGCCACTATGCCCCACCCAGCCTGCAATGGAATTTGCCTCCACATTTGAAGTTTACTGAGAGGTTTATGTGAGGATGTGTGCTATGAATTCCTTCAGGTTTAATGGTGTTTAAAATATAACTGTTCCACTAGCAAGATGCTGTTCAGTGAATTTTATGCTGAGGGTTTCTATTAAATCCCTATAAACAGAAGTATTTGCAATAGTTGTAGTTGTCTTTCATGTCATCAGCTTAAATTCCAGCAAGATTAAAGTGCTGTACAACTGAAGAACTGAACACACACACACACACACACACACACACACACAGACCAAACCAAAAGCATGTGGGTTCATTTAGTTGTCTGTGCAGGGGGCTGGCCCGAGCTCCACAGAAGGGCTTGGGGAATTGATGTAACTTTGGATGCTAGTTGCACAGAACATTTGGCTGTCATGACTAGGCTGTCATGAATAGCAGACACTTAACTCTGGAGAAGCCTCATCTGTGTGGGAACAAAGCTTTTTCTAGTTCCCCAAGGCCTGAAGTTCTTCCTCAGGACCTGCTCAGGAGTGAGTGACATGGTGCATGAGCTGTGTTGGTAGTCATCGCTGGTGTTTCTCCATCAGCACAGCCTGTGATGGTTCTTGTTTGCATCTTTCCTGAATATCTCAGGACACCAGAAAGTATACTGGGCTCATAAAAAGCACTTGGAGAATGGACTTGAATTCATTGATATGACCTAACCTGAACTGGACGTCCTGATGCACCAGAAAAACTGGGTTTCCCAAAATGGTTATTTCAGGATTTGGATGAAATGTTTCCATAATGACACTATATTTCCTGAAATTCAGGAATGGCTATGGGACTTTCTTGGGGGTTTTATTAATATTTCTAAGAAAATGATTCATGACTCTCTAGCAAGGGTGAAGGTTTACAAAACACCTTGTTTGTAATCCCTTTTGGCAATCTTTGGAAAATTAAATGTTTTAGAGGATTCTGACCTGTATTAAAACAAAATGAAATAGACCTGAAGCAGCTGTACCAAAACCAGACAATCTTGATGGGTTTGAGGTTGTTTGTTTTTTTTTTTTTTTTTTTTTGAGATTCTGATTGTGTATTCAGAGTTCTTCAGACTTATTTGTAGATACACAGCTATGATTAATTGTAAATAGTGACATAAGTCATGGTTTTGGTGCCTCCATTCAGACACAAAACCAGACATCTGAAAAATACTAACCAGGAACCAGCTTGTATAAAAACAAGCAATAAGCAGCTCTGGAAAGACATCACTTCTCTCTCTACTGCCATACTATCTTCCCCCTGCTCTGCTTGTTTTTCAACTAGGAAAAGTAAATTGCACTTATTAGGACAGCATCACATACGTACCTCTTAAAAGCCTAAAAATATAGACTACAGGGCAAGATAAAGGGAACAGGAGATTTCAAGGAACTGTGCAATAGGAGGATAGTTTGGAGTAATCGACTGACCATCCTCTCTCACATACCTCACTTGCATGCATACACATAATGTAGAGCATGCACCAGCACAGCAGAGCCAGGCTTTGTTATAAAATCTCTGAATACCCAAATATTCCTTATCCCAGATATTCAATAAGATGTCAGGAGAAGGGCGTATGCCAGGACCCTGTAACACTGTGGAGTCTGCCAGTTTAGATTCTGAGCTGGAAATAGGGAGTGGGTCATATCTCCAGAAAGGAAGAAAGGAAAAGAGACAAGAGAAGGAAAGAGTTTCTAACAGTTTCATCACAGGGAATTTTTCTGCAGCAAATCTGATGCCTGGCTCAGCCCTGAGAGCATGAAGAGGAGATACCAACTGGTCTGCAGACAGATCTGAACATCACGAGTGCCTGTAACTCTGCAGCCTGGTAATGCAGTACTGCCTTTGCCACGGGCAGGCTGTGGGCTTTGTGCAAAGTTCGCACAGCCCCAGGACAGAGTTTGCACAGTCCTAGGGTGGAGGCTTGTCCCACTTGCTCTGTTTGAGCTTTTCTTGACGTGCCTGCAGCTTCGTGTGATTCGGTTTAGTTTCAAGTGTGATTGTTCTGTCTGGTGCTTCTGGTTAAACACCAAAACATATCATTTTCCTTTTGTTTATCTTTGTGCAGTGCCACCATGGTTTTATGACTCTAACATGTTAGGAAATAGAGGTGGGGACACAGGGCCTGTCATTGGATGGGCTGGCACTGGAGACCCCAAGACAATTGTGAAAGAGACACAGATCTGCAGATGGACAAAGATCTGCAAAGACCTTTGAACAATGAAATAATATTTAACATATGGACATGGTAGCATATATAGTAAATTCAGATGTCATGTGGAGCTGCAAATCAATGAAGAAAATGTTGTAAAAGCATGCTAGGAAACATGAAATGACCTCTAGTGAAGCCTAGAGCGAGGAAGATGAAAACTTCTACAACATTATATTTCTCCCCGAAGAGGACTCCAGACTATTACGACTCTCCATAACACTTCACCACCACCACCAACAACGAGAAAACACCAACCTTGGGACCTAAAGCAGCAGGAGAAAGGTGAGTGTAACAGCAGGAAAAAGGACAAAAAACGAAGAAGTATATGCATAAAAATTTTGACTTTATTAGTATTTTTTATTATTGCTATGACAACTATTAAAAAACTTGTTTTCTGTGTAGAATATGATTTCACTTTCTTTAATAGTTAGATCTGGATTAATAATAATAATAAGGTTAAAACTTTACGACTGCAGTTATGCTAACAACAAACTTTTGCCTATATCTATAAGGTGCATTTCTTGTTTGCACATAGCAGTTTGTCATAACATTTCCCTGCCAGCCCCTAATTCTCGTCCCTACATCTACCAAATTTCTGATGCCACTGGGAATGCTGGAGGAAAGAGTATTTGTTGCTGACTGGCAAATATAGATGTGCATCTACATTGCCATCTCACTGAGAAAACACAAGTATTGCCTTCTTGTTATTCTTGAATGCAGCCCTGGATGAATTTGTGTTTCATGTCTGTTTGTCCAGCTTCGCTTTGTCTTTCACTTTGCCTTCCCATTTTTGGCCCTCCTCTTTGCCAGTTTTTCTTATTGAAAATTAAATAACAGGTATTGAGGATCTTTAGACTGAGACACACATCATCATCTCTTTTTAGATGAATTACAGAGAAAAAAAAGCTTGTAATTCAGGACTTCTCAGTTCTCAAAATGCAGGTTTTTGTACTTTGATTGCATTTCAAGCCTTCAGACCTGTGTATCTGCTTGGTTTCCTTTTCAGTGTAGTCAAAGAAGATAAAATGGAAGGTGACCTGTAACCATGGTGTCTCTCCAGCAAGGCAAATTTTTCCTCCACCAGTGATACCCAAGATGTGGTGTGCAGGAAGTGGTTCGTAACCGATCTTCAAAATCATAGTAACTGATGCCACTCCTTGTGTATGTTTTCCAGCTGAAAGTTCCTGTGCTGAGAGAGTGTGGTGTTGCAGGAAAAAATTCAGCCTTAACAGTAATCTACCGATTCAGAAGCTTTGGTAAAACTGCTGCTAACTCGTTGCCTCTCGTGTCCTGTTATGCAATCCCTTCTCTGCTGTATAATTCAGGAAACATTTCAGATGGGCGGTAAGTGCTATTTGAAACTATTGCAAAAAGCAGTTTCCCATTCCATGGGAATTAATCATTTTCCACAAGAAGCCCTAGGTGTATCAAAATTGCATTTTTTTTCCTTTGCAGGTATTCAGGTTGTGCGTGTGTGTTTATGTGTGCTGGCGGTCTTTTTTCTTTTCCTATTTCTTTTCTTATGTGTTATTTGGGGGAGAGTAGAGGAAAGAAAATATCCTACTGTAAATATAATTGATTTGAGAGAAGGTGCAAAATAAAGAAACTTAAAACAAAAGCTAGATTTTTTTCAAAAATTACTTAAATAGTTTGTAAAAATGTTTATTTTCCCCTTTAATTATCTTTAGTTCAAGATAATTTGAGATTAAGTTTATTCTATTTATCCAAAATGGTAAACATGGTGACATACCTGCTGAAAAAATACCCAGACCCCAGGGATCTAATCTGATGGATAATCCGATTAGGTTGGCAAAGCTTTATCTGAAAACTCTGTGCCTTCAGAACATGCAGTGATTTCACCATTACTCAGAGTCTGGACTAATTTCATCCATTTCTTTTTCTTCTGGGAATCTAGCAGTGCCCTTTGTAGCAAGGCTGTTTTCATCTCAGTGGTGTTGCTATATACATACTGGCCTTTGATAATACCATCTTGTTTCCTGGATGGCCTGCATCCATTCAAGGGGAACACTCTGATTAAATTATAGGCTGCGACTGCACATACTCTGCATGGCTATGTCCAAAATCACAGAGTGCTCCCTCCCAGACTGAAACAGACTGTTTTTCAAGTTTACAGGTTGAGGCGGAGTTCTCAGTTGTACAGACTGTTTTTGCAGCTGTCTTTTTGTCAGGAACTAGCTGGTGCCCCACTCTGAGCAGGGGTAAGGAGAGGCAGCGCCTCTGCGATGCTCCCCCTGAAGGTACAGAAGATGTCTGCTGGTGTCTGGGACCCACGTAAAATATGGCATTTCCCTCTTGGAAGGGGAAAAAAAAAAGGAAAAATCAATATATAGAAATTAATGTGCCTTTGTGAAGATTCAAAACAGATGGGGAAAAGGTCAAGGATTCTTTGTTGCTAAGTGCGTTTCTATGACAACTGCAATGTGTATGTTATGAGTGAGCAATCATTTGTTCCAGCTGCTGGATCATTAAAGGGGCAGCATTTCCCGCAGCACTGGGAATGTTATTCATGGCTTATTTACTTTTTCTTTACCCCTCTTTAAACCAAGGTTCAACAGGTAAGACTCAGCGAGTGTGTGAAAGATTCAGTCAATCACAACGGGCTGAGCTATAGGTCTGGATGAGCCTGTACTGAGTGGTGGGTACCTTGGAGGATGCTGGGGGAGCTTAGAAACGAGATTAGGGAAATTAATTTAGATCCAGTCATGCAATTAGATTTGTACACTCATGATGAGATATTCTATGAGCCTAGGATGCTGGACCATGTTGAATGTGTTTCCACAGAAGTCATGGCATAACTTGAGAGGCATGTCGTGTGGGAGCAATAGTATGTACAAAGACTAACGAAACGTTCAGCTATCACCTCAGAAAAATGTATTGACTAAAATCATGGCAGAAAATGACTCCTTCACACACTGAAATAGGAGGACTGAGGTGTCATCATGGGCTTGTTGTCTATAGCTTCAGCTGCATGGGAATCTGGTCCAAGAAGTAGGTATTTTGTTGTTCACGGGAGTCAAATTTCTGAAACCTTGCTGTTCATCTCATTTTACTTTTTCTCCCCTGCCCCCCCCCCCCCCCCCCGCTTTTAGATTAAAAAAAAAAATACACAAACCGCAAAGCAACAACAAAATAGCACAAAAAAAAGGTTGATACAGGGTCAATATCTGTTTCCAGTAACACTAAAGAACATGTTGGCTAATATTTCTGTCCTGTGAATTGTGTGTCTGGAAAAAATGACTGCTTTGGTGTCACTGAGCCTATCAGTCACGTCTGGTAGCACTGGAGTGCAGTACTCCAGCTGACAGACAGAAATGCCTCTCTAACTTTCAGTACAACATCTTATTGGCTTATGGCTTCCTGTGCAATTTCACTAAGTTAATAAGTTTGTTTGTTTTTTTTTTCCCTGCATATATCTGTGTAAAAGAAAACATCAGCTTCCACTTATTGATTAAAAGACAAAGGAAAAACAAACACTTCCAAAGGAAATTCTGTGTCCATTGGGACTGTCTTATTCTCTGGCCTGGCATCCTCTTTTTGATCTTGTCTAGGAATTGAAGTATCTTCCACTGTTTATAGCTTTTTAAGGTTTTGTTTGGAAAAGTCACTATGTAAGCCCATTACTCATAAGAAATGAAATTTAGGGGTGATGGATCCCAGGGAAAAGCTTTGTGCAAGAAGCATTAAGAATCTCTGAACTTGCTTCTTGGTAGATGTAAAAATCCAGTTGCCATCCAAAGACTTCTTGTATCAGGAGAGGTAGAAATTGTCCTATTTCCATGACTTGTTTGGGCCAAGCAGGAGAACTGGGGTTGTGTAGCTGTGAAGTGGAAGTTGCAATGTGTCATGATTCAGCCCCACACGGCAGCTGAGCACCATGTGGATGCTCACTCACTCCTTCCCTCCTCTCTACCACACAGTAGGATGGAGAGAAGATTTGGAAGAAAAAGCTGAAACTCTTGGGTTGGGATAAGGACAGTTTACAGGGATGGCAAGAGAAGAGGAAAATAATTATAGGAGTGCTAATAAAAAAATATACAAAGTGGGAGATCAACAATACAATTTGCTGACTGCTGGAAGCCCAATGCCCAGCCAGTAGTCCCTGAGCAATGACTCCTCCTCCCCCACCAGCTCATCTTCCCCTAGCATGATGTCATATGGTATCATATACCCCTTTGGCTATTTCAGGTCAGCTATCCTGGCAGTGTCCCATCCCAGATTCATGCAAAAATGAATTTTATCCCAGCCAAAAGAGAGGATACAATAAAGCCCGACCTTCAATAGCAGAAAGCCATGTCGTAATGGAGGCTTGTCTAACAATTTGTCTGTCTTCTGAGAAACAGTCTCTCTTCTGTACAGATTTTTTTTTCTTTCCTCACACTTTCTTTGTTGCAGCTGGTGGAAGAAGAACAAAGCAAAGAGGCTGCTCTGCCTTTTGGATCCCGTCCATCTTGCCTCACTTCACCATATGGAGTGCTAATGGACTCTGCTATTCAGATCTTGTTTTGTTCCTTAAGAAACATGGAGAGGGAGTTATTTATTAAATTCAGTTAAGAGTGGCAGGAACAAGGTTTAGCATCCTGGAAACTGAGCATCCTTCTGTGACTTAGCATCTATGTGGTTGACTGTCTCTCTGGAACACTGGGCTCATCTGCCCTTTGCATCACAGCTCGTTAGCCCTCAATTTTAGCTTTTCACAGCCAGCCATAATGCAAATTTTTTTCATGGCACCTCATATAAATTTGCTTGGTGAATTAAGAGTTTGTTCCCCATTTTGTAGCCACAGACTGGTGAATATGACTGATTATGTTAGTGGTTTCATCTTTATGTCTGTGCTGGTAGATCTGGACTCACATCTGCTTCAAACTGAGCACAGACAGGGCAGCTTAACGGCACTTAATACTGGACTGGAATGTTGCAGGGTTTGTTCCTGTGTTGGGTCACTTGCATTTGGAGAATGGGAAATAGGGGATGTGGGAAAAAAGAAGTTTGATGGGAGATGTGTCTGTTGAGAGTGCAGCTGTGGGGAGCTGGAAGCAGTTGTACAAAGGTACAGAGATGGGATGAAAACTGATGCACTGCTATTTTGGTGCATATCAGATTAGCTATCTCAGATCAGCTGCCTGAGAGGAATGACAGGGAGAAGATGGCTGGAGGAAATGAGACTAAAATATCAGCTTTGGAAAGAAATAGTGCAGAATCAAGTGTCCTCCAGACAATGCTGATTTCCAGAGACTTGAAGGTGAAATAAAATCCTGAGACTTGTTATCTGCTGTCAGGAGGCAAAAAAAACAAAAGGGAAAAAAAGAGAAAAGTCTCATTTTCATGTGGGTACATCAAAAAAGATGACAGTTTATGACTTCTGCCAGTTATTCCTCTACCCAAAGTATTTTACATGGTACAGTTCTGTGAAAGAAACAAATCTTACCATTTTGACATTACTGAATTTGATGGTTGGCTTTGTTTAAAAGTCTTGGAAGCGCTTTTAATGTTCCTCTGCTCCTTCTACAAACTCTAATCACACAAAACCTTGATTTGAGTTTGTAAACATTTTAGCCTCACCATAATATCCAAATTCCTCGATAGTAGTGACCTCCTTCACCGTCTTGTAATTTAAGGTAGAGAACAACTAGGCAAAATATCACATTTGTATTGTTCCCGATGTAGCCTAGGTATATTTCAGGTAGGTGGATATGAGTTTGCTTGAGCCACATGCAATGTACCTGTACTCCTGTAGCAGGTGGTAAGCCTAAAACTGTACAAACGTGGAGGACAGGGCAGTAGAAGAAGTCTTCTACGAAGACTTCTTTTTAATGATACAAAAGGCTTTAAAAAATACTAAATTTCATTCTCTTACTGTACACCCCATTACAATCAGTTCAGAAACTGTAGTTGTTGACCAAGATCTGCCGATATTCACATGCACTCCCTCCCCCCATCACTTTTTGATAACAGGGTGGCTCCTGTTGTCAGTCTGACCTGAGCAAACGTGAATTGTAAAATTATTTCCTGACCTGCTGTTCTCAGTTCCATAGATTTTTACAGCCCTGGATTTACCAAGGGATAGAAAAGACGCTCTTGAGCCCTGAGTTATTCTCACTGCTGCCTGGATTCCTCCTCCCTCCCAAGCTGGTCAGAGATTTGTGCTCTCATCTTCTCATGCATCAGTGGTTCTCAGTGTCTTTTGGGTGAATATATGTGTACACTGCACCACATTGCAGATGCAATGTTGCTTGCAGATTAACACATTTGTGAGTCCTTTAGGAGAAAGTTTCTTCAGTGAAACTTATCTTCATCTAAAAGGCTATTAGCTATGAAGAGAGCAGAAAAATGAAACAATAGTGAGAGCAACAATGAACATGTCTGAGAATGGAATTAAGTTTTGTGTTCACAAATGTGAATATTAATAATCATTTGCAAGGAAACATCAGTTATTTTGCAAGGCATATGCTGCAAAATGAAGATTTGCTGTGTTAAAAATAAAAGAGAAGAAAAAATGTGACAAAAACCTACCCCAACAAAAAACTCAAGAAATAATAGTCAAATCTTAGTTTAATTATAGATTACTTATATTCCCTCCCCCACAAAAACCTTGGGGACTCAGATAGATAGAAAGGTCTGATAAGAGTCAAAGCCAAAAGAGCCAAACCAAACCAATCGATGAAGGAGGAACACTCAGCTCTTCCCTGCAAGTTCCCTGGATGGCTCCAGTAGTTTCCAAAACAGTTACAAAAATTAATTAGGACAGAGGATTTACAAGAGCAAGCTGTAGTAACAGCTAATTAATCCTTAAATGAGAATGAACTGGATCACAATTCTAAGGGCTATCCAGAGTGCCATTGCCATTAAGGAGCTGGCTGAGCTCCTGGGGATGTGAGGAGGAACATCAGATCTTTTCCAGACTAACGCCAGGGCAGCTACTGCTCCATCATACTAGGAAGCTGTATCTGCAACACTGAGGGACAATCCTTTCCCTGGAAGAAGTGCCCAGCACTGGGTCCAGGAGTTCTGGAAGCAGTGTCAAGCTCCCAAAGAGTTAGGCAACTCTTCTAGAACCATCCAGAGCAACTTGACTAGGGACTGCACTAACAAGTTGAGAAATTGCAAGTTACAAGCTTGACTAGAAGGTAACCTAAGGCAACACACTCTAGATGTTATAAACACTCGTCTTGTTATTGGTCCTTAATAAGTTTTTGTTTATTTTTTATGAAGAGAAATATCAGAGCTGAAAAGATTTACAATATTTATTTTGCTAATTGCTTAAAAATTTTATTGATACTCAGCTCCAGAGTGTGCCTTTCCTGATTTACTGCATATCATAGTTGTGAAATACTTTTCTTAAATTCAATAACTTCAAAATAGCTCTCTAATGACAGGGTGTTTTCATGGCAATCTGTAATAAAATTCTACTTAATTTAAGGGAATTGATAAGCAAACTCTCTGTATGTTTCCAGTACTTTCCTTGAAGGATTTTCTAATTCTTGTTCAAAACTTGTAGCTTGTTTGTTTATTTTGTTTTGGTTTTAATAACATTTTTTTTTAAGAATCCCAAGTAAAGTTTCTTTGTTTTAGGGCTTCTAGTAGAGAACTGACATGGGCATAAACTCAAAACATCATGTGGAAAAGAATCCATAGTAAAATAAGGATGATATTTCACTCATCAAAATTAAAATCAAACGTGTTTACTTTTGAGGAGCTAGTAATTTTTTCATTAATCCAATTGCTTCTTTTTTCAAGTCATTATGAAAGTTAATAGTGCATTTCTTTGCTAGAATGTACCAGAGGAGTACAGACTACCACAGACACTTTTTAACCATTTAGCCCGAATCTTTCAATTATTTAGAGAGAGTAATTACTTATGAAAGTACTGTAATCATAAACTTTACCTGCCTCTTCTGAGGCTAATGTGAATTTCAGGTCTCTTGGAGAGGTTTTGCTCTGTGTACTGTTTCCTCTGCCTCACAATTATCAGATTGGTTTGCATGGATTCAGCCTCAGTGCGTCTGCAAGTCATTAGGAAAAAGCCCCAGGGCAGTGATGGATCGTGCAGATATTTTTTCTCAGAAGAGTGGAACTTTGCGAATCAAAAATAAAATAATTTAATGCCATGGTGGGCCTCTGGTTTATTTTCCAGGTTGAACCTCTAAGGGATGTAAACATGAAAAGAAGCAGTTTGTGCTGATAGTAGCGCTGATTTCAGTAACGGGCTTTCAAGTGTGCATGGGAGTATTTGCACGGAAGGAAGGAATACATTTGCTACAAATTCAATAACAAAAAACAAGAGGGAAAACATTTTACATAGAAGGACTAAGTGTTTTTCATACTGAATGAGTTGAGAGTTTAAGTACTGAGGGGTAAGGATGTGTCTGTGAAGACCCGAGAAAGTAAATAATGAATAATAAAATGCTCTGATTGGACTGGGATACAGCTGACCGTGAAGGAAGATGGTATTTTTTGTTCAGAAAGGAACCTCAAAAAGCTCAACCACCACATTTGATTCCACAAACTTACAAGACTGCTCATGACTTTAGCTGACTGTGTGTTAAAAACAGTATTCCCTTTAGAGCAAAAAGGAATGGCAGAAATTCCCATTCATGATATTATAACATTGGGCATCCCAGCTATTGATGGAAGAAAATAATGTGAGGAATATAAATATGGATATTGACAAGTCTCAACAGTAAAACAGATTTTGTCTAGAAAATATGACAATCTTGATAATTGTTATTTCTCTGCATTCTGTATATCAGATTATCAGAATATTACAATGGATTTGAAATTGCTAAGGTTACATTCTCATGTTAAGAGTCACCAGGGGAACTGATATCAATGGAAGTAATGATTTTCAATGTTTAAAAAGTCAATAGAATATGGTTCTTTCACTGACAAAGTAAAATATATTTCAGCGGCACCGGTGTTATTAAGCTCACCATCTGACTGTCAGGAGAGCTGGCTCCACATTAACCGCTGTTTAAATACCTTTAATATGTTTAAAGAGACAGCTGATTAACCATCCAGCATCCTCTGACTTCCTGTGTGTGGAATGGGAGCTAATGATTTCTCAAGTGTCAGTGGCTGAAGTCTTACAGGCTTAATGGGATGCACGCTAAGTTATTTTCACCAGACTTGATAAACTCATGGGGAATGGCTGTTGACAGAGATTTGCTGCTGCATCAGGATGGTGCAGGTGGTGGGAGGTAGTCTATGACCACTAGCATGACCAGGAGTTTTTAGCAAGAGGGAGGTGGAATTAAGCTAAGAGAGTGAGAGGAAATTTCACTGAAAAGCATCCTTGGAGTTAAGAGCAGTAGTTGGAGACCTTCAAATGTGAAGGAAACTCTAGGAGAGCGTGGGACAGAAGGTTAAGGGCTTTTAGCAGGTTAAGTAGTAAATGGGGGTTTTGTAGAGAATGCATACTCTTGACCTGATGGACATTTTGATCACTTGACAAGTCCACATGATAACTCATTGCCTCTTTGTATGTATAAAGGCATGTGTGTCCCACGTGCTACACTCAGATTTTGAACATTGTCAACCTTGTCATCTTCTGAAGCATTCTCAGCCTGTGACTGCAGCAAAAAGCAGCTCTAAAATAAATCAAGTATCCTAAGTGAGAAGTGATTTCGCTACATGAAGGAGAACAAAAGTTACCTGTGAGGCTCTCCCTTGTCTCATAAGTCACAGCATGTTTTCCATCTCTCTTCTGTCACTCTCTCGTAATGCTCCAGGGTGAAATCTTGCCCTTTCCGAAGAAAATGGAGGTTTCACTTTGATCCCATTCAGCCAGAGTTTAACCTTTTTTCTCTGTGTTATCTTTTGTCATTTTGGTTTCCTCCTGTCCAGTCCTATCACAACAAAACCATACATTAAATTGTTAAATTCAAGATAAGAAACATAGTTTAGGTATTGCAGTTTCACATTAGGGTTTTGATGCAACAAAGTCCCAGCTGGGATATATGGTCCTTACCAGAGTATAAAATGAAAGAATAATTACGATGGGTGTGGTGTTGGGGGTTAAATGTTCTGAAACAGCCTCATTTAGGACAGGAGCTTTGCAGGTGGGTCTGCAAGGCAAGAGCTATTGGTGTCAAGGAACATGACACTTCCTAACAAAAATTGCATTGGGTGCAAACTGCCTTTTCACTGTACTCAGTGGAAGTATATATGTTTTAAAGAAACTTGTGCTTTGTCCCTAATCATATTACCTTTGAACAATATTACCAGGAAGTCCAAGAATTTAATTTGACTTCTGTTATTTTCTGCATGAGCTTGTGCCATTTCACTTGTAGCAAGGAAAAAAAAAATAAGAAAAAAAGAAAGAGGATTCTAAAATTACAAATCAGAAGAAATATTTCTCTTCCTACTATCCAAATGAATGCCTTTTCACCGGTGGTTTAGTAACCCTTATACAAGGTGATCTGTTATGATGACATCTCTAAGGATACTCGCACGAGTAAAGCTTCCTCATAGCAAACTGAAGCTATGAACTGTGATCTATGTAAATAGCTTGTTGCCAGCACTCACGGCTTTATCTTGGATATCAGTGCTGGGTTATTTTTAAATGCCTCAAGTTCATGGATAATGCAGAGACTTGAGAATCCTGTTTTTCTTTGAAAATCAAGTACAAAAATCAGACAGTCAAAAAGCAAGAGCAATGGCCTGACCCTTACCTAGGACCTCAGAGGAAAGACAGCTGCTGATGCAGGTTTAACTCAAAACCAAGGCACTGGTGAGTTGAGAAGGCTGTTGTGTGCCTTAGTAGATTAAAGGTGCCTGTCAGGGTAGTGTTCTGAAGGATCAGAGTTTTACAATACAACCAATTTCCAATATACTTGGCGTTATTGTGATAACCCATCAAAAAGTCCCATTATACTACAAACACAAAGGATTAAGCTTATGAGTCTTATGCCTTAGGCTTTTTTCAACTCCTGTACCTGGGCATGTTGTTCTTTTTGTTATGATCTTGCAATCTCTTTTTTGTTGCTTTGGTTTTGATTCCCCTCACTCCCCCCAATATTTTAGTTGTGAATATTGTACTACTATTAGAGTTTATTTGGCTGAAACAAACGTGAGCACAGCTTTGGCTTATTTTTTCAATACAGGATATCATTACTGTGTGTTAAGATGTATGCAGGCAAATTGATGTGCCCAGCTTTCTCATTTCTGCTGTGTGCATAAGCTACTAAGAGCAAAAATGCTCCTCTTGTTATTGCTTGCTTTAGGAGGAAACGCAGTCAGCTTCCATTAGCCTATTAAAGCAGATGATAGCTAATTCTGGTGTCTGCAGAACTCTTCAAAGAACAACTTGCAGTTCATTGATGTGCTAATACAAGCAAATAGATAACACCTTCTGTGATTTTAGATACAGCTGGAAGGCACGATTAACCAACTGTGTCCTTTTTAAGTGTCTGGTGCCCCAACCCTGACTTGGAAAAAATAACTTAGGACCTGATTATGCACTGAGTGGAATTCAATAACTGAGGCATTACTAACAAAATGAGATGTTAGGTAAGTGTGAAAATACTATGCCATCTTACTGCTCTTTCCCAATTTTAAGAAATACAATTTAGAAGTATTTTCCTATATTAAACACACAATTTGAATAAGAATTTTGCTTCTCCCCCCATCTCTGGATTCTGTTACTTGTTTGTTGCATTACAGCATTGCAGAGGCAAGGTGATCTTTCTATATACACACAAAAATACAAGCAGTTTGAATTATGGATGTACCTCATTCTGCTGCATGTCGTAGAAACACAGACCTTTGAAAAAAGACAGCACACAAAGACGTCTGCCCTTTGAAATGAAATCTTACCAGCAGCTTCATGTGGTCAGCTGGCAAAAGTGCATCAGAAAAGAGACAATGAGCAAAAAGATGTGTTAAAAGGGAAAGTCACTGATGTGGAAATAAGAAAGGAGTTCCAGCTGTTTGGACACATCTGCTGGGTAAAAGACGACTGGCTGTTAGCCTGAGAAGAGCAGCAGTCACCGCGGCGGAATCAGCTAAGTGATAAACCAGAAAAAAGCACGGATTTGAAGATATGGTATGTCAAAGCACAAAGAGAAGCTCACTATGGAGCCAATAGAATTTGTGAGCCCAATTCATCTGTAGGAAGGGAGAGGAAGTTTTATAACAGTGCTTGGGGCTCTTCTCACCTGACGTTGCACAGGCACATAGTGACAGCCTCACAAAGATTATAGTGTTGAAGTTAAAAAGATGAATCCTCAGAATTTCTGATTGATGGATGAGGAGCTGAAAAACAATGATGACAAATTCCTGTGTTTTATTTGGCTTGGTGATTTTGAATTCAACATGAATGCTCAGATGGTTGGAGCTGCATAAATTTTAGTCATGTTCTGCTTTGGATGGGGAACAAGTTGAAGGAACCTCAGAAAAACATGAAGACCAGCTTTTGCTCTTGCTCTACATCTGCACAGAATGTAGATGCAATGAACCTGAAACAGCTAGCCCTGAGGTATTTGATCCAATCTCAATTTGCTTGAGCTATGCACTCCCCAAAAAGCACAGATATAGACAAAGGAAATAAATCACTTTTCTTTCTATTTTAGACAACACCCTGTTGACTGGGAAACTAGGGGCAGTTTTAACCGGGAAACTAAGTATATTCTTACTTGATTAACTTTAATGAGCCAACTAGCATAAGAGTGAGCTCCAGATTAAAAAACCAATGTATATGTAGATATCAGTACGTAGCTTCTATTATGGTCAGTGGAGCTTTAGAGCTCAATTGTTCACACATAGATATCCAGAGCTACCTCAGGTATCTTCTGTCTGACTTCTAAGTGCTGCTGAAAAATGGTGGAGCCTCCCACAGGTCTCATATGACATCATCCACATGTTTCATGTCACCAGAGGCCTGGGTGCAGGTAACTAAACGCTGACCCCCAATGACTAGTTTGCTGAATAACTCAACATCCACTGACTATGCTAAGCAGGTCTCCATTGACCTGTGCGTGTTTGCATTCAAGTGCCTTAATCTTGAAATGAGTCTCATGCAGATTAATCTTTGAAAAACAATTTGTAGTTTGCAAAGTCATTAGCATCTTAGTGCTAAAGGCAACAGATTTTGAAAAATGGAATGTACTTTTTATTGTTTCATAAACCAAGCTGTATTTAATTACTCATGTGGATTCCAGCCTCTAAGAATCCTTGCTAGTGACATCCTGACAATAATTGTCATCTACAGGGAACCACTGGTGTCTTCTTAATAAATTTGTGGCATAAGGTTACACCCTCACTGTTTCAAAAGCAGCCCAAAGGCCTAATTTGCCAGCTGTCCTCAATGTCTATTGCTACTTGGGTGCTAGTGGTTAACTTTCAGATGACCACCTGGTGCAAGTTGAGGGAAAGCCTTAAATTGGCCTGCTGAGTTGGACTGCTCTCTAGTGTACAGTTATCTGCAACCTAAATGGGGCTTTAGAAACCAAGATCTAGGTTATCAAAGACTGTTAGCTCCTTGTATCCCCGCAGCTGAGGATCTATTCCCATACCAGCTGAAGGAACTAATAGAAAGAAAGGAGATAATTCTGGATGTTGGACCCCTTCTTATTCTTTCCTTTTTAATGCAGAGCAGACCCATAAGTGAACTGTGAGGTAACTAAAGCAGCTCTTACTGTGCATGTTTTCTTTCTGTAGGATATTCACCATCACCGTTAGCCACAAATGAGCGGTTTGTGTCTATAAGAGATGACACAAAGCATAAAGGATTCTCTGTTTAACAATAATTCTGATCAAAATGTTAAAAGCTTGTTCACTGCTGTGTGTCAAACCTTGAAAATAATTGGCATTTATGAAGAGAAGGCCATGCAACAGCGGTTGCCTGGGTGATTTCAGTGTCAAGTATGACCATCTCAGTGGAGTTTAAATACCTTTTCTTTAAAGACAGGTGAATATTTGTCATGTTAGTCCACGGCTCCAATAAGCTCAATCTTTGTTCTTGTCGACTCGTTGCCAAGGCATTCCCAAAGCAAGAGACATTTCTGCTTTGCAATGCTGCGTGTCTGGCGTGCTAACAGCTGTGTCCTCAGGGAGGTGTCACAGGTATCGCAAAGAGAGGAGGAATGCGCAGTGCATCACAAAGTCCTAGAGGCTAGGGAGAAGAGAGAACAGCGAGGTTACCCAGCCCCATTCCTTTATTGTTGGAGGCTTTTTAGCGGGCAATGGGCATGTGAGCAATCCAGCCTTTGAATTGTAACAACTGCGTGCGTGCTGTAAGGCTTGTAACCAATCACAGGGTGTGCTGGGGCGTGTGATTGTATGCACTGAACCAATAGGGGCCGGATGTGTGGGCATGGCGGTGGATCTATCCGGACGTGAGCACATGGCGTGGGACTATATAAGCAGATGAATGGTTTGAATAAAGGGCATTCACCTGGTCACATTGATCCCTGTGTGTTTGTCCAGATCTCCCGCACTGTATTCATGCAAGATTGCTTCCAGTGACATTGTCTCCAATCTAATCGCAAAGGCACGTATATGAGGCCTTCATCTCTTCTCAGAGGGCACCTGTTGCACAGATTAAGCTGTTAGGACATTGAGTGAAGATACAATTTCAGTTTGGAGCGATGTGAAACAAGCAAGGAACAAGCATGCTGCTTCAGCGTGCTGAACTACCTTTGAACTACCTGCACGGGTTGAAGGTCTTGTTTTCTCAGCTGCTGTAACATTTCCACATGCCCTTGGCATGGATCCTGGCAGGATCAGACACTCACAGGAAAGGCGACAACTTGTGTGCCAAGAAATGCTTTCAGATGAAACCAGGCACACCTTGGGTGAGAAAGATGTCCCCATATCATAAGGCTGTGAGCCTGGTGGGTGTCATCCCTCTGAGCACACAGGCTGCCATGAGTAAATGCAGCGCTCTGCAGCACGAGTTGGCCAGGCTGGAAATGTGTCCCCTGTGATGGCCCTGTAACACTCCACCACCCCATCTCCATATGCCAGAGATGTCAGAAGTTCTTCTTTTACATTTTTTCAGAGTCCTTAAGAACTAAGATGCAGGTGGATGTAAACCTATGAATCTGATGCTAAGATGATGCCAAGAATTTAGGTTGACCAGGAACATAGAAAGATCAAATTCAGGCTTCTGTTGGTCGACCAGGAGAGAGGGAAGGATGCAAATGAACTTCTCATGGACTAATTAGTAGAAAATCTATGAGAAAACTCCAAAGAAGAGAGAAAACAAACCAAAAACTGAATTAACACCAACTGCAGAAGTGAAAAAGAGATTAAGGAGGACTAATAGCTGCTATCATTTGTTCAGGAAGGGGTCATTAAAGCAATGGTGAAGAAAAATTCAGTGCAGAGAGAGAACCACATAACATCATAAGACCTCTCTAATACAGAGAAGCTTCAGTGATCTAACATACTGTTTTTGATGAGTTTAAAGGGGATGGAAGTAGACAAAAAGCTAGAGAAGAACCACAGTTCTTTACTTTTCATGTGAGTCTGTGAAGAATAACTGTATACACTTGGATTAACCGTGAAGAAAATACAGTTGACTTCATTAACTATGAAGAAAAAAAGGCTGCAAATACAGTCCAGTAAACTCAGAAAACTGGAGAAACTTCGCTCCGTGAAGCCAATGAAAGTCAAGAAACAATAAAGATGGTAAAAGAAGGAATGGAAGTTCTTGTTTACCTGTGATCACAAGTCCACAGAAAAAAAAAACCCTTCCAAATGCATTTTTGAATACCAAAGTGTTATAGAAGAAGACTATGTCAGCTAGATTTTCAGAAAAAAACAAAGCCAAGCAAACAAAAACCCCAAACCCTGACATGTCAATAGCCAAGGTATTTGAAAAGGCATCCGGTTCTTGAAAAAATTTCTTCCAGTCAAGGTTTTTAAGGAGAAGATATATGAAGTTAGATTTTTGTTGTGGACTTTCAAAGAGCACTTTGCTGGGGCTCAAATGACTACATATGCACTCTCACACAACCATCATGAGGCCTGTGCAGTTACAGAAAGGGGACATCCCTAGCTAAGTGATGGGAGACCTCTGGATGGTGAGACTGGTGTTGCTTACATGTCATGTATAATGCCCACACCTCATGACTGGGATTTTAGGAAAGAAAGCCTTCAGGATTGCAGATCTGATGCTTGGGCTTGAAATTATATCTTGGGTGAAGATAGGAGTTAGTTCTTAGGAGAACTGTATAATCATACCTTATTGCAGCAATAGCCAAATGTCTTCACAAAGAAAATTACTGATGAAGGGATCAGCCCTAATGAAGTACTTGACATATTTACAAAATAGAACAAAACCAACACATTGAACCTGATGCCACTTTCATCCACAAGGCAGCAAAAAGTCAAGTTGCAGGCTGCTGTGTTAAGCTGGCAAAGAGCCTGATTTTCCTTCATATCCATTTTGGAATAATTATTCCTATTGGGATTCTATCTGACTGTGCAAGGTGAGATGGTTCAATTATTTAATCATGCCATCGCTCTCAATTTGAAAGGCCAGTGCTAGAGCAAATGTGCTTTCTGTTTAATTTATACCAATACTTAACCTAGTTGGTCTGTTCCCTGTTTGCGCATCTTCACTAATGTATCAGAAGGTAATGAATATTTCCTCCATTTTTATATCTGACAAATTTTATGAGTCTCACATCAGCGGGTGGCTCTGAATGCAAAAGCTTTGTTCATCTGTATGTGCACTTTTACAGATGCAAGGAAGTTGGAGGGATTATGGGGAAACAGAGATCTTTTCAATTATGCTATATATCTGCATATATATTAGAAGTGTTCATACAGAATCACAGAACAGCAGGAGTTGGAAAGGACCTCTGGAGATCATTTACTCCAACTCCCCTGCTGAAGCAGAAGCACCCAGACCAGGTTGCACAGAATCAGATCCAAGCGGGTTTTGAATCTCTCCAGACAAAAAGACTGGGCAGCCCATCCCAGTGCTCTGTCACACTCAGAGTGAAAAGGTTTTACCTCATGTTCAGAGGCAACTTCCTGTATCCCAATTTGTGCCCATTGCCCCTTGTCCTGTCACTGGGCACCATTGAGAAGAGCCTGTCTCTTGACATCCACCCTTCAGATATTTATAAGTACTGGTGAGATCCTCTCTAAGTCTGCTCTTCTGTTGGCTAAACATCCCCATCTCTCTCAGCCTTTCCTCATATAAGAGATGCTCCTGTCCCCTCATCAACCTCATAGATGTCCACTGGACTCTCTCCAGTAGTTCCCTGTCTTGACCTGGTGAGCCCAGAACTGAACTCAGTACTCCAGGTATGTCCTTCCCAGGGCAGAGTATAGAGGGAGCAGAACCTCCTTCATCTGGCTGATTGCTTCTGTGATAATTTGTTTCATAGTCTTTGTGTTTCTTTTTCAAGCATGTAACCTTTCTGTTGGTATTCTAGTGGCTATGAGACTTTCAAATACATGCTTTCTCACAATCTAGGAACATCTTCAGTTTCAGCTATAGCCTTTCTGTGAATTGTTCTGGGGGGGGGAGGGGGGTGTCACTTAAACTTTTTGTAGAAGGTAAAATGCTAAGAGCTCAAAACAATAGTGTGGTTTTGGGTTGGGTTTTCTTTTAGCTTTACTTAAAGCCTACTTAATCAAATGCCACCCAGACAAACTCAACAACTGTTGTGGTCTTACCCTGGGTGGTAGCTAAGCCCCACAGAGCCTCTCACTCATTCTCCCCAATGGGATGGCAGAGAGAATCAGAACAGTGAAAGTGAGAAAACTCATGGGCTGAGCTAAAGATGAGTAAAGCCAAAGCTGCTCATACAAGCAAGGCAAGACAAGGATTCATTCAGCACTTCCCATGGGCAGACAGGTGTTCAGACATCTTGAGGAAGCAGGGTTCCATTGCACATACAGATAACCTGGGGAGACAAATGCCATCACCCCAAATGTTATTGTGCCCTGTCCTTCCTCTTCCCCAAGCTCCTTATATTCTGAGCATGATGTCACATGGCATGGAATATCCCTTTGTTTAGTTGGGGTCTCAGCTGTGTCCCACAATTTTGTGCACCTCCAGCCTCCTTGTTGGTAGGTTGGTATCAGAAGAAGAAAAGGCCACAGCTCTGTGTAAGGACTGCTCAGACAGAACAAAAACATCTCTATATTATTAACGTTGTTTTCAGCACAATTCCAAAACGTTGCTTGATGCTATCTACTATGAAGAAAATGAAATCTTTCTCAGCTGAAACCAGGACATTATCAACTCCTTATTCCATACCACACGATGCGTGATCAAGCCCTTCTTTCTCAAAGAATAAATCAAGTGGGTGGTAAAATGTGTGATTTACCTTTTCATGTTTCTGAAATACTCTTGGTATTTCATAGGACTATTTTTGCACAGGACCTGGAATGTCTTTGATCAACTAAACTCAAAATATTGTTTACTTGGCTGGGATATTAAATCTTCCTGGAACATTGTTCCACAAAATTATGGTTAAAACATTAGCATAACACTGTCTGCAATAAAATGCAGTTCCACTGGAATCAAAATGTGTCTTTACATTGTGAGAACACAGTTTCAGAGAAAGTGCAAGGAGGGTGAAGGGATGAAACTCTGACAATATTTTGGCATCCTCTTTGTATGTTTTTGAGTGAAATGTTTTGAACATTTTCTGAAGGAACTGTTCAAAGTTGTGATTCGCCCTCTGTATTATAATTTTAAAACAAAAGTTGAAATCTAAGCATTTCAAAATAATACTTTTAAGAGATCTTTCTAATGCTCCAGATTTGTTGTAATTCTAAGAAACCAGTGTAAATTGGTGATAATTCTGCATAGTATCACTTCCCACCTGCTTCGTGACCGTGGTTGGTCTCCACAACCCAAAGTGCTCAACCAACCATGCTCCAAGTGGTAGTGATCTTTCTTCCCACATTATTTATGTGAATGGAAATGACTGGAGTTATATGTTTTCAGTTCCATGACATTAGTATACCTATGACTGTAGCTTTTCTGACTTCATGCTAATTTTATCCTGTACCTGTTCTTTCCACATCTTCAAACAAAATAGAAAAACAACACTACTGGAGATAGATTGGAGATTAATATCTAAAGGAAGACAAGTGATGTGGTGCTCAAAACATCTCTATTTATACACTGTTTATTTCTAAAAAAATCATAATTTAAAAACAACAAAGCAAATTGAGGCTGTGATTGAAGAAGAGTAATTACCTAAAATATTCCCCAGCGAGGTGATGGACAACAATTATCCCCCTAATTTTAATGGTCTCTGTATTTTGTTTTGGGGGGGGACAACATACACTTTAACATCTGATTTTTGTGAAAATAATATTCAGGCAGCATGTTTTCTCATCCAGTGACAACTTACCTCACTGCCATTATGGACCACCATTGTTATGAAGCCCATGAGAGAAGAACCACTGACATGGCAAGACAGACACTGGTGATGCATAATTCAGCAAAACCAGTGTATCAGCTTGTGTTTGGACCATTTAGATGTTCCTAGACCAATATCACACGATGGAAAACCTGTTGTGAGTGCAATGTGAGCTCAGAAGAAGTTTGAAATAATATTTGCTGAGGGATGAGGAACGGAGACTGCAGCTGTTTGCCCAATAAAACAAATTCAATATCTGAATGAAATTGAAACATATAATCAATATTAGTCTAGTGAGAAAAGCAACAATAATCTTCTAGCTCATTGGAAAAGGCCTAGCTTTGTTAACCTTCCAGTCATGCCACAAAACCATCTGTTTTTCTTCCCTTCTGCTCTTGTAAAGATTTTGAGAAGAACATAGAAGGAGCTGGCTGTCCTGCAGTGCTGACCTGTTATTGTTTGCCTTTGTATTGATACTTTTTTTTTAATAGCAATGAAATTGTTTCATAGGCATAAGTGTACATTAAAGACTATGGAGGAACAAGGAATACAGTACACTGGTTTTACAGAAAGATCCAAATATACAGATTAAAGGCATATAATTAAAAATGCACATTAGTGGAAATGATTGCCACACATTTTAAGTGTAAAGCAACATTCAGAGTTAAAAGGGAGACTTTTCTCCAGCAAAGGACTGACTAATTCTTCTCAGCTGAGATGGCAACGTAAATGCCATAGGGACATCAGATGAACAGTTGGAGTGTAAGAATTTCTGTGGCTAAAAGAGGCAAAGGAAAGAGTTTTCAGGTAGCCTTGGTGATATAGACATGTTTCTTTACTATATCTGTATGTTCAGAATAATTTGAGCTTCTCAGTTTTCTGTGAAATTTGGATTATATACTATATTTATGAAAGTTTCTGTTTCCGGTCCTTCCCTCCATCTTGAAGTGAATTGGATTCACCTGTGATATTTTGAGACCTAAGAACCCAGTTGAACTGTGTATTTTATCCTTGTATTCAAAGTCAACCATGAATTAGACGTTCCTTTTGGAAAATCTTCAGCTTTTGTGAGCTCTTTGAAGAATGCAAAATCTTTGGAAGGGTATCAGTAGTGGAGGTAGGCCTGAAGATGGAGGTCTGAGAAAAGAAACATGGTTGGCTTCTTCAAGAACAAGAAGCAAATGTGTTCATTAGGTGCTTGACTAGAGGGGGGGCTACAGGAGGTCAGCATGTGAAAGGCTACTGAGTGCATGGGAAGGAAAGAGAAAAAGAAATACCAGGCTAGAGTAAGGAGGATGAGGTAAAGGAGGGGTTATAAACAGTAGCACAGGTTAATAAGGACTACAAACTTGAAGTGAGCATAAAATGATCATACTTTAATTTAAGGAGGAGCATTCCAGTTCTTTATCAGTCCTGTTAGAAACAAAGATGCCAAAAAAGTACCAAATACTTTGTTTGAGAAAGAGAAGAAAATTGGGATAAGCTGCTCTTTTATTTGAATCTCTTTTCAGCCTCAAGTTTTAAGTGTCACAAAATCAGTTAAGAATGTAAAGTTGGGTGGTTTTTTTTTTTTTTTTTTTTAGATATAGAAGTCAAACATTATCCTCTGCTCTTAGAACAAGAGGACAAAATATCACATACGCAACCTTACCTCTGATAAGCTTAAGTTACAAGCTTTGATTTAGGTATATAAGGCATTTCTCATGGTCTGTGACTGACAAGGCCTATCCCTTTACATCCTTCTGCACGGTGTCTGTCACTGCATTTACATTTAACCAGTGTGGCTTTTAAATAATGGCAGTCTAAATGGCAAACCTTTCAGTTTTTCTTCTACTCTATTTTGTATGCTAATAGTGGAACAGGCACAATGTTTTGAAGACAGGCTGCATATGAGAACAGAAGTGGAAAACCCCACAAAATTTTTACACTGAAGTAATGATTTCTGAGTGAAAACAGGTAAGAGCATGGAAAAGATTCATTGGAAATTTATCTTTCCCAGTGCCATGTGAATACAACAAGTACAAATGCACAGCAGGTTTATATACTGATTATTTATAAAACATAATTTCTCAAACCTGGCCCTTTGCTTATGTACTTAGAACATAGCTGATTTTAAAGTTTGTCTAAACCAGGAGGTTTTCAAATGGATTCAGATAATCTTTCCATTCTCTCAGCACAAGTTTAGATGCAGTAGACGTTGTAAGGTGCACTGGAAGATATCAACAATCTCAAATATCCCTCCTGTGCTTTCTGCACTGCTTGGATCCCAAGCAGTTAAAACCTCTCTGAAAATATACCCTGCTTCCAAATGAAACTTTCCAAACTGAGTCTCGAAGAGATCCAAATGTGTCATTTGACATAATTCCTCATCTGATGCTGAACTATCCATGCCTGGTATGGTAAGTGCCTTCCAGTCACTGAATGCTAATGTAATGTGCAGTGGTGCCATTTGGAAATTTAACTTGGCATCAACTTTCAGTAAGTCATTTCCCCATTCTGATATGTAGGTTTTCTTTCAAAATGGCCCTATTTGTGTAAATTGCAGGCAGGTCTGTTTGGAGTCTGACTATTTTACACAGCTGAGGGAAGCAGGCTAGTGCTTTTTATGGAGTGAGCTATCAGGTATATACACATTTGACACAGAGTGCGCTGAGTTATCAACTTTCTCCAAGGGCAATCATATATCTTGTGTATCCAGAGCCAAATTATATTTGACATTTCATTTAAAGCCTGAGACATCCTGATGTTAAAGCAGAGTGTGAGTGGTAAGAGTAGGAGGGCGGATGGATGGATGGTTGTTTCTGTTCCTGCCCTACTTGTCTGGGTTGTAGATGAGGTCTAATTGCCCACCATCACCATATATTTTAGCCAGATGGAGATCTCAGATTTAATTCTTTTCCAGTGACTTTCCCTCCTATGTTAGTTCTCACCTTGCAATTTTAAAGGGACCTAATCTGAGACAGCTTTAGACAGCACCATAACCAGCATTATTTATGTAGCAGGTTGTGAAGATTTCTTGGGTTATGCCCACAACTTTCACATCAAGCTTCATAGTTTGCAGATGGAAATGCAGTCCCTGCATTTCCTAATCTCATCATGTTCAATATCTTTATCTCTTAATATTGGTGTTCATTGCAGCCATTATTTTCACACTCACAACCTCAAATTAAAAACCAGACTCATTTGTTGAGGTGGTGGATGCGCAGAAGTCAGTGGGATGGACATGGCAAAGGTAGTGTTAACTTTTTTTGTCCTTTATCATAACCATAGAAATATTCACTGGCTGGACTGGTTTGTGACGTTTATTGAAATAGACTCAAAGCTTCTCTGTTTTACACAGTATCACCCTGGAGTCACGGAATATAATCTACACCCATGGAACGAAGTTGAAATTCTGTGTTCATTCTACTTATATTAAATTATTTTCCAGTGAAAACTGGATCAACAGTGATGACCCAGTCCCAACAGAAACATCCATGGCAGGGAGAGGTTCAGGATGTAATTTCCTAGGTATTTCATATAAAAAAATACTTCTGCATTTTGACACATCCTCATCCATGCCACTCTGAGTCTGTTGTGAATATCGTTGTATGCAGCATGATTATTATGAAGGACTATTTTTTCCAATTAAGAATATTGGTCATGGCAGCAAATGCTATTGCTAAGGGTGAGGAGGCCCCTTATATATGCTTGCATTGTTTTCTTCATTATATTTTTATTTCACATGTCACAGGCAGGCACATCTCATACATCTTAATTATATGATTATCTTCCAAGATGGAGACAACTTTCCTGCCTCTAAGGTGGGGGAAGTTGCAGGGGGAGGGGATGTTGTATATAGGTATAAACAGAAACAGATGAAGTTGCACCTTATATCAAATTGTTTTCACATTTCCTTCTCGATTGATTTTTCCAAAAGATAATTATTGTGGGTGTAGGGTGAGCTGCTCTCATTAGGAACCCATTGATTGTTAGCCACTATTATTGCCTCAAATGTTGGAACTGTGAGGGAATAGATAAAGGGAAAAATTAGGGTCAATATATTATTGCTTTAATGTTTGTTAATTGCACACTTTGGGCACTTCCTTTACCATTTTCTTTTTCTAATAAAAAGCCTGGAAAATTAATTATCTTCTTTAAACAATGACCTCCTTGCTTTTATTAAGGTCAGAGAGGCACTGTATATCCCTTCATAAAAAGCAACCTTGGATTGATTGAAAAGACGAATGCCCATTCACCATGTTTATTGTAAAATGTTCGGTCTATCAGTAGTGTCTGCACTCACCTGTGCTGGAAAGAGCAGAAGCACCATCATCCATGTAGCACATATACATCACTGTATAGTCTGTTGGAGAGAGCCTGTTAAGTTCTGAAGTTATCCCTTCACACGGTTTCTCAGAATGACCAGGAAAAAGCTGCAAAACACTGTTAAAATTGTAGATTTTCCCTTTTCCTCTGTAAACAAAACTTGTCTTTCTGTGTAAGCAATTTGGTATCAGCTCACTCTGCAAAGCCTTTCTGCCTATGTGCTCTCCTGAATTCGGAGTTTTCCCTGGCTGTGTCGCTGTCATTGCGAAGGACTTGCAGTTGATAACATACCAGTTCCACAACTGGAAGGAAAAACCCAAAGAAATAATCCCCAAAGCCAAGAGAATCTGTTGGGCAAATCCCACAGAGACCCTTGAGCTTTACATGCTCCTTGGCAGAGTTCATAACTCGGGGTAGGGCATTTGTTTCCCAAAGAGGTCATGGAGAGCATTAGGCACCTACGACTGGGCTTCCTAGCAGTGAGGAGGCCAAGGACATAAAGGACACCCACCAAAAATGTACTTGTGATCTCCTCACACTGCTGGGCTTGGGCGACGAAGCCTGGAGACCTGAGTGAGATCAAGAGAGGCTTTCCTAAAACATCCCAACTTGCCTATTCTATCCCTGAATGGGAGTGGCTCGGGGGGTTTGCACATACATTCTACATACATTAGTTCAGTCACTACGCTGTCAGGCAATCATGGTCTCTATGCTACAAATACATACAGAAAGAATGATGTGTGCCCGTGCATGTCACCTTTCTGCCACTCTAGGGCTTGCCAAAAGCCTGGTATCTTCCAGGAAGAAAGGGATAGGGGTTCAGGGGGTTTCAAAGGATTTAAACATGAAAAGATGAAGGAGTTCTATTTTGAGTCATCTGCTGACCTTTTTCCTACCTTGGTTGGTCACGACAGGGAGAAATGAAATTACCTCAGTGCTTGCATCATCAGGCAATTAAATTCTATGTAAAGTCAAACCCCAGACATCCATGTGCTTCTGTGAATCAGGTGCAGATACATATTTTCCCAAGGCCGTGGGGACTATCTGCAACGGATCAAGAGATTTCATGAGGAATTATTCACTCAGCCCTTGTCCTTTGCACGACAAAAGCTGCCACTGCCTCTCTGCAGCTGCCCGTTTCACTCGCTACTTGAAGGATGGCCTGACTTCTAATGGCATGTCTACATTGTTAGCTGCAGACGGACACACGCTGTGCTCTGAACTGGAGCTACCTTTCCCCAGGAGCTGTGCAGACATGTAAATACAAAGCTGCTGCCATGCTAATGAGTCTAGCTGAGTGACATCGTGTCCTACCAGGCTTTAGGCACATGCATTTCTTCCAGGGACAGCAGTGATGTAGTGATCAACATCCATCTTAAAACAAAGCTATTTTGTTTGGTGTCAGGGAGAAAAAAGTATCAGGGAGACAAATAGGATTTTTTAAATAACAAACAGCAGGAATATATGTTTAGTCTTAGGTTTCCCATTTGACGTGTCAGTCTGAGTCAAGTTAGATAGGCTTTGATCCCATGAATGGCACATTTTAATGTTCTAACAAAGCAGCAGTTTTCCTACAGAGTGGAGCTTATGTCAGGATTGTTGTTCCCTCTATTTTTGCTTGGGAGCATGAGCAAACACCAAAATATTTACCTTAATACTGGTAGCATGGAGCCCGGTCTCATTTCAAAACCAGAATGAGCAATCTTGAGTAAATATTTGGAGCAGAGTTGCCATAAACACGATTCTCCATGTGACTGTGGCTACAATTTTAGTGCTTAATTTGAGAATTAAGCATTTTAAGACAAGAACAGCGTAACTGCAGACCCCGCACTCACCACCGTGGGGATCCAAAGGGATTTGATGGTCTGGAGGAGAATGGATTATTGCTGCTGGGCTCCTTTCTTGGAGTACCACCCCTTGAGTGACTAATAGAAAAAGCAGTTTTCAATTTTCACTAGGTAATTCATCCGATGGTTGCCTAACCTGGTCCCTAGAGAGAAACAGTTTTGGGAGAAAAACTATTTGTGAAAGACACAGCAATATACTGACAGCTACCAAAAAAAAAACAGGACTCAGTTAATGCGACACTTGTCACACTAATGAGCACCAATTCATATTAAGAGTTTGACACTCCCAAATTAGCATATTTGATTGGCCTTTTCTTGTTATTGTTATTCTCCCTGAAGTAACTGTAGTGTACAAAGTCTGCTGGTAACGATGGGGCATCTGTTCATAAACGTCTCCGTGTCACTTCCTGGACAAGCGTGTGGAAGCATCATGTACAAAGCAAGGCTCATCTCAGTTTAGTAGGAGGATTAAGCCATTAAACACTCTGTGAGCATAAAGATCTCTGTACCTGCTCTGTCATCTGCACTCTTGCTTAACCAGCAACAAATGTGTGTCGTAAATGCCACATCATATGCCTGCACACTCTTGCTCTGGGTTAGCATAATAAACACCCTAAATTGTATTACGTTGTGTATCAGTTGCTCAGTATTCAAGGTCTGTTCCTCCCTAACCTAATATTATGATTTATCCCTGCCTTTGATTTTCTCTATTGACTGCTAGCTCTTTCGGTAAGGTTACTGTGGAAACTGGAAGAGGATCCAAAGATAGCAGTTTGTCTGTAGCATGTCTGTGCATCCATATGTCACATCTATATGGCCTAAAGGTCTTGACGTGCAAAAACAAACACTGCACGAGGAAGGGGATGCAAGTTAGGATAGCGTGGTGATCACTGTTGTGTTAGTATCACAGTTGGCAAGCATACAGATGTCTGAAATGCCATTTCTCCCAAAGGATGCTCCCTGACTCCTTTCTGGACTAAAGGGAAAAAAAAAAAATTAGTTCTGCAAAATGCCACAAAATAAATCAGTCTTTTCTTGATTTGTTTTTCTTCCCTGGGGGGAATGGGGCAAGGTTAGAAAGCTTGCTGCCTCTCTGACCGTAATATTTTGCCTTCATATCCTGTAAATCTCAAACAAGCTGTGTAGTCCTGTCTTCACCTTACAAACCAAGTGAAGGAGCCCCAGACCTCCTCCTGCCTTGGCTGCACAGTTCAGACCCTTGAACTGACTTCACACACAGAAGGCTGGCTGGATCCAGCCTTCAGTGCCAGTTCCTTGATTTCCCATCAGTCAAAGGAAACAAGCATACAACCTTAGCCACCAGGTCTGTTGAGACTGTCAGTTCTACTCATGCACAGGTCACTCATGCCCCAGGAAATCAGCTGCAGCATTCAGGGCTGCTTTACGTAGCAGGTAAGGGCTTAGAGAAGTCAGCAGACTTGCATTTCTTTGTGGAAAGCACCATAAAAAGGAAAGATCTTACCCAAAGGAGATGAAAAATTTAAAAAAATAGCAGTGAGGGTGGGAATTTGGTGCAGAGCTCACTGTTGGAGGCAGCCTACATACTTGCTGAAGCACACACATGATCGGTGACAGAGCCCACATACTGATTTCACCCCTTAAATATCAGAAGTTGAAATTAGTCTCCTCTCAAAAGGTGTATTCTAGTTTCACACATGGGGAAACTGAGTCAAGGTGCTCTAGTAGCCCAGCCATCATCCTGCAGCGAAAGACATCTGGTGCTTGGTGCCTCTTCCATTATCACTCTGCCTTTGGGAGGATTTTGAAGCAGGGGCAACTGAAGGCACTTCCTGTTTGCTGTGACAACTCTTGCTGAGAGCTGCTTGCTGTACAAGAAATAATGGATTCGAAAAAGAGAAAGCATCATCTGAATGCTATGGAGATCCATCTGTATCTGGTGTGCAGTTGTCATGTTTCTTGAGTTATTTATAAGGCCAAAAGAAGACAGATGAAAAACTGCTCTCCTGACATCCTTACAGCCTCTGTCCATGTGTTCATGGAAGCTAGTGTTTCACTTGAACCAGTCTTGGAGATTTTCAGGGATCTTTTGTTCCCACATGTGCAATGAACTGGGAAGTCTCAGTGCAGTTCTCATCTACTCAGGATAAAAGTAAAGAGATAAAATAATAAATAGGCATAAAGAATTAAGTATCTTCTTTGAATATCCCTTAAGCTTAGGGGTAAAGCCCATTAAAGTGGGCTGATCAATGTAATTATGATTCTAATTTACAGCTTTGGGCACTATGGTAATATAGATGATTTATAATGACAAATTCTAATAAAAAGTAATGAAATTCTGTTCTTTAGAGGCTGAATTCTTAGATGAAAACTTGGATGAGCCAAACTTGTAACCAGACCATTGGTCAGTTGTTGGTTTGTTTTTTTTTTGTTTTTTTTTTTTTTAATACTCTAAAGTTTTAAAGGTTCTCAGCTTGATGTAAACTATTTCAGTAAACCAGGATCCCCACCTTTTCTTGGGATTTATCAGATATTTACTGTCTGTAGAAACAACTGCATCTCTGTGTTTATGCCTGCCAACCGATGGTTCTTGAAAGAAGCACGCTGCATTTCCAAACTCTCCCAAGGAATGCTCCTTCTGCAGCTTTCCAAGCAGCAGTATCAGGGTTTTCCTGAACAGCTTGGCCCTGAGGCGGTGCACACTTACCCAAGCACTGTATAGTTAGACAGGCAAGCACAGTAAACAACTGTGTCCTTTGCAAAATAAGCTGCTTTCAAAAAGTTTCCGCCTCTCACCCACCCAGTGGGATAGAGAGGGTCTGCTGGTCTCCTCTGCCACCATGGAGCAAGACTGGGCACATGGGGCTCAATCCCTTTCTCATGGCAGTTGTCAGTCTTGTTTCACGGTGTCAGCAGGAGCTGGAAGCCCATTTTCCATCACGGCCCTGGGGAAATATGATGTTTTTGCTTCTGCAGCACCAGAGTGGGGATGGTGTCCATGTCTTTGCACATGAGTCTGAAATTCCTCGGCAAGCCGCAAGAGCAAAAGACCCTGAGTGCATTGGTCTGAGCTGGTAGTGCACTGAAGCCTTATTAGGGCAAGTGTTGTATTGGAAACAAGTGAATAGCAGTTTCAGGGAGATTCTCAGGTCTGCGACCCTTTCATCCAGCCTGAAATAGCAGCAGACATCAAAGGTCCCTACGGGTTAAGAGCAGTTGCTCTGTATTTACCTTCATTATGTCAATCAACCGGTTTGAGAGAGAGACAGCTGGTCTGCTGTCTGCAGAGAAAGGTGTTAGTAAGCAGAGAGGAGATAAGGATGCCAGCCTCTACGTAGCAGTGGGAGACAGGCAAGACATCACTTGCAGAACATACTGCGAAACTGTCATTTAATTTATAATTTTCAAAAGCTTCTGTATTCGTTGTCCAAAAAGACTTTTTACAGCCTTGGAAGCAGGTGCTTAAGATCATTCTTCTTTCTCAAAGTCCTTCTTTAAAATATTTTCAATTTTTTGTGGGTTATTTTTTTTACTTCCTAGCACAGTCCTGCCATAAATTCAAGAGTTGCTTATTGGTCTAAAGGAGATGTGTTCCACAGCTGGGGAACAACTGTAATGTAAATGCACTTTAGAGCCATAGTAGCACTGGATCAGTGAAAAGGAATTTTATCCCTTACTGAAATGGCTATAATGGTTGCTGTGAATTACCCTATTGTTTAAAACCAGGCAGAATGATCGCAGAACAATGCATTGTAAAAGCACTGACTCCAGCTGCAGGCCTGGGTACAGTGTCTGTATGCAGGAAATGCACAGAACAGAAGGATGGCCTTTATCTTGGTGTGTTTGAGATGTGTTTGTGAACGTGGTGTTGGTCCAACTGTAAATGAAAAGGTTAGCTTCTATCTAAATCAGAATGGATATACACATGAAATGCGGGTATGGTAGATGTGGTGATGACCAAAGTTATGGAAAAGTGGCTGTGGGAGGCTGGGAGAGAGGAAGGAAGGTTGAGGAACAAGAACTGTGGTTTAGCATTAAAGTATCAGTTCAAAACTCCTGACATACATACATAATCTCTCCTTGCCTGCAGCTCGGTCTTCCAGTTAGTGAAGTGGAAATAATGACACCGACCTATTCTGCCAAATATTTTGCTCTGAAGATAGTACCAGGTATCATTAGTTACAGATTTCCTTGAAATGAGTCAGGATATGTAGGGTAAGAGTCTAAATATAATGGTTTGGCCTGCTTTAAATAGATGAGATTGCTTTTCTGTTTTGCAAGAGGAATATTTCATTGAATCAGAGGACTTGTGAGGCTGAGAGTCATGTTTTTGTTTCAGGTCCTGCTTTAGACCAGCAGCAAAACAGTTCCACAGTCTCAAGTGAACCCAAGAGAGGCAGTTTTTGCTTCCTGTCCCCAGCAGAAAATCTTTTCCCTTGGCAGCTCCCAAGATTCCAAGATAAATCAAAGCTTTGCTCCTGGTCACATTGAATTTGTTTATCTATTTTTAATTCCTCTCATGCACATGGGCACTATTAAAACTGAAGCACAGGGTACTATCAAAATTGAAATGCTGTGGGTTTTTTCTTTTTTTTTTCTTTTTCTTTTCTGTAGTATTAACATAAGAATTCACACATTACATCATTTCTTTCCAGATCACTTTGCATAGGGTACCAAATCTGGTAGCCTGGCTGTATTCCAGGATTTTTCATGCTAGTGTGAATTCTTGCTGTCCCTCACGTCTTTTCTTTGATATTTTTGTGGTTGATTTTGGGGTGTCGTCCCCCCCCCTGGCCCATGTCCCTGTTTAGCTGCTACATGATTGTTGTGTTTCACCCTAGAGGAATTTTCTTTTCTGTGGAGTTTAAGTGATATTTGCGTAAAAGGACCACTGGTACCTAGGGTACATTAAGAAGACCATGGCCAGCAGGTCAAGGGAGGTTCTCCTCACCCTTTACTCTGCCCTGGTGAGGCCACATCTGGAGGTCTGAGTCCAGCTCGTGGCTCCCCAGGTCAAGACAGACAGAAAACTACTGGACAGAGTAGTCAAGGGCTATGAAGTTGATGAGGAGTCAGGAGTGTCTCTCATATGAGGAGAGGCTGAGAGAGCTGGGACTGTTCAGTCTGGAGAGGACTGAGAGGGGAACCTTCTGGAGAGGAACCGTTTGAATCAGTACAGGCTTGGGGCTGACCTGCTGGAGAAGAGCTCAGTGGAGAAGGACCCGGGGATCCTGATTGATGACAGGTTGGCCATGAGCCAGCAGTGTGCCCTGGTGGCTGAGAGAGCCAATGGGATCCTGGGGTGCATCCAGAGGAGTGTGGCCAGCAGGTCAAAGGAGGTGATCCTCCTCCCCCTCTACTCTACCCTGGTCAGGCCCCACCTGGAATGTTGTGTCCAGTTCTGGGTCCCCTGGTATAAAAAAGACAGGGATCTCCTGGAGAGCGTCCAGAGGAGGCTACAAAGATGATTAAGGGCCTGAAGCATCTGCCCTATGAGGAAAGGCTGAGTGAGCTGGAACTGTTCAGCCTGGAGAAAAGAAGAATAAGGGGGGACTTAATGAATGTTTATAAATATCTTAAGTATGGGATGCAGGGGGAAATGGACAGCCCCTTTTCAGTGGTCTGTGGAGACAGGACAAGGGGCAATGGCTGCAAGTTAGAGCACAGGAAGTTCTGCACCAACATGCAGAAGAACTTTTACACAGTGAGGGAGCCCTGGAACAGGCTGCCCAGGGAGGTTGTGGAGTCTCCTTCTCTGGAGATATTCAAGACCCATCTGGACATCTATATGTGCAATATGAGCTAGGGAACCTTCTTTGGCAGGGGGGTTGGACCCGATGATCTCTCAAGGTCCCTTCCAACCTCTATGATTCTATGATTCTATGATCTCATCAATACTTAGAAATATCTAAAGGGTGGTCTGGCACTGGACCAGTCTCCCCAGGGAAGTGACTGAGTTCAAAAAGCGTCTGGATGATACACACCAAGTCACGTGCTCTGATTTGTCTGGCCTTGTGTGGAGCCAGGAGTTGGACTTGATGATCTTTATGAGTCCCTTCCAATTCAGGATATTCTATGATCTAGGGGTGGATGTCAGGAGGATGGGGCCAAACTAACCTGATAGCCTTCTGTAACAAGATGACTTGTTTAATGGGTGAGGGGAAGGCTGTGGATGTAGAGTACTTGGACTTCAGCAAAGCCTTTGACACCGTTTCTCACAGGATTCTGATTGACAAACTGGCTGCCACTGGCCTGGACAGGTGCAGCCTCTGCTGGAGTAAAAAACTGGCTGGATTGCTGGACACAAAGACTTGTGCTAAATGGAGCAAAATCCATCTGGAGGCTGGTTGCAAGTGGTGTTCCCCAGGGCTCAGTCCTGGGTCCAGTTCTGTTCAACATCTTTATCAATGACCTGGATGAAAGGATTGAATCTTCCCTCAGTAAATTTATGGATGAGGCTAAACTGGGAAGAAGTGCCAAACTGCCTGAGGGTAGGGAGGCTCTTCAGAGGGACCTGAACAGGCTGGCTGGATGGGCTGATACCAGCAACAGGACCTTCAACAAGGCCAAGTGCAGTGTCCTGCACGTGGGAAATAACAATCCATTGTAGGTCTACAGACTTGGGGAAGAGTGACAGGAAGGAGAAGGCAGAGAAGGACCTGGGGGTGTGGGTTGACTGCTGACTGGATATGAGCCAGCAGTGTGCCCAGGTGGCCAAGAAGCCTAATGGTATCTTGGCTTGTATCATAAACAATGTGGCCAGCAGGTCCAGGGAGGTGATTGTGCCCCCTGTACTCAACTCTGGTGAGTCCACACCTTGAATATGTACTGTGTTCAGTTTTGGGTCCCCCACTACATGAAAGGTATTGAGGTCCTGGAGTGTGTCCGGAGAAGGGCAACCAGGCTGGGGAAGGGGCTGGAGAGCATACCTTAAAAGAAGCAGTTGAGGGAACTGGAGTTGTCCAGCCTGGAGAAGAGGAGGCTGAGGGGAAACCTTTTCACTGCCTACCTGAAAAGAGGTTGTAGCTAGGTGGATGTTGGTCTCTTCACCCAAGTGAGAAGTGATAGGATGAGGGGGAATGGACTCAAGCTGCACCATGGAAAAAATTCTTCACCTAAGGGTTATCAGGCATTGGAATGGGCTGCCCAGAGAGGTGGTTGAGTCACCAACCATGGTTGTTTTCAAAAGAGGGGTAGATGAGGTGCTCAGGGATATGGTTTAGTAGAGGACAGGTACGGTTGGACTTGATGATCTCAAAGGTCTTTTCCAACCTAGTGATTCTGTGCCTCTGTGACTCTTCTCAGTGGTACCCAGTGACAGGACAAGGGGCAACGGGCACAAACTGGAAGACAGGGAGTTCCATCTGAACATGAGGAAAAACTTCATTCTGAGGGTGACGGAGCACTGGCACAGGCTGCCCAGAGAGGTTGTGGAGTTTCCTTCTCCAGAGAGATTAAAGACCCACTTGGATGTGATCCTGTGTGACCTGTTCTGGGTGATCCTGCATTAACAGTGAGGGTAAACTGGATGATCTCCCGAGGTCCCTTCCAATCACTGCTGTTCTGTTCTGTGGCATTGAGCTTTGTGGTTTGGATCAAGGATAATATGGTGTTTAAAGACAAAAACTTCTCATCATCAAATTTTAAAACATTCTTAGAAATAGCAGTCAACCTCAATGGACTGATGAGGTCTCACACGCTCTGTAATACCTACATTTCTGCATTGGGTATGTATATTCAGGGATGATCTAAGAAAGCATTATCATCAGAGAATTAATATTCTGGGAAATTTAAATTGATAATGCTCTGTTTTGAATTATTTCATAATTTATATTTTTGAATAATTGAAATACTTGATTTCTGGCAGAATGGAAGGAACAAAAGCATAATTTTTAATTTAGATATGACCTTTTCTTCTTCTGACTTTAAAAGTTTTTACATTATCAAAATCAAAGCAAAATAGTCAATTTCATAGCTAAAAAAAGAAAAAAAAACAACAACCAAATTGTTCAGGTAATCCAAATTAAGTTTGACAAGGTCAGTCTGTGGTTTTATGATTTTTACTTTCATCTTGTGAGCCAGGGTAAGAAATTACTGTGAAATCCTAAAGTCAAGTTCCTTCATGTCCATTTCCAGTAAGATTCTCAAAAGTTTGATCTCGCAGCAACTTTTATCCAGTGTTTTCCCAAGGACTTTAAGAGATGATGATTTGTGCTGGGAGAATCAGCCTCATTCACTCTTTGGAAGGGAGTAATGTCGACTTCACAGAAAACATTTAGAGAAAATAATTGGAACCAGTAATGCTTTAAAACTTTCTGTAAAGGGGAGCCAAAAGTGAGCATAAATCAGGAGGAAATAGATCTGGGATGGATTTTACATTTACTTTTAAATTTTGAGCTCTATTTAAAGAACTGTGACCTCTGGAGAAGCAAATATTCCTTCTGCCTTCCGTCGCAGGTATTTCAAAAGTCTTTGTGTTACCTGCCTATTTCTGACTTGAAATGAAAGGCAATACTTTCTGTTTCTATCACCACACGTAGTATCTAGTAGCCAGTTGTGTGGTCCAGGTGCTTTCAATTTTCCCCTGCAGAAAGGGATGAAATAAAAATCTATCCAACTCAATCTTTATAGATCCCCGAAATGTTAAATCTAGTAAAGTTATCGTATTCTTTTATTAAGGAGGTCACTAGTTTCCTGAGGCTTTTTCATTCATCCTCAGAGCTGAATTCTGGCATTTACTAAATCAAGTGTTGGCTACAAATTAGCAAAAGGAGAAGCAAAATTAGATGCAGCCTGGAGTCTCTGCTTGAAGGTTGAAAGTTTAAATACCGTTTTGGGTGCAAAGCCATGTTGAACTCCATACGTCATTACCTCTGCACAGCAGTTAGGTATCTACTCTTCCAGTCTGGGCAGGACACTGCTCAGAAACCAGCATATGGCCATTTCAACTGGAGTCTGTTTTAGTAATGAACTAGGAAAAGGTAGATTTAGGTTGAATATTAGGAAAAAAAATCTTCAATATGAGGGTGGTAGATCACTGGAACAGGTTGCCCAGGGAGGTAGCGGAGGCTGCATACCTGGAGATATTCAAGATCAGGCTTGATGGGGCTCTGAGCAACCTGATCAAGTGAAGATGTCCCTGCTTATTGCAGGGGGATTGGACTAGATGGCCTTTAAAGGTCCCTTCCAACCTAACACATTCTATGATTCTGTGAGTCTATCTCCCCTACCTACTAATAGTTCATGTAAGTACATGGAGTACACAAGCCAGGGGGAAGCAGAAAAGCTCAGAGAGGGTGCAATAAGAAAAAAGCAGACCTATGAGTAGAGCAATGGCTTGAAAGCAACTGAGGAGAGTGATCTTCAGTGACTGCTGCTGCCATCTCTCTGGTATGTGCCCAGAGCGAGGAAGTCCGGTCCTCAGGCCAGCTGGTACAGATTAGATCATTGTTGTGCTCTTCAAGTCTAATAGCCTTTAAGTAAAACTGTCCATCTCCACAATTCCTCTGTGCTGTAGGCACTGGCACAAAATGTTAACAGTTTTGCACAAGCATGTCTTATGGACTGAAACTCTTGCTTCATGACAGAATGAGCAGCTCAAAAAATCGCAGTAGAGTTGCACCCTCAGGAGGCCCAAGAGATTGCCACTGAAGCTGAACTGCTGTTTAGGCAGGAAAATGTGCATTAATGCTCTCTTTGCTGAATTATCACATGAAGAGGGATACTGTGCAGAGGCTGTATAAGCTAACCCTTGTTTTACCAAGGACCAGAGGCTGCATGAGACCTGGGGAAGCTCATGGAGCCTTAAATTGCTGCTGGAGTTTGTAGACCTGAGCCCCCAACACAAACTGTTAGTCAGTTTCTAAGAATACGTAACAGGTATGGAAATGATAAAATCTACTTTTATCTCAGGAATGACAGAAGAGTTATGCCATTTTGCATTTTCTGTGTAATCACCCAGCTGTAGGAGGACTTGCCTGGGATGTGGGAGAAAAAGATCCTCCTAAGAAGTAACATGGCTCAACTGATATTTCAGGGAAGTATGAAAGGGCTGGAGAGGAACATCCCATGCTTCCATAGGGAAACTAGGTTCCTACCAGGCAGCATCCTTCCCTTCAGCTTAGGGAACTGCTTAACCTCATAGAGGGCATCATAACTATTATTTCTCTCCATGGCTCTTTAAACTTTGCTTTCTTTTCTCCTAAGAGTCACAAATTCAAAACAAGATGTGGAGGTGCACATCTCCAAACTGTCCTGGCCATAGGGCCAAATGCAGGGAGAAGCACGGGTACCAGTAGATAGCCCTTGGAGTTCTAAAACCGCCTCAGGCACCCTTTTTCTTGGGAAAACTCCTGGTTTTCAGCTGCTCATACAGCTTCCCTTTCTGAGTCACACTGCATTGCACTGGATAGTCAGTCAAAGAAACTCTCTGGGTTTTTTTTAGACAGGGAATAATCATACCTACTCCTGTCCAAATAATGAACTTTCAAACCCTTTGCTGTCAGTTCAATAGTGCCTCCAAATCCACTTTTTAATAAATAGAAACATAATAGTTGTTTCTGCGACTGCAAGAGTTTTTTTTGCGTTGAAATCCCTGGGCTAATGGCAAGGCACTAAAGAACCGAAATAAAAATCTCCTAAAAATCTTTAACTTATGTTCTTTTGGCAAGTAAGTGTATTCTTGCCTCAAGAGAGTCATGTACTGAGTAAGATATTTTCACTAAGCCCTATGGGAAAAGCAAATGACTACCTGCTTTACAGCCCTCTCTATTCTTAGGTTTGTCATTTGTACACGATAAAGGAAAATGCCATATTGACTGCAATTAGTATTTTTTTTCTTTCTTTATTTTATTTTTTTAATGCTTGCTCAGAAAAGTAAAGTCAAAGAAACTAAAGTTTATTTTAGAGGGGCTCTGAAGATTTGTTTGAGATCATTGTCCTTTATGACAATTTTTTCCCCATTCTACTCATAATTAAAAAAAAAGAAAAGGTGGGGGATGTGTTAAAATTAGCTGTTACCCTGAAAAAAATTCTGTAAAAATTTAACTGGTCCTTGTCATCGTATTCTCTGAATGTCAATCATAATTGGCTTTATTCTCTTATAATCTTTGAGAGTGCGCAATTCATCCCTTGTCACTTTGTGGTGGTTTAGGACTGGCTGGACGCCCACCAAAGTCAGTCTATCACTCCCCTTTTCAGTTCGACAGGGGAGAAAAATATATATTTAGAAGCCTAGGAGTCAAGATAAAGAGAGATCATCCTGTAATCAATGACATGGGCAAAACAGACGCAACAATGAGTGAAGGAAAGAAAACAATCTAATTGATGACACTGCATTGCACACACAGTGAAACCAGAGTCGGATAATGAGAAGTGCGACCAGAACTTAAAGCACCTCCCCCCACCCCTCCATTCTTAGCAGACTTCACTCTAGTCATGATTTCGCTCCCTTCTTCCCCCACATTGTGGCACAGGGAGGGGCAGGGACTGGGAAAATGGGGGCTTTGGTCAGTTCATTGCAAGTTGGTTTCCTTCTTGGCTGGGGGCGGGGAGGGGGCATTCATTCCACACCCTCCCCGTGCTGCACCATGGGCTCCTACCCACGGGAGGCAGTCCTCCACGAACTCCTCCAACGTGAGTCCTCTCCCAAACGACTGTCCCACAGGACTAGTTCTTCACCAGCTGCCCTGGCATGGATTGCTGCGATGGCAGGCAGTAATAAATCACAATGTCTCTCAGTCCCAGTCCTGCACGGGGTCACAAGCCTCCCCCCAGCAAACCTTTTCCAGCAAAAATCTCTTTCTTGCTCATCTCTGTGTCTGTGTCTCTCTCCCTGGGCTGCAAGTGCTGGCAGAGGCTTGCTCCAACACAAGTCACAGCGTCTCCTGCATGTCTCCACTTGCTCCATCCAGTGTGGAGCCTCTCCACGGGCTACAGGTGGGGTCTGGGCCTTTTACATGGACTGCGTGGGAACACCCACTCCACCATGGGTTTCTCCACGGGCTGCAGGGGCATTTCTCTCTCCAGCACCTGGAGCACCTCCTCCCCTACCCTCCCAGGCCTTGGTGTCTGCACAGCTTGTTACATCTTCTCACTGCCTTCTCCGGTGGCAAAATGCAGATGCTTATGTTTGTTTTTTTTCTCCTGTATGTGATTCACAGAGGCGCTGTGACCATCACCATTTGGCTCGGCCTTGGTTAGCTGCATCTTTGGTCTTGAATCAGATGATGTTTACTCTTCAGGGCCTGCAGAGAGCTCTTGTCTGCTGCTTACAGCAGCCATTTTCTGCAGCCCCCCGTTCTTTCCCAGAACCCAACTATGCAAAACTATGACACACTTGACGGTAGAATGAGAGGTGACAGGAGTTGGGCTACAGATACTTCAGATCCAGTTTGTTAACCTCTCCCCATTTGTGCTTATCCCCATCAAATGGAAAATTTATTCCAATGGGTCCTACAGAACCAGTGTGTCCCTTGTCCATGTGAGGTTTAGAGGCAGCCTTTCAGCTGGATACAGCACCAGTGTGGTGCTACACAACACCCTAAGCTCGGGCACAGTAAGAGTTAATCCCCTAGCTTCTGGGTACATGCAGAGACGCCTTGCTGGATAGGATGTCCTGAATAAGGGCTGCTTATTTTGTCTTGCCTCCAGAAAGAAGCAGCTTTTTGTTTAGATAAAAGGAGGGAAGAATTGAACTTAGTTGCATGCTGGTCTTTGCTGTCAAAAAGCGGTTGTCAAGGTGCTATTTCTGGCTCATTTAAATTGAGAGGGTTGTTTGTAATACGCAGCTCATGGATGTTTATAATACACAGCTCTAATATTTTCTGTCTAAGAATAACAAATCTCGGTCTGTTGCAACACATGTTATATTTTGCTGGCTTTCAAACTCTGTGAGATGCGAAGTACTCTTCCATTATAAGCCAGTGATAGAACCAATTAGAGAAAGTGGTCACTATTTTTCTTTCTTCGTTTCATACACAAATGTAAGTTTAAAATAATTCATCCAGGACTACCTGATAGCTATTAGACAGTCTTTCAGCTAGTTCACAGAAAAATGTTTCTATAGAAATACACTTGCAGCAGTTTCAGAAGGGAGTTTTGTATTATTATCATCAGTCTTTTTTATATTGTAAATTATTTTTTACAGGTAGAAGGATCTTGGGTAACTGTGGAAAAATAACATTTGCAGTCAACACAAAGTTATTAAGTATGAAAGAAACCACATGTATATGTGTGTTTGTGTGTATTTATTTATATATGGACATACCTCAAAACACTCCTGGAGAACAGATACACCTAAGAGTTCAAGCAGTTACAGATATCATAAAGCAGCTGATGTGGGTCAGTTCAAGTGTACAACCAGTTTGTTTTGATCTATTCAGTCAGCTTTTTTAACAGTATTATAGATGATTAAAGCATCAAAACAAGATAGTGACTTCCATGACAAAAGGCACGCCCAGGATAAAGCTTATTAGGGTTCTCCTATGAAACACTAACTAGCATATACCTGTAGGCTGACCCCCAAATATTCTCTTAAAAATCTGTGAGGTTCAAAGCCTTTGTTAAAAACAAGGGAAGTTGCTTATGAACTCTGGTTGACATCCTTGTTCCTAGGAGCTAAAACGACCAGCCCCTCATTTCCATTCATCCAGCTCTGCTGCCTACAGCCCCCGAGCCATAGTTCAGAACAAGGGCTTGATGTCTAAGTTTAAAAAAGAAAATTAATTGCACTGCTTTTTTTTTTTAAAGCAGACAAGAGGTCTCCACAATCCACAGGAGACTTCTTGCTGGCAACCTGATGGGCTTTGAGGTGTGATGCCTTCTGTCTCCATACCACGGCAGCTGTACCAACCCACGGGACCGCCACCAGTAGCGCAAACCAGCCTGCAGCCATGCTAATGAAGCACCTTATAATTCAAAATGGGGCAGCCCCATCCAAACTCACTTACTAGGAATGATCCTTGGCCATCATACCACGGTCATATACTGTTTATTGATTCAGTTCAAAACTCTGGCAACCACCTTGAAAAATAAAAAAGATCTGTACAGATAATGAAGTTCAGCTGTCTGGAATTCTTTCCTGGCCTTGTTCAACTTGCTAATGAAGATGTCGCTGGAGATGTACTGAACACCACCAAAATAAACAGAAGTGAACACACAGACTTTGTCCTTCAAAGCATCTGTCTCACTTTTACTCATTTACCGATTTTTTTATTGTTAATTTAGGTCACTTAAAAAAAATAATTAAACTCAGTTGTGTGCATCAGCAGGAGTGGGCATGAGTACACGGTTGGGGTGGGGTAGTCCATCCAGACTCACAGCTCTGTCTGCTGCATGCACACCAACACCCAGCAAAAACATCATGCCATCACCTCCCACTTCTGTGGAGCTTGGAGTGGACTGACACGCCAGGAGGGATCTCGAAGCTTTGGTGATTGCTCCTGCTGCTGGCTGGTTTTCAGAGCAGGTAGCATTCCTCTTCCCCTCCTTCCTTACCACCTGTTTCTCCTTTTTATCCCTGCTGTTGAATTAATGGCTTTCAAACTTGAGGAAAATTTCATATTTGATCACAAAAAAATTCCTCCAGAGATGAAGGGAAAACGAAATGTTGATCATTGAGGCTCTGGTGACAGGTGCCAAGTGCCAGAGGCAACTGTCACTTTGCTGTGTCCCAGGTTCATGGACTGCCTAGTGAAGCCCTGTTAAATGCCACTGATAGAACAGGAGCAGAACCCCCCCCACACATCTTTTCTTCAACAGGTACCCTTAATCTGTTAATGGCTGTCACAAGCAGTTGGCTGGAAAACTGTGGAGAAAATGTAAATATACCTAAGGATAAGAAATATTTTTCTTTCCCCTTAAAACAGCCAGCAAATTAAAACTCATCACAGTTCAAGGGTGCTGTCAGATGTCTAATTTTTCTGCATTTTCCATCACATGGCTGGCAGTGGTTTTTGCCCTCTGTGAAATAGGAGGGGATGTCCCATGGACAGAACTTCACAATGTCCATGAACACATCATGAATTGCTGGAAATTTTGGGTGGCAAATACCCATTAGTGAAGAATCCCATATTTCATCAATGTAAAACAAAACAAATACCAAGAGAATGAGGAACAGGCAAATTCAGATGATTAATGAGATAAATTTTGGTGGCAGAAGGCATTTTCCACTACCATGAAGCACTTTCAGAAGTCAGCCTCACCTCTGTGCCTAGGAAGATCATGGAAGCCTCCTAGATGCTATGCTGAGGCACAGGGAGGACCGGGAGGTGATCTGTGACAGCCAGCATGGCTTTACTAGGGTAAAGTCCTGTCTGACCAATCTAGTGGCTTTTTACAATGGAGTGACTGAATCAGTGGACAAGGGAAGAACTACACGTCATCTATCTGGATTTCTGCAAAGCCTTTGATACAATCCTCCACAACATCCCTCTCTCTCTAAATTGCAGAGATATGGATTTGATGGGTGGACCTCAGGATGAGGAATTGTCTGGATGGTCACATCTGGAGGGTGGTGGTCAGTGGTTTGAAGTCCAGTTGGCAGATGGTGACAAGTAGAATTCTTCGAGGGTTTCTGCTGGGACCAGTGCTGTTTCATATCTTTATTAATGAGATTGACAGTGGGATTGAGTAAGGCCTCAGCAAATTTGCTGATGACACCAATCTGAGTGGTGAGGATAATGCGCCAGAGGGACAAGATGCCATCCAGAGGGACCTGGACAGGCTGGAGAAGTGGGCCCAGGTGAACCTCATCAGGTTCAACAAAGACAAGTGCAGGGTCCTGCACCTGGGTCAGGACAATCTTCGTTATCCATACAGGTTAGGAGATGATATGCCTGAAAGCAACCCTGAGGAAAAGGACCTGGGAGTACTTGTGGATGAGAAGCTGGACATGAGCCACCAATGTGCATCTGTAGCCCAGAAGGCCAATCACATCCTGGGCTGCATCACAAGAAGAGTGGCCAGCAGATTGAGAGAGATGATTCTGTCCTTGTACTCTGCTCTAGTGAGACCTCACCTGGAATACTGTGTCCAGCTTTGGACCCCTCAACACAGGAAGGAAATGAACCTGTGGGAGCACGTCCAGAGGAGGCCACAAAAATGATCAATTGGTTGGAGCATCTTTCCTATGAAGACAAGCTGTGAGAGTTGGGCTTATTCAGCCTGGATAAGAGAAGGCTCTGTGGGGACCTTATACCAGACTTCCAATGCCTGAAAGGTGACTATTAGAATGCTGGGGAAGAACTGTTCACAAGGGCATGTAGCAATAGGATTCTAAAACAATTCGTCCTATGTCTTGCAAAGAAGCCCATGAAATTTTCCATATGTATACTTTATGAAAAGACAATTCCAATGCATATTAATTTAAATACTATGAACTGTATTTATTAGCTTAGATTTTACTGTGTTTGCTTGTGAGAATTTCTGCAAATAGCATCTTCTGATGTAGTGCAGGAGGTGAAAAAAACGCACTGCTCCAAAGTCAAACAGAGCATTTGGTTTTGGTTTTGCCTTTGGATAATTGTGATAGCCAAATTCCACAAAAAGTTAACTCTAGGTAAGTAGCCTAAGTTTTTCCCTGTTTATATTACACTGTCATCAACATCATTTTCCCAGCTATAATTACAGTAGTAGCTCCACTATTACTCTAGCTATATACGGAAAGAAAACATTTGCATATGTCACATTAGCCATTATGTGTAGAAATGCTGTATTTCCATAGATAATTGTGGTATCTGAATGTCAGAGGAATTAAATATGCTGAGACCTGGAATAAAAATTAAACCACACAGAACTGAATTTGTATGAAGGAGCTCAATGAAGTCTAGGCTCCGACCTGAGCTGCAGTTTCAATAACTTTGCTGCCTTCAAAATCTGAATTTTAATTCACAAGTAGAAGTCTAGATAACAAGGAAGGGGGAGAAAATTATCTGTCCTCACTGCAATAAAGTTTTTAGAAGCATTGAGATAATGACAAGCCTTATCCCAAAGGGCTTACAAATAACTTTCTTGCTAGATGGATGGCTCTATCTGCCTGAATGATTGTGTATCAACTGGTAATGCTGTTTTAAGGTTAACATGCTTTAATTTTTTTATTTTTTATTCTCATAGTTTTACAGCTATTGAAGATAACTAATAGAAACACAACCATACACATGCAGTGATTATTTTCTTTAAAATGCTTAAATTAACATGTTGTTTCCTTTTTTCCATTACACTTGCTCCATGTGTCTCTAAGAGGACATTGCTGGATTTAATATCTCTCCAAGACTTGCCTTCCCTTCCACCTTCCATTCCCCTGCCATCTTTTCTTCTTCCTCCGTTAACTTCCTTTCCCTTCATCTCTCCTTTGTTCTTCCCTCCCCACCTCATTTCCTCTCTCCATCTCCATCTCCATCATCTCACCCTTCCATCTCCCATTTCTCCTCTTCCTCTTCCTCTTCCTCTTCCTCTTCCTCTTCCTCTTCCTCTTCCTCTTCCTCTTCCTCTTCCTCTTCCTCTTCCTCTTCCTCTTCCTCTTCCTCTTCTCTCCGCCAGAAGCTCAGAAGGTTTATGTATAATTCAGTCAACACCTTGAGGCAAACTATTTGATTACGATAAAAAAATAAAAATCTAATATTCCTGTACTTAGTTGAGGTAGTTTTATTATCACATGCCACTTGGTTACAGGAGTTTATGGAACTGTAACTCCCCAAAGGATATTTTAGAGTTATACTTTTCATGGCAAGTAAACTCCCAAGATAAACAAAGGCATTAAAATAAGATATTGCAATTGTTTCCTTATGTCTATGATTGATATGAATGGGAGCCATAAAAAGTCTTGTTTCACCCTTAATCCCTGCAGCCTCCCCTTACCTTTTGAGTCTGCTACTAGTAGGCAGACAAATATGTTTTTCTGTGTGAGTTTAGAATGAGTAACAGCACGGCACCCAGTATCAGAAATGGGGACATTGTCAAAGCTGAAACTCGGTCATACGGCACTAACACAGGGCTTGAAAGGTAAATCCTTAACCACTGGTTTTCCTTCCTTTTCTGACCCGGTTTTAACCTCTACCGAAAGGCAGACTGATTTATTTTCACTAAAGAGAAATACTTATCCTCCCGGTAGTAAATAATGTGTGTGCTGCAGCGATGCAGCTGCTGTTATGTATTTACCTCTCTGTTTTGTTCTCAAAAATGCAAAAAGACACAAGAATCTTCCAATAAAAATACTAGTCCCAGTCACATCTGAGCTAGCTGAAAGCTTCAGACAGTTCCAGACTGGCTCATGGGGTCAACTTTTGAGAAATAGTATGTGCCAAGGTTTTAAAGTCACCAACTGAGATGTAAAGCCATGGCAAAGCAAGCAAGCAAAAAAGTTTCAGTTTTATATAGGAAATGTAAGATCTAATTACAATAATCTTAATTTTTGCCACACAAAACCCAGAAACAAACAAAATGCTGAAAATAAGAAAGCCATGCTTTTATGAAAGTGAGTACTGGGAAATTCGCTGGATCAAAGTGGGGGGGGGGTGGGTAAAAAATATCTTTTTTCAGATCACTTCAGAAAACAGAATTACAGCTGGTTGTATCTCTATCTTTTCAAGACCAGGGGCTTTAACGAATGAAGACATGCTGGGGCATGGGCTTAAAGGACCACAAGGGTAGCCACAATGTCCTGTAGCACTTTGAGGGCCTGAGGTTATGTATGACTTCTACTTCACTTGAAACACTTATTTTATTGCATTTCTTATCCCACCCTGAACCATACAATGATTTGACCTGTTAAATCTGCTTGTGTTTCCACCAGAAAAACTCATTACTTATTGCCATTTTGCCAGCGTCTGATAAGTAGTGCTCAGCTGGCTGCCAAGGTTAAACCTTAATGATGAGGATTAATGCTTAAATCTTAATCAGGATACTCTTTGATTTGAAGTCCCCTGAAATCAACAGGATTCATCTGCTTCCCTTACCAAGCTTTTGATCAGGTTCAAGAGTACCTGTGCTAATAGCGTACAAGAAGAAATAGTTCAGTTGCTGTAAGCTCACAGGAGCTTACAGACCAGGTTGAAACAGAGGGAAAACTGGAGTTCAATAAACAAGCAAGAGTGGTCCAGAGAGAACAAAGAGCATCAGTAAAGCATTTACAGGGTAAACATGCATTCGCCCTGGTGTTTCTAATCAACTCAAATGAGGTCTGTAGGTTTATATGGTACATCAGTGAGCCAGACACAAGGGTGAAGCAGAAGGAGCAGAGTGTTGTCCCTGCAGGGTAGGACAGCCACGCAGTAGGGTTCCCCCTGATTAGAGAATAAGGCTTTATGCAAGGGCTTCTTCCCCTATAGCAACAGACAGAGCTCTTTATGGATGACTCTTAGCTATAGCACCACCAAGGGAAGCTCCGTTACTCTTGTAATAAACCCAGATAGGGTTTTAGGTTTGGAGATTCATTTTTTTTTTTTTTTTTTGCTTTAAAACTTTTATTTCACTTCTCATTATTCTTTGCACCAGAAATATGTTCAGTACTCTAAAAGCAGAAAGGCTAGAGCACAAGAAAGTGAAAGTCTGAGGGGAAGGAAAACACATATGTAAACTTTCCCACACAGAGTCAAACAATAAAAAAAGGGAAAAAAACATCAAGGAGACAAGCAAGTACAAGTATCAGATGAAGGAAGGCAGCTTTCAGGAAGAAAGTCATTCTGGCCACTGCTGTGCTGGGACCATTTACTTGTCACATGGTGCTTAATCATAATAAATTAAGTTTTATTTTGCATTTTGCAACACGCTAACTTAGCTCAGCAGGTAATGGGAGGAGTCCTGGGTCGCCAAATGGTGTTTAACTGAGAATAACAACAATTTCCCCCCCGCAGGCTGGCATAAATAATGAATTCAAAACGTGCCTCTTTTGAGCAGATTATTCCAGCTGCTTCTTGTTCTTAAAGCACATTGGGAGGTTTAACACCAGAAAGTCAGCCCTCCTGAAGCTACAATTATCATCCTCAAGCAGCAGTCTTGGGAAATGGTGAGTTTAATCAAAGCTGCTTCATGTTACCAGAGATGGAGAACGGCAAGGGTTCCTGCAAAGTTCAGTGAAGGTCCAGACAAGGTGACCCACATCCCCTCTGAAGGTCTGCTGTGGGATGGCCTCGGTTTGTCCAACGTGGGTCTGAATTTGCACCAGCTTAAAAACCAGCGTGATGCTTCAGAGAATGAGACTTAGAGCAAGGATCAGCTGGGCAGGTCAAACAGCAGAGGAGACTTAAGTCAGACAGCAGGGAAGGAAAATATAAACCCCAAACTTTTCTAAGGCTGAGGGTGGATAGGCACGGCCAGAGATTGCCTCGGGAAACAGGGGAATCTCCAGCCTTGTAGGGGGGTTATAGGGACAGGTTGGACAAGCAGCTGTCAGGGGTGATTTAGGAATACTTTTCCTGCTTTTGAGTAGAAGGATAGACCAGTCAGTCCCTCGAGGTCCCTTGCAGCCCTGTATTCAATGACTGATGGAAATTTTGATACATTTGCAAGCAACTCGCTTCCAGCTTCAAAGGGGTTATATTCGGTGTCTCCTCCTGTTCTCTGGAACTAATAGCTGGTTTGCCACTGTCTGCATTAGGAGCAGGGTCAGATCCATAATTAAAGCTATGATTGGCTGAAAATACATTTTCCTGGGTCTAATGAAGAGTCTGCCACTTCTTAGTAGCAATTTCCCTGTGGGTATCTTCCTATTAGAAAAAAAAAGAATGAGACCCAGCAACTGCAAAGGAGGCACCGATTGGCCATTAAATAATAGAAATGAACGCATCTGAGTATTTACAGTTGCCTGGGTGTTCGCCAGATTTCTAGAGGCAGAGGAAGGTTGTGGGTTTTTTTCCCTTTTTGTCCCTGTGAACTGCTGCAAATTATCCCCAGGTCCTATCTCTCAGACCTCAAAAGTCAAGCCTTAAGAGAATAGAGCACTCGGACAAATATTTCAATCCCTCTCTGTCAGGAGAGGGACATGCTGCCAGCGGTAAAGGCAGCCTTGTGCTGGTAGTGTAGAGCTGAGATTAGCTGTGCCACGGCCCAGTCTGGGGCCTGCAGCAGCTGCTGTGGAAAACTACAAATGTTTATTTCCCATCTCAAAAAGAGACTCTCTTGAGATTTGCTCTGAAGCCTGCTGGAGATTATCTGTGCCTTGAAGGTCATCTTCCAAAAAACCTCATTGTCACAGGATAAAGCTCCTCTCTTTATCAAAATGGCTTGACCTAACTCAACCCGGACAGAACTTTGGTTTTTTATGAGGGAAGTAACTCCTGGGTTAAATATGGCTATTTTCTCTTTCTTGTTGCTCAGAATATTGCATTTATCTCATGTTCTTGGGTTGGCCCTCATTGCTGCTCTGTCTTGGTACTCACACAAAGCAGGAGATGACTTCCCATGCTATAACACAGCTGTCACATACCGAATGCCTCAGTTAACACAGCACAAATCCTACTAGCCTACATTGCTGTGTGGGGGAAAAACACCCCACCCTCTTGTCCTGTAAAAGCGTGTGATTTCTTCACCCCCAAAAGTCCTCACAAATACTCAGGGGTCCTGAGAGAGGGACTCACAGAGGTTTGTTGTTGGCTGAGGCTTGTGACTGTGTCTAGGTATAGTTGGGACTGGAAATAATTAGTCTGGGGAGTAAAATGTTGGATGCCTATGTCTTGCAGTATTGCATCTCCTTAGGGTGTGCCTTGGGGATTCTCTGATGGTTACTATATGGAAAATTATGCTGAAGCTTTTACCTTCGTGGGGCATGTTTCTCTTTCCTAGTCAGATGTCTATCTTCTTGAATATTTTTAGAATATATCTGTATTTTTTACCCTTTTAATGAAACTTTCCGGTGAGTTTGGGCATATAAATATGAATGAGCTCCCCCAGGAAACACGCTCATTTCTGTCTTGAGGAAACAGGAGTAATAACCAGCATTGATAGGAAGCGTGTGATTTTAAGTTGCAAAAGATGCTGTCAGACAAGGACTAATATCCTCTGACCTCTTCCAAATACCAAATCCTGAGGGTTAAACTTTGCTTGTGCCCAGCCTGAAAACACAAAATCCTTCCATATAACTACGTATTTTCCATTGCTATGAATTACTGTATTTTCTTTTCATACTTTCTGTGCTCTAACAGTGTCCCGTGTAAATCAGCAGCAAAAATTAAACAAGATGAGGCTGATTTGGAGAGAGGAGGGAAAAAAAAAAAAAAGAGCATGTGAATTCAATTTATGGTTCAGCTAGAGAGACACACGACTTTGCCAGAACCCTCTTTAATCCAGTTTAAACAACACAAATGTGTCTGTAGTAATTCACAGGGTGTAATGTGAAGTTTTATAGAGGCACTTTGTACTACACCGTATATATTATTTGAGAGAGGAAAAATATTTCTTTCTTACAATTGTTTAGCATAAAAATGATACTCTGTTTCCCTGGCCACACTGAATGATCATTCTCACATTCAATGATGATATTAATTTTAATGAGACGTGTTTAAATTAGGCTTTGCTTACCATGTTTATTAGTTGTATTCCCATGAGATTCCCATAACAGTATGTCTGGCTGTTTTTATGGCCAGGGAATGCAGATCTGTATAAACACCAGCGAAACCCAAGAAGGGAATGAATTAAGGCAGGAAATGGTAAAATTGAGTAAGAGATGTTAGAGGCAGCAGAAGAAGGATCTGAGTGTCTGCAAGTTCCTCAAGGAAGGTACATTCCCCACAGAGAAGTCTCTCATCCAGCATCTTGCCCCAGGTTTAGTTTGATGCCTGTAGTGTGTCCTAGTGAGGATGTGGACTTGTCAGTGAGACCTTCCTGACCTAAGAAAACAGACTGCATCCAGCAGCTGCGTAACAATTCACAGTCCATTAGAGTTTATTTCCATATAAAATTTTATTTCCATAGTTCAACATACCCCAAGAATCATTCTGGTGGGCAGGTTCCGGTCTGTTCTTCCACTAGGATGTTCAAAGACTCAGCCTATGCAAGTTGAAGATTCCTAGGGCACATTGGCAGTTGACCCTTCTGTATGATGGATGCACCAGCTGCCCCATCTCAGTTGGAAAAGCCATTGGCAGCTGGACTCTTGTATTCTCTCCTCTTGTCTGTACTTTTTTGCATTAGGCTTTCATATTTTCATAAATACATTGATTTAGTTCAATCCTTCTTAATGGTCACAAGTCATGTGCATGGACACTTAAATTTGTTAGGCTACCTTAGAAATTTCATATATAAAAGATGTCCTGCAGCATAAAAAGGAAATATATCGAAAAGCCTTTAGAAATATCAGTAGTCAAGTACACAAAAATACTTATTTGAAATTCTATGAAATTTGGGAATTATACTGAATTAATGAAAATAAAATGATTTATGGGATGCAATTAGGAAAGAGGAAAAGCAATCCATGAAAAGAGGCCACTTAGTCTGATCTTAATAGGATGTGAGGGTTTGGGGTTTTTTTGAGAAGAGACTTACACATGCTCTGGAAGTAAGTGGAAAATGGCAGAGACTTTACACAGTGGTCTCCAGTGAAAACAAAACAAAACAAAACAAAAAGAAAGCACAGCATTTTCTTTTCCTAGGAATTAGAACTGATGGAAATACCCTACAGGAAAGGTGCAATGCTGTTGAAGACAGAAGGGATAGAAATGTAATTGCAATGTTCATATGCTAGTGCAAAGAACAAGGATGTGAGTTGGAAGATTTATAACAAGGGTTTCTGCCCCAACCTGGTGACTCAGGTGGAGACAACCGTGGAGAACATTATTACCCAGCAGTGTGGAAGGCCTGTGAAAAATGCCCATATGACCTGTCAGTGAAAGTAGAGATAGGGAAATATTAAAGACATTGTACAAGGCACTGAGACAACTCAATGGGAATTATGTGTATAGTTTGGCCATCTGTAATGGAGATAGATGAAATAAATCTGAGACAAATGATGGGAGAGAAATACAGAATGTACCTGTGAAGTGCAAGGGGATGAATAATAAGAGTTTCTACTGGAAGCACCGGGATATCAGGAAGGAAAAACTCAGTCCTGGCTGGTTTAGGCTATCACAGAGTGATTGTGGTCCACAGGTATGACAAAATAATCAAAAAGGTGAATGGTATTTCAGGCTGTGTAGCACAAAGTATCTCCATCAGAGATGGCAAAGTGTAATATTGCTGTATGAGGTACTGGTTAGAACAAGTACTTCAAACAGAAATGAGAAAAAAATAAAAAAAGAACTGAAACCCCCAGAATAACTACAAGACCCATCTACCTATTTATATGATATGACTGCTGTTAAAAATCATCCTAGGAGACAGAGCAATAGGCAAGGAGAAGATCTAATCAAAGCAGAGGAAACTATTGGCCCAAGAGTAAGTGTGCATGAGTGAGAGATGAGAAAATATGAAAGTCTATCTTCTGAGGAGACTCTTTAGCTACCACAGCAGAAGGCTTATGGAAAGTGTGGGTGGAGGAAGAAGAAGGAAATTTTGCTGGATGTAAAATGGAGTTTGGAAAATTTGTAGCTGAAAGTCTGAGCTGAATAAGCTTGCAGTATTACAGAGCTCCTGATAAGAAGACAGGGACTGGTGCTGAGGAGATATGGACCTCTCTCCTGGGGAAGAAGACTCTGCAGTCCTAAATAATTCTAGAGGCACTGATTCATTTAGGCTGATGCCATGCAACCTCTTTATGTATATTAAATGTTACGCTACAATTTCTGGTAAATTCAGACTTTCTTTTAACCTACTGTGGCCATATTCTCCATCCATCCCAAAACAATCTGGTGTCAGTAATGTAAGGATTTCGATCTGTAAATAGATTGTAAAATTTTAAATTGTTTTAGGAAGTAAATGGCTAAACTGAATTCAATCCCTTCAAATATAAGCGTGGTGTGATGGCATTTTAGGTTGGTAGGGCAGCAAAAAAAAAGAGAGAGAGAAGAATGAATTTTAATGTCAGCCCTAACTGTACTTCAGATTTCTTTCTTTATGAAATGGTCTTAGAAGTCTAAGTTAGCTACCTTCTAACATCATGAATATCATCAGCCATATTACTTAATTGGTAATAGTATTTTTGTAAAGGCCTGTAAATTGCAATTTTAATATTCAGTAATCACACAACCGCGGACTTGATAGCTTTCTCTCTGAAGCATCACATTATTGCATTAGCAGTTTAGTTTTAGGGAAATAATGTAAAATCATGTCTTCTCTGACTGGTTTTAAAAAAAAAAAGTCTCTGTGGCATTGCTTATTCTAAAAAATAGAAAACAATAAATAATTAGGAATAATGTTCAATATTATCTGAAAGATAGAAGGTTATTTTAGCAGAGGAAATAAATAAATGCCCCTAATCTGCCATAACATGATTGCACAGTGAATAGAATGACTTTTTGGGATGATGATTATTATTATTTGAAAAATTCTGCTTCGTGTCACTGCTTTTTTACAGTCTTTCTCGGGAAAGTCACTTTACTGCTCTACCACCGTTTCCCCTGTGTTTAAGGGAAATAATATCATTCCTTGGTTGCCAGAGATGTTAAGTGGACAAATGTTTTAAAGACTGAAAGGCTTTCTTTAAATGTGGTGTAGGAGCTGGGATATACAGAATAATAAAATCTCGTCTCTCAGGCTCAGGTTCGTGGCTGTGTAAAATGAAAGCTGTCATCTGTCGAGAATACGTGTGGTTGGGGAGGGCGGGGAGTGAAGTGAGGGAATATGATGTGATGATAGAATTAAGGAGATAGATATCTGTAACCAAGCATGCTACCTCCATCTCTGGAAAAAGAAAAAATAAAAAACAACCCTTAGATGTCTTAAACCCAGCCAACTGTCTAAATATAATGATGATATCATTATATAGTCTGTTCCCATTGACAAATGCAAGGTGCTGTAGAAGTGTAAAGCACTTCAAGTAAATAGTAACACAATTTCATCAGAGGTTAAAAAGTGAACTATTAGTACTGGCCTCATTCTTTTTTTTTTGTATTGACTTGGTTATTAGGGCCATTATATAATGCTCTTCAATTTATCTGGGCTGTATCAGTTTAAAAAGGGACCCTTGAGTGATGAAAGAGCCTTGGATTTGGGATTAATATTATATTTTATATAAAGCAAAAATTCTTCCTGTGATACTGCCTCATCGAAAGTGTGTTGAAGACAGAGGTTTCTGCTGGCTTCTGAGCTCTAACCTCTGCTTTAGAGGCTTGTCAGTGTCAAATCACAAATGCAACTTGCAAAACAACAGAAAGGGAATTGACCTCAGTTTAATTTTTTTTAATTGTTCCATTTTTTATAAATGAATTAGGTATGCATACATTTGCAGCAGAGCTTGTGTGCACTTCTCTTGAATGAACAGATAAGTAAGTTCCCTAAATTACATCTGTTTAGGACCCTATAAATACTAAATTACTCTAAAAAACCACCCAAGCAAATAACTTCCCCCCCCCCCCCCCAAAATGTAGGGAAGACTTAACAAAAAGTCTTACTTCTCTGATGGAGCTTTTGCACATGCAATGTCTCCTTATGCTTTTGAAAATGAAAAAAACCCAGAGTGTTTACCTGTCCCAGTGCATGTATATTAGATCCAGCACATCCAGGGTGAATTTGTTGGTGAGACATTTGGGATGAAGATCTGGAAGACACGTGCATAGCTGGCTCCATGTTGCTGGATCCACAGTCTACTCTCTTTCCTTGTCATTTATGTTTAAACTAATTCTAATTTTCAGGACGTGGGTAGCCTTCAAGAATTTCGTCTCTCTTCAGATTGCAAACTGTTCTCACATGAGAAAACAAGACAGATCCTCTTGTCCAACCTTACAACAAGAGTTGACACTGTTCAAGAACTGCACCGTCTCCCTAGATTTGTGTGTCTTGTGTCTGAGCAATCCTAGAAGAGGAAGTATAGGGACTATTTAAGAGTGACTGATTCACAAAGCACTAGAGACCATGTGCAGTAGCCAACAGATAATTCTTTGGCTTTTGGTCATCTAAGAGCTCTACCAAAGAGAAGATGCTAGTAGTGACAGGTCATCCAGAAACCCTATGGTGCTGGTGTGTTTCTCTTCTCTTCCTCAAGTTTGAAATAGCTTATTTAATACATTTTTACTTTGATAACAATCCTGGTAGATTATATCTCAGGAGTGCATTTGTCACTGTCATCTCAAGGAAGAAAAAAAAAAATCCTGACATTCAGTCTGAATTAAAAAGCAATAAATGTTTAAAGAGATAAGAATTAATAAATAATCTTTTATTTCTTTCCATATAGTAATTATTCACCCTGGGGCTAACCCACTACCTTCTCCCCTTCCCCCCACCCCAGGGCTTCTAAGCAAGGTAGGCAAATGTAGACTTTGCTGCCTTGCTGATGAGATCAAAGCATTTTGATTTGGATATTGAGCAGAATGATGAGCCTCTAGATCTGTCCTTGCTGAGCTTGCTGGAACCAGAGAAGAAGAGGGTGAGAAGTGATCAAAGAACAAAAAGAACCATACATGCACACACTCCTTCCCACAAAAGAAACAATAAAAAGTCAGTGTATGTCCAGGCAGGTGAGAGGAAATCATTAACCAAATTGTCTTCCACGACTAAACCAGCAGGTGCCCCATGTTGGTGGTGGCATGCCCAGTCAGTAGAGTTCTTTAAAATTTGAGGGACTGGGCATCTTAACCTATGTATAAAATTGTATCATTTTCTCTTTTTCTACTGACTAGATCTTAGTTTTATTTTGACCTTCTTACCTCCCCTACACCCCCTCCCTGCCAAGGTTAGTGATTGATAGAAGAATCATAGAATCATAGAATGTTTTGGGTTGGAAAGGACCTCAAAGATCATTTAGTTCCAAATCCCCTACCATGGGAAGGGACATCCTCCACTAGACCAGGTTGCCCAAAGTCCCATCTAAATTGGCCTCAAGCACCTCCAAGGATGGGGATTCCACAACCTCTCTGGGCAACCTGTGCTAGGGCATCACCACCCTCAGAGTAAAGAATTTCTTGCCAATCTAGCCCTGCCCTCTTTCATCTTAAAGCCATTCCCCCTTGTCCTATCACTGCACTCCCTGGTGAACAGCCACTCTCCCACTTTCGTGTAGGACCCCTGTAAGTATTGGGAGGCCGTAACTAGGTCTGCCCAGAGCCCTCACTTCTCCAGACTGAACAAGTCCAACTTTCACAGTCTGTCTTCATAGGAGAAGTGAAATTCTATGCACTATTTACAGTTCTTTTGTACTCTTCTAAGGAGGTCTGCCTCTCTAACTCATGAGAAGACTAATTGTTAATGAAAAAAAACGATGGTTGAATTACCAAACACAAAAAGCTCCAGACCCCATGATGATGCTTTTATTGTTTTATACAGTGTTCTTTTGTTAGCAACTGCTTAAAGAAGCTAGATGTAGTTTTGTTTAATAGAGGAGGCGGTGTCTTAAGGAGCAGGCAGTAATAATAACAATTCTAGGTAATGCATGTTTATATATATGCAAGAAGAAAGCGATAATAATAGCCCAAGGTGAACATTCCTAGGTTGGGATGGCACTCATGATATTTAAAAATCATAGAATCATAGAATCATAGGGGTTGGAAGGGACCTCAAGATATCATCGGGTCCAACCCCCCTGTCAAAGCATATGCCACCATAATGTTGGCATTTCCCAGATGAAGTACTGTGAGCATTTTTTTGTTGTTTTCCTAAGTAGGAAGACTAATTCCCCTATTGAAAACCTGTCCTTTGGACCATTTCTGCCCTGCAGCAGAAGAGAAACACTTCTTCCACCTGCTTTAGTGGAAAAAGGAACCACTATACATGGTGATGAACAGTGGTTATCTCATCTGCTTCGGAGCCAGAAGAAGAGGAAAAGGACCACTAAAATATGTGTCCAGCAGGTACTCTGATTTAATAGAGCAAGCCTGCATGGTTTTAGCTGTTATAAATATTATTTAAACAGGCAACAGTTGTTCATTTAGTGTTCAATGAATGGACAAGAGAAATCTTCAGAAAATCCTACTAACAATTACCGCTGAGCTCAGACTGGGAGGAACGTCTCCCTGGATTGAACATTTTCTTGGCAATCACAATAGAAGGACCTTAGACAACCAGCTTAGAGCAAATTTTTGATTTTGAAATTGTTAAGATCAGGAAAGATCAGTTTAAATAGTGCCTATACTCTTCTGGGGCTCCTCATGTCATGTGTGTTTACCAGAAACATAACCAGCAATATCTATTTATGAAGACAAAAAAGAAATTCCACTGTGGTGTGTGTAGCAGGCAGACAGAAAACATCTGTGTGTTGGGTGACAACCTGCTGGCAGTGTGCCCAGGTGGACAAGAAGGCCAACAGCATACTGACTTGTATCAGAAACAGCGTGGCCAGCAGGACCAAAGCAGAGATTTTCCCCCAGTACTGGGCACTGGTGAAGCTGCACCTTGAGTTCTGTATTCAGTTTTGGACCTCTCACAACCAGAAGGGTATTGAGGGGCTGGAGCATGTCCAGAGAAGGGAAAAAGGGAAACCAAACTGAGGAAGACCTGAAGCACAAGTCTTATGAGGAGTAGCTGAAGGAACTGGGGTTGTTTAGCCCGGAGAAGACAAAGCTGAGGGGAGACCTCATTGCTCTCTACAGCTCCCTCAAAGGAGGGTAAAGCCAGGGAGAGTTTGATCTCCCAAGTAACTAGCAATGGAGCAAGAGGAAATGGTCTCAGGTTGAACCAGGGGAGGTTTAGATTGGAGATTAGGAAAGATTTCTTCACTGAAAGAATGGTCAGGCATTGAACAGGCTGCCCAGAGAAATGGTGGAGTCACCATCCCTGGCCATTTAAAAACAATGTGTAGACATGACAATCCAGGACATGGATTAGTTGACATAGTGCCACTGGACAGATGGTTGGCTTGGTGGTCTTAGAGGTCTTTGCCCACCATAAAGATTCTAGGACTCTATGATAACAAGGCTCAGTCTAGGGGTCATTTTCCACATGATGACAACAGTAAAATAATTTCTTGTCATAAGAAAGTCATCTTTCATCCTGCTTGCCTTCCGTTGCCAAAGCTATTTCAGAGGGACACTTGAACAGAGTTTTGCAGGCTTCCTCCAAGTAGATGGGCAGGATGATTCTGGGGTGTCTTTCACAAGAAATAGAGGAAAATATAAAAAGAAAATAAAAAAGTGACCCCCTACGTATTCTGCTTTGATAGATCTCAAAAGAACTTTAAGGGTTCTAAACCCCTTCTTATTTATTTCTCTTTTCCTCAGTTTGCCGAGAAGGAAGCACAGCAAATACCTTCTATCTGTCTTCTACGTTATGTATCTGATTTTGTCAGCTGTGAATTGCTCCTTACCAAGTGTTCTTGCATTGGCCTGGACACGAACTGCAGTGTTACTGTCACAGTCAGTCATACTGCTGCTCCCAAGAGAGCATGGTCTTTTTATGGGATTTCTTAGCTCCTTGCCAACTGTGCTGGTGGGTTGCTTTTATGCATTATACATTAAAAAACAAGAAAAGAAAAAAAAAAAGAAAAGGAAAAGATTGAGGCTTCATTTGTTAGAAAGTTTTCCCTGCGTCCCTGCACATGCATGAGCCACTTCTTCAGAAAGAAATCTCTGTGTCTTGTCTCTGCTTTTCTCCCAGTGTTCTCTTTGTTAGCTTGGCCTTGACACTATGACACTATGAAGTATATGAAACATAATTTTTTTACTTTTGTCTTATGATGCAATCTAGGTCATTGCAGCCTGCAAGATTAAAATGTTGGAATCTTGTTAGAGAGGTTTAACTCTGTTTTATTTCCTTTCCTTCCTCAGTCAGAGAAAATAGATTAATATGGTAACACTTTGCAGTAAGTGGACATTAATTAATGCTAAATTACACCAGAATTCCTTTGGAATCACATATTAACAGTCACACTAAGTCCAAAAGAGGTTGCCATGATTAATGTTTTCATAAGGAATATCAAAGGAATTAATAACCATTTGTCACTTATAATAAAGTGCTACCAATTAATTTCATGCCATTTTCAGTCCTGGCTTTGCCATGAAAATGAGCTGCTGGAAGTTTAAAGCCTAGTATATTACAGAAGCCTGAGCTTTCACTCTCTGACCTAGTCAAGACTTTTCAGTGCAGCTTATCCTGCTACTACTTTTACTATCTTGTATGAGAAATAGAGCAAGAGCCTCTTGGTCTGGGATGCAGAACCTGGGCAACAGGAAGAGTTATTTTAATTCATGTGCCATAATTCACTCCTCAGTATTGGAAATTCGAATCCTCAGACTATTCATTAACTTGACAAACACCATAATGAGTGCAGAAAATGGCAGCACATAAATCCATTCTCTTGACAAAGAACATAATGAGAATGGGAAGTGACACAAACTAAATAGTGATCACTTTGCAGTCTGGAGACTGTATATACTTGCTGCTTGTATTGCAGCCACTCTTCCCCCCCACTGCTTCCCTTCCTCCCTGCCAGCTGATGAGTGAAATCTAGGTAGGAAAAAGCTGTGACTTTCCAGGAAACCCCGATACCTGAGCTCAAGGTCTTCAGGGGCTGCACAACTCCTTTTGTTCACTGAGTAGCTTGTTACTTTGAGAGATCCCAGGTGAAATAACGAGTTAAGGGATACTTAACTTTTGTCAGTACATCTCTTTGCTCTTCTTTTCAAAGGTGTGTATCATCCATCCATCATCATTATCATCTTTTTATTTGAAAGAATATCTTATCTGATTTCAGAGGTCAGTGATGGCTTTAGCAATAAAGATGTGACTATGAAAGGATGTGTACAGATTATTCAAACATGTAGCATCCCCAGATTGTGTAAAATTGTGCTTGAAAGTAGTAAATATATGCTAGGAAATCACCAATCACTAGAGAACCAAGTTCATGTTATCCACAGCACATCTGGATGCTGAGGTCAGTGGCACATGTTATACTGGATGAAATATTGTTTCAGATGCTTTGCATTGTATATGAAACAGAATAACCAAACATACTCAATTGTTTTCAAAGGTTAGATTTTACGCTGTTTATTTTTTATTTGTCTGAAGGAATTTTAGGGTCATAGAACAGTTAGAGCTGGAAGGGACCTGAAAGATCATTAAGTTTCAAGCCCCTGCCATGGGCAGGGACACCTCTCACCAGACCAGGCTGCTCAAGGCCCCATCCAATCAGGTGTTGAACACTGACAGCAAGGAGACAGCCACTACTTCCCTGGGCAACCTGTGCCAGTGACTCACCACCCTCATAGTGAAGAATTTCTTCCTATTACCCAACTCAAATCTATCCCCTTTCAATTTAAAACCATTCCACCTCCTCCTATCGCTACATGCCCTTCTAAAAAGTAGCCCTCCAGCTTTCCCGTAGGCCCCTTTCAGGTACTGGAAATCTGGTATAAGATCTCCCTAGAGCCAGGGGAAACAATTTTCTCAGCCTGTCTTCATAGGAGAGGTACTCCAGCCCTCCAATCATCTTTGTGGCCTCTTCTGGACTCATTCCAACAGTTCCATGTCCTTCTTATGTTGGGGACTCCAGAACTGGACAAGTACTCCAGGTGGGGTCTCATGAGAGTAGTGTAGAAGGGCAGAATCACCTCCCTTGACCTGCTGGCCATGCTTCTTTTGATGCTTTCTGGGCTGTGAGTGCACATTGTTGGCTCATGTCAAGCTTCTCATCATGTCAAGCTTCTCATCCACCACTGTGTCCTTTTCTGCAGGGCTGTTCTCTATCACACAATCTCCCAGCCTGTATTGATGACGAGGATGCAGGACCTTGCACTTGGACCTGTTGGACCTTATGAGTTTCATATGGTTCTTCTTCTCCAGCTTATCCAGGTGCCTCTGGATGACATCCCATCTTTCTGGCATGTGGACTGTACCACTCATCTTGGTGTCTAGTGCTTAGTGAAGTAGTCTGTAATATCTTATTAATCTTTCAGGAAATGGCTATTTAAAAACTCCACATGTACATCCTTTGGGAAAGATGGTCCTTTGTGACATAAACTCAGTACTGGACTTACCACCAACATGCAATTTTATGAAAGTTAGTTATTATTACTGTTCTTTACTGGTACAACTAAAGTCTTAGTGTTTTCAAAATGCTTTGAGAATTTTACTCAAAGAACAGGAATTCAAACTATTCTTATTAATATAATCAATGGTATTGCCTTTTACCACACAAAATTATCCCAATACCTCTTAAAAATCTACTTTGCTTTTCTTCTCATCAGCAGCAGGCTGTTTAATATAATATAAAATTCCTTCTTGCTGCTGTAAAGTAAAATCTAAGCATGTATTTGAGCCTGTCTTTCTTCTCTGTTTTATTTCTGAGGAAAATGTTCACAGGAAATAACACAGCTTGCTTAACTGCATAATACTTTATACTGTAGGTTCTTTAATATTCTTATGTTGAAACCTGAAAAAATCCGATGTGTGAAACAAGGTCTTTTTCTAAGTATTCAAGATCAGAAGAAATTATCAAAGCTTAGGGAAACCAGGAAATAAATGCACTAAGCACAAATAAGGGAATATTAAAGATTAATCCCTAATTTTGTCACAGTGCTGTTTTAAACAGCCTTCCACCTTTGCTGTATTCAGTCCAAAGTCCTATATGACCTTCAGCTCTAAAGATGAGTCTCATATATTTAACTACAGTATTTTTTATTTACTATGGAAGCTGAGATGCAAAACACTTAATCTACATCGTAAAATGGAAAGTGGCTGAGTTTGCAGTGACCTTGACCATTCCTACTCCAAAAGTTGATCATTTCAAACAAGTGCAGCCCTTCGGCTGTGCTAAATTGGACTCAAGTTTATGGCATGTGTTATTTTTCAAAATCTGACTTTTCCTGTTGTTTTTTTTTTTCTTTTTTCTTTTTTTTTTTTGTGGGGAATCAGAGAATACAAATCTAGAAGATATTTTGCATGTATTTATTTATGAATGCATAGATTTCCCTCTGGTTAAATGGCAGTGAGGAGGAAGTAGCAGTGGGAGGTTTTCAAGGGAGTTATCTACTCAGCCCCTACTGACCTTCTGTGGAAATTGGGTAGTGAGCTACATTTTGTCAACAGCAAAGCACAGAAAACTAAAGCCAGAAGCCTCAACACCTTCATTGACTAAACATGCTGGTGAAGGTGTTGATTAAAATCAGTGATAAAACTCCTTTTGCTCAATCCTCTCTTGAACTTAGGGTGGAAGCAGGGCATCAGCCATTTCCTGGGTGAAACGGTGGATTTCTGCACATTGTGTTCCTTCAGGTAGAGCTGCAGACCCACAACTGCTTTCTGTGTCCCCTATTTCACACCACACTGTCCCTTGATTGCCTTATGTACCCATGGGATTTGTTTTGTTTTAAAAAACTTGTGTTCCATCATTTGGATTGTGTTTTTACTGGAATAAACAGGGACTCCTGGGAGAGGAAGCCAAGTATCAGATTCTTGTATTTTTGGCAGGTGTTGCCTTAGAACAACCTCTTGGATGTTCTAATGTCTATATGTCTGCTCACTGTCCCTCTTTTCCTCTGTTTTACAGGGTTTATTTTGTGACATTGGCATACCTTCCTCTGTAGTGTTAGAGAGTGTCCTAGCTTAGGCTGTCACCTCGTTTGGCAACTAGAAGGCTGTGAACTCAACAAAAGCAAGAGAATGACCCTAATAGACCCTAGGGTGTCATATGTGGTTCATTTTTAAAAGGCATTGAAAAAACTCACTGATGCTTAACAGCCAGTCAGTGGCAGAGCAGCATTTGCAGGCTTTTTGGATGCACTGTGCCACTCAGCCCATATTATTTGTAGAAAATATTTCGTAACATTAAAGTTTAAAAATTGTCTAGGTGTGAGAGATCAACGGAATAGCTCTCCCATGTTACCAAGCTGGGGGACAATGAACATGGTAAAGAGGGACATCGAGATAACTTAGGCAATGATTAGAGACTGCTCAATCCAAGGTAATAAATTGAAATAGATTTGTAAGGTTAATACCAATTCCAGAGACTATAGACCATTTTATGGGATGTGCTATATAACTTTTGCTCCGTCCCCCAAATTTATGATCTTTACCAGAGATTTGGAGCAAAACACAGTAGCAATTTGATTCTAAAGGTCAATAAAAGAAGGGAGAAAAGAAAAAAAAAAAGAAGAAGAAGAAAAAAATCTGCAGGGGAAAAAAAAGACAGAGGAGGGCATTTAACTCATTCTGCTTCTGGTACTGTTATTTTGCCAATTAAACTGCTACAGAGATAATAAAAAGAAAGCATCTGTGGAAAATGAAGGTTTGCCATCTTGAAGAGAGATATTCTGAATTGTAAATGCCTTTAAAATTATATTCCCTAATAAATAAATAAATTAATCAACAAGTTGTACAAAGCCACATAAAACCCACTGCACATCTCATTAATCTTTGAGATATTTTAGGGGATTTTTTTTTGAGGTGAAATAAATCCTTGCTGCAGAAGTGTTTATGTGCAAAATTTGTAAGCCATGCTGAGGAAACAGAATTTGCCTTAAGGCTGGGATTCTGTCTCTTTACGCCAAAATGATTAGAAGCATGTAGAAAAACAAAATAAACCAAAAAAAACCCAAACAAAAAAACCAAAAACCCAACCTCATAAAGAAGAGTGATTAGAAATACTGAGTTTGCTTATTTAAAAGAAAGAAGAATAAAAAGAAGTGAGGTGTAAAAATGCAAGCTAGGGAGAACTCCAAGAAGGGGCATAATCGCCTTTTTCTCTGTGTTTATGGAGTCATTTTGTAACATACTGTGGTCAAACATTTTCACTCCCATTGTCAGAGAGCTATTTTTTTCAGTGTTGTGGGCTGGGGGATACAGTGGGTGCGTGTCTGAGAGTCTGTTCTTTTTTGCCATTTATAGCTCCTAGTCTAATACAGCACATTATCTTTATTAAAAAAGCTTCTCTGCTTTTGAGAAGGCTGAGCCAGGAGCAGTCTGTGCTCTACATGAGTACAGAAGCTCTGAGAACATGAAGTTATAGGAAGTGTTAAAAGGGATGTTGGTGGGTGTTGCAGGGAGCGAGCATTAGAGAGACAGAGAGGGATGCTCGGTATGGTAAATTTAACACTCTGTTCTCCTCTGGATATTTCTAAAGGTGTGGATATCTTTGATAGGGCGTCAGAGATAGGGTCAAAAAATTGTGAAGGACTGAGCAAGGTTTCATCACAGAGAAAGTTTATGAGAACTTAAAAAAACAATTAACTGTCTGCTGAGGCTTTGTAGGACGTGCCAAGTCATCACTTGATGTGGCAGAGAGAGGCTGTATGACAGAGAAAGAATGCGTTGTACACAGTACTACCTAATATGATGTGAAAGTGAGAAAAGGGGCCTCTGTGGGAAAACTTTGTACCACCCAAATAGCTGCCAGGCAGTAACAGAAAAGCACTGCAATGACCCAGCACAAGGCACCACAGGCCAGCTCCGGCTGAAAGGCACAGAGAGACAAGGATGTGAAGAAGTCACCTGTTTGTTCATCTTTAAAAAAACAGTTGGTATAAATTTTCCAAATATTGGAAATGCTGCTTGCAACAGATGCTGATTGAGTGGGAATTGGGTCCAAACATACTTTGGAAAGAAAAGGGACAGAGCAGTGGTGGGAACTGCTTTGGTGAACCCCTGTTCTTTGCACCCTCATGGTAAGAGGGTAAAATAATAACTTCTTAAGAAATATTATGAAACGTATTATGTTCTTTACTGGAATATGATTCTTCAGAGAATGTCAAAATGGCAATGAGGGGAGAAACTGTATAAGGCTAGTGACAGTCACTTCGGGGAGCCCTGCTAGAACCCAAAAGCCTTCCCGAGGCAACCTGGGTTGGAGAGACACATGTACTTCTCCCTCCATATGGATATCCACACCCCCATGTCCCACACACATGTTCATTTCAACAAATTTGCTCATTTATGAAAAACACAATAGCAAAAAAAAAAAAAAAAAAAATCTGGGCAGTTCCTGTCCACAAGACCTTTGAGAGTGAAATTCAGCACAGCATGGAAGACATTCATAAGTCCTCTGTGGAATGAAATGCCGCTTCAGACCTCAGTGCGCAGGTTAAGTACTCCCTACATTTCTACCATTATCCACACAGATTGTGTAAACTCAGAAAGAATACCTTGAATGTGCACACTATTTATATCTTTCCCAGAAAGAAATTAGCAGGCGTAACAGCCTCCCCAAAGGTGGGATGTAAACATCATGAGAGATCTCAGCCGTAACTAGAAATGGACTATCTGCCATCTCATAATTGGAATTTAAATTTAATTAAGATGGAGAGAAAAATGCTCATCACCCTTTCAGTGAAATGTAGGAGCCCTTGGTGCAGTTATCTAAACATAAGAGAGCAGCCTTTCTAAAACTTTAGATAAACAAACAAGTGTCTGTGTAAAAAATGGCCTGTATCTTAATTCTCAAGTCTATAGTTAGATGACAAAAAAAGTGTGTCTAACTGTTGCTCTGGGCTTCTTTTATGTTTCTCACTCCACAATCACAATATAGGTTTGAAATCCAGCACCATAGTAGTAAAGCCCACTCTTACAAAATTAAGCTCAGCTATTGGTGTTTGTGCATCTTGTGGGACCAGATCAGATCGGAGGTAGGCAGGCAGGTAACCATGCTTGCAGATCCCAGGGATCCCATTTTGGGTTAACCAGAAGAAGGAGGAGGAAAGGTTGCTCCCTCTGCATAAACTGTTAGAAAACGCTATTCCACTGTTTCTCAACTGTCCCTTACATGTGGGAAGGAACCAAATTTCAGTGGGGATAAACTTCCTGCCACCATCTCTTACCAAGGCCTCTGTAATCCTTCCCCATTCATTTTACAGACTCCTGTTTGGGTATGTGGGTTCTACCTGGTTATATGTTTCCCAAACATGCCTGCTCTGGTCTTGTATCTGAAACTGCACCTGCCCCAAAAGGTGAGCAGGATCTGTGACTGCAGGTCTTAGTGCTTAGCAAAGCACAATTATACTGCTAATACATAAAAACAATGCAGACCTTTGTGAGGACAGTGTGCGACTCCCCACACAGCACATACAAAGCAATTTCACCTAGTTATTACTTCGTGAAGTATATAACATCTGGTTAAGCTGCCAGGTATCTATTTAAAAAAGCATTTAGACTTGATTTAAGACTTCAAGGAAAAAGCGGATCCATCATGCTCTAAGATAAAATGTCCCAGTGGTTTATAACTTTCACTGTTAAAAAAGTGAAGCAATTTGTAGTTTGAATTTATCTTCTACTGTGAACCTTTGGAACTCATTATGTTTTCCCTTTCCTTGATTAAAGAGCTGACTGTCAGTCATCTGCACTTTTGTAGATTTTTTCAAATTGATCAAATCAAACCTTAACCTTTTCTTGTGTAAGACTGAGAATGGGAATTTCCTTGTTCTCACTAAAAGGCATTTTTTATTTCCAATACTTCAGGTCAAGCTTGGAGCTCTTTCTGGATATTCCTTCCCTTTCCCCCCTGCTTTGTTAAAATGTTTTGCACATGTCATGTAGAAGGCTGGGCACAGTATCGTGATTACAGCTCTAGTAATATTTGGAAAGGTTACCCTTTATGTCCCAACTTTAATGAGACCATTAGTTCCCCTTGATTTACATCCCAGGATGACCTGCGAGCTCTCAGCTACAGAGTCATGCTCAGGGCTGATGTTCCAGAGTTTTATATGTCCTCAAAATCATTGCAGAGTTACTGTTTTCTGAGAGACCATCCTTAGGCCTGCAAGTGTGACCTAAATGCTTTGCTGCTGCATGCTTGGCTGGAATTTAACTGTAATATTTGTTCAAGTTAATATAGCAGCTCATTAAAGATGAATAAAAATCATTATTTGGATGCAAAGCATTGTGGTTAAAGACCCAAATCTGGCTTCAGGAAATCTGGGTTCTATTTTAGGCTTTTACTGTAAACTGCCTATGTAAATCTCAGCAATCAGGGGGACTTAATTTTCTCCTGCTCTAGCTCCACTGTATAAAATGGAGTAACAATTCTTCCACACCATCTTTATTGGCAAGGAAACTAGTAAGCTAAAAAAAAAAAAAAGATTAAAATTGCAAACCTGAATAAGAGGAATAAAGTAAAAGACTAGAGAAGAAGCATGGATAAAGAAAGCACGCACACTGAGAGAAGCAGCTTATTGGGAGCACAGACTCAGGAAAAAAAAGAGCCTCCTGGGCCAGACAATTCAAATTACATGTTTTATGGTCTAAATTTTTGGTTACCGAGCTCCATTTTACAATTCTTTCGGCTTCCCCACAGTTAAAATACCTTTTCTGACAATGTCAAATCTCTGACCTAAGCATCCTGGTTTGCCCTTCTGCAACTGATGACCTTTAGCCTGAAATAGTCTTTTGAGACCTTAGTGCTTACATTATCTGTTTGCAAATGCAAAGACACGAAGTGTTATATAGCCAGTTCTCTCCACTTGAAACACAATCCTTTAATCAAAGAGAATCCTGTATATATGATACATATATAAATACGTATATATATGTATACATATATATCACAACGCTTCATCTGACATGTCCATCAAGTGCTTGGATGAATAATTTGCAGGTTGAAAAGCAATATAACAATGGTTAACCTCATAGGTGCTGTGTGTTCACAAATGTATACTGATCCAAACTCAAATGATTGTCCAGCAGAATCCAGAGGCACGGAGATGGAGATGGCATACGGATGAAAGGCCATGAAGATGGATTGGAGACACCAGCTGAGCACTGATGTGGCGAACACTTTGCATTTTAGTCACACAAGGAAAGCTAACATATAGATATTTTAAAATACTTATCTCAGCTAGACGCAATGTACATCTCTCTGAATATAAATCTGGATTAATTTGTTCTCCCTCTACCACTGGTGCTTTTTTCCCCCCTCCTGCCTCTAAACATTCTCTCTTTTTATTACTATTTTCTTTTCTATTCCCTTGTAGACATTCAATAAAACAATTAAGCTGTTTTCATGCATTATTGTAAATCCAATACCGAGGCACTGAATTGTCTCAGGGACAGTACTGAAGTGTGGTGAGTATTAAATTTAGAGAAAGTGCAAATGGTTTAAAAAACTGCCCTGAGTGTGGGTATATGTTTCTGTTTGTGAGATGTGACATCTGTAAAGGGGAAAAAAAAAAGGCTCTTTCAGGCTTTTCTTTGGGGGATTTTGGAGTCCAAACAACATTTATTTCTGTGCTTTATTTTCTACTGCAAATAACGATTATCAGTTGATTTACACTCCTTTTAAAACAGATGATGGTTTGGAGAAAGCTGACACACTGCAAAGGCAGGATGGTGCTGAGTTCTTCTCCCTCCCAAGACCACTTGCTCCACTTACTAGCCAGGAAAACATTAAGGGGGAGTGTTTCCCCAGCACTAACGATGCCAACAGCAAAACAATAATCATCTAGTCCATGTTGCTCTCTGCTGCCTTTTCCTGTTCCCCTCATAGAGGAGTTTGGCTCTCTGCAGTTTTGACTGCAAACACTTAACTCCTCTGGCTCCCAGAGTAAAAAGGGAGAAGGGAAATCTGCTGCATGCACTCCCAGATCAATAACTGAAAGTTCGTTTAGGTGTTCGGCCGCGTGCTGTTAACTAATTCATCCCAGCAAGCCCTGTGCATTCAGCTGACTGCACGCGTTACCCTCAGAGGAGCTGCATGTAAAAGCAGACTTCTATGGTATTTCAGTAATGAGAGCTCCAAGGGAGAGATTATTATTTTAGTGAAACAATGATATTTCATGGAGTTCAATGAAAGAAATTGGATAGATGTCACCGTCACGGGAGGCAGAGAAGAAAAGCCCTGCCCAGGTTGTTGCTGTTGAGGTGGCTTTGTCACTGAGAAGTGCAGAGGGCTGGAGAGCAGGCATCAATGGGACAGATCCCATGACACTACTCTGGCTGCCACAGAACTGTCCCTTCATGAAAGGCCTGGCTCTTTCCCTTCAGAAAGCGCTGGATCCACCTTGTTTGTGGTGTGAATAGCAGTTGAGTCAAAGGAAGCTGGCAGATGTTACACCCTTATATAAGAAAAATCAGAGGGAGGATCTGGGGAACTATATAAGAAAGGTCAGAGGAAGGATCTGGGGAACTACAGGCCTATCAGTCTGATGTCAGTCCTGGGAAAGATCATGGAGAGGGTCATCTTGGGAGCCATCATGCAGCACCTGCGTGATGGCCAGGGGATCAGGCCTAGCCAACATGGGTTTACAAAAGGTAGATCCTGTCAGACTAACCTGATCACCTTCTATGACAAGGTGACCCGCTTAATGGACAAGGGGAAGGCTGTAGATGTGTCTACCTGGACTTCAGTAAAGCCTTTGACATGGCATTCTGACTGAGAAACTGTCTGCCACTGGCCTGGACAGGTGGACCCTCAGCTGGGTTACAAACTGGCGGGATGGCCGGGCCCAAAGGGTGGTGGTGAATGGAACCAAATCCAGCTGGAGGCCGGTCACGAGTGGCGTCCCCCAGGGCTCAGTCCTGGGTCCAGTCTTGTTCAACATCTTTATCAATGACCTGAATGAAGGGATTGAATGCTCCCTCAATAAGTTGCAGAGGACACTAAACTGGGAGGAAGTGTTGATCTGCCTGAGGGTAGGGAGGCTCTTCCGAGACATCTGAACAGACTGGACCGATGGGTTGAGACCAATGGGATGAAGTTTAACAAGGCCAAGTGTAGAGTGCTGCACATGGGACATAACAACCCCATGCAACACTACAGACTTGGGGGAGGTTGGCTGGAGAGCTGCCAGGCAGAGAAGGACCTGGGGGTGTTGGTTGACTGCCAACAGAATATGAGCCAGCAGTGTGCCCAGGTGGCCAGGAACGCCAATGGCATCCTGGCTTGTATCAAAAACAGTGTGGCCAGTAGGTCTAGGGAGGTAATTGTGCCCCTGTACTCGGCATTGGAGAGGCTGCACCTCGAGTACTGTGTGCAGTTCTGGGCTCCTCACCATAAGAAGGACATTGAGGTCCTGGAGCGAGTGCAGAGAAGGGCAGCCAGGCTGGTGAAGGGGCTGGAGGGCAAATCCTATGAGGAGTGGCTGAGGGAACTGGAGCTGTTCAGCCTGGAGAAGAAAAGGCTGAGGGGAGACCTTATCACCACCTACAACTACCTGAAGGGATGGCAATGGTCTCTTCACCCGAGTAACAGGAGATAGGACAAGGGGAGATGTCATGAAGCTGTGCCAGGGCAGGTTTAGATTGGACATTAGAAAAAGTTCTTCCCTGAAAGAGTTGTCAGGGCCTGGAACAGGCTGCCCAGGTAGGTGGTTGGGTCACCTTCCCTGGATGTGTTCAAAAAAAGGGTAGATGAGGTACTTAAGGATATAGTTTAGCTTAGGATGGGAATGGTTGGACTTGATGATGATCTTCAAAGGTCTTTTCCATCCTTGTGTGTGATTCTGTGATTCTGTGAAAGGGACCATCCTGGAGTATGAACTCTTTCTACCTGTCATCCTTGTGGGGATTTCCTTTCTGCATCCTTGGTTGTCTTACTAGTCATCCCATGCTTGCCTGGGATGATGCTGTGGTGGTTAAAAATAAAAATAATAATCAAGAAGTGAACTCTCATATGCTTAAAACATTGAAGCAGAGAACAAATTAATTAGCGTGTAGTTCATGAATATGACATTGATGAATTACAGCATAGCTATTGATTAATCTTATATCAATTACAGTGGTCTAAGCACTATAGCTACAAATCAATTTAGACCTATCCATGAATTGATAGAGTAAGAAATTAAATCAAAGACTCTGAATGGTACAAAAGTGCAGGCTAAGGTTTAACTCTCAGCTGATGCACAAGTAACGTGCTTGATTAACACTAATGGAAAGCTAACTAGATATGCCTGCAGTGTACTGATATGAGAACAAACTTCAGCTGACTGAAGACTCCCTCACTATTTATCCTGTTTTGGGCCTTATTATAGGCACCTCATTAATGAGAAAGTATGACCCCAACCTGGGTGTAATAGAGCTGCCACTGAGGTAAGTATGCTATTTATTCAGCCACAATACTATAGGAGTTATTTTGGTAATTTTTATTTCTACAGCACTGTAGTATACCTAGTTTTTATTAAACACAAAAAGAGATGGGCATTAATTTGTGCAAATAATTCCTGTAACTTCAGTGGAGTGTTTAACAAAATATGTTTTTCAAGAGCTGTCTGTAATTCAGAAGGGTGGAAAACAGACTCTGGTGACCTAGGCACAGACATCTCTGGAGAGTAATTCATTTGAAAACAGCTGTTGAATCTTTTCAATAGAAAATTTAAAGGTTTAGTGTTTTGCTTCTTTTCCCCAAATATTTGTCAGAGATTCCTGACAAACATGCAGAAAAAACCCAACAAATCCCACAAAAAAAAAAAAAAGCTAGGTACAGCCCTGGCGAATTTTTCAATGTATTTTAATGTTTCCACATTAATAAAGAAAAAAAATACCTTCTCCCAAGACATCCCAGGTAGCCATTCAGGTTTTGGGGGTTTTGTTCAGGTGTTTCTTTTTGTTTGTTTGGTTGGTTGGTTTGTTTGGTTTGTGGTTTTCATTATTAAAAAGTTGGCAGCAGTTTTCTTGAAAGAAACATTCCTAGTTCAGGTGTCTCTGTCATACGGAAGTTTTAAGTAAGCTGCAGATAAAAACTTTTTTAAGTCAGTGTTTGCCCTTTCAAGGAAGATAAAGCTTTCAAACAGAAGAACATGCTGTCTTCTTTAATTCAGGAGACTAAGGATGTCTCTATGGATGCTCTGAAAAATATCTTCTTTTCTTCACCAACTCAGTGAGGTCCAGCACACATTTCTGTTGCAGTGAGTGCAGGGTGCAGAGGCACCCACCCTCTGGATGCTGCTTTAAGAGGTATTACTTTTCTCTGCACCCCATGTCAGATTTGTCTCACGGTGAATATTGCATCCAGTGGGCACATACATGAGGGTGACTGCGTTGAGCCCTGGATGTCTTTCTGCTCTGTTAGCATCCTTCAAAGATGAGACCTTCAAAGTAGCCTTGCGCCTGATTAGGATTGTTTCCACTCAATGTGCATTATCGAAATGGTGTTGAGGTACCAGGAAGCTGAAACTGTCCTCCCATTGTTTGCAGGCAGCTATGTCCGCTTGTGACCCCAAGAAAGAATCCGTGCAATGAAAAAAACCAGTATCTGCGCTTCATCCTCCCATTCCTGGAATTAACAAAAGGCTTGTGGAACATATTGCTACACTGTTGTCAACATAATGATAGTGTTGGTGAAATAAACTCCCACCAAACAGTCCAATAATTAGAATGTCTTTTTTTCCCCCTCCCAACCTTATGTTCCTTTGAACACAATGACATCAATGTTCATTAATTCTATATTCGAGTGCTCATCTTCTGTGGCAGCTCTACCGAATAAACAAAGCAAAACGATATTTAACAATGAGAAGATGTAAAATGTTTACATGGGAAGGGAATAAAACCACTGATGGCAACAAAACTCTTAATCAAATTCAACCATACAGACCAGGCACAATCTGCCACAGCTGACAGTTTGCTGACTTTAGTTATAGTATTCTGCAAAGAGAAATGTTGTTTCGTTTACAGCCCCAGGGAAAATGTTGTTGGTTAAAAGTAATGGTGGAAAACCACAGAGTGGGTGAGATCTTGGTAAAAATATTTGAACACAGGGATAAACAAGGACCTATGGGTATAAACCAGATGTGATCATTCCCTCTGAAACTCTGTAGAAGATAGTGTTTGGGTCAGTGTTTTTAATTATGTATCTACCTATTGGAAGCTCTGTCAATCTTTACTCCTAAGGTACGTCCCTACGGCAGTGAGTTAAAACCATTCAGGAAAAAGCAAAACATCTCCTCCCGAAAAAACCTTTCATCTACTGGAAATCTGAGTTTAGCAGTACTGAAGGTACATGAAATTTCGACAAATGGTGATCTAGAAAACAATGAATGATAACGGTTAATAACCTTCTGTGTTGAAGAAATATCTTCTGTAAGATGAGAAGGCAAAGAGGATACGAAGAATGCATTTTTTAAAAGTATATACTTCTAAGATTGTGCTTTATGTTTGAGAAGACCAGCAGAAGTCCTTGGGGATGGCTGAGGGTCGAAGGCAAGTTGGGAGCTTGGCTCTTTGTAGACTAGGCCATGTTGTAGCAAAAAACCCCAGATCTTTCTGGTCTCAGAAACCAACCTGGGAGGTTTTTCAAAACCTATGCATCATTTTGGCTGGTGGGTTGTGTTTAAATGGAACATTAGAGCATCTTACACTCCAGACAAGGATTTTTATTTTTTTTCTTAGGGAAAAGTATTGATTGTTCTTACTTTTAAGGAGGCAATTTAGACTAATGATTTCCTTCCTATCATGGGCAGATTATATGATATTTTGTACCAGAAAGTGTAAAATAGTTAAAATATAGACTATGTTTTCAAAACATGCATACTGCAGAACACATAAATAAGAAGTATCAAAAAGAGGGACAGACAGCTATGATGTCACTTACATGAATTTCATATAAGAAGCTTCTATATATATAGGGGATAGTCCAATAACACTTGTGTCAAAAACAGACCCACTTACAATGGTGCACTTTATTTTTTTCTTCTTTTTTTTTTTTTTAATTTTCCCAGGAGTCTTAAAACTGTCTCAATTATGAATACTTTTAAATGTCCACCTAAATATCCAGGCTAAGTGCCAAGAGGAAATCAATCTATGCTGACTCTCTGAAATCTTCCAAGTGTGGTAAGACTAATAGGAACATTTGTCCATTTTATGTTACCTTAAGGAGCTTTTACAGTGGAAGTCTCACCTCTTTTCTACTGCTTTGCATGCAGTGGAGATTAATTTCTAGTTGAACATACTCACAGCAAAATTAGCTTCTTGCTAGGATTGTGTGAGAGAAAACTCATTTCTGGCATGATTTGATAGAAGAAGACATTTTCTCTAGAAAATGCCTGGGAAAAAAAAAAAGCACCTATGAAAAATGCACATTTACATGAGGGGAATAAAACTAAACATTGTGGGAATACGTAGTTAGCCATAGTTTGGTATATTTTCAGTTTGCTTGGAAAATGCGGAAAGGCTTTTGCTCCATTGTCCCTCTCCCTTAAAGGAGGATGCTGAGTTTCCCAGCTGCTCTTGCACCCAGGAGGCAAGAGAAACCGTTTCAAAACTTCTTTCACATTACTGCAGCCTTATTTCATGATGGACTAGCAGGTGAACAACCCCCAGCTGTCTGTCTGTCTAGATATGCATCTTACATCTGCCATGCTGGCATCCAGAAATTAAGCTCTGCCTCCTACATTATTGTTATTCACCCTTGTTGTCACCCTTGCAGCATTTTCCCTCCCTTATTTCTTGCTTTCATTCTGGGCTTCTTCACTTTTTTTACTTTATCTGGGCTCACTGGTCTGACCTGAGCTGATCTGGAAAGATCCTGCAGTGGTTTTCCTGCAGCTCAGGAGTGGAATTGGCTAGAATCTGCCATAAAGTGGCCTCCTGTCATCTGAGTTGAGTCTTCCATACCATTATCTGTCACTCCTTGAGGCAGAACTTCCAATCCATCAAAGGAGAAATTCAGGGTAGAAAAACATTATAGGGAAATTCCAATTAAGGGCTGCAAGTACACAGGTGAGTATGGGAAACAACTTCCTTTGCTCTTTGTATTCAACAAATTCTCTTCATTGGTACTAGTTAACAGTCAGCACATCTTTACTTCTCACTCAGGATGAAAGTGTCTTCCAGATGGTTTCTTTTTATTCATTTAGAGAGAGTTAAGCTCTATCTCAGAGCTGCAGACAGTTGACTGATTGATGCTCCTGGAAAATCTGCTGATTGGAAAGACTGTATATCACATTAGCTGTTTCAGAGTTACTTTGGTAATTGGTTCCAAAGGAGAGAAGGAAAAAAAAAGAAGAGATTTGTGCCAACCTAGGTGGCACAAATGAGGATTTACCTCATTATTTCTGATTCAGAATTGACAAGACATAGATCAGCCATCGACAACTTCATGCTCCTAAGAATGGATGTTTCAAGCACTCTTGAAGTTCCAGAGAATCACAAATTAATAAGTTTTAAGCCTTCTGCTTTTATGTTGCCAAAATGAATGGGACTTGGGTCAGAGATATATGTGTGTTATTACCTTTTCTTATATCTTTTTGGTGATTTAACTGAAACAAATGAATGCTTTCAGTTCCGATTGTCAGTAGACCAGAGTTTACAATGTAAGAGCAATGGCCCAAATCTAACCTTGGTTTCCTCCTCCTGAGGGTATGTCTATCCTGCAAGTAGTTCATAGCCCCCAGACAGACCCCAGCTAGTTTTTGAAGTGGTTAGCACTAGTAGCTGGCAGTGATGCTCAGGATGACCTTCAAAGTACCGTACTTTGAAATTGTGCCTAGTACAAAACACTGTGTCTTTACAGAATATTTCACTGGGGTTTCTGAGTTTTAGAGCAGAGTGTGGTGCTGCAGCTGGACTGCTAGCACATCCTGATTTAGCTCACTTCCCCGTGGAGCAAATTATCTTTGTTCTAGTGTCTGCTCAAAACCTGTTTGAGTGTGAAGCTGATTTTCTATACCTTGCCTTCCATATTAAACCCCAAGACCATGTGACTATTATCAGCTATGCTGACACAGGGCTGTTAAATGAGAACTTTTTACTATTGTGGATGAGCTTTGCACCTATTTACTGTGGACATTATGGATGTTTAAATTTTGTATGCATTTAAAAGTGATCTGAGATATCAGTTAATTGAAAGGAAATAAGTCTAAGACTATTAAATGAAAGACAGGGTCTTCAGTTCAGGAAGCAGCCAATCATCAGCTCACAATAGGATGGGACACCATTCTGAGGAAAAAAGACTTTTATTTTACTTCTCCTGGACATCTATTTTTGAATGCTGCCAGAGATCACGTAGCATGCTGGGCAGAGATTTCTCCTGAGCCAACAAACACCCCTTCTTATATCCTTAGAATACAGCGATAATGAAGTCATGGTTTAATCACCGTTTGAAGGGAGACCAGCTTCTTTCCTGTCCTCAGCACTCGTTCTCTTCCAAGTACAGATATCTGAACAATAAACTACATTTGTTGTCACTAGATCAGTCTGTTGTCACTGCTGATACCTCATCTGCCTTAGGAGTTATTTGTGGTCAGTGCTATTCTTTCCCTCCTCTCCTTTCCCCTCCTCATGTTTATGGAAGTCTTTGCCCTTCCAGTTATGCTGACTAAGCTGCTTGTGCGGCTAAATTGGTGAGATGAAAGAAACAAACTTTATAACCACTTTTCTTGCTTAAAACAGTTGTTTCTTGTAAAATTTAGTAGGAAATTAATGCACTGTGATTGGGCTTGAGCAGAATTTCCACTTCAAATCCTGACACTGCTTCCATCATGACCACTATTGTTCTATGAAACATTCCACTTCTGATCTAACAACATTATATGGAAATAAAAAGGTGGAAATCTGTCATGTTTAATAATCCTCAGGCTTCCATCTTGCAGTATGTCAAAGACACTCCTAATTTTCCTAACACCCTTCTCTAGAACACTGGAAGTCTATGGGGTAAATTTTGCTGTTTGTAGTCTAAATATGTTACTAAAGAAAGTGAAATGAAAAGAGGTTTAGGGAAGGGCAGAGTATTATTCCAATTTACACCACAGAATATTGAATTTAATTAATCATTGCAATGAAGTAAAAAAAAAAAATAAATTTCAAGCATAGCCAAGAGGTGAGTCTGACCATAAGCGTATATATTGTATGTGTAACCTTAACATTTTTAATGCGTATTTAGCCCCTTGCTATCATGGTTATAGTGCATCCTCAAAATTCATTTTTGAAAACCTGATTGCCATAAGAATATCTCATCAATTTTTAATTAATCCCCAAGACAAAGCTGCAATAGGCATCTAGGGGAATCTTCTCTATTGAACTGACATACTAGTTGAAAAGTAGAGTAATAAAATTCCAATTCTTTGAAGGAGTGTTTGGATTCTGAAAAGCTACCAATGCATTTAAATATTTAATGTAGTTGATAAGGGAATTTTTAAATGTAAGTTTTAGTGGCATTTTGGTTTTGCTATCATTTGACTATTCTAGCTTCTGTCATATATGAAAGCATCTGGCATGTTTAAAGTGGACGTATGCTAAGTCTTTAAAACCCTGTGAGATGATTCCGTCATATTACTTTCTGATATTACTCAATATTAAGTTGCAATATTTTCAATTTCACAAATGCACTTTTATTTCAGGGCAATGATAACTGGCACTTAAACTCTTTGCTTTACGTACCAAAATGAACTGTACACATTAATCAATGCAGATCCAGCTTCCTTTTGCCTTGAGTGCCTCAATCTCTGGGAGGAATACAGTTACCACACATTAAGCATCTGAGTCTGAGCTAGTCCCTGTATGCTCCATCTATAGAACAGAAAATTAACTGAACATTTCCAGACAGTGATTCATCCCACTTTAAGATGTTCTAAGGCAGGCCAGATGACTCAACATCCAGAGGCACCTTTTTTTTTTCTATTGACTGTATGAGAAGCCTAGTGTGAAGTTGAACGGAGGCATGCAGCTTGTAAATGCTTGCTGTTTGAGCAGATGATAAGGTCATTTGGATTAGAGGAAGTTGTACATCTCAATCTATGCTGTCACTCAAGTATGATACAAAATGGGAATGGACTGCCTGTGTGATAGTCTCCTACAACTACTCCTTTCATGAGGATATAATTGGGTTTGGGTTTTGTTTGTTGTTTTTGAGTGTGGCTTCTTGGCTTTTTTTTTTTTTTTTGTAGGGGATGCAGATGTCAGGGGTGACACCTGTTCTGGGCAATTTGGCTCGTATTTAGTTGGAGAAAAAGAAATGAGCAATTTTTCAGTTTCTTCCTTCCATTCCATTCTTGGATCTATTTGAATTGTCAGTTAGGACATGTTGGCGGCACTGGGTCTTTGCCCCTGGGAGTGGTGGGAATCACAGCTGCCAAGGGCAGTAATGTTGATATAATTCATTCTAGCTGATGAAAAGCTAACATGTTTTGGAAAGTTATAGAGCCAGACGTGTGGCTGTACATTATAGTCTTCCAAAGAGGATTTCCAGTAGACAGGGCAATAGCAATGAAAGCAAATTAGGTCCACGTATGAACCTTTCCCTCCTTAGTCACTACTGCATCCCTCAGGATTACAGAGAGAAAAACACCAATCCTCTTTTGTCCCATGCTCAGATGTCAGAGCCCTATAGAAGAGGTCAGTATATGCTATTTATCAGTGATTCAGTGTGATTAATCAAACTGGATTAAAGTTTGCATGGAGTACTTCTCTTTTTTCTTTTTCATCAAAAGTACAAATTCCCACATTGAAACGATTAATTTAATATTCTCTGTTTCCATGCACAATTCTCAGCTGTGTGTGAGATGAATCCTATCTGTAAGTGTTTTACTTTACAATGGTTGCTTTTGTATTTTGTGAACCCTAAAGAGATATGGTTATTACTTTCAGTGTATTTTTGCTTCAGTTAAGGATAGGTGTATCTTTCAGAGAAAGAAATATGTGTTTTTCTTGGAGAAATCAAAGAAAATGTGTCTGGAAGGGACACCAAGAGGTCATGTAGTCCATCTTCTTTCATAAAGACAGGGTCAGCTATGTCACTTGTGACAAGTGGTAGTCCAATTTTTCTTTAAAATCTTCAGTGATGAAAACATTTCCTGATGTTAGATTTTAATCTTTTTTCCTTTATTACTCCTTGGCATAACAACGGTAGACACAGAAAAGAGTTTATTTCTTTCCTCTAGCTACATTTGCAGTTGAAGACCATTTCTGCATTTTCTCTCAATTTTTCTTTTGTCTAGATTAGATTATCTTCATTTTTTTAATTTTTTCTCCTACATCATGTTTTTATACCTGATTAATTCAGTCTCATGATCATCTAAGGATGCATAACAAATGCTTCCTATCTTTCCAAATTATTGTGCTTTCTATGCACAAGCACCAGGATTTTGACTCAAGTTCAGCTATGAATTTAATTCAGCTGTGAGCTGATATTACTTAGATCCTATTCTGCAACACCTCAGTCAGACCAGAAATTCATTTTGGGGTGTGTGTGCAGTTCTGTATTTCCAAGAAATTTACCTTCCACATGTCTTTCCTGTACAGCATTGTACTTTTCGTCTACTTGTCTCCACCTGTTTTTAATTCTAGTCCTCTTCTCCACCATGTTTGAAGATACTCACCTTGGTGCTCTCTCGGTGCTGCAATAAGTGTTCTTCCTATTCTTTCATCCAAAGTGTCTATGAAATTATGAATGGTATCTGACTGTTTTGATCAGATAAGGAGTAGAGTTCATCTTCTCCATAGTAGCTCATATAGGGCTGTGTTTTGGATTTGTGCTGAACACGTGTTGATAACACAGGGATTATTTGTGTTTGGTTTTGTTTTGTTTTGTTCTTGCTGAGCAGTGTTTACACAGGGCCAAGGCTTCTTCTGCTCTTCACATCACCTCACCAGTGAAGAGACTGGAGCTGCACAAGTAGTTGGGAGGAGACACAGCCAGGAAAACTGACCCCAGCTGCTCGGAGGGTTATTCCATAACATGTGATGTCATGCTCAGTAATAAACAAGGGATACAGCTGCCCAGGGAGCTGCTGTTTTGGGACCAGCTGGAAATTGGTCACTTGGTGGTGAACAATTGTTTTCATTTGCATCACTTGTTTTTTGGGGGGTTTTCTTTCTTTCTTTCTTGTTATTTTCCTTTTCAATACCATTTGTTGCTGTTATTATTGCTATTACTGCCTTTCAATTATTAAACTTTTCTTATCTTGACCTACAAGATTTCTCACTTTTACCCTTCCAATTCTCTCCCCCTATCCTGCTGAGGGGTAGGGAGTGAATTGCCTACTTTGTCTCCAGCTGGGGTTAATCCATGACAGAGACATCAGGGAGAATCCCAAATAGCCAACTGCATTGAGCTCGGGTAGCTACCTCACTTTGATGCTTTGATGATAACTATGTAATTCCACACTCTAGAGGTTCACTTAGATAATGTTTCTCAAACTTTTTTGTAAGTCATTCATGTAAGACAGTGTCAAAGCTTTGCTAAAGTCAAAGTATATGACATTTCCTGTTTCTCCCTTATGCACAAAGCCAGTTACCTTGTCACAGTAGGAATTAGATCAGTTTGACGTGATTTGTTTTTGATGAATGTAAATTGGCTGTTGCTCTTCCCTTATTATACTCTAGGTGCTTACAAACTTTTGAGTTATTTATTGCAGTGTTTTTGTGGGAATGTGACTTCAGCTAAATTTGTACACCTGTTACAGTTCCCTGAATCTTTTAAAGATCAGCATTGTATTTTTTCAAGAAAGAATTCTCAAGTAGCTGAAAAAAAATATATCTGGAATTTTCCTTTTCTAAAACTTAACCAGCTGTTTTACAAAAAGTTTACAAAACCCCCAAAAATCAGTTTTATAGATGTTAAGAATTTATGCAAGGCCTGTCTCTGCATTCAGTTATCGAGTGAGATGATAGATACTTATGCAGGCTTGTGGTTCAGACACCATTATCCCTACAGAATAGTAATTCTTTTACAATAGCCCTATCTACCAGAGCTCTCCAAAGCAGCACAAGCGCATCAGGATTAGAATTGCAATTTTGCTTCTTCAAGTCCTTATGACACAGGGAAAAAAAATAAAAATCTCTGCTGTTAGGAACATTATTGAAATGACAGAGGTGATCTGTTCCAACTCAGGAAGGAGAAGTTAATGATACATAAAAAATTGCATCTTTCTACCTCTGCCCCTCACCTTCTGCAGCATTTAGACTGCTTTGAGGGCCATCAGGTGGAAATAGACAGCTAAAAGGGTTTCTGATTCCAAAGTTGTAGAGTCCTGTCTTCAGATCTCTTTCAAAAGTTTGTTCTGAAGACGTTCATACCTACAAGGAAATAAAGAACTAAGAAAGCAAAGAGGAGTTGAAATACAGGAACCCTCCTAAGAAAACCTGCAATTTGTCCAATTTAGGCATAGGCAAAATATCAGAGCTTTGACAATACATGGACTTGCAGAAAATGTGACCAAAATGCTTCATTTCTTACATATTCACTGCAAATGAAACATAGTAAAAATGACCAGTTGTCTCTTCTGCAGCTGCACAGTGATTAGTTTCAATAACCCTAAGACACATATTATCTATTTTATTTTATATTTGTTTGTCCATGAAAGTTTCATCCCCTTTTTATTCACTTTCAGTTTTACTCTTCCTGCCCTTGCCCAGTCTGAAGATGAGTACAGAATACTTTGTTCTTTCAGTAGTCTTCTAAATTACAGATAGGGAACTGTGTAGGTGTTAGTGTTTCTTGGAAACAGGGTCCTGCTTTATTTATAGCTCTGCTGTTTAGCCTTCTGTGTTGGCATGCTGTAGTACTCTACCAGAATGCATACTGAATATGCAAGTTTATCAGCAGCCTCACTAGCAACTGAAATCTTAATTTATGACTAAAATAGGGGACATGCGTGTAGCAATTCCATTGCAGATTTGGCATGGGTAATAATTTGATGAGTGTCTGATAGGATACCCTGTTTTGACATCCGATTTTGATATATGTCTATCTTGCCTTAGCATTTGATAGGAGAACCTGTGTGACTTGGTCCTGCTTGTCGGGAGTAATACATGGAACTTGTGACTGTAACAGCCCTACTGTTAATGTATTTTCTAATGGGAAAGACTCAACCAGTTTAAGGGACTAAGCAATAATTAATAATTTTAATTAATTAAAATAATCGTTCCCTGAGTCTTCTGTAATAGGCCTCCTTAGACTGAAGAAGTCTACATGCAACACTGGATTTAATTTTTTAAATAATAAACTACCCCAAGCAAAACAAAACAAAACGAGCAAACAATAACTCACCCCAAATCCCCTCAGTCAGTAGGATTTAGATTCTGGTAAAAATATAGACAATTAAGTGCCCGTATATATGTATCTACTTCTGTGCTGGATGTGAAGTTGTCTTTATAGCCAGTGGAGAGCTTGCCAGGGAAGTCGGTCTTGCTGAATCATTCTTCTTCACAAATCTCCATCGTGAACTGGCTACTCATCTAAATTGTGTCCTAGAATCACAGAATCACTAGTTTGGAAAAGAACTTTAAGATCGAGTCCAACCATTCCTGTCTTATGCTAAACCATATCTCTAAATGCTAAACCATATCTCTAAACAACATGAAGATTGAAGTATATATTTGCACTGATAAAAACTATCAAACAAACAAACAAACACTTGGAAATCTGTCCCACATACAGACATATACATCAGGAGGCCTAAACTGAGCTTAACTAAGATTCAGATCAAAACCTGAGTCGCCTGGTCAACTGCAGTTGAGAACTTGCACAGACCAATCACGCAGGATCTGAGTTCCCACCTTAGACTCTACTGTTTTAGGCCATGAGGTCTTTTTACTGTAGTTTATGGTTTTCTATGCCTTTCTTTTTGTATATGGTTTGCACCTCCCTCCTACTGCAGGGATCTCATGACCCTAGGGTAATTCAAGCTGCCTCTGAGATTAAAACCACCTTCTCTCTAGGATCTGTCCTAGCCTGAATTTACAGAAACTTGTTAGTGTTTCAGTACCTTGAGTGCCTAGCCACAGGAGGTGCATTTTAATACATAACCTTCTATCTGAAGTCCATCATTTCCTCTGCTACAGTTTTTCACTGGATGCCATTTATTATTCACGTGTTGCTGTTTCCTTCTCCTGAAGGATACAAAAGACCAATTTGCACTTAGCAGCTACTTAAACAATGCCTCAGCTTGGTTAATATATATTTTGCTAGTGAAATAAAATCTGCAGTGTCACACTGTAATATTATCAAGGAGTCGAAGGAAAAATGCTTAGAAGCTGATAGCGCCATTTGATGGAAGAAGGGGTTCCCCCTCTTTGGGGACAGTGCTTAAGTGTCCTCCAAGCATGCCACACAAACTATTCAAGGAGGTCAGGACATTTTGATGTTGTTTGTAATAAACCGTGCCTGCTTCTTCAACCAAGGTGAGCATCCCATTGCAGCAGGCATAGCAGTAACTCATCACATAAAAGAAGCTTTCTTTATATCAAAGGTACTATGAATAGATAGAGACAAAGGATGGTGGAAGTGAAGCACTGTGGTTCTGAACTGACAGGTGGAAATTGATTCACAAATAAAATGTTGCAAGGCTCAGTAAACCAGGGAGCAAATAGTGAATTATGGGTTTATGGTAGAATCACAAGATAAGCGGTAAAGACAGTCTTGTATAGGGATCATCTGAAATCCAATGTAGAATATTGATTTTTTTTTTTTTAATAATATATATATGTGTGTCTATGTTATGGTTACTGGTGTTATTTCTGCCCACTGCTATGATAGTATTTTCTTCTTTAAACCATTTCAGATACAATATGATTGCTACCTCCCAGTTCCTGGAAAATTATTGGGTTTAGATGAAGCTGTTTCAGATGAGCTAGATTCAGAGGTGGCATTCTCATGTCTTCTGTTCTTACATGCAGATCACAAAATCAGTAAGATACTCAATATTATGTTCAGTAAGATAGGTCACTGCAGACAAGTAACCGTGGTTTTAAACTTAAATCTGAGAGAGTTCTTTCTTCATGAGCTGTGTTTTGAATCCTTTAATTTTTCAAAAGACAAACTTACTTACCCAAAGCTAGAAAACGGTATCAGCAGTTATTTGGTTCTTTTTGAGAGAGCAAAAAAAAAAGTGATTTTAATAAATTTTGCCAGTGTTCAGGATTTATTATGACAGCTTCTCTACAGCTTTAGACTTGGTAGCATTTAGTACCTGTAGTGAAGTTATGCTTATGTAATGATACAGATTTCCTAATTTTTTTTTTTATTATTTTAACAGCTGGAAGAAGATCTGCCAGTAATATAATCACAAGTTAATCCTTTCATCTTTTACTACCTTATAGTTCATTTTCTACAAAACACTGCTTAAGGAGTACTCCAAGCACCTTGAGCTCCTGGAGGGAGAGACTTTCTGTATTACTATGTCACTGCTATCAGAAACCAGATGCTAATTTTTCCTTATTGCTACTGCAATACTGTTTTCATTCCCACTGTGGGATAAGAACTGCACTTGTAGAGAGTATCTACTCTTAGTCTATGTAGGAGGGACACCAGATGGATATGACAAATAAATGGAAGAAGCACAAGGTACCAGTAGCATGATTATGATTCGTGTAGTAAGTGGCAGTCACAGCACACCCACTGTCTAGCTATTGTCGGGCGTTTTGTAGTCATTATGACACAGCAGGTAAACATTAATGGGAAAAGATTGCATACTGTGAGGTAGAGCATTAGGCTGTGTAAATCATCAGAGCTCAGCTGAAGTCAATGGAGCTGCAAGGTTTTGGACCAGCTACGGATATGGCATTAAACTCTTCCTTTTCAAAAGAAAAATAAAGATCTCAAGTTGCCTCTGCCATATGCTTCAGACTGTTCTCTCTATAGCTAGCTCTTCAAATGTACATATATACCCATACTTAGTGTGTGGGTGTTATTATTATTTTGGAGGAGGGTGTGCAATACACATTATGTGGGCAGGGGAAGGTCTGTGTCTGCATATGTCAGAAATTCCTCTAATTACACCCACTGTCAATATCAGCTCTTGGAATTCCCCTTTCATACAATATACTTTTGTCCTCCTTCATCAGTGAAGCTTAGTCTGACATCCTCTAACAAGGTTGGTAGAATGGTTACGCGACTCAATTATTAACTCAAATGCAACTCGCATACTGCAGCAAATAGAATTTCTTCTGACAGGCTGCTTGTCATATTATGGCCTTATTTGATTAACTTACCCCTTTGGAGGTGTTCATGATCTCATTATATCTTTAATGATAAAATTCCCTTCTGCTATGTGCTATTTTATATTACGTTAAAAGGGATTCATTCATTTTTCGCTTGTCACTTGCATAATTGGATAAATATTTAACAGGGGTAAGTTGATTAAATTTCTTCTAAAAATATATTTACTACCAAAATATATTCTGAACACCTTAAAAGTTGGTCTGTTGGCCATCAGCTGGTAAATCCAATGAGACTTTCCATCTTGAAGTTCACATGAAGTCCTTCTTTTTAGCTCTATAGACCCCCCAAAATTCATAACAGATTATTTTACTCCATTAGAAAATAATGGTTTTAGTAGGTTACACTGCAAAGAGTTTAAATTGGAAGATGGGAGTCATGACTGAGGTAATATGTCGCTAAATTAACAGAACATGGGAGGTAGTGTGTCTTCAGGTTAAAATGAGAGGTCATTTGGGGTAACAGTCTGAGGTTTTACTACTAAATGACAAGGGCCAGGAACATATTCTTAGTCACTCTTTCAAAAGGATTTAATGTACATCAGTAAATAAAAACTATATATATATTCCTTAGATCCATAGGCCTAATTCTACCATGATGAAGTTTAGATGTCCAAATATTTTATTTTGTACACATCCATGGAACTTAGGGCTTTCTATTTTTTCAAAACACTTTCACAATTTGCATTCAATGTAATTTACTGGCTCAGATTATTGCAGTCAAACACAAGTACAAACAGGCAGTTAATGCTTGAAAACATGGGCAAAATCATTGCTGTATGGGATTCATGGGGATTTCAAAAGCAGACTTTTTTTTAATTATTACTTCTGATTGCCTACCTATAAAATAATGCAAAATTTTTTGGGGGGTTGTGTGGCAAGATTATAGTGCAGGAGGGGGAGCTGCAGGGACAACTTCTCAAGAAGCAGCAAGAGGCTTCCCCCAGGCCCCACCAGCCAGCTTAAGACTGGACCTTGAACTGATCAAGGCCGAGACCATCAGCAATGGTCACAGCACCTCTGGGAATCACAGTTAGGAGAAAAAAAACCTGCAAGCAGCTGCTTTTTGCCACCAGAGAAGGGAGTGAGAAGATGTAAGAAAATCTGCAGGTACCAAGATAGGTGAAGAAGCGGGTAAAGGAGATGATGCAGGTACCAGAGAGTAAGACTCCCCTGTAGCCTGTGGAGAAGACCATGGTGGAGTTGGTGTCCCCACACAGCCCATGGATGATGACAGGGAGCAGAGACTCTGCCTGCTTCCATGTCAGATCCCATGCTGGATCAGGTGGGGACTCATAAATGATGCTGTAATCCAGTCAGAAGCCCGCATTGGAACAAGCTCCTGTCAGGACCTGCATCCTATGGAGACAGAGGCCCATGTTGGAGCAGGTTTGCTGGGGAGACTTGTGACCCTCCGGGGTACCTATGCCGGAGCAGTCTGGTCCTGAAGATCTGCACCCCATGGAAGAGACACACACTGGGGCAGTTCATGAAGAACTTAAGCCCTTGTGGTAAGGAAACATATTGGAGAAGCTTGTGGAGGACTGTCTCCTATGGGTGGGACCTCAAGCTGGAGCAGGGGCAGAGTGTGAGGAGTCCTGAGGAGGAAGGAGCAGCAGAGACAATATGCATAGAATGACCGAAACCCCCACCCCCCCTGAGCTGCTCATGGGGGATGGCGGGGAGAGAATTTGGAAATACAGTTGAGCCTGGGAAGAAGTGAAGGGTGAGAGGACTTGTTTTAATATTTGAATTTATTTCTCACTGTCCTACTTTAGATTGATTGGGTAATAATTTAGATACATTTTATTCCATGTTGAGTCTGTTTTGCCTGTGATGCTGATTGTGGAATGATCTCTCCCTGTCTTTATCTTGACCCATAAGCCTCTCATTATGTATTTTCTTTCCTGCCCAGCTGAGGAGGTCAGTGATAGAGCAGCTTTAGTGGGCACCTGTCCTCCAGCCTGGACAAACCCAGAACAGAATTTAACACCTGTAGATAAAATGTTTCTTTCATTTACTTTTTGTTCTTAACATAAGATTCAGTGGGAAATGGCATATAATTATTAAACAATTCTTTTTAACAGGATTCCATTATGCAAAATATCCATTAAAATAATCACTGACATTTTGTATTTTGACAAAATAAGGTTAAGTACACATTTATCAAAATTGAAACCTCTAATTTGATTATCTCTACTTTTATCTGATTGCCCATTGTCCTGGAAGTTGACATGAAATTCCAGTCATAAGATTTTAACATCTGTGAATCTATGAAACCGTACGTTCCTAGATAATAAGATAATCAGGGTTTTAATAGCTCTTCTGGTCCAGTACTTTACCCCAGTAATATATTAGCTCAGGCAATGTCTTTCAGACAGAAGTTTGTATAGTATGTTGTTAAAATCCTCGCATGCTGGAGATTTCTCAGGTTCCACAGTCAAACTGCACCAATGTTTCCCTATCCTTTTTTTTTTTTTTTTAATGTGTAGATATATGCTCAAATATTTTCATGTATTATTTTAAGTATTTTCAAATTCAATTTATTTTATAAAGTTGGGAAGTAGAAATGGATGGATAGGTTTTGGGGGGAAAAAAAGAAAGGAAGAAAAGAAGAATGAGAAAACCTGAAAGATATTTTAATTTATTCAAGAAAGTGTAAAGTTTTCCAAGTCTCATATGACTAAATAATTTACAGCTTTTAAGTATTTAAAGGCACCAAGCCTCTTCACATTGTCCAGGTTTTCCAAATGTGTCTGGAAATGGAAAAAAATGTTTTTTTCCATTATCTATGAACAGAGTTGAGACTGAAGATGACGCTTGACGACCACATCATATGCCTAAAGTTGCACAAACACACCACCCCTTTCAGATCTTCAGTATAACTGTTTATTCATCTAAAGGCAGTTTTCAGTCTACATTCTGCTGGACTCACGTTTTTCGGTTATCAAGGAATATTTCCAGGTACTGGAGTTTGAACTTTTTAGCTGTGTATTTGTAGAAGTTATCCCTTGTGTCAAGTCCCTGAATAGCTTGGAAGTTTTCATGGACAAGAAATTGGTCTCAGTTAGCACTTTGTAGACAACCATTCAATTGTGGGCTGTAAAAAATGTTACTTTTGTGAACATGGGATGATCCTTGCCTGGTGGCCTTGCTGTCAAAGACCAGTACCAGAAATATTTAATTTACCAGGAGACACATGGCCTACAGCACATTGCCTAATTATAATTGTTCTGGGAAATGCAACAGAGTGAGGTCTAATTGAGAAAAATAAATTAAACTTCTGCAGGGATCTGTGCTCTGGTCTAAAAACTTTTAGAGTGTTCATAATTTGGAAAAAATGCAAACCCAAAAACCAACAGCAAAAACCCCATATCTGGGCTTGCACTTGGTCTTTTGAACCTCATGAGGTTCACAAAGCTCACCTCTCCAGTCTGTCAAGGTTCCTGTGGATGACATCCCTTCCCTCCAGTGTGTTGACCACACCACACGGCTTGGTGCTGTCATCAAACTTGCTGAGGGATGTACTCAGTCCTACTCTCAAAATCTCTGAAAAAGATGTTAAACTTCACTGGTACCAGTCCTGACACCTGAGGAAACTCCTTTTTACTGGTTTCTACTTCGACATTGAGCAATGGACCCCAAGTCTTTGAGTGCAACCATCCAAACAATTCCTTGTCCAATTAGTTGTCCATCCACAGAATACATTTCTCTCCAACTCTGAGGCAAGGATGTCATGCAAGTACGGTGTCAAATGCTTGTCATTTTTAATGAATATCCCAATTAATTATTCTTCTCTTTTCATCATTCCACCAGGCAGATTAAAACCCTTTCCATATGATTCAGATGGGCAACCACAGAACAGCATTCTAGGAAACAAACACTGAATAAATTTACTGGGAATGTGCCAAAGGTTGAAAATTATGGAATGAAAAATGAGTGATGAATAAATGAATAAACAAATCTGTTTGCAGAAATTAGGGTTGATTGCTAAATGATTTGCTGCCTCACAAATGGGGCTAAGTTAATTGTAAGATTTGATCTGTAATAGAGTGATTTGGCCTTTACAGCACCTGACTGAATGCATGTTGAATTTGGTTGAAAGATTCCCAGCTAATTCAGTGGACAATGAATTAGACTCATGCAGTATTATTAACTCTCATATCGTTCTATGCCCTTGGAAAGAAAGTTGTCGTCATTTTCACTGCACAAGTGGGGAAATTGCACTACTAACAGAGAATGACCCTGGTCATAGTAAAGGTCAGTGGTACAGCACACTGACACAAGACAGAGATGGGAAATGAGAAGACAACAGTCATACCCATAAGGTTTTATTGCTATATACACAGAAGTAATAATAATCCATAATACTCTGGGATTGATTCATCTGCTATTGGGTTTGAATAGCAGGGTTTTGAGGACAGAAAGTAAACTTTGGATTACCTACAGTATCACATCAAAGTTATTATTTTTTCTTCAAGAACACCTTTTCCTCCTCACAAATTAATTTTTGATCTGCAGTATGAGAAAAAAGTCATCTGCCACCTGAAGTCCTGGGTAATCCTTTCGCAGACCCTCATTCGAAACCAGTAGGTGACAGTTCTACTATTTCACCCAAATTCATCTGTCCTTTTAACCTGCGGGGGCCAAATAGGAAGCAAAATAGCTTTTGCTCTTAACAGATCAAACCAAAGAAAAACAGTGGTGAGAAATGGATTGTGTGCTGTGCTCACTCACTCATTTGAGGGAGGGGAGATTTATTGGCTGCAGGAGTCAATAAAATTGCAGCACAATCTGAGTTTTCATTCTGAGTCCTGAAGTAACTCTCTGAACTTTGGCAGGAACTTGCTGCAAACAAGTTAAATTCCAAAGTGTTTTCTAGTTTGAACTATGGCTAAGCCAAAGCAGACCTGAAGGGACTATAGGGCATAAAACATCTCACCCCTACATGATAAAAATCTGTCTCGTTCTGCCACTAGCATAGATAGTACACAGCTGGTGCATCCTCCTGTGAGCATGCTGGTGAAATTGATGGGGAGAGTATGGGGATCTGCCTCAACCCCTAATATTCCATTGTTCAAACCCAAAAAGTCTGGCCCTAAAGCCAGATACATTGATATTAAAGTCAGAATGGTAATAAAGATATGGGCCTGGAAATCACCAAAATCAAAACAGAAACAATTCCTTATCAGTTTCATTTTCATAATGATTGTGATAGACACTGTCATCAACTCACCTAACATAATAAAGCTAGAAACAAACAGGTTAAGTTAGGTGTTATCATATATTGCAAATGAAAAACAACAAACATGGTACCCATACATAAAGAAGGGAAAGAAAATTACCCACCAGACTACCATTTTATCAATTTGATCTCAATAGCATTCACTACTTCAGAAGTCTCTGAGGAACTAAAGATTCAAATGATGGAAAATAGAGAAGAAATGGTGTGAAAATAAATGATTTCTGTAGAGAAACTATTTATCTTTCTCAAACAAAATTATGTTTTCTCAAAAAAAAAAAAAATTGTCAATCCAGAAGAGCTAAATGTTGATAAAATATTTAGTTAGATTAGATATTATGTATTTGTTCTTAAAGAGTGTAAAGGGGGATTCCTTCAAGAGTTTTAAAGGGGTAACAAACTGTACTAAAATAACTGATAAGAATCTAAAAACAGCTTATTGGCAGAAGCTGGGTTCATATATTATTTTTTCAAGAAGTAATCTTGGCACAAAGCATTAAAAGATTGCTTATGAAATTTGCTGATGTCATGAAGGAGGGACACATCATCAGCAAGAGTGGAAAAAATAGATATCATATGGGAAGGAATGGATAATGTAGTGGACAAGGGTAAATAAAGATGGTTAAATTTATCAATATGTCGAAGCTTATAAAATGGGAGATTAATATCAAGAATTTAATGTATAAACTTCTAGGTCATCATTTAGTAACATCTTAAGGGAAGAAAGACCAGAACATACTTGTTAATAATCTGAGAGTGTTCAACAGCATGCAGCCATGGGGGAAGCAGCTGTGATTGCTTGATGAGGTATTTTCAGTAGAGGTAAGGTTTCATTAACTTCTCCTCACAAAAGTGTGATGAGAACTCATCTGAAATTGTATATATAGTTTTGGCATGCAGGGTTAGAGAAGAAGTAATAAAACTTGAACAAGTTCAGCGAGGAACCTTCAGAGAAAGAAGACTGAACAATTCATAAATGAGGAGGCTGATATTATGCTTATGCTGTATTCACAGGCAGGTCTGAGGACATGCTATGCCTAGTTCTAAACCAACAATAAACTCTATGCTCACAGATAATGAGGCAGCAGCTCATATACATGCTGCAGTGAATCACAGAGTTTTAACAGAGTTTTGATGCCTCACTAATATAATTCAACAGCTTGGAGCATCAACAGAGAGACCTACCATCTCCCTAAAATGCAGACAGAGGGATACTTGGACTATAAAAACCTATGAGAAGAGATTGCATTGCTCAGCTGAAGCCAAGAGGAGGCAAAATTACTCAAACTATTTAGGATGTTGTGGATAAGAAATACAGAGCCTGCTATTTAAGTCGAGGAACAATTCTGGCACAAAGCCAAGTGTGTACAATGGATATGTGAAAGGGCTGTTTGATATTCCTGTCCTCATTTTAAGACTGATTTTTTACTATGGATACCTATTGCAAGATATAAGAAATCACTAGGAAATCACCTTAGTAGTAGATGTGTATTGGAAAATGTTATATTTCTGTTATTTCTGGCACTTGGGCACATTTGGATGCTTCTGGCTGCTCTGGGAACTCTCACTGCCTTTGCTGAACTTTTTTCCCTAACCTGTCTGTCAGCTCTGCTGACACTTGCTGGTGAAAGTGCTTTTCGTGGCCTTGCTGGTGTAGGATAATGGGAGATGAGTGGAAACGAGGGGCCTTTTAAAGTGCGGTCTGCACGTCCCAAGTGAAACATTCAAGGCATGACTTAGCTGCTTAATCACAGACATCAAGCAGCTGCCTGTCCTGAAGGGCACAGCTGTCCTACAGGGTCTGTCATCTCTGTATGTCCTGTGTGGATGTGTTACACAGCCAAGACCAACGCAGTGCCAGAGGCCTGTGGAGGTAACTGAGCCAGTTAACTCTTCAATGTCACTGCTAGCCATCAGAGCAGCACTACACCTCTGCTTATCTTCAACTGGGATTCATTGCTTATAGTTGTTCTGGAAAGAAAATCAGCATCTTGCATCCAGAATAGACTTCTTGAAAAATCAGGGTTTGTTCTAAGAGGCATGCACTCCTGAGAAAGAGGGATGAGGAGGAAGAGACCCCCCATCCCTGGACTTAGCAATAGGACTGAAAAGACTAAAAGGATCTCCGCAATTTTGGGGGTTAGACTCAAAGATCTCTGGAGGTCTCTTCCAACCCCTACAATTCTGTGGAAATAAGTCTTCAAACATTTAAGCCTAAGGTTAAATATCACAGCAACTTAAATGCTCTGAAAATATAACCTCCTACAAGGTTCCTACTGCTAAGAAGTCAAATTATTCAAGACTGATCTGTGCAGGACTAGATTCAGAGTTGAACCATGGAATCAATCTTAGCATGGAGTTACCATTGCCTACAATCTGGCAGATGTGAAAGTAGTCCATCTTAGGTGTTTCAATTCATATCACAATCACTCTCTTCTTCTTAAGCTTTTAGGAAATACTCATGTGTTAGTTAATGTATCTTACAGACTCTTAAAATATTGATTATTTAGATTTTAGAATAACAAAAAAAAAAAGGTAAGAAAGTCCCTTTCTCTCTGTATATTGGTGCAGCTTTTTCAGGCGATGGAACTATATCAGCTTAGACCTGGCCGACATTCCTATCTTTCTGAGACTCCACAACGTAATTATAAGCAAGACAAATGGAAAAAAAATATCAAATGATGGAAAGAACAGCAGATGAGCATAAAAATTATTCAGTGGTGCAGCTGCTTAGATTTGTTATCTTCACGCCTTAGAGATTCCATTAGGTTTCCAACACAGACTGCCTGGCTGCTTTTTTCATAGTCTACTAGTGCACTAAATATCCACAGACATAAAATGTACAAAAAAAAAAAAAAGTCTTCTAAGCCAGAGGGAATAGAACTGTAAATGTGTAAAACTCTGTGTCTGTGTATATATGTCACAACAGTTAAAAAGGAAAGTATAGTTCCTTGATTGCCTATACAAGCTCCATTTACTAAACAGCCAAAGTACCAGACATACATTTTTCAGGGAGCATTACATTGGCCAAAGGTCGCAAAAACAATTTCAGAGGCAGCCTGCCCACATTAGTTTCTTGAGATCTTGATTACAAATTTATAAGAGACATACCCTAGACATTGAGAGATGGTCTCAAAGATTACTGTCCTTCCTGCCATCTGCACACTCCACTGGGAACATTAGAAGCCCTGTCCATCAACCAAAATAAACAGCTCTTCTCATGAACAGGCCCAAAGAATGCCCTATAAATCATACCTGTCAAAAATGCTAGTAGCATTGCAGAAGACAGAAATCAATCCAAAACTCATTAGTTTGCCTGACAAGTGCTTAATCTTATATTGTTTAATGCCGACCTGAACAACTCAGATAGAATAGAACCACGCAAAGCTGTGGCTGGATTTTCTATTATAGAAACTTTTGCAGTGATTATAGGTTAATCTTTCTCTCAAATCTTCTTCCTTTTCATTCTCCTTTTCTCTATACCACCTGCCAAAAGATATTGACTCCAACAGAGTTTTCTTACTTCCAAAGGAATAGATACATCACGATTTCTTCATTCAATAGCTTGCAAGACTGTATATCTACATTTTGCAAATGTCTTCTGCTAAGCAGGATAAACAAGTATGGTTTGGGTTATATACAGTATTGTTTGAAGAGGTTGCCAAGCATAATGGATATGCTACTAACTTTTTATTAGATTTATACTCAAACTTTTAATCTGCCAGTATGGAAAAAAAGCATGAAGTAATTCCTAAGTGATGTGGGATAACAAGAAAACACAAATAGAGAAAGTAAATCTAAGTCAAGGTGTTCTTTATCTACATAGTTGGAGAACAACACATATTACAGTCGAATGGGGAACTCTGATTTTGTGACTTCCTTAAAATATTGGAGGAATGAGAAGTTTGATTTCTGTGGCTTTATTCAAGTCATTTAAGTCCAACTAGGGACTTCTGCACTCAGCGCTGCCGGTGTGGGGTAGCTTGTATTCATGCTGTTAAACTCGCAGATCCTCCCAGAAAAGATGTACGCCTCGTGCCAACTCTTCAAGGAGTGTTTAGGAAAGCCTTAAATGGCACTGATCAAAAACTTGCCCAGGAAGATTCCAACAGTTTTAACACATTTCTGGTTTGTTGACTTCCACTACAAAGATCAATTTACTTGTATATAATTAGTCCTAATCTTTCTGTTTAGTTTACCATCATATGAATCACAGAATCATAGAATAGTCTGGGTTGAAAGGCACCCCAAGGATTACAGAGTTCCACAGGCAGGGACACCAAACTCCAGGCCTGGTTCTACACAAGGTTGCCCATGGCCCAATCCAATCTGGCCTTGAACACCTGCAGGGACAGGGCATCCACCACCTCTCTAGGTAGCCCATTCCAGCACTTCACCTCTCTCTCCGTAAAATACTTCCCCCTAATATCTAATCTAAACCTTCCCTCCTTTAGTTTCAATCCATTCCCCCTTGTCCTGCCTTTATCTACCCAGGTGTTGATTCTCCTCCTGTCTCTCTGCTTCCTTCAGGGACAGGAAGGCTGCAATGAAGTCCCCCCGCAGCCTTCTCTTCTCCAGGCTGAACAAGCCCAGTTCCATCAGTCTGTCTCTGCAGGGCAGGTGCTCCAGCCCTCTGATCATCTTTGTTGCCCTCCTCTGAACCCTCTCCAACAGTTCCCCATCTTTCATGTGTTAGGACCCCCAGCTCTGGACACAGTACTTGTGATGCTGGGGCATCACAAGGTCAGAGCAGAGAGGGACAATCACCTCCCTGTCCCTGCTGGCCACTCCTTTTCTGATGGAGCCCAGGATACCATTGGCCTTGTGAGCTGCAAGAGCACACTGCTGGCTCATGTTCAGTTTCTCATCTACCATGACACCAAGTATCTAAGATGGCAAAAGGGAAAATTATTCATCCCAATATAAGAATACAGTAAATTTATTCGGAAATGGTCTCAAAGAGGCACTAAAAACTTACACATGATGTACAAGTGGTGGTTTTATTTCTCAGTTTGTACAAAAGATAAACCCAAACTTCGTAAGCCTATCAACTCTGGAGCATGTATTATATTTTTATGAGCTAAAATTTGAAAAAGGGTGACTGTTTGATGTCCTGTTTAGCAGTCTGATACCAGGTGGCCATTTGCATCTATGGAAATCATGGAAGAAGCAGAAATTCAAATCTGAAACCAGGAATGTGGAGAGGCAGTCACAAGCAAAGCCAACAGCACAGCACAGGAACTTCCTATACAAACCCAGTGAAGACCTAACTTGCAAGGAACGTGCCCCAGTCAGGCAAGAAGACAGAAAACTTGCCTGGCTTGGTGTAATCACTCTGGACTTTGAATGTCAGAGTGTAACATTGTGAGAGGAAGGACTTGCCCTGTCTTTTTACTTTGTGCTTGTAAGTGCATACAGTTATAACAGCAAACTGGAGTTGCAGAAGCTCTTAAAATAGCTTTTCTTTCTCTTTTTTTTTCACATTAAAGAGTCAGTTCAATTTTTTAAGTACCTCTTGTCAGTCTCATAACAACTTGCTAGCATCACTGCACAAGGTACCTTGGATTTTGCTGGAGTCAGGTGTTAAACCCAAATCGGGAACTGTAGCTCTTGAAAAATTTCTTCTGCTCTTTTAGTCTAGCTGGTCCAAGATATGTACAAAGAAACCGGCTTTTATGAGAATTTGGTATCTAAGACATTGTTTTAGGATGGCAGGAAGATTAGCAAGAATTTTTCTAGAGGATAACACGATTTGAGAATGAGAGAGTGTGAATACTGATTTGGATTGGAGGATTGGGGGAATGGGGGAGTGGGGAAAGGGTCTCAATAAATTTGAGTGGATAACAGCTGAAAGGAGATGAAGATTGGTGCTAGGTCTGGGCAAGAACAGGGTGAGAAAGCATATTAAATTGTGGCTTCACAGAGATTCCACGAAACAGGTAATGATGTCCATCGGAATCTCACAGCAGACGCTCAGGTATAACTTACAGCCAGTGCTAGTTTAGGAACAACAGGTTCTGTAAATATTTCCCTTGCCTCCTTTCTACAGAGGTAAAAAAATACAAGCAGAACAATGCAATGGGGTTACAAAATGCTGTAACAGTGGAGTTACGGGAAAGGAAATCATGAGTAGCTTCAGGATATGCCCAGAAGAACATGAAAACTCTGTTTGAAGCTCTGCAGCTTCTGGATCAGTGGGTGATTTTTAGCCCACTCTGATTCCCCTTCTCATACACCTTATTTTAGGGGGGTGAGGGAATTGGCACTTCCAATTTAATAGTGTCTATAATAATCCTCACAGATTTTACAGGTCTTGTCCTCTCACTCTTTTGCTCCCGTCTCTATTTCTAGGCCATCTTCTCCTCCATATTCTTCAGATTTCATTTAGGAGCTGCTGTCCCCAGGGGATCTGACCAATGGTGCCCCTAATTTCCAAGTTATTATTTCCCCAGGCTCCTGTGCACCACCAGCACACTAGTCCCATCAGTCAGTATAGCAATCGGCCTCCCCCACCCAGCACTATTTTTTCTGATCAGCTTCATCCCCTTCTCCTTCCCTTTGAACTGGAGTCTTACCTGCACCATTATTATCACAGAATCACAGAATTACAAGATTGGAAAACACCTTTAAGATCACCAAGTCCAACCATTCTTGTCCTATGCTAAACTATATCCCTAAGTACCTCATCTACCCATCTTTTAAACACATCCAGGGATGGTGACTCAACCCCCTCCCTGGGCAGCCTGTTCCAGGCCCTGACAGCTCTTTCAGTGTTTTTTTTTTTCATAACATCTAATCTGACCCTGCCCTGGCTTAGCTTGAGGCCATTTCCCCCTGTCCCATCTCCTGTCACCTGGCTGAAGAGATCATTACCCACCTCTCTGCACCCTCCTGTCAGGTCACTGTAGGTGGTGATAAGGTCTCCCCTTAGCATCCTTTTCTCAAAGCTAAACATCCCCAGCTCCCTCAGCTACTCCTCATAGGATATGCTCTCCAGCCCCTTCCCCAGCCTGGTTGCCCTTCTCTGGACTTGCTCCAGGACCTCAATGTCCTTCTTATGATGAGGAGCCCAGAAGTGGACACAGTACTCAAGGTGCAGCCTCACCAATGCCCAGTACAGGGGCACAATCACCTCCCTAGACCTACTGGACACACTATTTTTGATACAAGTCAGGATGCCATTGGCCTTCCTGGATATCTGGGCAAATGGTGACGATTCATCCCCCTTCTCCACCCCTCACAAAATGGAAAAATTGCAAAACTGCTACAAATGTCTGTGTCTTCAGGCTTTTAGCTCAGAGTTGTGTTTGGGTTTAGCGCCTTGCCATTCGAGGTAAGAGTTTGTATGGGCTCCCTCTCTTCATTTGCACTCTTCCTAAGATCCCTTGCAGCCTACTCTTTCTTCCCTGCATGCAACCATTACACCTTCTAGTGGAAAGGTTTTCCATGTATTTGGGAATATTAGAAATGCAAAGGAGTAGGGAGGGCAAAGATACAGAAACACAAAGCTGTTTTGTGGTTGTCGTCTTATGAGGACTTCAAAATGACCCAATGCATATATTTGTTTTTTGCTTCAATTGTATTGACTTAAATAACACATTTTAAACACATCCTTGAGGTGAACATTTCACTTGAAGATGGATTAAACGTTTGTGTAGGGGTGCTGATGACAGAACTGGGAGTTTTAGAGTAGCTAGGAAATTTGGCCTCAGCTCTTGATCCCTTTTTTTGCAATATGTAATTTTAATAGAAAAAAGGACAGCAAAAATGAAAGTAATACAGTAATCTCCATTTTTGGAGGTATTCAGAACTCAACTGGACATGGTCCTGTGCGACCTGATTTAATTAAGCTTCCGTTTAGCATGAGGCTAGATTAGATAGCATTCAGAGGTCTCTTCTGACCTTAATTATTCTATGAATTCATGATTAGTAGCTGTTAATAGCAGTGGCCCTGAAAAATGGAGATTTGAAAGATGCACAGGGAATGAGATGATTATTTACTGTATCTATTTTTGAGTCTTGAACTTAAAATAAATTATTTACCAATATGTAGGCATCATGTTCTTTAAATCAGAGGATAATTTCTTTTCCCAAGGGGGAGAAGGAACTATAATTTTACTTTAAGCATGTGCCCAAATGTCATGGAAATCAATGGGATTTGAAAATGTGCCTAATGTTAGGCATGTGCCACATATTTTCTGGAGTCGTAGCCTATGGTGGGGAAGTAATATTAATAACAGAAAAAGGCAGTTCCTAGAGATTAGAAAGAGATTACTTCTCTCAGTACTTCACCTTGGAAAGTCTTTTACCATTCCTCAGAAAACAAGACCATTATAATGAAAAGTCTTCCCTTGGTGACCCTTGAAATCTTATTAGTAAATGGGATCTTTCCTTCCCCAGGGGCTTGATTGAGTAACAGTAATGGAGCGATTCCTGAAAGGTTCACAGGGAGGGAGCCGAACTTGTGTCTTGTTACTTGTGTTGTGGGCAATAGGGGGAAAGAGTGCCTGTGGGTTTATGTCCTGTGTTTCACTTTATGATCGGCTATTTCCAAATGGATTCAAAAGATGCTTCTCTAAAACAGGGAAAAAAAATAAGCACCCGCCTTTGAAATTGAAAGAGAAAACTCACATCTCTATCATTAGGCAATAATTATTTTGTTTTTCTAGGGAGGATTCAGTAAGATAAACACTTCACAGATAAGTAAAGTTCCAGGGCTGCAGGCCAAGATATTTATTGACGTAGAAGGTACTTATCTTTTAGTTCTCTCCCATGTAAAAAATATAATGGTAGTAATTACCTTCAAAAACAGATCACTTTTTAAATTATTTAAAAGTGCTCTTCCAGAATTTAACTGGATCATAATTGCTTCAGCAGATATTATGACCTGTGGGGAAAAAAATTAGCCACAGGGAAAAGGAAGATCCCAACCCGCTCTTTGTATTTCATTCCCATTTATTTATTTATTTTTATTATGGCGTCTTATTTTCAAATGCACCTGGCATTTGAGGAAATAGACTGAATTCCGAGGACAGGAAAAGATCCAACCCCCTTAAAAATGTATTACTCTAAATGTCCCAAAAGAGGGAGAAATTAGGGAACTGGCAGATTGAGTACCTAGATAAAACAGGCATAGATAGTACTTGTTGCTCAGAATCTGGGTATCTCAGAGAAATTCAGACACTGGATTTTTTTTTTTGTTGTTATTCCAAAATAGAATGAAATGATATTGTAATTAAATTACCCTTTTTTTTTTAATGTATAATTAAAATATTTCCAATTCTCTCCACTATCACAGCACCACAGAATGGTAGATATTGGTAGGGACCTCAAGATCATCTGATCCAACATCATCATTAATAGTATAAAGGAAACCTTGTGACAAGGATCATGATGTTCTTTGAGCTTGCTTTCTCAAATGTCCTGGGAGGTACGAGACAAAGTGTTTTGCTTTTAATTGTATACATTGGTTGGAAAATAAAAAGTAATCCTTATGGGAAGAGATCAAAGGATCAAGCTGATAGAAATTTCCTCAAAGAAACAAGAAAGCCTGCAAACTGCCCTTTTCCCAGGACATCCTTCACATCTCCCTCTAGGTTTTATGATTTCCACCTGTGATTCTATTAAACATGTTCTAAAAGGAATTTAATCAGATTACCTCAGGTAGATGTAAATACTCAGCCCGAACTAAATTGTTTCAATTTGCTGAACATCATAAATAAATAAATAAAAATGCTGATCCTAAGTGATGTTTGCTGTTCTGATTTGATTTCATTTCTGACCTGAAAAAATCAATTACTTTCACAGTCAAGTTTTATCCCCCCTTCTCCTCTAACTTCATACTTGGGTTAATGGACTGTTGAGTCAGAAGGGACCACTGTGTTAATGGTATCTGATCGCCTGTGTAGCACAGACCATGGGGTTTCCTTCCACTAATTCCTGCCTATATTAAAATACTTCTTTATTAAAAAGGAAAAAAAAAAAAACAACAAAATTATCTAGTCTTAATTTAATTTTATTTTTCATTGTAAGAAGCTCATCAATACCCTGAGGAATTCATTCCAGCCAGGGATACCTCTGCATGCTAGTAGGTGTGAGATTTAAAAAATACATTATATTTACTAATCCAGGTAAAATAGGGTTTGGATTTGGTGGTTTGGTAGGTTTTTGTGTAGCTTTTGTGGGTTTTTTTGTTCTTTGTGGGGGTTTTCCCCCCCTCCCCTCTCTCCAGTGAACACAGGTTCATTTAGGCTGTTCTTGAGGAATACTAGCCTCCTTTGACAACTAAACACACAGTGGAAAAAATAGTACCTCTACCCTGAATTCTCTCCTGTGTCTGACAATTTTAAACCTTTAGCTGCTATTTTTCCTATTCTGTTTAGGTAGCAGATTTAAAGAATAGGTCTGCACAGTAAAATGCCATTTCAGAGATAACTAAAACTGGAAGCATTGTAGCTGTCAGTTTATACATTATTTAGAGCAAATTTAGCCTAGATATAGGTCTGTAGTGATGTAACTACATTCCTTCCAGGACAGGGAGTATCTCTGCATGGCATTATGCTATGCTGCATAAATGTATCATCTAATTTAGCGACAACCCTCGCATCTCTGCATGGGGTGCTGTTGTACCAGGTAAGTAGCTCTATGCTGAGCTCTTCAGGGCAAGAACTGTCTTTTCATTATATGCCTGTATGGGCAACTGCCTTTCCCTTGGGCGTCCAGGTATTGCTGTGCTAGAAATAAACTATAATAATGAATAAGTGACCTGGACACATACAGTCCAGGAATCTCTGATGTATGCAAATAGCATTCAGTGCAAAAGGCTAACACTAAATCCAGACAATAAAGTTAACTTATAGTTCTCTCCTGTGCATTTTAAATTTTATGTGAGCTTGTTATGCAGAATATTTCCCCCACACCAGGAAAAAAAAAGGAAAAAAATAAAATAAAAAAAAAGGAAAAAAGAAAGAAAACAAAAAAGTGAAATGATAGCATCCACCTGTTTACTATTAGCAGGGGGACAAGAAAATTCCTTAATGTTCCCAGTAAGCTGTGAAGGAGGAATACTCTGACTGTAAACCCCATGACAAAAAAACAAGTAAATTATTCTGTTCCAAATAGTCAGCCATATATTTGCAAACTATCTGCCCGTGAATTTTACAGCATGCACAGCTCAGAAACATCGGCCTATAATTATACAAGAGCTGAGCATATGTAAGAGCTGGAATAAATAGCTAGTACAGCCTCAGAAAGGATTTAAGTGAGTTTGTGTTATTATAGGGCTGCAGTTGTATTGAGGGAATGTGAAATTACCAAGTGCATTAGCTAGCCAAAGTCCTGGAAGTGTGATCCTCTTCTTTTTGGTCTTGACACTGTGTTGAAACATTCACCCCTGTAAGTAGAGTCTACAATCACATCACCAGTGATTTGGGATCATTAGGTTAGGGGCTGACCTGCTGGGAAGCAGCTCTGTGGAAAAAGACCTGGGAGTCCTGGTAGACAACAGGTTGACCATGAGCATGCAATGTGCCTGCACCATCAAAAAAATCAATGCCATCCTGGGGTGTATCAAGAAAAGTGTGGCCAGCAGGTTGAGGGAGGTTCTGCTCCCCCTCTACTCTACCCTGGTGTGACCCCATCTGGAATATTGTGTGCAATGCCTGGCTCCCCAGCTCAAGAAGGACAGGGAACTACTGGAGAGGGTATAAAAAAAGCTATAAAAGTGATTAGGGGACTAGAACATCTCTCTTAAGAGGAGAGACTGAGTGACTTGATACTTTTTAGACTAGAGAAGACTGAAGGGGGGGGGGATCTTCAATACTTACAAATAATACTTGAGGGCTGGGTGTCAGGAGGCTGGGGACAGTCTTTTTTCAGTGGTACCCAGTGACAGGACAAGAGGTGATGGACACAAACCTGAGTACAGGAAGTTCCACCTGGATGTGAGGAGGAACTTCTTTAATACAAGGGTGGCAGAGCACTGTAACAGGCTGCCCAAACAGGCTGTGGCTGTGGAGTCCGCTTCTCACCTGGATGAGATCCTATGCAACCTGCTCTGGGTGATCCTGCTCTGGCAGTGAGGTTGGACTAGATGATGTCCAGAAGTCCCTTCCAACCCCTATCATTCTGTGATTCTGTGATTAAATTTCATGTAGTTACTGGTGGGCGTCTTTCACCAGATTTTATAAATTACAAGCCAGTAGTTTCTGTTGTATGTATAGATAATAGAAGCCCTGTGACATTTTTGCAAGATCCAAGAGTTACTACAGTGTGTTGGCCTCCTTTCTATTTGCTTCTTTCAAAAAAAAAAAAAATCCATTAAAGTAATCTCCCTCATTTTTCATGAATGCTGGATCTGATCAAGAACACAGGGAGAAGGATCAGCGGTCTGCAGGAACTGCATGTTCACCTCCTAGGTGTCTGCTACAAGTCTCTTTGGCAGTCTTGCCACAAATAACTTTTTATTTGCAGTTTTTTGTTTTGTTCTGTTTTATCAGGCACAAAAGCATGACAAACCATTAACAGCTGTTTGTCCTTGTTCTGCAAATGCTCGTGGCAGGCCTGCACTCATCATCCAACGTTGAGGATGCCTCATTCGCCACCTCTGTCCGAAGATCATCTGAGATCATCTTTTTTTCATGCCTTGTGGGAAAGAGGCATTTTAATATTGATATTAATAGAAGTAGTAAATCATTCCAGCCTTTATACTTTCCATTTTAGATCAGGGATCCCACTGTGATGTGAGTAATTATGTTAGTAAAAACCCTGTGTGCACCAAGGAGCTCCCTACATGGGTTTCCAGAAAGTGCTGCAAAAAGAAGAAAAACCCAATGAAGATGAAATAGAATAAAAGTCACCTTCTCTACTGTATCAGAGCCATTTGCTGATCAGGAATCACTGAGCCAGTATGGTTTGTTGGGCATAAGGTTTGCAGTCTCAAAGAAGCACAGAAAGAAGTTCCTTCTGATAGTATTACTTCCTCCACATGATTCACAGTACTGTAGGGGTTGGAAGGGACCTCCAGAGATCATCAGGTCCAACCCCCCCTCCCTAGGGCCCCTAGGACAGGTTGCACAGGTCAGCGTCCAGATGGGTCTTGGATATCTCCAGCGAAGGAGACTCCACACCCCTCAGGAACAGAGCCTGTCCCAGGGCTCTGTCACCCTCACCGTGAAGAAGTTCTTTCACATATTGGTGCAGAACTTCCTGTGCTCCAACTTGAGATCATTGCCCCTTGATCCCCACACACCACTGAAAAGAGGCTGGCCATTTCCCTTTGTCTCCCACACTTCATATATTTATGAACATTAATCAGATCCATGCATTTAGATGATGCATTTAGACTGTAGAGAAATACCCTAGCAGGTTTCAACGGATAAAAGAAAAGATGATTAAGAACAATATTGTTGTTATTTGCATTTTGCATTCTTACTTCAAGTCTAATTTTAATAGCAAACACATGAGAGGAAGTAGTCTAAGGAAATCAAATCTAGTAAGTAAATTTCCATGAAGGCTGAATGTGCATCAAAACACAGGGGCCATATTAAACAATTTTCTTTTGAATCTGTTAGCCAGAAGTGCAATCCATATCTGTGGCAGAAGGATGGTGTTACAGTGCCGGAGATGTTATTTATACTATTTTCTGGATAATTGCCAGTCCTCCAAATTAAAATTCACAATTTTGGCTTCATATATCAGAAACATTTAAAAATCTAATTAGCTAGGCAGGTGGAGATTCCTAATTTGTCAGCACAGAGGTTTGAGACTGAAAACTAAATCTGTTCTTCTAATAAATTGTAAGGTAAATTTCGGTGAATTGAGTATCTTCAAAATATTGGTATCTCTGTTGTCAGGGTATCACGCTTGCCTTAGATTGCACATGTCTATCAATATGCAGATATATGTATTATACAGGAAATGCAAGGGGTTAAAACCGACTTGAAATCCTGCCTGGTGCTAGAAATCACTTTAATAATAAATACTGATGAAACATTCATCTTACAGCAATGATTAAAGCTCCTTGGTAGCTGAAATAGGAATCAGAGCTTTTTAAAACAATTCAGTGCTGGCTCTTTGCATTATTATCTGAAAACATATTAGTCTCCACCGCACAAAGTGTCTGATCCTTCTGTGCTGTGGAAACTTGTTCTTTAGCCTGAAAATGTGATATCTGTGCTCTTACAACAGAAGCTACTCTTATAGCAGATACTGTGGGAATCACTAAAGGGAAAGAGATAAGCCCAGTTCCTCTGTCACTCTGAGAGTGGATCTCACTTATCTTCTGGTGAGACCCAGCATGATTCAGGCTGACCTCATTTTACATTAGAAGAAAAGCATAAGGGATTCCTGCAGTAGAGGAATGAAGAATAATAAATTGCATCTGATGGATTAAGGGAGTACCAAGCAGGAATGTAGGGTGCTACAAGGGAAGTGATAATTCCTTCATCTCCGTAGCAAAGCATCCTCCTTTCTCTCTAGTAGCTAAGACTTTATATCATCAAGGTCTTTAATATTGTCTGTCAAGAGAAATTCCTTGTATTTTTAGTAAAGTATTCTGGGTGTTTTAAATCTTTCTGTAGGTATTATGGTGAGGAGATGCCACAAGACCCTAGCCATAAACCTTTGAAATGAGAAAGAAAATCAGCATGTCTGGTTGGTGCCCAAGACCATCTGCCTTTGGTGCTTCATGCGCACGGTTTAGGAGTTAGCAAGAGGAGCAGGGTGGTGGCAGGTAAGGGAGAGGTGTGATGAGGGAGGGTCTGGTCTTGATAAGCGCTTTATCTCAGTTAGCCTAACATCAAGTTTCCTCAACTCAGCAACCAGACATCAAGGACTTAACCCCAACCATCTCCTGAAAACTCAGCAAGGCTGTGTATGACAGGAGCCTCATCCACCTGTGTACAGCCTGAGATGTGGCTGCAGTTCTCTTCGCCAGTGCCTTCCATCAACAGGATTTATCTTCTCTTTTTCTATCTGCAGCATAGTGAGGTTATGTGCATGCTGTAAATTAATTGAAATGGGTAGTGTCATGCACGGAATCCTGCTGTGGTTTGCATGGCAAGGTTCTAGTGGAGAAGGGGGCCTGCAGGGGTGGCTTCTGCAAGAAGCCTGACAGAGCAAACACCAGCTGGCTCAAGGCTGGACCCATGACTGACCAAGGCTGAGCCCATCAGTGATGGTCACAGCACCTCTGAGAACCATATTTAGGAAGAAAAAACCTGCAAGCAGCAGCTTTTTGCCCCCAAAGAAGGGAGTGAGAAGATGTAAGAAACTGTGCAGGCACCAAGGTTGATGAAGAAGCAGGGGAGGAAGCGCTGCAGGCACCAAAGAGAAAGATGCCCCTGCAGCCTGTGGAGAAACCCATGGTGGAGCGGGTGTCCCCCCACAGTCCATGGGAGATGACAGGGAGCAGAGACCCTCACCTGCAGCCTTTGGAGAGGCCCCATGCTGGAGCAGGTGGAGGAAGCAAGCTCTTATAGGAGCTAGAGACAGAGGCCCAGACCAGAGCGTGTTTGCTGGGGGGAGGGAGCTTGTGACTCCATGAAGGACCAGCCTGGAGCAGTCTGGGCCTGAGAGACTCAAAGGCATTCTGTGATTTGTGACTGCACCCCATAGAAGTGACCCACACTGGGGTAGCTGGTGAAGAGCTGAAGCCTTGTGGGACTCGTGTTGGAGAAGTTTATAGATGGGACCCTACGCTCCAGCAGGCGAAGGGTGTGAGGAATGCCTCCCCCCACCCCCCCCTTTCCTTATGTCAACTCCTAAGGCTCCAAATACATGTTTTCTCTGTCTGTCCAGCTGAAATGGGGAGTGATAGAGTTGGTTTGGTGGGCATCTGGCCTTCAGGCAGTGTCAAACCACCACAAATCCCCTTCTAAACAGGGAGCTCTTAAGCTGCCTGTGATAAGTCTCATATTATGATGCAACATCGTAGTTAACAACACCACAGCAAAGTCAGATCTGGTCTGCTTACATCTCCAGCCCTGACTGCAGTGGCTCTTGGGACTAGTGTATAGCTAGGAATAGATGTGTATTTCTGTGTGTCTACCCTCCACAAAGTCACCATAGCTAGTGCATGGGATCCCAGAAGAAAAGACTGGATAGGGCACACTGTAGTACAGAAGGAGAGTGGAGTCATAAGGGAGGCGATGTGGGATCCAGGTGACTCAGGTGCTCAGTCCTGACTCGTGACTCTGACACTAGAAAACAAAGGCATTTACAGATCTCTCTTTAAACTTTGGAAAATAATATGCTAAAACCAGGAATTGGTCTTCGTTACCACCTGGTTCTTTGCTACAAAGCTATTGAAGTTGAACATGAGACAATAGAGAGAATGAAGGGTGGGCATTTAGCTAAGAGCAAAATAATTGTGATCAGTGTGATAAGAACTGCTGAAATTACTCCTCCTTTCCCACCCCTTTCAAAGATAAAGCCCTTATGATAAGAAGCCAGCTAGGAAAATTAAATTTATTTTCCTGGCTAGAAATAAATGTAATTTATTCCTGAAAAGTATAGAGATCCTGCTGATAACATACCACAAAGTAAAGAGCAGAGATACCCTGCTAAGATCCCTGCACATTTCCTACATCCTCCCACAGCTTTCCTGCAGGGCTTGAAATCACAGCCTTGGTGCACAAGGTGCTCCCGTGGCAAAGCCAAGGGCTTTTCTCTTTTAAAGTTGGTTTTTTTGTCTAATTTCAGTACTTTCACTCTCATCTCTTCTGGTTTTCACAGGATAATAATCCTAACACCTTCTCTGGTAGCATCTGGAGCACCCTCACAGCCCTTGTCTTCCTCATTCATCTTTCTTTTCAGAAGATCTGTGACTAGATCCGCGAATCCCCCATCAAGTAATCAGTCAGAGAGAAGATGTGTCTGGGAAGATGGGTGGATTTTGTTTCAACAGCTGCTGTTGTTCCTATTATGCGGGGAAAACACTCATGATCAATAATCTCTGCTTACACTGAACAATGAGGTTTTCTGTAGGGCCTTCGGGCACTAATCCTGACTGATAGCTCTTCCTGCCTGGAGCAATGACTCTGAGCTGGTGTGGTCCCTCCTGGCAACAACAAGTGCAGGGCTGAGCTGCTAATGGAGGTGTAATGCCCACAGCCTCTGGCCTTACCTGTTTGGTACCCGTCTGCGGCATCCTTAGAGCAGGGGAGCTGGGAAGACTTGCTTGGCTTGTTTCTAACAACCTCAGAGTACGTGCCAAATCTTCCAAAGAGACAAAATACCCGACGTAAGGCTGGGGGTTGGGTTGTTTTGGGGGGCTTGGGGATTTTTTTGGGGTGGGTTTTTTTTGTTTGTTTGTCTAATTTTATTTCAGGACCCGGAATTCTGGCCCACGCGTACTTTGCTGTGCCCCGGCAGCAAGGGAGCTGCTGGGGAGGGGAGAATGGGAGAAGAGTGGCGGTTGAGGTGCCGGCGCGATGCATGTGCACAAGAGGCGGCGAGCAAGGAGAAGCGGGATGCTCGCCTCGCCTCGCCTCCACGGGGAGCCGCGGGGGAGAGGCCTCGGCGGAGTACGGCGTGCGGCCCACATTGCAGAGCGATCCCCGCAACGCCGGAGCCGCCGGCCCTGGCAGGACGGAGGGTGCCGCAGAGGCAGCGGGTGTGTGGGAGGCAGCGCCGGCTCCCCCTCGCCTCCGGAGCCGCGGGTACCGTGGGGAGGGGGCAGCGGGTGGAGCCGCGTAGCGCCGGGCCGCCCCGCGCGGCCGGGAGGTGGCGCTGCGAGGCAGCCCAGCGCGAGGGCGGGAGCCGCGTGCCGGGCCCGGCCGCTCGCCGGGCGGGGGGGTGCGCCGGGAGGCTGGGCCCTGCCGGTTTCACCTCACCTCCGACCCCGCCACTGCCGCCCCCTCTTCCCCTCCCCGAGCCCTGAAATGCAGCAGTCAATCACCTACATGTTCAACACGATTTATTAATTTATTTATTTGTGTATTTATTTCCCTGAAAAGCACGAATGCCCCAAAATTGAGGCACCCCCCCCTCTTTGGGTGTGCAGGCTAGGAAGATTTCGCTAACATTTCCCACCCTCATCACCATCCCGCTCTCCCACTCCCCCTCCCCCCCCACCACCACCCCAGCCTAAACTGCCTTCACGTGTGATGTTTCTAAGGTTTAACCCTGAGAGAACCATCTCCCCTCCCTCCCCTTCGCTTGAAAAAAGTTTCTCCCGCCCCACGGATTGAATGTTCCCCCCACCCCGATCAGAGCTGGAGCATTCCCTGTCCAGTTTGAGGATGACACCCCTCAGTTTTACCCTCTGATTTGGGTACTGAGAGCTACTGGTTCTTTATGAGACAAGCTGGAGGCCAGCCGTAGCCCTTGTACTGCCACTGGCTTGTTGGGTGACTTCATTCTGTTCATTTCCCTGTTTAGTCCATTCTGTTTGTTTCCCTGTTTAGTCCATTCTGTTCGTTTCCCTGTTTACCCTTGGGAAAAATTTTCTCATTTTCATCTGCTCGAAGGAGTGTAACTCCATGCAAATCTGATCTCATCTTACTTTCTGATATCACCATCTTAGTAGTAATTACTCTCTAGGTTAATCATCAACTTTCCTTTTACATATGAAGGGTATATATGTACTTTGACATGTGGCATGGGAACTTGAGAATGCAAATAGACTACTTTTCACCTAGAAACCATGAAGCTTGCTTTAATTTTATTTATTTATTTTTGTTTTGGTTAGTGTTACATTATTACACACACAAAGAAATTCATCATCTGGCTAAACGGGCTTTAAAATGTACCCTTGTGTCATGTTTCCTGGCCACCATGCAGAGGGACTTGCATTTGCAAAGATGTTCAGCACTGTGGCTCACCAGCAAACCTGGTGAGAGAGCAGCCCTGGTCTGGAAATGCTTTGTCCATGGAAAGGACGTTTCACCTCCATTCCCACGTGGAGCCTTAAGCTCCAGGCCAACGGTCTGCGTGAGATCCATGTGGATCCCCACATCGCTCTGGCACTGCTACACTGTGGAATTTTGGTGGTCTTCAGAGCCATCAAGGCTGTTTTGGCACCACAGGTAGGTCCCCATGATTGGCGGTTTCCAGACAACTGTGGCACAATAGCACAACTCCATCGCCTGATAAATAGTGAAAGCCCCAGGCACTCACTTGTGATAAACGTATTGCATATGGGAAAAGGGAGAGATTAGCCTTAGATCGGCAAGGCTGCTCATTCAGTGTTTATGAGCAACAGAGGAAACATAACAGAAAGGTGGCTCCGAGAGAAAGAATAGCAGGTGTCTTTAGCACTGTGGAAGATTACTACCCTCAGCACCAGTCTTGTGTCTGTATCGAGCTGTGTTTATTGGACTGATTCATGGATGTGTTATCTTAGTTTTATGCATTTGCTAACTCAATAATGAAGTCAGCCCCATGGTGAATGGGGTAAGTTAAACTGGTGGCATCCCTCAGCGAGTGGGAAATCAATGCAATGAACCGCTGTATCCTTGGCTCCACGTAAGACCTTGAGGGTGACAGAAAAAAGCCCGTTTGCATACGGAAAGAAACTCTTAGGCTCCATCTATACAGCCTCCTTTTAACATTTTGTAGCATCTCTACAGGGTCTTGCTCTGCTTAAGGTGTTTAAACACACGTATTTTCAAGGTTAGTTTGACATCAGTGCATTTACTGCTAAGGGCGTGTGATAATCTACAGTGCTCGTTCAGCTCAACCCACCCAGAGTCCTGACGTGTTGCGCAGTTCACTCGTATAATCTCTGGGTAGCCTGAGCTACGGAGCGTGTTATTGCTAATAGAGCAATATTTGCACTTTCCCTGGGGAATCTGAAATCCTCAGACTGCCAAGTGCCAACGTGTGTGGCCTGCATGTTACGACACGTCAATCAAGGTCCTTTCAATAACTTCAACAGGGCACATGGCACACTGTATCTAGACTACCAGTTTAGTTTAATTCATCCATTTATTGGTTTTTTTTCTGCAATGTTATTAGGATTAAAACAAGTTTATTGGGGTTAAAACAGGCAATCCTAGCTGGTTTAAATGCCTCATAAAAAGCGAAGGCAGTTCTTGTGGTATTCTGCCTTGTATATCAATAACCTCACTGGGACCTTACAGGAATCTTTTATTCTGGTACTTAATGCATGCAGCCTCACACTTTCTGCCTGTCTGGGGAAACTAAGACATAGTAAGACTCTAACTTTTTTTTTTCTTTCAAAGGAAAGGAATGAGTTAATAATACTAGTAAGAACAGGATAGACACTAAACCCCTTGATTCTTTGTCTCCTGCAGTACCAACTTAGCAGTTTCCTCTTGCAGCAGGAGTGGCTGTACATAGGAAAATGGGTGACTTTGCAGAAACAAGTTATTCCCATTCGGTATTGAAAATATTCCCTAGCAGAAGTTCAGTATCTATATAGCTTCCCAGCACTGTCTGGATAAGGACAGGAAAATCATAATTTATATGTACATATATACATATGCATACACTTACCAGTACTCTGTTTTAATGGAACATTAAGCTAATGCCACATTAAGTTACAATACACTTCTTACGGAAGCAAAAGCAGTATCCATACAAGTACCAGATAGATGCATTATGATCTGCACAATTGCAGTAAATAGCAGATGGCTGTGTGGTAATGGGACACTAAAAATATTTATCACATCTTCAGAGATTACCGCCGCTCCTGTTCGCTGTCAGGGCGAGTGGCTGTGTTTGATGCGTGGCCTTTGGTACGGCTCCTTTATAAATGCGCGGTGACACTGTAAATCAGGCAGGGGTTTGAATGGAAACGAGACGGGCCTTGTACAGCCACTCAGGTTCCCCAAACTAATGCTGCTCAGGGTCTCCAACAAGTGTGTGCAGGGTCTGTGATAGGGATTTTTGTGTCCACTCAAGAGGAGCGCACATGACTTTCTCAGTAATATCTGTAAAACTCTTTGGTTTTGTTTTTGTGGGGTTTTTTTTGTTGTTTTTTTGGGTTCCTTCCTTCCTTCCTTCCTTCCTTCCTTCCTTCCTTCCTTCCTTCCTTCCTTCCTTCCTTCCTTCCTTCCTTCCTTCCTTCCTTCCTTCCTTCCTGTAAGCCAAATTTTCAAAGAGGTTTCTCCTTCTGAAGGAGGGGTTTCCACCTGTAAAATCATCCCTCTCACATTTGTCAGTTCTTCCCTCTGTGTCTGCACCTGTCTGAGCACACAGACACATCTGTTCATGAGAGATTTGATTTACACTTCTAATTCAGACTGCTACGGAAAGAGATACTAGAATTATACCCTCAAGAAGAAGTTTTTTTATTAGATTAAGTTTCAAACTTCAAGGATCCTTTCTTACATTCCTATTGTCTCTCCCAGAGCATGAAGACTTACTGTTTCTCTTTTTTTCCCCTCTTTGTTGACTCTTTTACCATTGTTTAGCTCAGTTTTTGATCCCCACCTTCTGTGTGTCTGTCTCATTTTATTCTTGTGTCCTCCTTGGCGTTATTGTTTTAGCATCCTTGCACACATTACCAACAGGGCTTACAGACTTCTGACTGCTTGGTGACATGTGTCATTTTAGTGCTCCAGTTTTTCCCTACAGGATCTCCAGGTGCTCACGCATCCCACTGGCACATAAGTTTTTCTGATCTGCACTCTTCCACAGACGACACATGATAGTATCATCTTCAGCCTAGGAAGATTGTGGGTATTTTAGACAGATGAAATCAGTCCTAGCTCCCCGTTTTAGTCTGTTTTGCATGAGATAAGTTGTTAGCCGTTACACTAGGCAAAGTTAGTCTGAAGCTATTCTGAATCTGCCTACTTATAACTGAAAATAAGTAATGAATGCAAGAATTTCTGAGGATAGACTGTCAGGGATACACATCAGATATATTTATCTGTTAATCCGTGTTATTTGCATTCTGGATAGTAAATTGCATTTGAGAAGAAAGGAAGATTGGCTCAAATTGTCATCCAGAGGGACTTTTACCTGAGGCTGAAGAGGTGGGCCCGTGCAAACCTCATGAATTTCAACAAGGCCAAGTGCAAGCTCCTGAACATCGGTTTGCACAATCCGAAACACAACTTTAGTCTGGGTGGAGAATGGATTGAGAGTTGCCCTGAAAAGATGTGTTGGTTGACAAAAAGCTCAACATGAACCAGCAGTGTGCACTTGGAGCCCAGAAAGCCAAGCATGTCCTGGACTGCACCAACACCAGTGTGACCAGCATGTCAAGGGAGGGGATTCTGCCCCTCTGCTCTGCTCTGGTGAGACCCCACCTAAAGCACTGCATCCAGCTCTGGGGTCCCAAACATAATCACAGAATCATTGAATGTGTAAAGTTGGAGAGCACCTTTAGAGGTCATCTGGTCCAACCACAACATAATACAGGACATGGAGTTGTTGGAATGGGTCTGTGATTCCATGATTCCGCAGTTCAGGCCATGTACACAGCTGCCCATTCTAAAGCAAATAACTCCCTATGACTTCATCACTTCTCAGTCCACATCAGTCTCACAGTCTTACGTTCTCTATGGCTGTTAATAAAACCAAGTTCACAAGCGTATGCGCAGGGATAGGAACCTGCTCTGAAGTCATTGCTAAAGACGATCTCTCAATAAAGAGATTTCAGCCTTGCAAAGCAAATCTCATCTCAGCACTACAAGAACAGAAATTCGGATGAGATTTTTCCTGATATTTTATAGAAAGATCTGTCAACTAGCTGCCCTGGTTCTCATTTCACCTGTGCTGCTTATCTGTTCTGAGTGTCTATGGTAACAAGCGATGTATCCAAATCCAAAACTTATTACTGAAGCAGATAATGGAGACAAAACCATCTCATGGGAAGGTCAGGAGACACATAGCTTTTATTACTGTTCCAGCCACTGACCTGTTGTGTGATCCTGTGCAACTTGCTTTTGCCATCCACACCACTGTTACTATCTGTAATGCAAAGGCATTTCTCCATCATAAAAAGTTATTTGAGGTTTGTGCATGAAAGCAAGTGTGTTAAAAGCTTCCTTTACACTGGATACAGAAAACCCTGTGTGGAGATTTTTTATTATTATTATTATTATTCTTTGTGTGGGGAGGGAAGGGTTAAAGCCTGCTGCTTCCCTTTAGCATGTTGTCAGGCACCCCATCCTCATTGTGTGTGCGGAGCAGCCATACAGCCCAGAGTGCTTCACCAATTAGTTACTGCTCGCATTTCCCTTGTTTCATAAATCATAGTCTTATAAGGCCTGGTCACAGAATACCAGAAGAATGTGATTAAGATGTTTTTATTTGAAGGGGGTATGGAGGGGGAGGGGGGAAGAGAAATAAAAAAAAGAAGAAAGAATGAGCGTGTTTACAGCATGCTCTTTTTCTTTTTTTCTGGTGTATGCCCAAAAAAAGGAAGCAAGTTATTCTCAACACACAGAAGTTGAATAATTACCTCTGTTCCTTAAGGCAGTGTTATCATATTCGATGTATTTTTTCATTAAGCGTATCAGACAGAGATCAATGAATGTAGCAGAGTTCTCTCTTCCCAGTAGAAGTGAGTGCTAATGGTGCTGAATCGCTGTGACGCCACACACCTCTCAGAAGGAAACAAATGCTAGAAACCTAAGAGTCTTTGCTACAAATGAAAGAAAGCTCCATTTTGAGCCTTGATGAATTGAAAGTTGTGCAGCTGCAAATCCACCATAAGCGTAGGAAAGGATCTTTCCTCTTTTCTGAGCCCCCAACTAATGCCACTGAGGAAGGAGACGGAAGGACTGGCAATCCCTTCTCTCGAAGGTTGTTTAAAATCCAAACATTCACATGCACTCAGACTCGCTACAATTATAACTGCAAATGTTGAAAAAAAAAATTACAGGTTTGCAGAGATGAGAATCAGCAGACTCAGTGGAGGCAAGCATGACTTTGTGACTGTCATTTTTCACCAAGTGTCACTATTGCACATGGTGGTTGTTCCTACCAGCTGACTGCAGTGTAAACATGGAGTCATTCCACTAAAGCCTCCTCCTGACACTTTTACAATGACTGAAAAAGTCTGGAGATTCTATAAGCCAACCTGGAACAAAACTCTATAGTTCAGGGCCAAAAAGGAAGAAGATAGCTTTTGTTTGGTTATTCATGCATGCCTTCTTTCCCATGCCATCAACAACATATCAGAATTAACTTTTAGGTCATGAAACTTCCATTCTTACAGAAAGAAAAAAAATAATCAAATTTACTTTGTCAAGTCTCAGCAGTATAGTTACTTCTGGAAGTAAAGACTGTACTACTGAGATGGGTGCATTTGAACTTCGGTCACTATAGAAAAAATGTCTCTTTCTGCAGTAATTCATCTGAGTAGTTCATCTGCAGTAGTTTCATGTGAAACCCAACCAGTAAGGTTTAACAAAAAGGCTCTTTAATGGAGTGCAAACGTCTGTGTGCGTGTCTTCCAAATGACCAACTCAAAAATTACCTTCTGCCACTGGAAATACTAACTCAAGGTTCATAAAGATAAAATAGATGTTGGTTTTAATTCAAGTATGTCATTAAACATGGTGAAATATATATTTGCTATGGAAAGTTCCAAGAACAAACACATGGAAAAAAAAAAGTGTGTCTTTTCAATAGCGTTGCTCACAGAACTTAGGTTAATGACTAGATTAGGGAGTCATGGATCCACTGACTTCAATGGAGCAATTATAATTTCATAAACAGGGGATATCCTTGGGTTTATTAAATAAATTTAATATTTAAAAAAAATAAAATAGGTGTGGAGAAACTTTATTGTTTGGCATAAAATGTTCCCAAGAGTTTCCCACTGAAATACTTCAGAATAATTCAGGGAAAGAAGGCTAGACTGCACAAAAGTAGTTTTCCCTTGACATGTAAGCTGTCTCCCAGCAGTATCTTGGCACTTGTAATCATTCCTAAAGAACAAAGTAGTCTTGGGATTATTCAGCCATCGTGTTTAAATAACTGGGTTATGTAGTTTACTGTTATCTTTTGGAGTTAGATTGAGAACAAATGCAGTCATTTCCTGGTTTGTCAAATTTAACTCTGCTTTTGCTTGGGCTAAAGGGTCCCTTGTGAAAACACCATGTAGTTTATTTACACTTCATTTGTAAAGCAGATAGGTTTGTATAAATAGACACAAGTTAAAAATAAACTGATGTGGAAGCTAGCGTACATATTTTGCCCTTCTTAAATTACATTTAACCTCTATCTGCAAGACTTCAGTGGCCTGCAGACACTCTATTGGCACTCTACAGCTACATTTTATGCCCTGACTAAACCCATATGTTTGTGGATATTTATCCTAGCTGGATGATATCTATGCATTCAGGGGTTTGCTGTGATGACAAACTGTTCCTGTTCTGCCTCCGCCTTCTCTCCCATTGCCATTTTCATACCACAGACAAAATAGCTGGATCTGTGCTAACTAAAAGGCTCAAGCCCATCCTCTCTGTAGTTACCTTTTACTGGCTTTCCTCAGATGGATCTGGTTATCTTGATTCTGTTGTGTAAGTACATTTGATACCTTAGATAGCAAAGAGCATTCCTCATGCTAATTGAAGGCAGTTCGGCTTGACGTGTCCGGGAACATGAAACCAAAGGAAATCAAGCAAGGCTTTCAAGCCCTGCAAGAAAGGCATGAAAGGAAGTTAACAGTTTTAGCACTATTGAAGGCTCTCTGTGAAATGGAAAGATTTGGGCTTTTGAAACAATGGCCAGCATGTATGTGAATTAAACATCTGGAGAGAATATAAAAAAGGAAACTAATTTAGAGGGAAATGAATCCCCTATAGAAAGTGTGCTAGTCATAAGGACAGAATGTAGTCTGTAACTCATGCTGAGGAAGGGATACATTAACGCATTAATTTTAAGAGTCTCAATCTCGCTTTTATTTATATTTAAGCTTTTAATCCTCAAATAATTAGTCATTACTAGTATTTAACGACTGGTTTGCTAATTGGGTGTCCCTAGATGGAACTAAAGGCAGTTAAACCCTAACAAACTGATCATTAACTACAGTAATGATCAAATTCTCTGGGATTATTACTATTATAAAGCATAATTAACAGTTTATAACAGCTATATTTTATTTTGTATTTTGTTTCCTCTAAAGAAAACATCCTGGATTACTGCTGTGATGCTGTGTTACAATTCTCACTATGAGAAATGTCATGGTGAAAGTACCCATTTCCTCCATTTACATGGGGAAATATTTAAATGTTTTCCTAAAATAACTGTTGTAGTAGGTGGTTTGTTGTCAGATGTTGTCTAAAGAAGGCACCAGTGATGCATTCTAGGAGCTGGGGAAAAAAAAAAACAACTTAGAAAATAGAGACTGAATAAAATTCTAACTAAGATTTCTTAAATTTGTGGTTAATATTTTATTCTGGTTTCAGCAGGGATAAAGTTAATTTTCTTTCTAGAATCCGATGTAGTGCTGTGTTTGGGATTTAGGATGAGAACAATGCTGATAACACGCTGATGTTTTTAGTTGTTCCCAAGCAGTCAAGGACTTTTCAGCTTCTCATACTGCCTTGCTAACAGGAAGGTGGGGGCACCTAAGAAGATGGGAGGAGACACAGCCAGGATAGGTGACCCAAACTAATGAGAGAGGGTATTCCATAACATAAGATGTCATATTCTGTTTATAATGGGGGGGGGGGGTGGGCTGGTAACTGTGACAGCTGCGGGCCTGGAATGTCATCGAGGGGTCTTGCACAAAATTAATTTTCTGATGCTGGTGCTTATCCTCACAAGAGGAAGTGTGGTGAAGCCCTGCTTTCCTGGTGATGGCTGAACACCTGCCTGCCAATGGGAAATGGTGAATAAATTCCTTATTTAGCTTTGCTTGCATGTGTGGGCTGAGAGGCTGGGCAGTTTGGGGGGTCTTGAGCAACAGCCAAGTGTCTTGCATAGCATCAACTTCAGGTGGAGTGAAATTGTGCTTTTTATCACTTGCTTTGAGTATATATTATTGTTGCTGCTATTAGTATTATCTTCTTTTGTGTGAGAGTGTGCGTGTTTCTGTATCCTATTAAACCATTTTTATCTCAACCCACTAGACTTCTCACTTCCACTCTTCTGATTCACTGTCCCATCCTACTGAGAAGGAGTAAGCAAGCGGTTGCATGGAGCTTACCTACTGGCTGGGGTGAAACCACACCACCTTTCAAATAGGTCAAGTCCAAAACTTCTTTCATTTTTGTCCTGTTTCCTGCCACAAATCATTGCTCTTGCAGTTTTTCAGGGAGCATTGAACCTTCTGCTTTCACTCCCAAAGTATCAAACCTCAGGAATGGAGCAGACTTGACTCTTTTGCCATCAGTAACAGTGAAATTTTCTTTTATGGGGGTAGGATAACAGCAAGGATAACTAACTCAATTAACTCACCCAACCAGCTAGCTAATTATTTTTAATTTTGAACCAAGATTTATGCCTTTTCGCTTAAGAAATACTCATAGTGTGCTTTATCAGAAATGTATAGGTAAAGGCTGTGTTCTGGGCAGGAAATCAAAGTAGACACCCAAATTTGACCGTATAAGTAGCTATTTGCATTTAATTTTATACATTCACTTGATCTTAAGGTTGTGATAAGTGGTGCAAAGTCTAGTTGCAGGCCTATAGCTAGTGGTGTGCCCCAAGGATCAGTGCTGGGTCTTGTCTTATTCAACATATTCATCAACGACCTAGGGGGGGGAACCATGGTACACCAAGATTGTACTATCAGAAATTTTGCTGATCATATAAAACTGGAAGGAGTGGCCAACACACCAGAAAGCTGTGCTGCCATTCAGTGAGATCTGGACAAGCTAGAGAATTAGATGAAGAAGAACCAAATGAAATTCAACAAGGGTCCTGCACCCTTAATAATAACCCCAGGCACCAGTACAGGTTTGGGGTTGAGCTGCTAGGAAGCAGCTTGTCAGAGAAGGATCTGAGAGCTGAGGCTGTTTAGCCTGGAGAAGAGAAGACTGAGAGGGATATGTAACCAATACGTATCAATATCTAAAGGGTGGATGTCAAGAGGATGGGGTTCAGACTCTTCTCAGTGGTGCCCAGTGACAGGACAAGGGTCAATGGGCATGAACTGGGACACAGGAAGTTCCCTCTGAAAATGAGGTAAAATGTTTTCACTCTGAGGGTGACAGAGCACTGGGACGGGCTGCCCAGAGGCTGTGGAGTCTTTTTGACTGGAGAGATTCAAAACCTGCCTGGATGCAACCCTGAGCCACCTGCTCTGGTGACCCTGCTTTAGCAAGGGGGCTGGACTCAATGATCTGCAGAGGACCCTTCCAACCCTTACCATTGTGTGAATCTGTGAATATGTTCTTTGATCTCCATTGATGATAACAGCAGTTTTGATACCTGACATATGCAGATAACTATAGATAGGGGTCCATTGGTTTTGGATGACTACAGTTAAGGAATTAATCTCTTTAGTGGTGAGTGATCTGCAGATCTTCCAGGAAGAACCAGTTCAATAACATCTTACCCTTTCTTTTTCACTTACATAGTCATATTCACGAGTCAGCGACATCACCTTCCTGCTGTTACTTGCATCAGGCTATTCATATTTCAATAAGTCATGTTGTTGCAATTATTATTCCCTAAAGTCATCTGGATTGCTTTGACCCAAGCATCTGGGCTCTAAATATCTGTCGTTCCGTAACATATTCACTTTCACGTTTTCACCAGAAAAAGACGTTTGCTGACAGAAGGACAGAGGCTTTTTCTGCCTCTCTTCTCATGTCCCAGGTCCTGTGTTCCCAGAATTTGTGATCATGAGCCTGTAAGCAAAATTTAATTATTTTTATTTTTCCATTTATTTAGGTCCTTATTTTATTTTTTCATTCCAGAATAATTGTATCTGCTTTTCACTGGTGTAGGTGAGGACCTACATTAATCAGGACAGATTAAATTCCTTTGTTATCTGAGGATATGGATTAAGCAGTCTATCCTTGCTTTCTGATGAACTTTTCCTATTCCTCTTCTACTCCTCACATTTTCTTATGTATTTCTGTTACTTAGTAAAGGTTGACTCTAGGAGCTATATGGATATTTTTTTGAGGGTCCCTAGGCACTTCAGGTGTCTGTTTTGTCCACAGCTGTCTAGTTTACCCTGGACTTACCTCTCTGCCAACTTAAGAGGTGTAACCTTAGCCTAAATCAAACTATAATTCACCTACTTTTCCCCTGACAGGCATGTCTAAGTATAGTGATCTCTGGACTATGACAAATGTGCTCAGGCAGTACAGAAAAAAGACTGAGCCATGAATTGTCTTGTCACAGAAATATAAACCTACCAGTTTTACTCATTAACAGAAATCTTGAAGAAAAAGAAGGGAAAACAGAGAGAAAAGAGTGGGGGTTTTCTTCCTATTGTTTTCTTTTCATGGTAACAATTTTGCTTGGTTTCTTAGGTAATTTGGATGATTAAATACCTTAGAGGCAGATAGGCTGAGAAACAGAGTGAGGATCATGGAGACTTTCTGTGGTGGCTAAACTAGAGAGACAAGAACTGGGATGGGAAGATAATTAAGATAATTCAAGGCATCTGTGTGTCCATGATGATTTCAGGGATCTACTCAGTCTTGGGCTATTTGAATCATACAGTCTGAATTTCGATAGGAGAACTGAATGGATACATCTCCAGCCTGTCCCAGTGCTCTGTCACCCTCAGAGTGAAGAACTTTTTCCTCACGTTCAGATGGAACTCCCTGTGTTCTAGTTTGTACCCATTGCCCCTTATCTTGCCACTGGGCACCACTGAAAATAGTCTGTCCCCATCTTCTTGACATCCACCCTTTAGATATTGATAAGTATCAGTGAGATCCCCTCTCAGTCTTCTCCAGGATAATAAAAAAATATAAAGAAAGGGAAAATAACAGAGAGAAAAATAAAACCCAAGTAAGAGAAATGATGGAAATGAAATAATGTCTCCTCACCACCAGCTGACTGATGTCCAGCTAGTCCACAGGGAGCAGAACCCTGGCCATCCTTCACCCTAGTTTATTACTAAGCAGGACATCATGTGGTATGGAATATCCCTTTGGTCTGGTGAGGTCAGCTGTCCTGGCTGTGTCCACTCCCAGCTCCTTGTGCATCCCCAGCCTCCTTGCAGGTGCGGTGGGGTAATAAGCAGAAGACGACTTGGCTTTGTGTAAGCACTGCTCAGCAGTAACAAAAACATCCCTGTGTTATCAATGCTGTTCTCAGCATAAATGCAAAACTTAGCCTCGTACTAGTTACCATGAAAAAAATTAGCTCTATCCCAGGCAAAACCATCACATGGGCCATTCATTAGTGAAGAATGGGTCATCAACCACAGAACACCCAACAGGCAGAATTAACTGATCCATTAACGGGGTTTACAACCTAAAAGCTATTTAGTTTATTTGGGGAAAATACTGATGGCTAAATTAAGGAAAACAAGAAAATACAACTTTGAGTTTTAGCCTGGAGTCTTTCTCTGACCTCCCATCATCAGTTTTTGTTGCACTGCTTAGCAAGTGTTGGTACAGATACCAGGAGTAGCCCCAGAAGCAGCATGGGGGAACCAATTTTGTACTTCAGAGAAGTTAACCCAGTCAGAAAGCTGTAAGTCTCCAGCTACAGGTTTAACTGAAATACCAGGATTGGGCCTACAAGCTGAGTACCTCCATGGATTTAATAAATACATTGACTTGCTGAGCATAAGCTGATGTAGCTGATTCAGACAGGGTGACTCACAAAACAGCACTGCTCTCCCATGTTACAAAATCCCCCACCAACCCTGGAGCACCAGCAGCACTGGAGGTAGATCAAGCCAACTCTGCCATCTTCCTGCTTCAGTGAGGATGCTGTGCTGTGTGACTCATAGGGACAGCACAAAATCAATGGTGAAAAGAAAATTTTCAGTCGGTAAGAATCTGCCTAAACAACCAAATACAGAATAAAAATAAGGTTGCACTTAATTTACTGTGGGACTACGTCTACATGAGCAGCCATTGTCACAGTGCAACCTCTGCTTTTTGTGGGCATGATTCTGGGAGGGTTTCTTCATTTAACTTTACACAGAATTGCAGGTGCAACACACAGACTGCAATAGCTGAGCTGAAATAACTCCTCCAATTGGAAATGTAATGTGCAGCAGTGTCTAACAGGAAGAGTAGCCTGGTGCCCAAACTTCTACCATTATGAAGTAGTTTGTCAAAATCCCCCAGGGAACCCGTGTTGTTCTCATCACGTTTTGAAACAGGGAACACTAGCATTGTAACTCTCCATTCACAACTGGTACTTGAAGAATGTATACTGCTAAATGCAGCTTGTGTATGTGAAATGGAACTGTTTAAGTGATACAAATCGGCTAGCTCTGAGGTCTTATTAAAGAGAATTTGATGCTTGACAGTAGACTTGTATTTACATAATTAAGACAGATGTTACCACTGCAGTGGGCTCTCTGGTACATTGCTATGTTCTGTTGTTTTATGAGTACATCAGTTTGGAAAGTCTAGAGCTCTTTGTTGGTTTTTTTTTTTTGTTTTTTTTTTTTAAATCCTAGTAGAGTTGTGGCCAGGTCTGGGATTGTTTCTTATTTTACTTTTATTTTAAACCATTTTCTATATTCTGCTGTGCACTATGAAGTTCAGGAGGAAGGAAGTTCTAAATTAAGAATGAAAACAGGTTGCAAGCCAAGAGCACTACTTTTAACACTGTAGTTTGAGGAACAATAACCGACTACTGGGATACTATCCCAAATGGAGCATCTTTCATCGTTAAATGAGTGGTTCATTTACAGTCCATGTCAAATTAAACTAAGTAACAATATCAGTGTCAACAGCACTTAACACCTTTGCTAGGAAGGTCCTGCTTCTCTGCTAGCTTATACTGGGATGAAAGCAATCTGACCATCCTAGTACCTAAAGGGTCTGAAGCCCCCTGATTCTTTTTTGTTTTTAGTGAACATTTATCATTTCTAAAACTACATTAAATTCAGCAGTCATAATTAAATAGTTTTCTGGCAACCGGCCTTACTTTTTTCAATGGAAATGGTCCCTTGGGAACAAATAAGCTGTGGATAAGATACATTTTCTCTGCTTGGGTTATGTGGGCTTGTAAATAGAGTAGGTTGGATCTTATGAACTAGAAGTTGGTAATCATAAAATCATAGAGTGATTCTATTCATGAATGAGTTTGGCTTGCTGTGCAGTAGCATGGATTCATGTCCAGGGTCTTAGTCCCCAGGACTGATCACTCGGGTTGTCACATGAAAACTAAAGTTACCTGGAAGCTAAAAGCTGCCCTGTAACACACAAACAATATCCTCCAGCTTTGCTTCCCCTACCTCTGATCCCCCAGAATGAAGAAATGCAGGTAAGAGCCTGACAGCAGATCTGATTGCAGCTCTGACACCACAGCCACTGCAGATGGTTGAAGCATTTTGAGTGTGGAGTTAGACTGTGCAAACGACAGCATGTTTTCCTGCAGAACTGTAAACCCTGTAATTAATAGAAGCACATTTTCCACAAGGAACCTGCAGAGCTCTGTAGAACACCTCTTTGCATGGTAGGATTTCTTGTTATGAAAGATAATAATTTAAGACCTCATTAAGCTCTTAGTGTCTGTGAGGTGATTGTGCTGTTGTAATCACAGATGTTCTCTGGGAAGAAGTGACTGTTGGATATCAGACTGCCCCAAGTTGTGTATGTGAGGGTGTCTCATTAAACAAGCAATCAAGGATCTGGTGAGGATCAGACGAACAATTTCAGAGGAAAGAGCCCTGTAACTTTGCCAGTGACAAGGTAGCACACAGAACCCCTCACTCCTTGAGACCATCAAATTACATGAGTAGACAATTGTCCCTGCCTTGAAACCCTACCAGAAGAGTTTGGAAAGGACTCTCCCTCATTGCATTGGAAAAGATTCATTGGAGACAGGTAGGTCAGCAGCTATAAAGTACAGAAGTACACAAATCATAGAATCACAGAATATGTAAGGTTGGAAGGGACCTTTAGAGGTTATCTAGTCCAAACCCCCTGCAGTGAGCAGGGACATCTTCACTAGGACAGGTCACTCAAAGCCTCATCTAGCCTGACCTTGAATGTTTCCAGGCAGCTCAGGCCTTGAGCTGCAAATTGGTGGAATCTCTGCTTATTCTTTCATTCATTTTCCTAAGTACCTGTTATCCCCAGGGATGTGTTACCAGTACAGTAATAAAATAGACATTATGAATATATAGTGTGGAGCAGATTTTCAAAGTTGTGGAGAACATGTGATAATCTTCTTGTTACAGACCAGCATACAGGACAGAAATAAATGTAAGAATGTGCTGCTTTGTGGAAAATGGAGATGGAAAGTAAGTCCAGATTAAACCAACTGTATTCAGTGTTTTCCAATGTGTGATTGGTTTCCATGCTGCTGTAACAGTCACTGGAGAGACTTAGGACCTCATTCAGTTGCTTAACATGCACGTGTAATTCAACTTGAAAAGACTTATCATAAGTATGTATTTACAGCAAATAGCCTTGTGTAAGTCCAATTTTTTCATGAGGGCAGCAATGATATATCAAAAATGATACTAAGAACCTCTGTTTTGGTAACTGCTTTGAGTCCCCTGTCAGTGGAAGCTTGAACTGAAAACTGTAGGTCAGCTCCTACAGAAAACCCTTCATGGCAGAGCAGCTGAACTCTTTTCTGTGCCTGCTGTGACAGTGGGAGGAATTTTCCTGCCCAAAGATGTCTATTTTAAACACCTTGGTGTAGGTGTTAACACAGCCTAATTCCTAAGTATTATGGAGCAGAGACTATGTAACATAGCCTTTCTGCCTCCAGAATAGTGCTACTCCCTCAGAAATCACAGGGAATGTTTTCTGCAGATGTGTGGGTTACCAGAAGGTATCTGAAGTGACACTAAGATGCTACATACTGAAAACAATGGGGGCTTTAACCCTAAACCTACAAGTAATTTTGGGGTAGACATTTACAGGAACATGTGTGATCCTGGGATTGAATCCTATCCAGGCTTGCTGTTCTAGCAAGTCAGTTCATGACATGTTGGACCAACAGCCAACAAAATAAAGTTTCATGTGTGCATTTATGCAGAGTATTGAAAACAAAAGGTAGTGCCTTTGGCTAAATAATAGCACATTATCAGGAGCTCCAAGTTCAGATCAGTTAATTGCAGGTTTTTGTAAAATTCATACCCACTTTATGGTTGTCTCTGCTGCTACGTGCTTCTGGTTTTCAGCTCCAAGGAGGGAGGGCACTGATCTAGCTTGAAGATTATCAGAAACAAAGTGGAAGAGCAGAGAACAAAGGAGTAACATAGAATCATAGAGTCATTTACTTTGGAAAAGACTTTTAAGGTCATCAAGTCCAACTGTTAACCTAACACTGTGAAGACCTATGTTTCTCCTTCAGAAATTGTGTCACTTGCACAATGAGAATTTTATCACTGAACTTGTTTTTGAAACTCTGGACTTTGAGAATGAAACACTCAGGTGCCAGGAGGAGTAGCTCCAGTGCCAGCAAGATCCGTGGCAGAATGTTCTAGTGAGGTGCTCAGCAGGGTTTGTAATCCAGGGGAGCCTCAGGGGGAGCTAAGTGCTCCCAGGGGCACACAGTTCATGCCACATCAGCTGAGGAGGCCTGGCAGGGACAGGAGTAATGGCTGACAGACCCCTCCCCACCATCAAAGGAAGACCTCAGGGTGCACAAGTGACCAGGAGCACCAGGAACAGGGCTGGCAAACAGTATGTGGTGCATCAGGAAGGGTGTGATGGATCAGGAAGGGTGTGGGGGGTCAGGAAGGACATGGCATGGCAGTCTGTGCAGTGGTTCATGTGGAAGGGCATATAGGAAGGGAGCTGTTGCACTGACTGCTCAATGATAGAAACATTTTGGTTTGGAAAAGAACTTTAAGGTCATCAAATCTGACCAACATGGCCAAGTCCATCACTAATTATGTCCCCAAGCACCACACCTACATGTCTTTTAAAACCCTCTAGGGATGGTGACTCCACCACTTCACTGGGCCGCCTGAACCAGTGATTGATAACCCTTTCAGTTGGGAGGTTTGTCCTAATATCCAATCTAAACCATCTCTGGCACAGCTTGAACAAATTTCCTCTTGTCCTATCTCTTGCTGCTTGTGAGAAGAGGCTGACACCCATGTATGCCACTACACCCTCCTTTCAGGTAGCTGTAGAGAGTGATAAATCTTTCACCAACAACTTAACCCCAGTTTCCTTGTCACACTTGTGCTCCAGGCCCTTCAACACTCTGTTGTGCTTCTCTGGACATGTTCCAGCACTTCAATATCCTTGTAGTGAGGGTCTTAAAGCTAAACACAATACTCAAGGTGTGTCCCCACCAGTGACAAGTACAGGGGGACAATCACTGCCCCGGTCCTGCTGGACTCAGTGCTTCCAATAGAAGCCAGGATGCTCCTCTTGTTCACCTGGGCACACTCCAGGATCATATTCAGCTGGTTGTTGACCAACACCCCCAGTCCTTTTCTACCAGGCAGCTTTCCAGCCACTGTCCCCCAAGCCTGTAGCATTGCCCAGGGTGGTTGTGACCCATGTGCATGACTCTGCATTGAGCCTTGTTGAATCTCATGCAGTTTGTCTCAGTCCATTGATCCAGCCTGTCCAGATCCCCTGCAGAGCTTTCCAAGCACCTCAACATTCCTTTCCAGCTTGGTGCCATCTGCAAAATTACTGAGGGAACACTGGATCTGCTTGTCCAGATCATTGATAAAGATATTAAAGAAGAATCCTCAGTACTGAGCCCTGGTGAACACCAGTTGTGACTGGCCTCTGGCTGGATTTAACTCCATTCACCACAACCCTTTAGAAACACTCAGTTTTTTAACATTAGACCAGATTCCATGGAAATTCAGTACTAACTTGGGGAAATGGATGCAGTGATGTCAGTGTAACTGCCTCAGTCAATCATGAATATAAATATTAAAAATTGTGGGGATTTGTTTTGTTTTGTTTTGTTTTGCTTTTCATGTGGTTTCATTGTACAGTCAGGTCATATGTATTTTTCCTTGCTGTCAAGGTTTAATCCCAGCCTACACAGCTGCCCACTCACTCCCCCACAAGAACAGTGAAAGCAGAAATCTCATGTGTTGAGATAAGGACAGTTTCATAGGTAAAGGAAAAGCCACATGTGCAAGCAAAGTGAAACAAAGAATATTTCCACCAATTCCAATCATCAGGCAGCCATCTCCAGGAGATCAACGCTCCACCACATGTGAAGGTGAAAAATGCCATCACTCCAAAAATACTGACTTTCCTCCTCCTTCCCCCAGCTTTATATGCTGAGCATGACATTATATAGTATGGAATTTCCCTTTGGTCATCTGGGTTCAGGTGGCCCAGCTGTGTCCCCTCCCAACTCCTTGTGCAGGCCCAGCCTCCTCATTAGTGGGGTGGGGTAGGAAGCAGAAGAGGCCTTGATTATGTCTAAGCACTGCTCAGCAGTAAACATCCCTGCGTTATCAACACTGTTATCAGGAAAAAATAAAATAAAAAATATTTCCAAAATATAGCCCTCTACTAGCATCTGTAAAGAAAATTAACACTATTCCCATCCAAATCAGCAGATCTGCTTTGAAAGTCTGAGACCACAGGAGTCTTTGGAGCAAAATCCAGAAGTGTAAGCTGTTGTGTCCAAAGCCCAGAAACCTTTGCATTAAATTTATAAAAACATTGAAGACTGACCATAATTTCGCTATCCATATATATATCTCTAATACAAGGTTTAAATCCATTGACCCATTTATTTAAAGCTTTTCTGTGAAGACGTAAAAACAGTAATTAAATATTTTTACTGTTGTTTTTCATATTGAGGTACATTAAATCTTGTTTCAATACTACATTGTACAGGATAGTTCAATCTTGTATCCCTATTATTTAGAAAACAAGCAATTTCACACTTACAGCCTTTAGTAAATGAGTTTTATAGGAGATGAAAAAGAGGACTGGGTGAAATCTATTAAATCCTTCTGATGGTGTGAACATCTTCCTGAATTCTTTATCATCATTAGCTATTAGAGACATGTTCGCAGCACCCTTTTGATCCATCACTTAACTAAAAATTACATTCTCTCTGGCTTTGTCCATTTACAAAGCTTGCAAATCAAAGCAATTCTTGTAGTTTCCAGTGGCTGAAGTCAGTTACATCTGGCCTTTGGTCTTATAAATCCCCACGAAGGGCATTTTTTGGTACATTGCCTAGCGTATCTTAGGCCGTCATATAACCTTTAATATCATATGAAAATCAACCTATTCATCGGAAATTGCAATGATATTTAAGAAAGTATGAGAACAATTTAAAGCATTAGATTCCAGACACCTAATACACGTCTTTGTGTCAGGTGTCTAGTAACCACAGGCTTCACAGATATACGATGGGTAGCAAAAGTTCAGTTTCAGATCTCTGGATTGCACTGTGAACTCTTTCTCTTTACTGAATGCACATAAAGGCTGATGAGATCAGACTCCAAGCAAATACATTTAAGGAAAAAGAAATGCCTTCTTATTTCTTTTCTCCTTACTCAAAATACATTTTTACAAATATGTTTGGACACTTGTTTGGTTTTATTTTGCAACCTTCTATATTTTACCTATTCAATAAAGAAAAAAAAACAACCTAACTAAAATATTATAGAAATTGGATGCAACTCAAACCTCTCAAACATCTTTGTCGACTAGTCAGAAATCTCTCAGGAAAAGGTTCTCTTTTGTTGTTGTTTTGGTTTGGTTTGGTTTGGTTTTTTGTTTGTCCTCTTGATCTTTCATATGTAAATAAACCTGAAATGATTTCAAAAACACTACAGCAAAAATTTAACAAGTTGGACATACAGAATTTTACTTGATTGCCAGAGACAAATTGTAAGCACTGTATCATAGAGCACGGAAAAATAAAGCTTCAAGATCAGACAAGTCTGTTTAACATAGATTATGCATTTATTATTAGGGAAGCACTCAGCAAGGAAGGGACAGAGGGAGAAATCAATAACTTTCACCACTGAATAACCACAAATCATTTTATAAAAAAAGGTCATTCCATTTTATAAAATGGTGGCAGTTGAAGGTATAGCTGCTCAAGTCTTTTGTTTAACCAGGAACTGTACGACTTCAGAAAGAAAAGCTGATTTAAGGAGTACTTTGTCTGTGGAGTAGTAGAAATGTAAAGAAAATGTAAAGAGGGCTGCGGGAAGCCCACCACATGTGCAAAGCAAGTGCACTGCTAAGGACTTTCTAAAATCCCTGTGGAGACCACCAGCGAGTAGGGTGTGGGATACATTTTTGCTCTTACTTGATGGATACCTGAATTCAAATGCTCAGCCTTTGGTAGAGATGTCTCATTTTGGTAGAGTGATCTCCAAGGGGGGGTTTCCAGTACAAATCATCCTGTTTACTGATGAGGGAAACTAAAGACCTGCTTTTTGAGATTATTTCATGAAGTGCCTGAAAAGTAAGCACAGTTTAGGTGCCTAAATTAAATTAATTACACCCACTGAGCATTAAAATATATAAATATATATGTGCACATACATGAATATTTAAAAGTAATTAAGGATGTTGAAAAAGAAAATGAAAATCTATTCCTTTCACACAGGAGATGTGACTTTCTCCACACTGAAAACATTTGAGCGACTGCAGGCAGTCATCTCACTGGCAAAACATGGCCTCAGCTTCCTGGAAGGAGCCCTCCTTCAAGGCAACCAGCCAGGATGGCTGGCCCTGGCATGTGGCTGACACAGTCTTTACCACTGATTTCAGCCATCTGAATGTCTTCTCCACAGATGCACCGAGGTGGGTATCTCTCAGTCTTTTGTAGTACAGCAGCCAGTGATGAGCTTGAGCTGGAATACATTGTCTCTGAACTGACTGTGTATTCAGCTTCTGGTCTTGAGTTTCTTCATATCCAAATGGTTCAGAGATTAAATAAAACCGCTGGTTACAGCTAGGATTGTCTGTGTTGATCTACTTGTTGATCTACTTATTCATCTACCCATTGATACACCTATACCTGTTGAGATAACCAACAATAAACTGGAATAAGATTTCAAACCCTTTTAGGTCTAATTACTGGCTGGTTAGTAACAAGCTGGTTAGGTTCTGCAACATATAATTCGATATAAAATCTGGCATAAGAGTGGATATCCACCAAGTCATTTTAATGTTTGTGTCTCATGAAAATTTAACATTTGTATTTGGAGAAAGGACAAGCATTAAATTTTATGGGTTTGGGTTTTTTCTTTGTTTTGTCGTGTTTTGTTTGTTGAGCTTGGGGTGGGGGCGGGGAGGAGGGGGAGAGTCAGGGAGGGTGTAATTTGTTTCTTTGTTTTTTGGGGCAGGAAGATTTTTCCATTAAGAGCAATGGAGATTTGGAAAAGACTGGTTCAAAAAGAAAAGACTGCAGCTGGGAAGTAGGTCTATGCTATATATGCAATCAATACATGAGTCAAACTATAGCATTCCAAAAAACACACGAAAAAATCCTCCTGCATTATAACCCTAGGGATCTTTCAGTCTTCCTTTATTTTTCTTTTGTGTTTTCCACTCGCATTTTCTAAATTCTCTGTTGAGGAACAGGGACGCCAAACAGCAGTGAACCTGGATCAGTCCAGTAACTGCTTCCCATTTAAATCATCACATACATTTCAATAATGACATGACTTCCTTCAAGTATCCCAAAACCCGAGTATTTAGGAAATCTCAAAGTATTTTCTGTAACTTGACTTGCCTTCTTTTAACTTTGTTTAATTTAGTAAAGTACTCTGAAATTCAGTTATGACAGAGATCATGGTGATATGGTATTACCCACCCTCCACAAGGGATACACTGCACTACTCCATTAAATAAAATTAATTCAGCCAGTGCATAGCTGAAGATTATGAATTCCATGGTGGGAAATGCAAACTTAGCATTGGAAAAAAATAAATCCCAAAACCTTAGAGAGTCTATACTGAAACAATATGAATCAATATAAATTGAAGTTTTTGCTAGATAATCCTAACCAAGATCCCTGTTTTTGAGAGCTTTCAGTCTGACACAAAGAGATAGAAATCTGTGGGAAAGTAAAGCAACTCACAGCTCAAACTCTCAAACAGATTTCAATGCTGCCAAGAGAATGTAACGCATGGTAGAGCAAAACTTCATAAAACACTCAATTTCAGTTACTGGGGTGGAAAAATAATAATTCTTATTTAATGCAAATGGTTTAGAAGTCTGCTCAGGTAAAATTAACTTTGCAATTAGCATTATGAATCAGCACTCAAACAAACTCCAGTTGTATACACCACTGGGAGAAAAGGCATGGCTAATTATAATTGATGGGGTGGAGCACTTTAGCAGCCTGCTTTCTCCAGGAGCTAATGCAGGGACATGGCTGTTAGAGAGCTGTGTTTTTTTTCTAGTAATTGCTGTAATCAGATCTGGAAAAGGTGAGCTGTGAATAAGAGAACTCCTACTCTAACAGCAGAAGATTGCATCTGACCATAATATGCATGCTATGTGATGATTGCATACATCCTTGCCTTAAGGAAGCAAAAGTACAATCAAAAGGTTTCAAATTAAATTGTGTCTACCACTTATGCTGTGTTAACCCTGCACAATGGGGTCAATGGGCAGCAGCCTTGTTCATCCCCAACTTGATACTGAGCCTGGAGTTTGCTGGGTGTCCTGGTTTGGAGTTGTCAATGTCAATGCAGTCCCAGAAATGGGTCACAGGGCTTTAGAAACAGGAAAATTATGTTAATGGGTTTTTTATGGGCATGCTGGTGTCTGAGCAGAAGCAACGTACTAAGTACAGCCCTCACCCACTGTTGTCTTCTCATGTGGCACATGATGTCACTCTTGCCACTTAAACTTGTTTCCCAGTATATCCCAAAAAGAAGATAAATGGAGTTGAACTTAAATAAACATAAAATATTTTCTCACCCTCAAAGAGCTTTGAATATGCTTGAGAAGTTTATCTATTCCCAGGCCCTACTGACACGTCCGACACATTCTGCTCTGCTAATAAAGTTATGATTAAAGCATAGAAAAGATCATGAATAATTAAAAGGAAAAAAAATCATAGCTTTTAGATGTAGTGATACTTTATGTAGTTCAGAATTGCCTCCCATTATTTACAGTAGCAGCAAATTAGCCCAACTTTACAAGGTAGTTTGTGACTTGTATGCATGGAAGGAGTCCAGAACAGTCCAGATCTGTATCTGTTATGCCTTTCTGAAGTCCTTAAAAGCAATGAAAGTTCATATTCACACTCAAGGTTCTGGAGATCCTGTTCTACCACTGTTCCTAGTTAGCTAGTACAGTCCATTACAGAGCTTAAACTGAACTGGAACAAAAGCTGAAACTTGCATTTCCTAAATTCTGTCATCTTCATGGAAAATTTTCACAGCTGACAATAAAGACATTGGAGCAGAATCATAGAATGCTTTGGGTTGGAAGGAACCTCAAAGATCATTTAGTTCTAAATCCCCTGCTATAAACAAGGACACCCTCCAGTAGACTAGGTTGCCCAAAGCCCCACTCAACCTGGCCTTAAACGCTTCCAGAGATGGGGCTTCCACAACCTCTCTGGGCAACCTGTGCCAGGGCCTCACCAACCTTACAGTAAAGAATGTCTTCCTAATGTGTAACCTAAACCTGCCCTCTTTGAGCTTGAAGCCATTATCCCTTGTCCTATCACTGCACTCCCTGGTGAACAGCCCATCTCCCACTTTCCCGGAGGACCCTTTTAAGTATTGGTAGGCCACAATTAGGCCACCCCAGAACCTTCTCTTCTCCAGACTGAACAAACCCAACTCTTGCAGCCAGTGTTCATGGAAGAGGTGCTCCAGCTTTCCAATCATCCTTGTGGCCTCCTCTGGTCCTTCTTCAACAGCTCTATGTCTTTCCTATACTGGGGACCACAGAGATTAGTAGTACTGCAGGTGAGATCTTACCAGAGCAGAGTAGGGTGCAGAATCCCGTCCCTTGACCTGCTGGCCACGCTGTTCTTGATGCAGCCCAGGACACTGTTGGCCTTCTGAGCTGTTAGCACACACTGCAGGCTCATGTTGAGCTTGACATCAATCATGAAGGACCCCAAGTTCTTCTCCTTATGGCTGCTCTCAATCCACTCATCTCTTTCTAAAATTAAAATTTAATCAAATGTGTTGTTTTCTCATGTTTTTTTTAGGATGGGCTGTCAAACATTTTAGATTTTTGTACTTCCATTTTGGCTTGATATTTTGAGGGAGGGAATTCAGGAAATCAATCATGCTAGAAGATGCTTATTTCTGGGGCCAGAAAACAGAGGGGTCTGGGAGCCCCTGTAGACCACCGAGGATGTCAAGAGACCCCCTAGTGACCGTATTGGGCATGTGCACTACAGGGGAGTAGTGGGTGGGGTTAAGCTAAAAAGTTCTTAGAATATGCTAATTGATTCTTGGAAGTAGCAATGCACCTCTGTAGAAGGAAGATCTGTGACAACCAGCATCAAATGGAATTCCCTTCCTGATATGAAGTTGATTCAGCTTGACGAGACGCTGCGGCTCCATGGTGGTAGCTATTAAGCCTTTACTTTTCTTTTTCTCCCATCTTTCTCTCTCTCTTTCTTGCATCTCTGCAAATTTTGATTTAACAAGCTTCTTTTTTTTATGGCGTCTGACCTTGTTTGTGTCTTAATCTCACTCTGGGCACAACAACCAATCTCCCACAGACCTATCTTTCCGAATTGGGACAGCTGTACTGCCTCCACCCTTCCATTAATCCATTCAAGTTAAAAATATTTAAACTAATAAGAATGTGCTTCAAGGTACTACCTGAGAATATTGTGATCTCTAGGCCCCTGCTATCACAAGGCATCCTGGTTTCACCTGGGATAGGGTTATTTTCCTTTTCAGCAGCTGGTGTCATGCTGTGGTTTTGATTTAGTGTAAGAATAATATTGATAGAAAATTGATGATTGTTGCTGGGTAACTGATGGCTGTTGCTGGGAAATTTTAGCATGCACACTAAGTCAAGGACTTTCCAGGTTCTCACACCCTACCAGGTGCACAAGAAGCTGGGAGAGCACAGGACAGCTGACCCAGACGGGCTAAAGGGATTTTCCATACTATATAGCATCACGTGTTGAACATAACTGGGAAGCCAGCCGTGAGATGGCATTGCTGTTTAGATACAGACTAGGCATTAGCCCATTTTGTTCAGCATGTGGTGAACAATTGCATTTGTGTATCACTTGTACTATTATTATTGTTCTTCTTGTTGTTATCTTCACTGCTAGCATTGTTAGTATTGTTAGTACTATTCTCTTCCTTTTTAATCCTATTAAACTGTCCTTATCTCAAGCCATGATTTTTTTTACCCATTCTCCTCCCCATCCTCTTGAGGGGAGAGAGGTGAGCGAGTGGCTCTATGGTACTGTTACCAGCTGGTGTTAAACCACTACATGGGGCTAATTTAAAGCACTCTGTTGTGGAAGACAGCCGAAACCATTTCTGTTGATGCCTCAAATTCATTAGGAGTTAGTGTACAGTACTGTTAAAATTAGAAAAATAGTCTCTCTAAATTTCCTTTGCCTTTGAAAATTGTAGCTTATTAGTAGGTGGAGATGCAGACACACACACACACAAAATAGCATTTCTGCAGACCTCTAAAACTTGGCAGCTGGGAAACATTACCCCTGTGTACACAATTCTTTATCATTCCTCACACTTTGAAACTCTTTCTTAACCAAGAACGACAACTTTCTGAAGTGTATTTGGGATCATATTTTGGAGGGGGTATTTTTTTGTTTGTTGGTTGTTTTGTTTTTCCCCTGTATTTTCCTCCCTCCTCCTCCATACTACCAGACCATTACTGCCTGGGAAGCTGACAAAGGTGATTATGAGTTAGTTATCAAATTGAGATCAAACAGCTTTAATACTAATTTGACTTCCACAGGAGGAAGGTATTTCTGGCCATCCCTTGAACTGAACTTGTCATTTTAATTTCTTGTCACAAAGAAAGAAGTGATCACATCGATAAGCAGGAGTCTCCAATCCAAAGTCTCCGTACAACTACTACAAAGGTCCAGCTCTATTGGAAAAGACACCCTGCTCTCTGCTTCATTTTGAGTTTCACACAGCATAGCTGTCCTCTGATAAAACACCTGTATAACTCTGCACCGAGTGCAAGCACTCCTATGAGCACTCAGAGTGGTGATGTTGCTTCATCAGTTGTAAGAAAAAAAACCAAACACTTTTCCATGCCCTCAGGATACAGGCAGTTTCCAATACTACTGTCTTTTAATTCTGGTCTATTACATGCTTCCTAAATCTCAGACTTAACTTTGCCCAGTAGAAATGTTCAGAACTTATTTATCATGATCTCAGCTTGATGTAATCCCTGATTTATGTGTTTATGTTCAGGTTCTCTCAATTCTGTCTCTGTTAGCTTCAATTTATCATAGCACAGCTCTGCTCTGGGTTCCCCAGTAAGTTAACACTGTTAGCATTTTCCATCTGAAAGTAAAATGCATTCTTCTTATTTTTTTTGTTCAGTCTGAAAGACAGCTGATAGCTACCTTATGTAAGCATCAATCTCACTTATTTGGAGTGCAATAATCTCCTTATCTGATTGTGCTAGTCAGCAGTTAGAGATTTCCTTCTCACTTTCCATCTAAATAGATGTCTCTTTTTTTTTTAATATTCCATCTGGACTGGTATCTTGGTTTTGCTTTACATTGTAGCTTTGTATGAATTTATTCACAGGAATAACTTGCCATGGTTGTGCATTCCCACTGTCTACCCTTTGGAAAAAGTCAGTGCAGTGGCATGGTCAACTTTTTCAGAGTTTGCCTGGGTTGGATTAAATGCATGGGGTACTTCCTATCACTCCTAGACAAAGGGAGCAAAAGGCTTTGAGATGTGCAGCGTGGACGTCATCCAGGATATCTATCAATTTTGCATGGTGCTGTAAGTGCTTCTGTGATAGGCAGACTCTTGGCTGAGCTAGATATGAAAGTGTATCTTCGCAGCTTGTGCTGAAGAACCACAAGTTTATAGTAATGAATTTTAACACCTTCTTGACAGTGGGAGGTAATTATGTGCCTAATTCTTTCCCTTACTCTGATCCTTCTTAGACACGTAGGACAAGCTTGGATAAGGGGGGGGGGGGGGGGGGGGGGGGGAAGAAGAAGAAGAAGAAAGGAAAAAAAGAAAAAAAAAGAGGAGAAAAAACAATAAAGTTTAGTTCTTGAAAAACCTACACAACCTGTAAATCAAGTTTTGAAAGCAAAACATTGCCATCAGGAAGTGAGATCATGAAAACTTGTGCCAGGAAGCCAGAAAGCAAACGCACACTGTTGCAAAGCCCTGCTGCATCCTCCATCCATCTGTTGGTGGTTATCACTTAGGCAGATACGTGATGATATGAAAATTAAAAAGGGAAAGAGAGAAGTGGGATAAACTTAATCCATCAGCTAGATGAATAGCTTGCAGTATTTGACAACTGTTTGTCACGTAAAACGGCTGTGGGTGGAAGCCTAGTTCTGCAGCCAACCGGAAACCTCTTACTGACTCTGTAGTAATATGGCCTATGTTCCTGTGTCAGCAACATGTCCCACACTCTCTTATCCTCTCCCTTAGTGCAGAAAATCATGAGGGAATGCCTGTGTAGCTCAGTATATCTCACTCCTCATACTAGCTCTGTGATTGACCTGTCTACTGTGGCTGATGACTGATGCCAGCCATGAATGTCAATGGAAGGTGTGCATCTGTCTGCAAGAAAGAGGTCTGGCTGCACTGGCTTGTTACACATAGTCCACAGAGTGGCTGCCAGATGGCAGACATGGCTCCTGTCCATTCTAGTTTAAATCTGGACTTAGCTGGGTTCAAAAAAGCCTATATGGAAACTAGGCTGGGAGTGAATATTTCATTCGGATTCAGGAGTTGATTAAGGTGGTGACCACATGCCACAACAGGGAAGAAATCTGTGTTTGGAAGGAAATCCCTTTCCTTGCCAGTATAAAAGAATATATGTATGAATGCATTTTTATATATGTATGTATATGTACATAAACATAAAATATGTATGCATGTATATATAACATAGCACATATGTATATATAGTATATATAACATATATGCATATATATGCTTACATGACATACACCTTTGGGATTAACTAGGGGCTAAAAAATTATGGAATTGATAGCTACTTGTCCTGTTTCAGAGTCTCCTAAGTTTATAGTGTTGCAGAATTTTTCATGCATAACCGTATAAGAGAAATGGAAATATTTTATGCAGAAAAAACAAATTGCTCCAAATTCTGGATTATGATTAATGAGGCACAAACATCAGAAAACGTTTGCTTCAGATGGACATCCAAATGGCCAAGTGCTTATTGGATGCTTTTCCAAAAATATGATCTGCTAGAGAGTGTTTTGTTTTTATTTCTTTACCGCTTTGGCAACATTTTGCAATATATGTGTATTAATATTCCTCAAGTAATGTGGTATAGATTGGGAATAATTTTTAATCCTTAGTCATAAAGCCATTTACAAGCAGTTTCCACAAAGAACGTAGAATCCGTAGATGAATTATAAATCACTGAACTGAAAATTTTCCCAAAAATTTCCTCTTCAGATACAAGCTTTTCATTGTTTCCATTATCTGAGAAAAAAGCATTTAGCATTCACATTTTTATAGCTGTTATTATTTTACATGTTGATTGTACACAAAATAATTGCTGAAAAGCCCAAGTAGAAAAAAGTTTACACAATATTTGTAGATAATTCATAGAATAAGGGATAGCCTCCGCTCAAAGAGAACACAATCAAAATAGAGAAGGTAGAAAAAAAAAATGAAGAAACAAATAATAACAATAATCATCATAACAAATTTGAATTCCCATGCTATGGAAAATCCCAGAAGCCAGAATAGAGGCTAAAAAATTAATGACTCTTGTGGAAAGAGAAATTATGAAGACACTTGACATGGTAACACTCAAAATTTTTGGTGTGTTATTTTTTAATTGAAATTATTTTTCCTGTATTACTGAAGCAAGATTATTTTTTTTTAACCATGTTTATCGCAGTTTTGCATAGTTGGGTGCTGGGAGAGAACCGGGACTACAGAAAATGACTGCTGTGAGAAGCAGCTAGAAGCTCCCTACAGGCCCCAAAGAGTAAACATCAGGCCTTTCAAGGCCAGAGTTGCTGCTGACCAGGGCTGAGCCCATATGTGATGGTCACAGAGCCTTTGGGAATCACATATAGGAGAAAAAACCCAAACATAAGCAGCTGCGTTTTGCCATGGGAGAAGGGAGTGAGAAGATGTAACAAGCTGTGCAGACACCAAGGCAGAGGAGGGGAGGGAAGACACACCCCAGGTACTGGAGACAATGATGCCCCTGAAGCCCCAGGAGAAACCCATGGTGGAGTAAGTGTCCCCCTGCAGCCCATGAAAATGGCTAAGTGAAATCATGGCTAGAGTGACGTCTGCTAAGAAGGCAGGGGTGGGGGGGAGGTAGAGGTGTCTTAAGATCTGGAAAACAGCTCATGAAGGTGTTACCCAGAACCCCATTTCCCCATCCCTGTCACGTCCCCCCCGCCATGCCACAGCAGAGGGAGGGGAAGAAGGGAGCAAAATCATGACTAATGTCTGCTAAGAAGTGGGAGTGGGGGAAGGTGCTTTAAGATCTGTTTGCACTGCTTTAAGATCTGGTCGCTAATACGCTGTGTGTGTAGTGTAGTATAATAAATTAGATAGTTTTCCTACCTTCACTCCATTGTGAGTTTGTTTTGCCCATGTCGTTGATTACAGGATGATCTCTCCCTGTCCTCCTAAGCCGCTCAATATATATTTTTTTCCCCTGTCCAACTAAAAAGGGAAGTGATAGACCGACTTTGGTGGGCATCTGGCCTCCAGCCAGACCTATATCACCAAAATGTTGAAGTAAATAGAAAGGTTCAACTTCGATACTAAACACAATTTTCTTATTTGGAAATAAGAATTTGGACTTTAGTGAGGTTCAAATGTTAATTAAAAAGCTGTTTACTTTTATAGCACATAACAGCAAAACATACTCTAAGGTTCTTAGATAACAATGGACTATATATTGGTAAAAAGCCTCTGCCAGCTAAGCAGGGATGAGGAAAGGAGTCATGGGCTATGTAGTAAGACACATTCAAGAAAGATGGGACTGAATGACTTCCTGAAATTCCCTCCAGGTATTCCTAACTTGCTTTTATTTCTAGTTTAGTCCTATTACAAAAGACAGTAATAAAATCCTTTGTGCTTCCTGTTAAATACAAAGAAAGGAATAAGAACGAACAGCTTAAATACGTAAACAGTAAATCATTAAATAGGTCTTGTATTTAGTAGTATCTCTGTTCTATTTAAAAATGTTAAAACCTTTTAAAAAGGTTTTCTGGTTTTTAACAGACTTCTAGGTAGCAGAAAAAGAAAAAAGTAATGAAAACCATTTCAGTGGAATCACAGAATGGTTTGAGTTTGAAAGGGCCTTAAATATCATCTAGTCCCCACCCCTGCCACAGGGTGTGGAGAGTGTCCAAAGTCTCATCCATCCTGGCCTTGAACACTGTCAGCGGCAGCCACAGCTTCTCTGGGCAACCTGTGCCAGCGTCTCACCACCCTCACAGGGAAGAATTTATTCCCAATATTTAATCTCAATCTACCCTCATTTAAACACATCACCCATTGCCCTGTCACTCCATGCCCTTGTAACCGGTCCCTCTCCATCTTTCCTGTAGCATCTTCAGGTACTGGAAGGCTGCAGTGTTCTCCCTGGAGCCTTCACTTCTCCAAACTGAATATCAAGTTCAACAGCCTGTCTTCATAGGAGAGGGGATCCAGTTCCCTTGACCATCTTTGTGACCCTCTTATGGACTTGCTCTGACAGGTCCATATTTTTATTTTCCTGGAGAACCCAGAACAGGACAGAGTACTGAAGGTAGTGTTTCACCAGAACAGAGTGGAAGAATTCCCTTCCTTGACCTGCTGGTCACACTGGTTTTGATACAGTTATGTTATTGTTGTTAGATCACATTTCCTTTAAGATGATGAAAAATTAAGAGCAGAAAATGTTAAGGACAAAATAACAGTAGTAACAGGAAAGATAAGTAAATATAGCTTTGATAGTGACAATTTTGGTGTGTGGACACTTACCGTCAGCCAGCCTGAGCCAGTCTGACATCTTTGAAAATTCTGACGTTGCTGCTCATGGACATCTAAGCACAAGTACTTAAGTAAGAAAGGGAACAACACCCATTGCTGCACTTGAGTTCAGTTTTGGGACCCTCACTACAAGAAGGACATGGAGGTGCTGGAGCATGTCCAGAGAAGGACGACAGAGTGGTGAAGGGTCTGGAGGACAAGTCTGATGGGGAGTGGCTTAAAGACCTGGGATTGTTTAGCCTTGAGAAAAGGAGGCTGAGGGGAGACCTCTCTACAGCTACCTGAAAGAAGGGTGTAGTGGCATACATGGATGTCAGCCTCTTCTCACAAGCAGTGAGAGATAAGACGAAGGAAATTTGTTCAAGCTATGCCAGAGATGGTTTAGATTGGATATTAGGACAAGCATCCTGACTGAAAGGGTTATCAATCACTGACACAGGATACCCAGTGAAGTGGTGGAGTCACCGTCCCTGGAGAGATTTAAAAGACGTATATAGGTGTGTGGTGCTTGGGGACATGGTTTAGTAATGAACTTGGCCATGTTGGGTCAATGGTTGGAATCAATATTAAAGTTCTTTTCCAACCCAAACGATTTTATGTTTCTATTATTCTATCATTGAGCTGTCAGTGCTACAGCTCCCTATATGCCCTTCCACATGAACCACTGCACAGAAGGCCATGCCATGTACTTCCTGACCCTCCACGCCCTTCCTGATCCACCACACCCTTCCTGATGCACCACATACTGTTTGCCAGCTCTGTTCCTGGTGCTCCTTGTCACTTGTGCTGTGGCATGAACTGTGGGTTCCTGGCAGCTCTCAGCTCCTCCTGAGGTTCCCCTTGAGCATGAACCCCCCTTATCCCTGTGCTAGAACATTCTGCCACGGATACTGCTGGCAAGTGAGCTGCTCCTCCTGGCAACTGAGTGTTTCATTCTCAAAGTCCAGTGTTGCAAAAACGAATTTAGTGAGAAAATTCTCATTGTGCAAGTGACACAATTTCTAAAGGACAAAAAAGAGGGGACATGTTTGTTTTTCTCAGATATGCAGCGGTTGAGCACTGTGCCACTGGGGCCTCCTTCCACTAGGGTGTCTAGAAAATAAATTCACAAATGAATAGATATTAAAAAAGCAAAGAAAATTCAATGCATCAGCACATAGCAAATATTTGAACAATGAAGTGAATGAAATGCCAGATGGAGGATTTATGACACTATAAAAGATCTCCTGTGGGAGCCAGTAATCTTTTATCATCCAGAAAAAGTATGGTCTGGGTTTCTGTCCACTAATAAAAGTCCGTGTTGACCTCTCAGCTTATTTATATATGTTTTTCTTGAACATCTGGTCACTCCTATATGAGCAGGAAGCAAATTCAGACTCATAAAGTTGTTAACATTGATCATTAAACCCTACTGCAGAGTTAAAGTGATGTAAAGTAAATGAACTAATCTGCTATAATTTCGGTTGCACCTCACAGTCTGCTGTATGATGCAAATCTGCCACAGCTTCTCTTGTTGCCTCTGTGGCTGCTGCTAAGGAGAGATTTTTGGTTGTGACATCATCCCTGGTAGAAGTAACTGGAGCAAGAGCAGATGTTACGGGTATGTAAGGTGCACTCTTAGTTTCCACTGCCAGAGTCAGGTAAGGGGAAGGAGAATAAATCCCATATAGTAAGATATCACAGAATCAAAGAATCACAGACTTGTAGGGGTTGGAAGGGACTTCGAGAGATCATCAGGTCCAACCCCTCTGCCAAAGCAGGTTTCCAAATATGTAGTACAAACTTGCACAAACTGGGTCCAGCTCTGCTTTATGCTGCTTTAGAAGAGAAACAGAAAAAAAAAAAAAAAAGAGAGACAACCAAAAATATACCATGAATACAAATACAAAGGGTCACACGCTCCGAGCATCATACTTAGTTTGATGAAATCTGACTTTTTTAACACCACATTTATTTCATACACCTACTGCCCTTAAAATTTGGGAAGGAACATAAAGTGCTCACAGTTTAACTTAGTGCCTTTTCCTAGATATTTCTGTTGGTGTTGAATCCAGTCCTGGATTCCCCCTTAAAAACCAATCATATCTCTGAGAAAGGAAGATCAATACTGGTGCCATTTCAGGCACCATTTATAGAATACCCTCCCCAGACTTTGGTTGTTGCTTCAAAAGCTAGAAGACCAGCAGATCCCATGTCGTGTCTGCTGGTCTTGGAGGGCATCTTGGATAGTCTCATATACCTAGAATACATTAGACACTCATCACTCCTGAGCTCTCTCCCAGTGAGTTTAACAAGACAAAATAGCACTTCCTTTGCCCAAGGAAAAACAGTGCAGCGTAGCTGCATTTCCATTTCCAAAGCAATTCTTTCTCTGTCTCTGAGAGTAGCCTTTTGAGATTGCCTATGCTGCTTCTTTCTCTTGCCTCAGTCCCCCATTAAGGACTAAAAAAAAACCAATTTCCAAAGACTTTCCAGAGACTTCCTCTGTACAAAAGCACAATATCCCATAGAAATGATACTGAGCAACATATACTACTATTGTTTAACCTAAAAAAAAAAATAAAATTATTGTATTTCTCTTCAATAGTTAAGTAAACCTCATAAATCTTTAAAATGGAAACATTTTTGGTTTGCTTGTTTGCTTTCCAACCATTTGCTGATGGATAGCATTCAACTCAGAGTCTGCTTTTACGAGAAATCGTGCAAAGGCTAAATATGGTCTATCAGCTTCTGTGTGACTGCAGAGCTCTGATGGTATGCGCAGTAAATAGTAGCTTCTTATAATTTCTGATTCTGTTATGAGGCAGAAAATTGCAGGGTTCTAGTTATTTGGTAATGCATTGACTGTTTCCAGAATTCCAGCTGGAATGGGTAAAACAAGTGCATCAAAACTGACATAGAGTAATTTGGGATAACAAAGCAAAACAGAAACATTTTTGTGTGAAAATGAGGCAGTTGTACCGGAGAATATGAGCAAAATAGGGAGAACTGAGCACGGAGTCTCAGCCTTAATCACTTGATAGAGCTAGCAAAGTGACAATTATTTGCAATAGGAAGCAAAACTGCATAACGAAAAAAGTTTGTCACATTTCAGTGAAAATCAAAGCAAAAGCCAATTTCTGAAAACATTGTGCAAGCCCATAAAACTTTATTTATGTACTTTAGGAAAATACACATGTGGCTGTATGTGTCATGGTTTTAAAATAAAGCACAGCGACTGGATTATATGTATTTCCTAGGCAGGTTTTTTCTCTGATGATGAAAGTCTAAGCACATTGTTATTTTATTCAAACACTCTCCTAACTGACTTTGTACATGGATACCTGCAGGACAGTGTGTCACAGTGCTCACTGATTACACCAGACATAGTCAAAGGTGTCACTGTGTGTTTGAGGGGTGATGCTCTATAGGAGTATTTGCTGGGTAGAACTGTTTTCTATCCTAGCCTATGCAACTGGCTTTATTTATTTTTTTTATTATTATTTTAAAAATTCTCAAAGTAAAATATAGTTGGCAGGTTTTATGAATCACAAAATCACAAGGGGAACAGTTACAAAAGCTTTACAAGAAAGACTTGGTCTTGGGTTGAGTATCAAGATCTCTCTCTCTTTCTCTCTTCTTTCACTCTTTTTCCCTTCCTCCCTTCTCTCCTTCCCTCCCTTCTCTGTGTTTCTCTCTTTCTTTCTGCTTTTCTTTCTTTTCTCTTCCTGTCATCCCATCTGTGCTCCTGTCTTTCTTTCTGTCTTTCCATCTTTCTGTCCTTCTGTCTTTCTATCTTTCTTGTCTGACTTTCTTTCTTTATTTTTTTTTTCCTGGATAATAATGATGTTCATCTCTGGTGAATTATTTCAAGATTAATGCAGAGAGGTTATTCAGCCGCAGTTTAGCATTATTGACTGTGTCATTATATGAGGCATTGCTGGTTGACCATTATGTCTTGTTTGCAGTTTATAAAGATGCTGAACAGGATGTGAAACTCAATAATGCAGCAGCAGCAAATGCAAATTTCCTGTACTTACTTGGGGGGGGAAGGGGGGGGGGGCGGGGGGAAGGAACACGCTACCATTGAACCAAAAAGAAAAAAGAAAAAAAAATAGGCTATGCTTTAATGGGTTTATTTGGCAGCCCCCTTCATTTTGCTTTTTCTAATCTGCCAAACTGACAGAAACCTCCACAGTGATGTGGCCTGCTCCCAGGTCCCCAGTGCCCCAGCATTGCCAGTTGCTGCTGTTGAGTCAGTAACAGGCTCTGACTTCTCTGTGAAAGCTGAAGGGCCAATTTAAGGCTCCAAACCTCCTTTTTACAGGTCACAGCTTCTTTGAGGAGTGTAAATCTTCTGCTGGGATTCAGTAGTAGATGTTGCTGACAAGATCGCTGCTGCTGGGAATAATACACCATACTTTATTTAGAAGTAATTTTGCAAGAACGGACATTCAAAGTACCCCAATCTTCTCATTAACTTTATAGATAGCAGGAGTTCTTAATGATTTGTTATGGTTCTGCTCCCAGCCAGGAGCTGAGCACCACACAGCCGCTCGCCTTGAGGGGGAAAAAAGGGGAAAGGGAAAACGAAAAAAAAAACACATAGGCAAACATCATGGGTTAGGATAAGGATAAGTAGAAAGAGCAATAACAATAACAGAACTTTTATAGAGAAGATATATGAAACTAGTGAAGCACAAAGCAGTTTCTCACCGAATCACACAACTCAGGCCATACAACTCAGAGCTGTCGCAAAGCTGGACCATCCCCAAACCATACATCCTGGAACTGAGCTCTCCTCCCCCCACCAGCCTCCCTTTATGCTGAGCATGACGTAATTGGCATGGAATACCCTCTTTGGCCAGTGTGGGTCATCTGTTCTGGATGTGTCCCCTCCTAGCTTCCTGTTTGCCCCCCATGTTGCAGGGCAACATGAACAACTGAAAAGTCATCCTTGATTGCTTGGCAAACAACTAAAACATCAGGGTGTTACCAGCACTGCTGTCATCCCAACTTACAAACAACATTACACCAATGGCTAGAAAGAAAATTAACTCTATCATAGCTGAAACTAAGACACTGTTTCATGTCCTTTTGCTAGAAGCTTCAGCTGGCGTAATCATGAAATGGCTATGCTTATTCATATCACAATATCACCTCTTTTTGAGGAAATACGTTACAAGGAAATCAATAGAAACCATAGCTGTATTGCTTTCTGGGTTTTAGCTTTTCATGCCTATAATTCATTAAATTTCTTTCCATAATTGTGAAAAATTTAAATAGTTAATGAAACTCCATAAAGCAAGAGGAGCAATGTTTTAGAGTGTGGTACTGGGAAATACTTTGAATTCCTGGATGAGCAGCAAGATGTGCATTAGCATCCATAAGGAGGAATTTCACATCCAAGATTCGAGTTTATAAATTTATAAATAGAGAGATGAGCTCATTTTTTATTCTCATGTAAAACTTTCTGCCCACAATGGATCATTTATGTCATTTATAGAATAACATCTAAGATTTCTATGTAGTTTCTTTCTGAAGGAATCCTCTGACTGTTCCCAAACTTCGTTAGAATTTAGGGTCAAGCACAAAGAGACCATACTTCATAGCTTCCAGATAAGCTTTTGCTTTTCTGTTGATAATCCCACACAAACCTCTTCTCACACTACCCATATGTAGGCACACTGATTGATTACAGTTTCCTTCTAAAATTCGTTCAAATGTTACTTTTCCAAATCCATCAATTATCAGTGTTATTATTATGTGGCTGGTGTTAGGTGAATGATGTGTGGGGAAAGAGGATTTGTATTTAGACTGGTTATCCGTCATGTAGTTGTATACCATTTTTACAGAAGGTTTATCTGAAGCTCCTGAATCTAAAATGCATCTCAGTATAATCTCAGTCTTGTACTATTTATTATTAGCCTAAGGGAATAAACTAATGGGTTGGAAAAGAAACTGAAGATTTCAGCTGGGTAAGTCATATGAAAGTTGAATAGTTGAGTAGAAACAAATAATTGAAGATCTCTTTGGGAGATCTACTGCATTGATTGTGTCTGTAGATTTTCTTGGTCTAACACAAAGTTTGGGCACCAGGAGTAATGAAACTAGAGGAAAAGAAAGCTCAGCCTGAGCCAGCTACTCAACCATTCACCAGCTTTTCAGATTAATATAGTTAGTTCGGGATATTTTTTTTACCTCTTGAAAGGTTACAAGTCCTGCAAAACCTAGAGAAAATGACTTATGGATTACACTTCACACTATTTCAATCAAGAATCAGGGATTCTTCTTAAAAGTTTCATCTCAGACAAAAAAGTTCTATTTCCTAGGGAACTTTCTGTATTTCTTATCATCTGACAGAAACACCATCCCAGTTCCTATCATCCTAATTGTTCTTAAGATGTAAATTTAAATTAATGGTGAGGAGGAAAAAAATCTTATTTTTAACAACTAAATGCTGCAAAATGAACGTTTGCATTTCAGTTGATGGTATTGGTCATATTTGTTTGTAATGCAGTTTCTTTGTTACTTGTGTTGTGGAATGGATAAGAAAGGAAGGTAAAACTCCACTGAAGTCACTAGTCATAAAAGGATCCAAGCCAGACATCACTGAAAAGGAAAACACGGGAATTAAGAAGGCTGGTGGTAAGGGAGTGTGGCTGGAGGGGGGAAGCACTCCGTTGTAATGGGTACAATTAGACAAGGTCTTTTGCCAGCTTTGATAAAGTGTGAAGTATAAGGATACTGATCACGTTAAAGTATTCTCTTCCAAAGGCCAGAATGCTTAGCAAGTTCGGACAGTAAGCAAAAAGGCACTTCAGTAATCTCTATATTGCCTTTTATAAGTTTTAAACTTCTGTAGTTTTGATTCTACTCTAAGTTTTGGAAGGAAAAAGAAACTTCTTTTGAATGAACATATTATGCTTAAGGGAAGGAATGTGTTTCAAATTATGACACTGGAAGACATTGTTTAAAATATATATTAAAAACCCCCAACCTCTTCTATACTGCTAACCTTTTTTTTTTTTTTTTTCCTATAGAAATGCTCAAATTCTAAGCTAAGAGTAGCCCTGGGAGAAATAGTGTGGGTTTTTTCTCTAGTACAAATCTTTTTTAGGGTAGATGTCTAACTGGATTCCTTTCCATGGAGCTGTAAGTTTTGTATAGAGGACGATGAAAGAATTATTTTATTTCAGTAACATTGTGGTCCTGTACTAAGCAATTTAAAAGAGGAAATAACATTGTTAGAGAAAGGTGAATAAAGCAAGAAATAGTGAACGAGCTGAAGCTCTTCCTTCCCCTCCCTCTGCTCAAATAAAAAGCAAGAGAATATGAGAAACAACAACTATTTTACTACTATTATTATTATTATTTCCCAAGGGCAAAAACCTGCAAGTAGAAAAGCTGTTTTGTGAGGAAAAAGAATAAAAAATTAGGTGAGTAGTATTTATTATGAAAGAGGTAAAAGCATAGCATAAGCTTTTTCCAACTTTGAGTATCTATAATGAGGCAATTAAACTACTAGTTAAATCTATTGGTAGGAAACAGAGGCATTAGCAAGTGCGTTCATCCAAGTGCATGCCCCAGGCAGATCCCAACCCTCTTCTCTGCAGAAGGAAAATTTGAGGTTGGAAGAACATTGAAATCAGGGTGCCACGAGTCTTTGCAGCAGCACTGGTGGGGGTGAGGAGTGTGGGGAACGCTGTGGCACAGGCATGCTCTCCATGGTGTACAGAGCTGGAGTTTGGTAAGGTCCCTTGGGCTCCCCTTGCCCCAAATGGTGGAACAAATTGTGTAGGTAGGATTCATGGGGGAAAAATACAAGAAGAAAATTTGTGATAGAATTTGTCATAACTTACAATGCCATGAAACTTCAACCGATGGAAACACGTTAAACTGGAATTAAACTAAAAATGCGTGACACGTTTTGAGCAGTGTGGACAATAGTGGACAAGCACTTCTGAACTAGGAGCAGTGCACTTTGTATTGGGTCTGGCTGAGAGGGAGTTAATTTCCCCACAGCAGCCCTCGTTGTGCTGTTCTGTGCATTGGTAGCTCGCAGGGTGTTGGTAACAGACCAGAGTTTTGGATACTGCTGAGCAAGGCTGGCACACATCAAGGCTGTCTCCAACATTTCTGACCCCTTAGCAGTAGGTTGGGGGTGGATATAGTCTTGGGAAGGGACACAGCTAGGACAGCTGACCCCAACTGACCAAAGGGATATTCCATAATATGACCAATAAAAAGCCAAGAGAAAGGAAGTGGATGTATTTGCTTTTTATGATGTTTGTCTTCTGGAAGAACTGTGAGATATACTGAAGACCCACTTCCTGGGAAGTGGACACACATTGACTGCTGATAGGAATTAAAGAAAGATTTTTTTGTTTTGTTTTCCTTTGCTTCTATGTGTGCTTCTTTTGCTTTTGCTTTATTAAACTGCCTCTATCTTGGCCCATGAGGATTATTTATCCCTTTCATGTTTCTTACCTCCCTGTTCTGCTGAGAAGGGGAGTGATAGAGCACCCAAGGACAACCCATCACACACTTACATTTGAGTGTGAGGTTTGGCCTGACATATTTTCCAGTTCCTGATCCTTTTATCAAAAGTGCAAAGCAATGTTCCTGACAAAGAGAAATTAAAAGAAAATATGCAAGGAAAATTGCTGATCCCGTAAACTCTGCCTATGGGAAAGGCAGACCACATGGTATGGAATTTACAAGGGACAGGATTATGCAGAAAATAGACATTCTAGATATTTCTCACATTAGCACATTCTGTATATTTTTATGCAGATCAAAACATCACCCTGGGCTCTGTTTCTACAGTAAAAATTATAAATTTGATTCAGGAGCCACTTCATGAAATTCTTCGGCCAGTTTTATGCCTCAGGTCAAACTAGATCACAATTATCATCTCAAAATTATGAGTTTATAGTCTCAATTATATTATTATGGTCTCATTATGCTCTCAAAATTATCCAAGCTTCTTTAGAGTCAGCACAAAGGTTAGGGAGGCTTAAAAAAGTAAATGATAGTCACAAAGCCAGAAACTGTACTGTTAAGACAGATGCTGATTTCCTTCCTTTGCATGGGGAAGGAAAGCAGGGTGCTGCACAGTGTTTCTAAAGGCCAAGGGTATCCTTATTCATTGGGTGAAATGAGGAATCTTTCCCTAGTGGAAAGGGATGAGCACCTGGTCTGTGAAGGACTTGTATTTCTAAGAGCCACTACTGAAACAGGGTGATGTTTTGCTAGGAAGATAACAGGTATTATTGTAATTTTTTTTTTTTTTTTTTATTGTAGCTTGTAAGATCATTTTACTTTAGTTCAGTTAATCTTTTTGAGTTTTTTCACCTGTAATCTGTGTAGGTCAAAAGAGTTGATCTCAATCCCTTCTTGCCTCCTGTGTCAGCATTCCAGAAAATAAATGTCATAGAGACAATATGAAAAGAATTATGGAGCAGAACATTTATCTGTTGTGCTTTACAGATAAGCCATGATGATGATGATGGAAAGCAAGCCACTCTTGATAAAACAAAAAACATATGGTCCATAATACTTTCTCTGAAACATTTAGGGACCTTTTTTTTTCAAAACAGATCATAACAATTTCCATGAGAGAGCAGTTTTAAACAACCCACTGCCCAAAACTTTTATGTTTTATTAAGGAGAAAAATGTTTATGAGAAAAAAACCCACACTAATCCAAGTTCTGTCATTATATTCATTTACATTGTGTTAGAATTATTCAGTAACTACATCCCACTGTACTAAATAATATATTGATATGGAGTTCTGTTTTCAAAAATTGCTAGTAATTTTAAGCATTGGACCTCAGTTGTCCTAGAGGTATTTTACTTTCGGAGAGGTGTTCAGTAATATAAAAAAGAAATCCCATTGAAGGTCTCATAGAGCTAGAAAATCTGAATTATGTTGTTCCAAAATCACTAGTGTTTTTGAGAGCCTTGGCTTATCAGCCCTGCTGCCTCTTGAAGCACGTCACCCTTTCACACCTTGCTTTAGTGCACTGCTGTGTGGGGCAAGGATTCTGTCTCTGTTCCTGTTTGCATGGCAAACCGTCAATGCCGTGCAAACAAATAAAGAAATACCTCCCCCACCCCCATATTATCTCTCTATCGAGAAAAGAGATTGAGTCTCGAGACAGCAAAGCAAGTGTTACACTAAGTTTTAGATCGTTTCGCTGTCTGACATGACAGTCAATAAAATACAAAAAAATATTGCAGCTTCTGCCGTTTGGCTGGTATTGCTTGTGGCCTGCTAAAACTTGAGGTGCTTTTATTCACTACCTTGTCAGTCAGTCCTTGAATACTGAGAGATTTCTAACTTCTCCCTTGAAATGTGTCATGATGGATAGAAGATTACTGTAGGCATTCAGAGAGGAAATATAGAGGTGGAATCCTCCTCTTCATCAGTGACCTAAACCAAAGAGAAATGTTTCTTTTACAGGAATAGACCTGTGCTCTCCCGTTCTTTAGTAGTTTCCTTTGGCACAAACTCTGTGTCATTACCCAGTAAGGCTGCTAGTCCTCTCTGAAGAACTAAAGCATGGTTTTAGCTGAGAGGGGGAAGGATATAGCAAAGTTTATTTAACTGGTTTTATATATATTATCTAATAACCCTCAGAAAATTTACTTTCTAAAAGTTAGTTGATCCACATGAGGCAACTGATAGTCACAGAGGCCACATTTATAGATACCAGAAAATGCTGCTGCTCTGAAACTGAATGTCCCACTTGAAATTGTTTGAATAATCCCTGACTTTTATTTTTTCTTTTTTTCCCTGGTAGAGTTGACATATTCTCAAACAATTTCTAGGCGTATCACAGCAGTTAAAACTTGCGAGAGAGCATGCAAATAAGAAATGTTGATATAGTCACTCTCTTTCAGAGGCTAAGAAAGTTTATTACCACAAGTATTGACATTTCTGTGTTAAATGGCTTCTGTGCCTGGGAATGGTTGTGGGCACATCTAATTTATTAATATGGTAGTAGCTACTGAATGACATTATTTTAGTGTGTTTTCTCAAATAAGGAGTGACATTAAAATAACTTCACTAAGGCTAGAAAGGCAGGAAATGTTAGCAAGAAGAGTGTCTGTGTTGTTCCATTACAACCTGCTCTTAAGTAGCCATTTGAGCACAGAGCATTTAATCACACAATGCTGATTGCCCTGGAGATCACCTTTCCTGGTTCAAAGATAATGACTGATGCATACTTTAAGTTTCTTCATCCAGTTCCAGATGTGAAGAACTGTATTTCCTTTAGGACACTGTCCATGCTTATTGGTGTGCCCTCAAACACACCTATTTTCTTATTGTTTTATAAACATTCCATTCTTGAGATACATGATTTAAATAAAAATATCCCCAAAACCTCTAGAAAACCCATTCCTTATTTATCATTCTTTTATGAATCACTTAACTTATGTAAGTATACTGTAAATAAGAAAAAGTAAAAACATTTGGAGAAAAATTCTCATAGCAAGACCATTGTCTCCTCTTAATCTACAACGATACTGAAATATCTAGAAATATGTCTGTGGTGGTATGTTTCCACCACTGCCCCCACCTTTGCCTGACTTTTTCCCATAAACCTGGATTAATTGATAACCATTGGTGTTGGTTGCAATGCCTGCATGCGTCTCAGGGTGATTTCAGGAAGACAGATAACAACACAATAGCCAAGGCCTATCTATGCTAATGTGCCTACCTGGACAGAGCACTGGTCAGTGTCCACTGGCACGTGTGAGTGGTATGTAAATATGACTATGAGCCAATCATATTACTCTGTAAATAGTGAGCAGCCCAAGAGCCCTTTGAGCTCTCCTGAGATGACAGCGGGCTACACGTCAGGATCTCCCTTCAAAAGGGACAGCTGTCAAGGTTACTCCTCGAGGTTGAGAGAATCCTTGCTGCAAAAGATCCGCAATAGATCTTTGGTAAATTGTTTGGGAATAAGTGCACTAAACTTTGTGACCTTAGCTAAGAAGTATAAGGAACTGATTGTGCATATATAATCCTTTAGATATAAACCGTTGACCAAGTCTGGTACTAAGACTGGATCCAGCCGTACCTAGGCTCCTCTCTGAGAAGGACTTTACAAAACAAGGGGCTACTTTCTGAACCTTGTCACTCAATGGGAGGGTCCCCCTGACAGCTTCATCTGACCCTGTGCTCTATGCAGTGAATATTCAAGATTATTTTACCATTGAACCTTAGTCACTGTTGTGTCTATTATTAAACACCGTTAAACCCTTTGTTTTATATCAATAAACATATTGTTTCCTCTCTGAGTGAAGTACATCCCTCTTATCTCTCCATCTGCGACAACGTCAAATGCAATATGACTTTCTTTGAGCCTGAGGACTTCCCTGTCAATTCATACTGACTATACTCATATAGGTGAGGACCCTTTAGAATATTTTCTTCCCTTCCCTATTCTTCATGTACAAGTGTTACCTGTCCTCTTGCCTTTGCTATCTGCCAACTTCACATGACTTCTAGGAGAAAGCCGCATTCAAAATCTCCTACATAAATTTTGTAAGAACTGAACTTTAAACTCACTTATCTGTATTACAATTGCTTCTGTGATGCAGTGTTAACACTAGGACTGATATAGCTGCAGTGCATGATAAATATAGTAGAGCACATTTCTTCAACATTTATTTTGTTGATGTTGCTGAATATACACATAATATACACAGAGGTGCAGAGATATATGTTATACTGCCATCAAATGAATCAGAGCATTTAATGACACAGAAAATATAAAGTCATACTGTAGCTCATGGTTCATGTAATCAGGGCCATCCAGGCCCTCAAAATTGAAGATTAAGCTTTTAAAACCACCATAAATGAGTCAGAAACCTTCAATTAGATGCAGTAAGTTCTTCAATAACATTTGAATGAAAAGTAAGTCTCATTTAATAGTGAAAAAGGGGAATGACTGTGACTGGTGTAATATAGCATAATGGTGAAATATAGGGAAGATAATGACTAGTGTAGTCATTAACTGAGCGCATTGAATAGCTTGGAGAGAGAAGGCAATGGCAATAAGAAATAGTGTCTTACCTTCCTGCAGGGCTTTTCATCATATGATCTCAAAGAATCCTACAAAATAATAGCAGTGATTCGCATCACTTCTGGGAGGGATGCTACTATTACAGCAGTACCTGATTATGTCTTTCAGCACAACCTGAGACACTGAATCACCTATTCACTGAATTTTACTAATACTCCATCTTACTACCATGGCTGCTTTGTTCCATTGTGTGGTCCTTGGTTTTGTTTTTTGTTGTTTTTTTTTTTAATTTTTTTTTCTTTTTCCCCCAAGCTTTTCTTAACCAACACAGAAGATATAAACTTACTTTTTAAGGAAGAAAGTTGAAATCCTCCCTTCACTCTCTGCCCCTCACAGCACAAGCTGAAATATCAACTAGCTATCATAGAGCTTCCAATGAAACAGGAAGGAGAATCACTGATTAAAAATAAAATGGTTATGACTTGAGTATGCAACTCTGAGGACCCAAACAGGATGAATTATGACGCTGTTTAGTTTTTGGTTTTTTGTGGGTTTTTTGTTTGTTTTTTTTTTTTTTTTTTTTTTTTTTTTTTTTAAGCTGTGTTGTAAAATTCTGGTTTCTGGATAAATTTTTAAGTCTATATAGGTAAATGATATAGCTATAGTGATCTACAATGCTAAAGTAATCCCAGACTCAGGTTCTTGTATGAAAATTCAGCCCCAGAGGAATCTGCTCATTGCAAGATTACACTGAAGTCATCCACTACAACAATTCAGCTTCCTAAGTGGTACAGGCAGTATCTAGCCCCCCAAAAAATAATTCAGATCATGTCTTAACCTGGAGGCACTTGAAATTGGATGGCATCCCTATGTTGGACTGCAGATTTCCCCCAGCACTGAAATGCACGCTACCGTGTACATCAGAAGCAACCCAGTCAGAGCTGGAAGCTAGTTAAGTTCAGTAATAATTCCTATGCATAATTCTATAATTTAGACATGTTCAAAGTGATAAAATATAGCCCCTTTGGAGCAATGTTACAGCACCAGGTCTCAAGATCTACTGTGTGGACACCAATCTGGTTTTTGTCCTGGAGTGACAGATGCTAGCATGATCAGGTGAGGTGGGGGGCAGGGGGAGGGGAGACGGTGTGGGGGAAATAAAAATTTCTAAAATCTTAGGGTAGATCTTTTACATTAATGTCTTCTTCCAGCAACAAAATATGTATTTTTGTATTTATTATCTTTTTATTTTTTCTACCTCATGACTGAGCAGTTTGATTTCACATAGGCCAACCACATGACTAAGCATTTCCCCTGAATGTGTTTACTTTAAGTTTTTAAGTTCTCTGCATTTCTGTATCCATGTATGTAGACACATATGCTAACACACAGCTTTGAAGATATTAATATGGAAATACTGTTACCTGGTTGCTGATAATGTATACAACTTACCAATACCAAATCAATTCATGTACTGTGCACTTGGCAGATAAGAACTAATTTTTATCCTATATCAATGGTGAATTAATTAGCAAGACAGTAAACAAAGGTTGCATCTAATATATCACTGGGGTTATGTCTGTAACAGAGCTACACCTTTGACTAAATCACTGGCATTGCAGCTCTCCATGACTAAGTTCTTACCAGGATGTTGGCAAATCTGGAGGTCCAGCACACAGTCTAGTGTAAATGTGGAAAAATAAAGTGTAGGCAGAGGCTTTATCGATTTTGGGTAAGAACAACATTGGAATCCTCCGTGAATGTTTTGATAGGCAATGGGATCATGGGGTCCATCAGGAGGACTGTGGCCAGCAGGTCATAGGAGGTGATCCTCCCCCTCTGGAGACTGGGGACTCTGTCCCGACTCTGCCCTGGTTAGGCCCCACCTGGAGTTTTGTATCCAGTTCTGGGCTCCCTGGTATAAAAAGGACAGTGATCTCCTGGATTGAGTCTAGAGAACGGCTACAAAGATGATTAAGGGCCTGGAGCATCTCTCTTTTGAGGAGAGGCTAAATAAGCTGGAGCTGTTCAGTCTTGAGAAGACTAAGGCGGGGATCTAATTAATGTCTATAAGTATCTTAAGCATGGAATGCAGGAAGAACTAGCCAGCCCCTTTTCAGTGGTCTGTGGAGATAGGACAAGGGGCAATGGCTGCAAGTTGGAGCACAGGAAGTTCCGCACCAACATGTGGTAGAACTTTTCCCCAGTGAGGGTGCCAGAGCCCTGGGACAGGCTGCCCAGGGAGGTGGTGGAGTCTCCATCTCTGGAGATATTCAAGACCCGTTTGGACACCTGTCTGTGCAATATGAGCTGGGGAGCTGCTTTGGCAGGGGGGTTGGACCCGATGATCTCTCGAGGTCCCTTCCAGCCCCTATGATTCTGTGATTCTGTGATATTAAAGTGCCTGCATTTTAAATTAATATTTAAAGTTCCAGAGCCCTTTCATTTTACATTTGAACACTGGAGAACTATCCTGAAATTATCCTGGTTGTTACTTTGTCTGGTTATTTCGCAAAGAGATGTATAATCTTCCACGTATTCCATACATTTCCTAATCAGTTGGTACCTTTTCAAACAATACCTTTTTTTTTAATTGGCAACATAACAAGGTAGCCGAAAGTCATTAACACAAGTTCTACTTGTAGAGGGAAGGTTGGTACAAATGTTCTGAGATCCAGAACAGAAATAAGACGCTGAAGTAATCAATACCTAGTATTTAATGCAAACCCTTCTAATTAGACATGAAAAAAATCAATTGAGGTGGGATAGGAAGGGGGACTTTCCTCTCAAGGATTTTTCCTCCTATGGATACCACTGGACATGTGAGAATAAAACTCCCTGCCTTTTCTGTCTCTTCTAATATTTTTTTGGGGTGTGGTTCTTTTGTTGATTTATTTTGTAGCTTGGTGCGATTAAACTGATCTATATCCCAATTTCATCTTTGTGTATGTCTTGGAGAAGAGACACTCCCCTTCCCTACCTCCTTTCCCAGAACTACGTGTCAGGTCCTTGTCATCCTCTCTTTTAGGGAAATAATGTGAGAAGGATATAAATAAGATTGAGTAAAAACATAAGGCTATATAAAGTTGAACTGACAGACACCTAAAGCATGTTTTAAGATCCTTAAAAACCCAAGTCTTTTTAAAAAAAGTCAGAAATGCTTAGTTGCACTTGAATAATGGCAATGAAAGTTTGATAGGAGCAGCAGCCTGCTGATGAAGCGGAGGGGCCACATTCCCTGCCAGTACTTGAAGCAGCTACAGAATCTGCTGGAGCTAAGAAAAGTTCCCCAAAATCACCCTGCTGATTTCTACACTGTAAAGGAGGCAGCCTCTTGTAACCTCCTGCTCCTAGCACAGAAGAGCACTGCCTTTTTTTCCCATGTTGGAGACAGCTATGTGTTGGATATAGACCACCAAGATAAAAGTTTTTTTTTTTTCTTTTGTTAATATCCTTTCCCTGATGACCTCTAAAAATTGTGAGATGAAGGAAATTCAATAGATGTCTCAATCTCCTCTGAGAAAATTTTCTTCATATTTAGATTTTCATAAGGGGTTTGGTTTTAGTTTTGTTTTGGGTTTTGTTTTTTTGTTTTTTTTTTTTTTTATTTCCTCCACTTTCCTAATTATACTATAAACCTAAATGTTTGGAATAAGATAGAATGAGTTCTGTGAAGCCTTTGTGTAGTACTTCTGTTTATCTAGAAATAGGAGTGAGGATGGCTGCTATCAATATACTGCTCTGTCCTTCTCCTGATCTCTCACCCAAGTATTTGCCATGACCAGAAGAACAGAACATTGCTTTGAATGGAAAACAAATCACAAATCTGTGCTTTTGAAAGGTGATACCATCTCTCAGGACGAGATAAAATGTCCGGACCTGTTTGTGACAATAAGGAAGATAGAGGCACACAAAAACCTACACATTTTCCCCAGCTGGGTTTATAGAAGTATCTGCCATGCTGTTTGTTCTCTCCCCTTTCACATGCAGCCAAAGAGCACTGATTATTCCCAGCTCAGTGAAAGCGCCCTCGGCAGCAACCCAGCAAAGGCATTTTGCCAAAGGCAACTGAAAATGTCTCTCCCAGGTTCCTAGATCTGTAATGTCAAAGCACCTTCTAAATTTAGCAAATTCCATTCCTCCATTCCCACCTAACTGACTGCTTTTGTGGCATCTGCTTATGCCAGGTCCTCCAAGACATTTGATGAGAAGCACTCCTGGGGCTGGGGTAGTAATTCGGGATTTTCAAGCTTCCTACTTGATCAGTCTTCTACTTATTGAACATTTCATCTGGGGTAAAAAAAATTTACCAGATGTGTTTTCAGAATTACGGTCCTGTGGTGGTTCAGGCCCAAACCAGGACAGTTCTAGTTCAACATAATCCAGGGGCAAACATAGTAGCTCTAGATGAGTTACAATGGCTCTGTTACAAAATATGCTATTGTCACCATGGAGAAAAAAACTGTGTCAGGAGATGGGAGAGTGGCAAAACTGCCAGAAATAAATGGGATATGCTGTTAAAAACATTGTTCTGGTAAAAATGTGAAAGGCAATATTCAAAGAAACAAAATATTCTGCTAACGTGATCATGCTAAATCAAAACTTTGAAGAAATAGAAGGATAGGAAAATATCTACAGAAATTGTGAAAACCTGAACATCTCACAGCTCTATGCAACACAGACTACATTGTCACCTCTACCTGGACAACTAAAGGACAGACATCTAAAATTGAGCTGTTACCTTAAGATCCTATTATAGGGTATGCGATATGGATGCCTCCAGAGATTGACCATTCTCATCTACTTTAAGCTCTTGGATTAGAGAAATCACAATGTGAAGGTGCAAATACCTGCTAACTCAGCCTCGGATGCCCAGGTGAGAGTCTGATTTCTAACCTGAAGATTTAGTTAAGCTACTTTTACAGGAGGAGTGGACCAGATGATCTCCAGAGGTCCCTTCCAATCTCTACTAGTCTGGGAATATGCGGATAAGATTAATTCTTTCCTAAGAACTCATTTCAATTGATCATATTTGGGCATATTCCCACTTCTTTTTTTATTTTTTTTTTCTTTATTTTTTACTTTTCTTTTTCTTTTTTTTTTTTCCTGAGATGAATATGTGCTGCAGAGAGCATGTAAACATGACACAGGATCTACAGAAAACATGCTGTCTGCTGGAGCATCAACTAGAGGCCAGGCAGAATGACATTCATTGTCCAACATGGCCCTAGATGTGCTTCTGTGGTAACTGAATTAAGCTTCAGGGTTCATTGTGTTTGACATTGGTCAGTCTGTTTTCTCACACCAGGCAATGTAGTTTGTTGCTAGACAAAATGGCAAGATTTTGCAGCTAATTTTAGGACATCTGAATTCCTAAACTTGAGAGATGGCAGAAAGTTAAGGACAGTTTCAAAGCATTACTTTTATACTTAGATGAAGAGTCCTTGCCCCGAGCAATCTGATAGAAAGAGGGAGGCAGATAAGCTGGACAAGTCTTCCAAGGTTAATGCTTTGGTCAGTTGAATTTATGTATGGAGCTATGGTAGTTGTGCTAGGTAGACTCGATAGTCCTTTTAGGGCCAGAAACTCACAGAGCTGGTGATTAGACAGCTAAATTAAGCAGACAGAGTTTCCTCTTTCAGTTCTCAGGGGCAAAAGATGCTCGGTTTAGTGTCAATTCCAGTATTAACCTCTCAAAGAAGAATAGAGATGACTTCATAGGTTATATTCCTGGCTCAGCTACAGATGCAGTTTCTGATTTAGCTTCTCTGTTCTTGCAATTGCCTGTGATGTCGATATAGATAAAAATACTTAACTATTTTCCAGGCTTGTTTTGAAGTTTAATTACTGGATATTTGTTAAAAGCTTTGAGGCATTTATGAACATAAACAGAAAATGTACAGTCTCCTATCCTGCTGCTTATTAAGGGTTATTATTTTCTTATGGCTGTTTAGCTTGTTTGTTTTACAGAATGTTGAATTATCTACTAATAATGGCATTATGAATGAAAGACAGACTAGAGATATTTTTTTAAGTGACATTTACAAAGAAACTGTAGCTCATGCCGTTTGAGAAAAAAATCTTTTCCTTCATCAAAAATAAAAGCCACATTCTGCCTCAAGGCCTGGTCTTTCTATGATAGCAAGACATTTCACATCTGCTTTTGTCCCTCAAAAAAGATATTTGCTTTTACATACAATCTCTCTCTTTTAAACCCTCTCTCCCCTCCTTTTTCTCCCTGCCTCTCCCCTCTCGTCCCTCTCCCACAGATGTGCATATAGTTATGCAAATGCATGGTCTTAGGAAATAAATGCACATATTGAGCTAAAAATAAACTTGGAGAGAGGTCCTGTTTTGAGTCCTGTTTTAGTCTTCCATGTATGTATGTATGTATGTATGTATGTATGTATGTATGTATGTATCTATCTATCTATCTATCTATCTATCTATCTATCTATCTATCTATTTCACTCAGGGATGTAGAGGATAGGAAGCAAATCTGTAGTTCCTATTTTAGGACTCAGGTAGCTCACAGTGGGGGAATAATGGATTTGGTACCAAGTTAACTGCAGCTGTATTAGTGTGTTGTCAGACAAGCAAGTGTTACCTTTCCTTGTCAGTAGGTGTCTAGAACCAGAGAAAATCAAAGGCAAACACTAGAATGATAACCTAGAAGATGGATAAATTCACAGCGTAAAAAAAGTTCTGCTCCCTTGGCTATTTAATTATCTACAGGGCATACATATTAGAATACTTCAGGGCTTCCTCCCAAAGAAGCCCAAATGTTGGTTTGATTCCAGGGTTAGTTGAGTTCAGGGGCTCTTTCTTATTAATATCCTTTTGAGTCAAACACAGAGCTGACAACCCTTACCCTGGGCTGGGTTGTACCACCTACAGCAGAGGGTTTGGTATCTCTGTGACATCTAAATGCATAAACTCCCCAATTCCATTGTTGAATCAGCCTCTTGTGTGGAGGATGGCAAGTCCTTGTCATAACAAAGCCATTGAGGAGGTCTGCAGCTTTGTGAGTGCAGCTTTGTTATGTGAGAGAGTGTGCCTTGACATGCCCTGGACTTCTGCTACTCTGACTGTTGTCTAGAGTAATAAATTGAACATGCCAAAGAATGTTTCCAGGCAATTCATTTGTCTGTACAATAAATTTCTAGGACAGTCCCGAGCACATTTTTGACCCATGCCAGCAGGCATTATCCCAAAATATTTCTGGGCATAATACAGCACCTGCAGAAGACCAGAGTCAGTTCCAGCAGGCAGCCAGAACATCATCGCCTGTCTGACATGGGGAGAACTAAGTAATAGAGATACAGATTCTCCCATGTCAATAGACCTCAAAGTCAGGGAATGGTCTCGGATATGTCCAATTTTCAACATAGCTACAGCATTGCTGCACAGTTTGGAACTAGCTCTTTTCTAGTCCATGCTCCCGCAATCCTTTTGTGCTAGTGAAGGTATGTAAAGCAGGAGAGAACTAACATATAGCTCTACTTTCCCTGTGTAAAGAATTGGTACGCTATCCTTAACAGGTATGGTGGATGTGCCGGTGTGGCTAGAGAACACTGCTTTCAAGGTCTTCTAAATATTCAGGGTAGCAGGTGGCATATGAGCTGGACTTTCAAAGCAGATTTCAAAAAAATGTAAGTATTTCTTCTAAATACTGTTAACAAATGTGGGTGGATGACACCAAAAAGTGTCCTGTAACATCTGACCAACTGTAAGAGAAATAGGACTGCAAAGAGATGGCAAGGTTTCAGGAGAGACAGTGTTTGCTGAAGCTCTATCAGTTCAACTTCAGCAAGACTGCCTGTGGCTGAACAAACATGTAGTGTTAGCTTAAACTTAGACATGGTCAGTACAAATCTGCTCTCCATGAGCACCTGTCCCCTCCTCTTTGTTTTTTTTTTTTTTTTTAATCTTGACCTGAAGCTCAGCAGTGACACAAGTCAATAATAGATTCTTTCAACTCAGTTTCTCCAGTGTCTTGATCAACCAGTCTTCGACTCGGTTGTCTGCACTTTTCACTCTGGATCTGTCTATAGCAGTAGAGTGACACAGGATAGCCTCATTTCTAAAATTCGAAAACCCCAAGTACTTGGGTGAAGCCAAGATGCCTCCTATATCACACATCAGTAATAAAACATAACTGCATCCTTTTATTGCTTCTCCCAAGACAATGTTGTGGGTAGCAGGCGTGATAGCCCATAAGTAGGTCTAGATTAAAAAAAAAAACCACAAAAACAACAACAAATTACAAAACCAAAGCCATTCCTTTTCTTCAAGGGCAAGACACAAACTCATATATACTTAATTCCTCACTTTTGGAGGGCAATAAACTCAAACCTGGCAGCTACAAAAATACATGCTTGCTTTATTTAGCAATTTGAGAGTTCTTGGGCCATGATAAAATGGCAATTTGGAGTCCTCTGTATGTTCTTTAGTAACAATAAAACATTCCTCTGGCCTCCCATAAGACTGACAGTAGGAATTCCTAAGCTCTCTAGACAGGCTAGCATAAACGGTATTTTTCTTCTTGTAATGTCTTTGAAATAATAAAATAAAACTTTATCAATACTCTGTGAGACAGAAGAGAACATATATCCTGGGGTGACTTTTATGCAGATGATGTTCATTGTCTGCTGCACAGAATTCATCTCACCTGGAGGCTGGTACTACCACAGATGGACAGTAGTCATGAACACTGGCCAGACCTCTGTGTTTCCTGACATTGCTCATGTGATTCTAAATAGAGGTTATGTAGTAATCAGTAACCAAATATTCTAATGGGAAAATTATATTACCTAATAAATAAGATTACCTTGGCAACAGCAGATCCAAAATGCCTGCAATAAATAAAATGTATTTGGAATATTTTTATTTGTAATTAAAAAAAACCCAAACCAAAACACAAACAAAAACAAAACCCAAAAATCTTTGGTTTGTGGCCAATTTGACTGGTCTTGTCAGCGTGGAAGCAATCCCACTTAGCACTGAATGTTCACACCTTGTTAAGTGCAGAATATCTTTGAAATCAAATTCACAAGAGGTGAATACAGTTAAAAATTGATCCAAGATAACACATTACATTCACCGACAATTCACAGAATCTTAGGGGTTGGAAGGGACCTTCAGAGATCATTGAGTCCAACCCCTCTGCCAAAGCAGCTTCCCTAGGACAGGTCATACAGGTAGGCATCCAGATGGGTCTTGAATATCTCCAGAGAAAGACACTCCACAGCTCCCTGGGCAGCCTGTCCCAGGGCTCTGTCACCCTCACTGTGAAGAAGTTCTTCTGCATATTGGTGTGGAACTTCCTGTTCTTCAACTTGTGGCCATTGTCTCCTGTCCTGTCCAGACCACTGAGAAGAGGCTGGCATTACTTGGAATCAGTTCTCCACAAAACTGGTGAAAGTGGACCCTGGCATAGTACAAATAGGTGTCCTTGGAGCAACTAAAGGCTTTTGCCAAGATGCATTGTGTTAGAGCCTCATGAGAGCAGTTTAGACTTGTATATAGGACCTAAAGCCCTGTTTCAGGGTGTCGGTAGTTAAAGCCACGGTACCTTTCAAATGAATTGTTAACAGCAGCAGTAAGAGAATTACGTAATTCTACAACCAGATTTGGAGCCTTCTAATACTATGACCTGAACATTTGCATTTTAATTACATAGACAACAAGTAAATCAGATTTGGTATGTAATTGAATATATTGTCTGTTAGTAACAACACAGGTCTTAATTTTCTGCTATTATACCAGGGTAAACGTCACAGTCTCTAAATCCTGATTCATGCAATGATTTCCCAAAATAAGCCACTGGTGAATGTGGTGGGCTGCTTGTTTTCTTTGATTGATCTTTTTTTATTATACTTTTTTGCTTTTCTTTTAATTGTTCATATCAATTTGAAAATAATACGTGAAATTAAGCATACAAAGTTTTATTTACTTTAATATTATACTGGTATTTTGCATGCATTCCAGCAGATCTAAACCAGAACAAGTGTTGAACTCTACAGGCTGAAGAGTAAACTATCAACAAGCAGAAAAAGAAAAATGCATGCACATGTGCCTATGTAAAATAACCTTCCAGTGAGCGTCTTCCTACAGAATCCTAGAATTTCTCTTTTCACTCACATATCTATATTTACTTTTATTAGAAAGATGTATTTTCCCTATGTGAAGTAATGTTTTTAAGGCTTGTCATTAATCTTATAAGGAAGACACGGTTAAGAAGCAATTTCTGACTAGCCAATACACCAGTCTTTTAAAAATGGGACACAATATCTTTTCTACCTTCCAAGGATCAGGGTTTTTTTTGCAGAATCAAGCACAATAGATACTGATTTCTGTTTTGAGGGAAAAAACCTTGCAGCAGAGAGAAGCTATAATGCTACTGGTAATGTAAGACACCATATCCCTTCAGACACTTAGAACCTGAACAAAGCATTCCTATTAAATTAGTTTAGGACCAGCCAATGTATATGAGCTATTTATTTTCTTCAGCTTCTGTCAATAGAATTTGGAAAGCAAAACATGTAAGTCTGTAGCAAATTAATTTAGAATTTTACTGTGAAAGACAAAGTTTCACAAAACCAAAAAAAACCCCAAACCAGAAACCACACCACTTTCTATGATTCTTTGTCTAAGTCAACTGGCAATACTGAGCAATAACATAAAACAGTAAATCTCAATCAAGGAAGGAAGGATGGCAATGAGGTTCAAAACATTCAATAGTGCATAGACATATATTTTAAATTAGATCATGAGCTGCTGGAACAAATAATTTGGAAAAACATGAATTCATTACTTTAAATATTGATATAGGACTTTGTAAAGATTTTCAGAAAGGCATTTTGTAATTCTTGGAAAAGCTGAGGTCATGATACAGCACTTAACAAGTGATAGGCCCAGCCCATGTTACCTAACCGTTTGAGTCAGATGACTGAAATAGGCCTTTCTGGCAAATTCTCTATTCTAAGACATGAAAAAAAAAAACCCAACACCTCAAACACCACAAAAATGACTCCCACAAAAAGCAAAATAAAAGTGTCCATTTTCCCTTAGACCCGCTGAGTAGCAGTTTAAATTGTTAATAAGTTTTAATGCACATCTATGCTTGAATCTTAAATGACAGACCATCTTTTCTCTCTGCTCACTGCATGGAGGAAACATGACTGTCACCTTTCGATGTGGATTCATGCACCATGTACTGTGCAGATGGTTTAACACATCACGGTCTAGTCCCTCTGTTCTTGCAGCAAAATCATGTGGTCACAGGTGAGCTGAGATTTTTCTGAGAAGAGTTTGACATTACCCACTGAAAGGGTAATTGGGATTTTAGACTCTCAGAGCTCATGTTGCCTTACTTTGGGCAGAGTAATTCAACCCATGATCATCCTGTCAGTGTTGATATGAAAAAGCACTCCTGGGTCGGGGTTAAAAGCCGGGGCTATATCTGCCTAGATACACATTTCAGTGATTCACTTCAAGTGCCATACAATTTGCATCCAAACTATACATACCATTATGCAGAACAAACCGATTCTTTCTAGCTAACCTTCCACCTCTTCTCTGATTCCTTTCTCCACGGTAAATTGCTGATAAGACTTTCTCCCTGTCTTTAAAAGAAGATGAGATCAAATACAGGAGTGAGAGAATGAGAGAGAGAGAGAGAGAGGAAAGTAAGTTCAAGATAAGGGAAAATGGATAAATCCAATGCTATGGCAAGTAAGTCACTCTGAGAACATACACTTCAGGTGTCATCTATTCCCATTTTACAATGGAGGAACTGCGACCTGTAAGAGTGTTTATAAATGTCATGGTAATCCAACAAGAAGACCAGGAAGACTCTCAGAGGAATTCTCTCTTACCTGGAGAAGCCATTGATTCCAGTTAAAAAAGAATAAAATAATCAAACTAGATCTGATCTAGCAGCACTTTCCACAAGATAAATGCTGGTACAAATAACTGAGTAGCACCAAGTAATAGTGCCTTGAAGCGGCATGAATTCACATGAGATCGTTACACTGATAGATGGAAATGCCAATGAAGTCATAATTACAACTATGGAAAGGAATACATTATAATTAGCAAAATTATGTGTGGCCTTCACAGCTCTGCCTCTGTTTCTGGAAATATACATGTTTTTTAAGCAACCACATAGCTCATTAGCTACACACTCATGAGGAATTTGCATCCTTGATGTGTATCAACTAGATTTCCTAATTTATGTCCAAGAGGCCTTTAAATTTCCCCCTTAATTTATTCAGCAAATTTCACATCTTTTAGACAAGATGTATTGAGTCTCAGGGCCTGGGATTTGATTGATCCCAATGTAGAGGTAATATGTTATCTTGTTGCAGCAATATCTGACAGGCATTTATTATGGATTTTAAAAGGATAAGGAGTCTCACACAACAGCTACAAAAAGTCTATGAAATCCCTAGAGGTTACTTCCAGATAAGAACTTTGGAACAGAAAAAGTCATTCCCCTATTTAAAAATAATTTTCTGTTGTAGAACCAAAAAAAAAAAAAAAAAAAAAAAAAAAAAAAAAAAAAGCCACATATGGGCTGATCCAAAGCTCACTAAATGGATGGGAGGCAGATAATTATGAATTTATATTAACAACATAAGGAAGGCAGCAGAGGGAGTCAATTATTAAGCTTAATTGGTTAGGGAATATCAGAAAGTGCTGTATTATATTGGGGATAATTTTAAGTAAATACTAAGAAAAATAAATTCAGATGAGAATCAAGAGGATAAGGAAAAGGGTGTATCTGGTGAATTGGAAGGCAGTGATTAGTTATTTGAGATGCTAGGGGCTGTTAGCCTGAGTGACCTGTTATCTTCTCCATTCAGATGCTTACTTTTTGCTCTGTGAAAATGTTAACATACTTATCAATTAGTTATGACTTCTTTTTAAAACTCTTTTTTCTAAGACATTGTGTAGTTTTAATCTCTCTAATAATTAATAAAAAGTAAAGGCAAACAACTGATGCATAGAAATATGTAAGTAAAAGCTGTGCCACCAGTACAGGAACTGAGCAAATTTGAATTACACAATTTAGTCTGAATACTGTATTTTCTGAAGGCATAGCTGCATAGGTTAAATTATTACTAGATGAGCATATTTCTTATGCCACTTGCTCACAGTAGGTCTCCAGATAACAAGCTTTTAACTGTGAGTTAACTAGGATTTTGAATCACTGAGAAATTTTCAAATCATTTGAAGGATTCTGTACACTATATTTAAGGATTTCAAAGCCATCGAAAAGATGTAGATGCCACAAACTCAATAATTTCTGGATAACAATGATTTTTTGATCTTCTCAGCAGATTTAAGATCTTTGTATATATTTAAACCATGTTTTTAAATAGAATGGAACTTCATGGACTGAAATATGCATTAATTAAATCGCTGCCTTTTTTCTGCTCTACACAACTCACACTGATTTTTCTTTTCTCTTCTTGAGCCTGAAGTAAGTAGGGTGCCAAAAGCTTTTTGATACTGATACTAAGGCTGAGCTGGCTGACTTTATACTGGAGTAGATGAGGAATGTTTACATCCCCATCCTGCCAATGTGGTGTGTGCATGGTAATCTCCACCTGAGCTGCAACAACACCTCTACATTACAGCTGGACAGAATCTAACATCATAAGCTCTATCTCCAGTAATATTCTCATCAGAAATTTTACCAATTAGGCACCTAAACTGGTTTTAAAGCAAATAGAATTCTTGCTCCAATGCCTCAATTTCTGAACACATTAGCTATCTGAATCATCTAATTCTAATTTTTGTTGTTGGTAAGTGCTTTACTGGGTGTGCCACAGAATATGTGAAAGAACTTAAAAATCTGTTCTTTAAACTTTTCCTCATGAAGGGAAGAACTCTTTGTAAGCAATGAGAACTTAACTAACCTGCAGTCAGCTTTGACAAGCTGGTTCTTTGACACAAAATACAAATCATCCAAAGTGCAAAGGGATATCTCTATAGACTAATCAAAGGTGCCACATAATGACTAGATTCTAGATGTTTATATTGCCTTTTTGAACACTTTTTTCCTTCCTCCCTTGAAAATCAGTAGCACTGTTCAATGACTGAGATGTTCAATCCAAAAAGCAGTAGGTGACAATTGTATAAGCCCACGCTAGAATTATCAGTAGGCATGTAACAAACTCAAAAGGGATACACAAAAAAATGCTGGGGCCAAAGGCTTTATCCAGTAGCTGACAGAAAAAGTTAACTATGGCCAGTTACTGAATTTTATTATTATAAAAGATCTTATTCTCTGCATTATGCTCTGAACGATCAGAAACATGGAGGAAATTGATTTGTGGCGTTACTGAGCTAGCCAGCGTGCTGCTAAATCACTTAATGCATTGAGTTTTATTTTTGAAGTAAGTGAGGTAAAGTCCCACAGGGCATGAAACGAACACAGCCGCAGCACTTCAGTTTTAACAGTGCCTGACGCCCAGCCCAGCTTGCCACCCACTCCTCACAGCTGGGACACAGCTGGTCCAGAAGGAGAAGCAGAGTGGGTTACTCTTATGCTGACGTAGCAGCAGCTATCCCATTTATGTGTCAAGGCACAGTCTCTGATCACTGTCGGACACCATCTCATTCAAGACAATGTTGGGCAAGTCTTAAACGGAGCATAGGGACTAAGCTAAACTTTTGCACATTATTCTCAATGTTTAGGGAAAAGCTGAAGTTAGCCCAGTAAAACACTCTTACTGTGCACATCACCAGCTCCCTGGGAGGTGGGAGTTTACTTTTAGCTGTGATTTGAAATGATTCATATAAGCTGCTTGAAGCCAATTAGCACTATGTAATCACAAAAACAGCAGCAGTACTCTACTACCAGCATTGCGTGCTGACAGCTTGCTAAAGGGTAACAGGAAGGAAGGAAACCTTGGTTTAAATTTGGGTCAACTTCCAGCCATCTAGCACCTCGGGCTGTGGTTCTGCAGGGTGCACTGCTGAGGTAAGCATTTGCCTGCTTTGATGTTGGTGTTGCACAGGCATTCGCAGGCAAAGGAGCTGGGTTTTTTTATTAAAAAAAAGGGTAACTTATTGGGATTTTTGCAGAGGATAAAGCTCTACATGGGGAATCAAATCTCTTGGGCAGACTGTAGCTGCACTCTGGTTAGTGAAGTTGGATTTTTGAAAGGGTCCTTGCAATCTCTTCAACTGGATTGGGTGAGAGTGCTCGATCTACTGTTTTTCTCAGTTCTAACTGGGCCATGGTCCTGTGCAACAACTCCAGCACTTGCATGATCCATCACTACATGTTAACTTATGTCACACATGGAATTTATCCTAAGTATCTCAGCATGTACAAAGACTTTCCTCTGTGGCCGTTTCTTGCATCTACAGACACAGCTTTGGCCGCTGATTTAGAAATGTCTTATCTGAGTATCCTTTGCCCAGTTCTGCATCGTGAAAAGATTGCACAGGGTTGTTCATTCATATTTGAGTGTTTGTGAACAAGTGCCCAAGCCTCGTATTATCTTCCCATTCTCCCACTTCATTTATGAATGATAGTACCTTGTTAACTTGAGCATGAAGAACCTCAACTATCTAATGACACTGAGACTAAAAAAACCCCAAAGAAAATGCAGTGACTTCACTTTTCCATCACGCTAAACTGTTCTTTGCTCCATCTATCCTTTTTCCTTCAATTTTGACCTCACATTAACTGTTCTGCTGTGGATCTCCTTTCTTCTGCTGACCAAATCTTCCTCCACCTACCTATGAATCTCCAAGAAGATACTTTGAATATAGCTCTCACTTGTAAAACTGGAATTCTGTTCTATAAAGGTTCACTTATTCTCTTTTAGCAATCTGTGCTAGTTAAAGAAATGCAGTCCCCATAGTCTAGGCAGACAATTAACCCTGGTATCCCTAGAAACATATGGTTAGTATTCCCCTGCAGGAACCAAGAATAACTTAATTAGAAGTTCAGACTAGTAAGTGGCTGCCTAATGATAACAATGTTAATTCTTCTCTATGGTATTTCATACAAAGTCTCTCCTAGAATAGTTTACAGAGTTAAAATGTATCTATATATCCCAGAGGAAAAGAGAAATTAATAGGTTTAAGTAATGATGAAAAGACATACTGAAATGAGGTTTAAAAATAGATGAGCAAGCTGATGTGGAAAGAAATATGTGAAGAATATGTTCACATGGCAAAGGCTGGAGAAAAAGGAGCTTATGAAAATGAATTTTTACTTCTTACTAGTAGAGAATAAACTTAGGAAACTATGCATGAAATTTCTGCAAATATTCTTTATATTTCCTAATAAATTAATTTGGTTATATCTGCCTCCTTCAGTATAACTTTTCCTTAAGCATGAAGGTCCTGCACATGTATTTCTTCAGAAATGTTCTTGACAAGTGTTTTCAGTGTCACTAAATGCTAAAGATTTGTCTTGAAATATACATATTTATCCAACTTAGCTCATCAGAATGTTGTAAACTGAGTCCCCATTCATCCTAAATGTCACATATATGGAGTCTGGAATTCTTCTATATAGGTACTTGAACTTAGGTGCATGAATCTGCGTAAAAGAGGTAAAACATTTCCCGCAACAAATAAGCCTTCTCTCTGAATTGTATAACTAATTTAAATGGCCTCTCATAGATTAGATATCACACACTATGGAAACAGACACACTGATAACAAAGCACAGCTTTGAAGTGCTGTGCAAATTGTTTGTAGAAAATGAAAAGAGACAATGAAAAGGAACCTCTGAATCCATGGTTAGCTGAGGACTCTGGTTCTCACAGGAGATATTGGATGCTATGTGGCAGTACTTCGTGCTGGATACCATGTTAGCTATAATCAATAATACAATACATATTGCTATACCTTTGACCGTGTATTAGATGTACTAAGCGTAAATTAAATCATTTACATAATTAATGAATATAGGATGTATCACTGTTTACAGATATTGTGAGAGCAGGAATGGTGATTAAACTTGTTGAACATATTGAAAGCAAAGATTATGGGATATGATAAGATCATTGAGCACTTGCACTATCCTTTCTTCTCTGCATTCACATCTGCCCAAATCCCGCATGATAAGCAGGAAGGTGAGGAGCGGTGAAGATAAGCCTAAAGCACCAACCTCAGTCTTAGTTTACCATATGTAAAATACTGAATGCTTAGTTTACCATATGTAAAATACTGAATGCGATGATCTTTGTCAAACTCATCATGAAAAGCGGGTGCCCTCATGCTGCAGAGAGGAGTTCCTACTCTCAGTCAGGTCATAAATCAGTGAATTCTTTAGTGAAAACCCAATGGACAGTCAGCCATGTAATCAGCAATTTGGCATGCTACTTCAATTTTTGATCATTCAATTAAGTGTTGTCTGTTTCACTCTGTCAACTCTTGCAAAAGTACTCAGGACGCCGATATGTACCTGCACAAACAAGAAGACAAAACCTCCTGATCTATCTGCAGTTACCTAATTTTCTTGGGAAACTATTACCAGCTAGTACCACTGAAAACTAATCAGCCAAACACTTGGTAGTCGTGTTTTAGACTTACAAATTGCTTTTTAACTTAAAAAGCCATTTTTCCTTGGGTTATTTAGGTAGTGCTCTGGCACAGGTCCAGGGTCTTTTCTGTATAGTCACAAAGAATTGTAAAACAACTGCAACAAGGGGGAGTATTTTGAAGGAAAATGTTTTCAGGAATAGCAATAGCTGCAGATGATGAGCTGCTGTCAGGTGTGTTTTCCTCCCAATTCCTTGTATAAGCTCTGGCATCATGCATCACTATGCCAGATACTTAAAAAAGAAAGGAACAATATTGTGCATCATGGAAGATACAATACAATTTCTGTTGTAACTAATATATCAAAAGATTTTTCTACACCACCCTATATTTTATTATTTTTTACTTTGACAAAGAAAAAAAAGGTAATAGAGATTTTTTTTTTCTCCTGATGTTGAGAATGTATAATAAGAAAATATTTTTAGGTGGAATTACTTATCACGGTACAAATGTTTTTATGAAGATACTTTTTCTAGAATTACGCTGCTGTATTTTACAGCCTCGAAACAGACTTGATCTGAAACAGTAACCAGCATGGATCAACTCAGCTGTTATCTTTGCTTTAGTGTAATTTAAAGTATAAATTTTTCAAATTCAGTATCTTCCTAATATGTTAATTATTATATTTTACAGTTCTAATATAGACTAAATGCAACAGATGAGATCAGACACATGTAAAACCATACTGGGAGAGCACAAATGGAAAAAAAAAATGCCAAGGAGAAAACCTGGCCAATATTACATTTAGAGTATAGTAGGAAAATTCTGTCTCCACTAAGATAATATGCATAGGAAACAGCCTTTCTTATTCCTTTTTTCTTCTGTTATTGTGGAATTTTTAACTGTGGAATCTTGACCAAGTTTATAAAGTGCATTTAAGTCTACTCATACAGGTATCTAAAATGTACCTTGGGTGTCAAAGCTGCCATTAGAGGTGAACTCTCTGCGGTGTAATTCCTGCTGCTACTAGAAATATGGCAAAAAATAGGGCCCTACTTTAAGACAGATTGCTTCTCCCTCCCTAGATAACACCGCATGCACTAACTTCATCTCCATTAACTCCAAGGGGAGTTTAGAACCTAAACAAATACCGGCATTAGTTTACTTGTCTTCACCTAAACTAACTGGGGCTTCACCCCACTATTGGGGCTGAATTAATTTGTCTCAATATCAAGTCTTTTAAGATAGCTTAGCTCACCTTTGCCTTCTCACTAGCTGAGGGACCCCAGAGAGGCAGGTCTTATGACAGCTCTGCAAGTCTGCTCAAAACATCCTTGTGTACCTCAGGAACCACTGGATGTTTAACCAGCTGTTCCAAGCCCTAAATATCTGTATAAGACAGAGGAGAGCACCTGGAGAAGGAAGGCCATGCATTGCTCTGTGATAAGATGCCACAAAACATCAAAACAGTGGGAAATGCAGGGGTTCTAGTGCCAGGACAGGTTTATGTCAGAAGACTTATCCATGATATCACTTTCTGGGGTCACCATACTTACCCCCATCCCTTTATCATTAAAACAACACAACAGAGAAGGTGGCTGAAATATCTGGGACTAGGTGATAAAGAAGGCCTATGCAGTTTGTTTCAAAGTGTGTCTGTGTAGATTTCCCAAAGACTGGAACATGAAAAGGTCATACAATTTACATGGTGATTCCATTTGACTTATCTATAGGGTGTCAGGCCAGGCTGTAAATATGCTAGACAATGCAACTTCCCAAGCTTTGCAAAAAAACCCTCCTTCATATCTATTTTAATGGTTTCTATTCCATTGCTTTCCTTCCCACTCCTTCCCAGGGACTGATTTACCTAATAAATTTTATGTAGTCATAGCAATGTTTGCAATTTAAAAATTTAACAGATTTGAGCCACAGCTGCACTATCCTGGCAAGCCAGACCAGCTTCGGGTAACAAGATTTATTTTCCTTGTGTGCTGCCAAGTCAACCTGAAGACAATGTTAATAGAAAAGGTCACAGACTGATAAGCTGACATGTCTCTAATTCTTTAGGACAAATCCATGGATGGCGAATTGAAATGCTACTCTGCAGCTCCTCAGGGGCAGAGGCATTAAAGTTAAATGTTACAGATGTGAAGGAATGGCAGCAAGCATGTTTGGTTTGCAAAAGAGCTTGTGGCTGTAGTGGTAGAAAGGCAGCAGACACCGCTAGAATTTATTTTCTGGGCTAAAGGATATTTTAAGGACACGCCGCAGCCACCTCCACACAGAGCAGACCTATCTGCCAGGGTGCAGTGGAGTTGGTGGTGTGGTAAAAAGGGCACAGTTCACAGGTAGAACAGGTCACTTTAACAGATGGATCTAATTTCTCCACTTATGCTAACATATGCTTTGCACTGTGTGGAGGAGAAGGAGTGATAGGAAATGGAAAGTTATTCTGCTGCTCTCAGGATAATGGCTTAGGGCTTCAGATTTCTCTTCTAGAGGCAGCTTGCTTATCTAATGTTCCAAAATTAATCAGTTTGAATGAAAAGTCTCCTTTTGCCTTCAGTGGTGACACACAGGTAAATTGAACTGGGACAGTGAAGTGCCTGGGACCACAACACAATCATCTTTAATGTCAAATGGTTGGAAATGCACTTGGTGTAACCCAAACCCTCCTGAACAATTTTTGGTGTAACTTTCAACTTGGAATAAACCAGTGAGCATTCCAAAGGAGCACTTTAGGCTTACTTGGAGAATAAGGGAGATTATAGGAAGGAAGTGGAAGGTCTTATTCCACCTGGTCTCAGCAAGTGAATAGTCTTGGACTTATTTAACTTACTAGTGCAGCACAGAAGGTGGCATATGGACCATCCTCCTTTCTTCTGCTTGCTCATCTGTAATGAAGAGTTTGCAGCTAAAGTTTGCACATACAGTTAAAGAAACACACTGTGTTCAGTCTTTCTCCATGCTGATGGAGAACAAAGGAAAAGGTAGGCTTTTCATCTTATCCCATGAAATTCCTGTGGAGATGAATAGAAATCCGCTATGCTCACTCCTTTGGTATTTTCTTCTGCTTCAGGTGAAATCTTAGTGACTCAATTGCAATTTATCATTAGAGGATGTAAAAATTCAACATAAGCAAGAACAACCCTGGGTTTTTTTGCTTTGATTTAACAGCTTAAAAAAATGTGAGATATGATTACCGGAATGGTATGACTAATTCCGAGTTACAGAACCCCAGAATCACCAGGTTGGAAAAGACCTTTGAGATCATTGAGTCCAACCGTACTTGTCCTCTACTGAACCATATCCCTGAGCACCTCATCTACCCACCTTTTTAATACATCCAGCGTTGGTGACTCAACCGCCTCCCTGGGCAGCCTGTTCCAGTGTCTGACAACCTTTTCAGTGAAGAATATTTTTCCTAATGTCTAATCTAAATATTTCATGTGAATAGGGAGGCTGATAATGATACTTGTGCTATTGTGACTCAGGGGAGACTAACAAGATGAATTTGTCTTCTTTTTTTTCCCCTTTTTTCCACTGCTTTCAGCCTGAAAGAGTGACACATTATAAACAGAGAATAATGAAATGGTTCTGCATTAATTATTTCCATTGTTTTCATCATAAGACAACCTAGGAAAGATCAAGGTCCCAGTGTGCTCCACGCTGTATGAACACATTGTAAGGAACAGACAAAGCTATGAAGAATTTTCAGTACTAGAATGCCCATGTGAAAAGAGAAATACATGCTAATATCTCATTTCCAGTATGAGCTTTCAGAGGGATAATCTATCATGTTATATTTCTGGACATTTTGGGAATTTGCACTCATCTTTATAAATACCAGCAGATTGTTCAAATATTTGAGGACAGCTGACACCACAGCACCTCCAAACCATTATGAATTAAGCTCGGTACTTTAATTCATTGCTGTCAGCTTGTTTTCTGGCTCTCCTCGGTCACTGTGATGGCTTTTTACAGTTTCCTTGTGCATGGGACTTTCTAGGGGTGGGCAAGAGGTGTGTCACTTGGCTGTGAAATAGAGATGTTTCAGGCAGAGTTAGTTTTCTTCATCTCAAGGCTGTTATAGCAGATTAACTAAGCAAGAGAGCTTAATTTATGGGAAGCAACTCATACCACATTCATCTCAGCTGGATGGCACAGCCTGTACTGCTGCCACGCTTATGCAAAAGATTCAGAATTTAACAAGTATTGGATAAAAGCAAGCAGACAAAGAAACAGATATTCCAAAACACGGAGAGCAAAACCACCTAAAATTAATTACTTGCCTAAAACAAGTGAAGGAGGTATCTAGCTTTACATCGCTTGTTTTTCCACATTTTTTATTTGCCACCATTACTTGGGTGTCTGTTTTCTGTGAATCTTGATAGTTGCTATCTAGCCGAAGGCTTCTTTAAAATCTGAGAAATACTCAAGCTGTAGAGAGCAGCGTTCCAGTATTTACAGTGAAAATATCAAAGCCCCAAACAAGAAGGTGAAAAAAAAGCCTGAAATCTGAGATTTCTGAAGAAAGTTGAAAGCTATCAATATACACTACAAAGTCTTTAGGTGAAATTACATTTGCATGTAGATATGCAGAAGAAATAAATGGGACAACTACGAATTTACAGGCTTGTATCAGACCTAAAATCTACCTCTGGGCCACCAGTTGCAAGATCAGATTAAAAAAGAACAAAATAATACTGTGGTATATAGATAGATACTTCCTGAGTTGCTTTCTCTGCAACTTTACACCTGATGTGTGGTAGCTGTTGGACAGAATAGTCAGACTTTCAAGTAATAATAACAACCCCAAAAATGCATGTGATTCTTTGATTTTCAAATACAGTAGCTGCAAATCATAACACACTTATCAGTCTATTACTCATAATGTTACCATAAGACATTTTCCAGGAATTCTAATGGACACATCAGTACATCACCATAGTGTCCTGCACTCAGTATTGTGAGGCACTTTTGACTTTATCAAGAGATACCAATATGACTGCTGATGTTCAGTCTGATTTCTTCATTGTTTTTCAGTTTGTCTGTAATTGGCAGGAAAGGTAAAAACATGTTTTGGATAGCTACTGCCTTAATTAAAAAAACCCACAACCTGTGTAATTATTTGACGTGGTCATCAGCTGAAGCTATAACTCAGTTCCCATTGCTGCACTAGTGTTAGTAATTTCCTGTAGTCATTTATTAATTTCACTTGCCAGGTTTTATCATGAGGGTATTCACTTTTACTTTATACTCAGGAAAAAAGGAAGACTTTCAGTGAGTTAAAAAGAATAAATTTGGTATATGTCCGTGCAGACATGTATGACAGAGACCAAGGATTGGTCTTTTCTGAAGTCTTGCTATAACTGCAATCTACAATAGTTCTAAATTGTCAAGAAGAACAGTTAGTACTGTGTAGCCACAACAACACAGACAAAGAAAGCATATCTCTATGGCAAAACCCCTGTAAATAGCTGGCTCATTGACCTATATTCATTCAACAACATACTTAACAGCTGAATTGTATGCTAGCTTGCTAATTTACAGCTGACAGTGCTTAATTCTACACAAGAAGTGTAGACCTACCACTGTGAGAAAAAGCTAAAGATGTTTTGAACAGAATGCAAGCATTATTAACAGTTCACATTAAATTCTTATGTTCATATGCAAGTCAAATGGTACACACAAGCATGAAATCTAATCGTGGGCTATACAGAATGAAAAGAGATGCCATTTCAGTACCAAAGTGTGCTTGCAGACTGGACTTTGAAATCAGCTTTCAGGCCTTCTCTGGGTTTTCCAGCCACTTTTAAAATAAAGTGATTGACATTGTTTTTATGTGTCACGATTTCTTATTGAACACGAATAGTCTTCTACTCTACATTGACCACAATCATAGAGTCCCCCCGGGACTGACCATTTGCTATGTGCTATTTAATATTCTTATTAATACTAATAATAAAAAGAAGAAAAATAGTATTGAAAGTACTAATTTAGTTTGGAGCTGACAAAAGCGAAAACAAGTGGATGAATAACTGAGAACAGAAAGGACAAGTATTCTTACATTCTTACAGCTGTGTTTTAATGCTGTGAAATATGTATCTACACACTTAGAAAAGAGCTACATGTACTGTCTGGAAAACATTCCCTATTGACTCTTAGAAGTGCTCAGGATTGTACTGAATAATCACCTGATAAGGAGCTTCAAAGTGTAATTTAGGGATATGTCATTAGTATTATGAAATAAAATTAAAGATATTCCATTCTGTTTGTGTTTGGTGCTGGTACTTATTTAGCAGTAAAACATTATGTCCCATTACAAAAATTATTCACCAGCATCTGACATATTCTTCTTGTAATGGCCTATTTTGTGTCAAAGAGACTGAAAGAAAGGCTAACGTGCATGGCAGAAGCCAACCCCTTTGCTTTTGAAAAACACTCTGACACTTTAATGATCTCTGATGAAGATGGTATGTTGCATCAGCATGAAACACAAGACTAGAACAAGTTTTTACACACTGCCCTTATCTATATCTGTTGATGGACTTATGAGCATGGTAAGCTGTGGCTCTTGGCAGCATCCCTGGCCTACACCTTTCCCTTTCTGATGCTATAAGCTCTTGAATACCTTTTCAGGCTATTTAAGGCTTGAATATCTTCAGTGCTATACTGATTTAACCACTACCTCTGCATTGCATTCTTGGCTTACTCCAGAGACCTTGTGCCTTTGGCATGTTTCTTACCTGGATTAGACAGCTCAGAATGACATTGGTGGCTTTATGAATGGGTGTACCCTATAGTGATTGCTGCTTGGAGAACATAATTCCTGCTTAGAGGGGAGAATGAAAAACAGACCTATCTAAAGGAAGAGGAAACTTTAGGCATTTTCCCCCTATTTTCCTAGCCTGATCACTTTCAATAGATTTTGTTGTTGTTGAAAGAACGGAACTGTGCATGCATGATATGGGAAGGGACAGTCTATCATTGAGTTTATCCCTACTCATTTTCTGCTTCCAGAAAAAAACTGCAGCAAAAGGAATGATCAAATTGGAGTTCGGGTTTAGCTGCACGAATATGAAACTCTCAGTCAGTAAACTAAGTATCCAGAATGTCTTGAAATAGCCTGATCCCTGATTATTATCAGGGGAAAAAAAAAAAAAAAGTTCCCTGCTGACTTGATGATAATGCTGAGGCCACACACTGCTGATTGTAGGTGCTCTAGAAGATTTAAGCATGTAAATCCTGCTGCTACTGGTGTTGCCAGATTGAATAGTGAGCTAGGGAAACATGTCCCAAGTGCATGGAGCTCGCTACAGCACTCCTAAGGGGGGTCATTGTAAGAAGTAGCAAAATAATTTCATCTGAAGCTTTAGTTTAATTTCAGAATTCACAGAAAATCACAGCAAACTTGTTTTCTTCATTTACCTCCCAAAATATGCATATGCTAATTATTAGGTGTATAAATGCTGCCAGCTGAAAATACAGAGAGATATCTGCTGGTTTTCTCACATACAAGTCTGCAAAGTGCTGCCTTATGAGTCTCGCAGAAGCCATCGTAGAAACAGCAGTCATGAAGCAGTTCAAAGCCTGAGGCATGAGTTTCTCTTTAATCCCATTCCTATGATGTGGTCATGAACCCTGGAAGTGACCCCCAATGGCCTGGGGCTGTCATCCAGACAAGTGAGGGATACCTGTACGCTGTTTTGGCCAGCCTTATTTCCTCAAGAATGATGGTGTGTCTAAAAGCTGAGAACAAATTACATCTCATTTGTTCTGCAAGATCATGCTGGCAAACACCTTTCACACCCCCTCTGCCTCGGTATGCTATATATATGTCAACTGAGAAATACAGGCACTGAATAAGGATATACATTTTGTGTATATATATATATATAAACACACTCAGAGCAAGAACAAGAGGTTGTACCTGCGCTTCATCCAACAGGCAGAGCCCTCAAGGACCTGAGTGTCGCTTGCTATTGCATGGAGGAACTAATTTAACATTAATGGGAGATGAGGATATCAGGAAGCATCTTGGCACAACCACTGCTGGAAACCATCTCTGCGCTCATCCAAGCTTTTCTCGTTGACAGGCTGCCGAGATCTGGCTTGTGAGATTCGGTGTGAGATCACTGATTGAATGGGTTCAGTGGCTGATGATAAATCATACGTATCTTGAGCCCAGAAAATGGTTGTCTGAACAACTCTTCTCCAGCTCATGTTGGCACACAGGGGAGACATTCAGGATGTAGTTGGATATGAACAGATTTACACAGGAACATCCTTAACACTAGGCAGTAATGTCCACTAATGGTTTGCGGGCAACATTTTATTATAAATGGCAAATCATTATTGCCTCCTTTGGTAGTCGATGTAATAACATTTATCATGTTGAGTTATTTTGGTATTCATGGGGATGTCAGATGTAATTCCATAGGAATTACTGTTAGAATGAATGCCCACTAAATTACAATGGAATTAATATGAAATTAGATATTACAGTAACATTATTATCAAAAGAGGTCATCGTGATTGATGTGCTGTTCAAATGAGGATACCAAAAGGAATTACAGTCAGACCTGATTAATCCAAATCAGTTTGCAGACTCCATTTTTATGCAGATTACAACACATTTTTAAACTGATAAATCAGCCAAAAGTGTTAGTAAGGAGATGCAGACCACTGCCAAGTTTTCTAAAGAGCTTCACTTCTGTATACTGTGAAGTGGTATATTTAAGAAGCCAAATTACTCCTAACATTAAATCAATTAGTGAAAAATAATGATGATTTTCTTCCTGATTTGGATGATGGAGGCTGCTCCACATGAAACCTGTAGTTTCATGGTGAAGGCATTGTTATTCTGCTGCTTTTTCTGGAATAAACACAATTTGCTTGGTTACCTATGAGCAAAGGACGGATTCAGTGACACAGGAAGTCTCTTCCAGTCCTGTTTTGCTGGTTTCCTCCCAGTGAAACTACAAAAGACGCAATACCTCCTGTTTCATTCTAAAAAAAAGATCAGGGACAATGACATGAGACATCAGTCCACCAGCATACAACTGGGACTGGCAGGTTGGCATGGATCTCCAACGATATTCACACTTTTAACTCCTATTTCACTTCCCAGAGAGGATGGCACCTAACCGTTTCACACCTAACTGTTTGTTTGGACGAAGCTCTTTGCCCCTCACGTCACAGCTGTCAACATGATTTTCACTTACCAGGTGCCAATAGCACAACACCCTCTGACTGTATCCAGCCCCTGGATGAAACGAACTCTTATATTCATCTCTGGATGAAGCCGGTGTTGTACAGTAATGGAAACGACACACTTGTTGCCAGCTACACTTGTCCCATGGTTCTCATCACGAGACATTTGTCAGGAAACAGTGTATTATAACCAAAGAGATGGTATAAAAATATGAATTTTTGCCCTTCAGGTTGATAAGAGCATTTTGGTTAATAATTAAAAAAAAAAGACAAAAAAAAATAGGATTAATTCCCACAAATACAAACCTGTTAAATATTTGCTATGAATCATTCCCTGCCTCCCACTGATTTGGGAAGGGATTTTTCTCTTCTGAAGTCACCTGAAAGCTGGTGGCTTCTTTATCTAAAATTTATTTTAAATACAATTACAGGAGAAAATCCTAATATTACAAGCTCTGAAATTATAAATTATATTCCTATCAGAAAACAAGTATAAACAGTTGTTCCATGAATAGCCTATGTAACAAAACAAGCTGTAACAAAAAAAAAAAAAAAAAAAGAAGAAAGAAAAAGGGATTTAACCACAGCTTTTCATGCAGACAAATGACTCCTTTGAGCAAGGATTTGTGGCACAGAGATGAAAGAAAATGCATATACTGCAAAATATACAGATGGTAGAAGGCATTTTTAAGCTCCAATTACACCAGGTGTTTTATACTTTGATTATCTTTATCTGCCCAGGCACTGAATTAGGGGTTAATTACTGAGAGTAAATAGGCACTTTTAGACAAAGTGCCCCATCATTGCTTTTTCAGCTGATCAGTGCTGTAGCAGAGAGAAAAATTAAGTGGCTCCGTCTGGATGGCAGGGAGTGCAATATTCCCTGGGTTTTGTTAGGGATTCAGATGCCTCGTGAAACTACAGGTCTTAAACTGAGACAAGTGAGGAAATTCAGTTCTCATTCCATGTGACTAAACCCCATTTCCAGGGCAAACAAGTGCACAAAGGACTAGAAATCCTTAAGAGACAGAAGCAAGCCTCGCTATCTCATAACATAAATGGCCACAGATAGGTAGGTGTTATTCCTTCTTTCTCCTTCAGTATTTGCTGTAGTTTAGATATAGCTTCTCTCTGGCATGTATTCTATTTTACAAATGAGGCTTGGTTTTGTTTTAGGTTTTTTGTTGGATATTTTTGGTGGATTTTATTTGGTTTTTTTTCTTTTTTCTTTTTTTTTATTTGTTGTTGGCTCTTTTGAGGGTTATTTAGTGTCCCTTTTTTTTAAAAAAAAATGTTGGGGTATTTTTTTCAAGCATGATTTCTATCTCCATTTTCCTTGCTGATTCCTTCATTCTGTGATTTTTTTTTACGAAGATGAAGATTTACACTGGTAGATTTGAGATAAATCTCCCATGATCTGACTTTGAAGAAAATAGCAGTGTCACCTTTTATCCTTGTTAAAGTCATTAGAACTCTCTTTACAGCAAGCTGAATTATATTCCTGAACAATGCCTAGGCATATAGGGCCAGCTTTCCCTGGATCAGAGGATGTGTGGGTTTATACTGGTGTAGGCACTGCCTGACTGAAGCTATTCCACCTCTGCTCTTTGCTTACCTCCCTGTAGAAAGCACCTCTTGTAACAGAGAGAAGCATACCCAGTGTTACTGACCACATAGAGCGTATCTCTCAGCTTATATTTCCTTTTCTCCTTATTTTTTTTCTTTTAAGGAAACAAAACTTCAAACTTTTAACAGAAATGCTTTAAATATCCCTCCCCCACAATAAAGTAATGCACCCCTCTGTCGAAAAGGATGAAAAATAAGATTTTTTTCCTCAACAATGCCAATTTGGCACCTTTTTTTTTTCCTGTGTTTTTAACAGATACATGCAAATACCCACAAGAAGTGTCTGAAGCTGGCAGACACTACACAGGAGCTGTGGGCAAATAGCACTTGTAACTCAGCAGCTGGAGGCCAGCTGTTCTTCTCTAGACCATGGTTGCCAAAGCACTCTGGGAGCTGCACAAGGCAACTCACTGGGATGTAAGAAGAAAATATTTTTTGTGCTGTTAATAAGCAAAATAAAATCAGTATTTTAAATGTGGTAGTTATTTCATCTCTATCTCATACCTGTTTCAATTTATTTTCCTGCATTTTGTAATGTACATAGTATATAAGTACAGAAGCACATACGTTGACACTGTGTGCTCAAAAGTTTTTCCTGATAGAATAGCTCTGGCTGCCTGTATTTAGGCACCTTACTCATTCCACTGACTGCAATAGGAAATTAAGCATCTATCTTACAAGAGGGCATCCGAATGTAGGTGTTTGAACTATGGAGATTGTTCCCACACCTTGTGTTTGGGTGGTTAACCGTAAGACACAGAAAATATGAATTTCTATGGCAATGCCACAGTCACCACTGCTTTGTGAGATGTTAGTAGCAGGTATACTGCTTCCTTTCCTTCATAGAAAAATCTTGTAGGGTTCTTTTTATGAGTTCATGAAGTCTGTAAGGTCTTTTTGAAAGAAATCTTGAATGCATCTTTCACATGCATTTAGCATACTTTGTACCAACATTGTAAAACAAAAATCTTTAATATATCATTATGTCTGCAAATGACCTTTAATGTAAATGAGAATATGGTCTTTGAATTATATATAGAATTATGAAACCACAGAGTGTAATAAAGGTATTTTTTTTTTGTTCATTTAAAAATGTTATAGTTCGTTATCAATCTATAATATTTTTCACATTGGCTTGCTGTTTTGGCAGAAACATTCTCCCAGACAGTTTCATGTATAGTTTAAGGCACATTTTGTTAATAAGAAAAATAAGGTTCAAATAAAGGAAAGAAGAACTATATTGATTTTTTAAGCCTGTGTGAAGAGTGCTCCAAAAGGTATAAAATGATCTATTAAATACAGAAAGATTTTATTTGCTGCTAAATTCTATAGGTTATACATGTGCTGCCGTTTGGTTTTGGTTCTTGGGGGTATTTTTATTGGAAAAATATGTTGCACTTCTTCACAAACCTATTAGTTTTTCCCCCACTAAATTATGCAGAGATTTTCAGGAATGATTCGTACATGATGTAGATTATATAATTGCCTATATAAGGGAAAAATAAACTATAATTGAGATTAAAGCTATATTATTTGACTTAATAATTTTGTAGTTTGAAATTAACTTCTTATTTCAAATCCAGCAAATAAAATCCAGCTGTATATTCCTTCCTACAAAAATAAAGAAAGAAATGAATAGAAGTAATACTACCACTTGCCAAGATTATATAAGGCCAAGGATGTCTTCTTTTTAAGCCGTTTATCTTTCTGCTCTTTGATCACCTCTCTGGATCATAGTAGAGGTTGGGAGCTTATTTGCAGACATTAAGTTTGTAGGAATAACAAAGAGGAAAGCATTATTCTGTACCCTCTGACTTATGCAAATTGTTGTCTCAGAGCAGATGGGATGCATGCCCCAAAGTTTGTCAATAAAATGAAAGGAGAGAGATAAAAATTCTTATAGGTCAGGGTTTTGTATTTATCAGAAAAGCAGAGATTCATTCTTATTCACAACAAATCCTCCATATAGAAGAGAAAAAAAAACCACAAAAAACATCAGGAAAAAGCCAATCATCTACAAAACTTCTCTTCCAATTCAGAAGGATCTGTAATACATGTAGCAAACACAGACTGGGTTAGAATTTACTAGCCAGATGCACAAGAAATAAAATGTTTTTCTGCATGTAAGGTCCCAAAATATTACTCTAATTTGTTCATTGGTTATATATTTATAGAAACCATGTAAAAAAAAAAAAAAACAACCCAAACCCAAACACACACACACATATATATATATATGAAAGCAGATTAATCTTCACAGAGTAACAGAATTGTAGGGGTTGGAAGGGACCTCCAGAGATCATTGAGTCCAACACCCCTGCCAAAGCAGGTTCCTTAGGACAGGTCACACAGGTAGGTATCCAGATGGGTCTTGAATATCTCCAGAGAAGGAGACTCCACAATCACCCTGAGCAGCCTGTCCCAGGGCTCTGTCACCCTCAGTGTGAAGAAGTTCTTCTGCTTATTGGTCTGGAACTTCCTGTGCTCCAACTTGAGGCCATTGCCCCTTGTCCTGTCTCCACAGACTACTGAAAAGAGGCTGGCCACTTCTCCCTGCGTCCCACACTTCAGATATTTCTAAATATTGATCAGTTCCACTCTCAGTCATCTTTTCTCATAGCTGAACAACCACAGTTGATTCAGCCTTTCCTCATAGGAGAGATGCTCCAGGCCCTTAATCATCTCCATAGCCCTCCACTGGACTCTTTCTTTGTCTTTTTTGTACCAGGGAGCCCAGAACTGGACACAGTACTCACGGTGGGGCCTGACCAGGGCAGAACAGAGGGGCAGGATCACCTCCTTCGACCTGCTGGCCACGGTCCTTTTAATGCACCCCACGATCTTTCTAAACTACATGATAATAGCTAATGGCTCACATATTGAGCCCTGTGTTCAACAGAGTAACATTAATGTCCCAAAAGCAGCACGCCAGCTTTGCTATTATGATATTCTCAACAAAGGGTTCTTGGAAAAAAATAACAGAGAGACACCTTTGTACATGTAAATACCAAGGCAACCCATTTCTGAAAGGTGTGTTTCCCATCTTAGCTTGTGCAGGAGGAAAGACCCCTGATGTACCTGAGACATGTAAGAATATATATATATTTTTTTTTAATAACATGGAGTAACCAGCTATATTCTGGGGATGTTTGGGCCAAGCTTTAACATCAGATTTCTAATGCACATGATTGAATGGAAATCGGTGGCAGGGTAAAAGAAATCACTCTATGTCAACACAGGCTTGGACACAAGCTTTTTATCCTTGATTTACTTTTGATCTGTGTTTACCTTCTTGATACAAATCTAGGCCACGCCTAGCACCTGTACTACATTTACTGGAGCCAGAAAGGAGATGTTCAATATATCTAATGCATTCTGTGCTTTCCTAAGCACAGGTGGGCTGTATATTTGCTGTTCATCAGTCAAGTCTGGAATTGTGATGTGCTTAACACTGAAGATGACTGAGGGGTTTTTTTGTGAGGCTTTGTTGTGCTGTTTTTTTAATGAACATATATTTCAGTTAAGCCCTGAGCCTTTTCAAATGTAATAAAAAAAAGATAACTTGCCTACCTCATCCTCCTCAAAAAGGCAAACCAAAATCATTTTGTGGCTATTTCTGGAAATGTCTACTCTAGATGTCTCTTCTGCAACAGCTGCATTTTATGATTTTACAAGAGATTTTTTTTTTTTTTCTAAGATTGTGATATTGCTTTTCATTTTTAAGATAGTTGAAAGTCTCTCAAGTACCTGGATATTTACCTTTAGACCCAAGTGAAATAAATTGAAATGAAAAACCTTCAATTTCTTTTTTAATTGAAAATATTATTTACGGGGCTTTTTTTTTTTGTGTGTGCCTAATCCACTTCTAATTACCAGGCTGCTGCCAAGTGCGACATGGTCAGCAGAACTGCAAGGCCTCAATGGGTTACTTAGAGTAAGTTCGAAATAAGATTGTCACAATAAACAGATGCTCTTGCACATCAAAAGCTTAGAGTAAACCCAATGATTTTCTATACCATTTCACCAGATAATAAGTTTGACTCTAAAAGCCTGCATGAAATTGGCTTCACTCCTACTTATCTGGAACCACTTATTTGAATAAAGAGACCAGTTTTACCAGTAAAGTATCTATACATCATGCTGGAATAGAAAAGAGAGGCCAGATTTCACTAGCAGAAATAAATCCAGTTTTAGAAATTAAACAAAATTTCCCTGAATGTGCTAATTTTTCTGACCCCTTTCCCTATTTCAGAAAAGTCATAAAAAATAAAGCATCTCTCTGTTCCAGTAGTCTCTGAAGCAGCATGAATTCACCACAGGCGATATGCAAGACAAACCTCTGCGATACAGGAAGAGGATTTTAGAACCTCATCAGAACATGTTCATAAATTACAAATAAATACATGCATATATATTGGGTATGTATACTCAGACATTTTTTACAGATGGAATGCTTGATAAAAAAAAAATTGGAGACCATGTATCTATGCTGTTCTACAGAAATTTGAAGAAAATTCTGAGTAATATGAACATTTATATACTTGATGTATAGGTGTGGTGATTTAGCCCTGGCTGGAGGCCAGACGCCCACCAAAGTCGGTCTATCACGTCCCTTTTTAGTTGGACAGGGGACAAAATATATATTGAGAGGCTTAGGAATTTAGATAAGGGCAGGGAGAGATCATCCTGTAATCAACGACATGGGCAAAACAAACTCACAACAGAGTAAAGGAAAGAAAACTCTCTGATTTATCACATTACACTACACACACAGTGAAACCGTAGTCAGATGAAGCATGACTAGATCTTAAAACAACACAACCAGATCTTACAGTACCTTTCCTCCACTGCTCCCTCCTTAGCAGACTTTAGTCATGATTTCTCTCCCTTCTTCCCCCCATCATTGTGGCACAGGGAGGGGCAGGGACTGGGGAAATGGGGGCTTCACTCAGATCCTTGAAAGTTGGTTTCTTTCTCTGCCGGGGCGGGGGGCATTCATTCCACACCCTCCCACTGCTGCACCGTGGGGTCCCACGCTGGAGTTCTCCAACGTGAGTCCTTCCCCACAGGGCTTTATCTCTTCATCAGCTGCAGTGGCGTGGGTCACTGCTATGGTGGGCAGTCGTAAATGTTTCTCAGTCCCAGTCCTGCACGGGGTCACAAGCCTCCCCCCAGCAAACCTGTTCCAGTGCAAATCTCTCTATTGCTCATCTCTGTGTCTGTGTCTCTCTCCATGGGCTGCAAGTGCTGGCAGAGGCTTGCTCCAACACGGGTCACAGCATCTCCTGCATGTCTCCACCTGCTCCATCCAGTGTGGAGCCTCTCCACGGGCTGCAGGTGGGGTCTGGGCCTTTTCCATGGGCTGCAGGGGGACACTTACTCCACCATGGGTTTCTCCAGGGACTGCAGAGGCATTTTTCTCTCCGGCACCTGGGGTGCCTCCTCCCTCGCCTTCCTCGGCCTTTGTGTCTACACAGCTTGTTACATCTTCTCACTCCCTTCTCCTGTGGCAAAATGCAGCTGCTTGCATTTGTTTTTTTCTCCTGTATGTGATTCACAGAGGTGCTGTGACCGTCACCGATGGGCTCAGCCATGGTCAGCAGCAACTCTGGCCTTGAATCAGCTGATGTTTACACTTTGGAGCCTGCAGAGAACTCTAGCAGCTCCTTACAGCAGCCATTTTCTGCAGCCCCCATTCTCTCCCAGCACCCAGCTATGCAAAACTGTGACAATAGGATAGTTCCTTCCTTACTATGGGATGAAACCTTATTTTATATCCATGTGAATGTGCATGCATAAGTGTGGCAAATACTGTTTATGTCACTAATGTCTGCATTAGCCTGTGGAAAGACCAGGTGCTTTGCAACCTGCATGTAGGTAAATATATTTAAGCAAATAACTCTTAATTGTTATGGAGAACTGTAGTGAGAAAAAGGCAGATCCATTTTGGTATGTACAGGCTCTGTGAAATGCAAGTCCCACAAATATCCACCCATCTCCATCACAGCCCATAGCAGAAGAGGATAGACAGGGCCATAGGTAAAGGTAAATCTCCTTTAGTGGAACTAAAAGGCACCAAGAACAAAAGATGGGGTTACTGAAAGAATTGCATGACTTTGAATAAATTTCCACTCAGAAGTCAAAGGGCAGGTGCTTTCAAACCCAGATACACGAATTTGAATATTGATTCAGCTTAAATAAGAACAACAGCTGATTAAATTAATTTCAATCCTTGCATTTTTAGCTTTGCTATTACTGAAACAGGAAAGATGTGCTGATAAGAGAGATCTGCTCGGTACTATTTATGTCCTTACTGAAGATTTTGCAGGAACTTTTCTGGACTGTCCAGCTGACTCTGCAGATCTTAGTGTTTGGAACTGACTTCTGAAGGACCATGAGTATTTTTGGCCCAATATCCAATGAGGTCAAGCTGCTGAACATATTGAGTGTTTACCCATTGTAAGCTGAAGCACTCTGAAAGCAGATTCAAACTGGTACATAGAACAGAAGGCGAGATTAAAAACCAAAACCAATCTGCTTAAAAAATATCATTAATGTAGAGAGACTAAAGAGCCTCCACAGTTTCTGTGCCTTGAACAGCTTTCCTGAACCCACCATTCTTGCACGGAAAGGTAATGAAGCTAATTCACCAGAGAAGCAAGAATCTCTTTCCAAGTCTATGTATTTTATTTATAGGCAGAAAAGTTCATGGAAATCTTTCAAGGATTTGTCGCACTGCATTTAAAAGCAGTCAGAAAACTCACTTCCTCTTACAGAAAGTACTGATTTTTGCTAGAGAAAGGAAACAAATACTCAAAAAAAAAAAAAAAAGGAAGCATTTTGCTTTTATATGACCATGGTGCCCTGAGTCTTTGGGTATCTCATGCTTTTCTTCTCTTTAACCTGTAAGATTTCCCATAAACTTTTTCCTCTTCTCAAAGTGAAGAAAATATTATATCTGATAGACATCTTGAGAGTACTATACAATCTAGCTAGAGGACATACCACTATACTGCAAATTGTAAGGTCTTTCACTTGGGTCAGAGGAATCCCAGACATATTTACAGACTGGGAGAATTACTCCTTGAGAGTAGCCCTGCAGAGAAGGCCCTGGGCCTTCTGGTGGATGAGCCAGCAGTGTGCTCTTGCAGCTCAGAAGGCCAAATGGTATTCTGGGCTCCATCAGAAGAGGGGTGGCTGGCAGGGATAGGGAGGGGATTGTCCCTCTCTGCTCTGTCCTCAGGAGGCCCCAGCTGGAGTCCTGTGTCCAGAACTGGGGCTTCAATACAAGAAAGATGTAGAACTCTTGGAGAGGGTTCAGAGGAGAGTCTCAAAGACAATTAGTGGGCTGGAGCCACCTTGCCTATGAAGAAAGGCTGAGGGAGCTGGGCTTGTTCAACCCAGAGAAGAGAAGGCTGCAGGGGGACCTCATTGCAGCCTTCCAGTACCTGAAAGGAGCAGAGAAACAGGAGGGGAATCAACTCTTTAAAAGGGTAGACAATGGCAGGACAAGGGGGAATGGATTAAAGCTGAAGGAAGGAAGGTTTAAATTAGATATTAGCGGGAAGTTTTTTACAGAAAGAGTCGTGAGGGGCTGGAATGGGCTGCCCAGAGAGGTGGTGAGTGTCCCATCCCTGGTGGTGTTCAAGGCCAGGCTGGATGGTGCCCTGGGCAACCTTGTCTAAATCATGCAGGTTGGTAGCTCTCTCTGTGGCAAGGGGGGTTGGGACTCTCTGAACCTTGGGGTCCCTTCCAACCCAGACCATTCTATGATTCCATGATTCTGTGACATACCAAATGCTGTAAATTAGGATCATGAAGCTCCTGAATGAACTGTGTTGAGCCACAGAGTATCACTTCTGAATCAAGTATTTCAAGGTGCTTTCAAAGTAGACGCCATCTTCCAACGGTGCAAATTGGTCTACCTCCAGATCTTTTCCAGGTCTGCTTTTCTATGATGTTGTTCTTCTGGAGTTTTTTTCAGCAAAATCATATTAACCTTAATCCCTATACTTTTGGGGGAAAAAAAAGGGTGGATGAGGGTGGGAAAAGGAGCAATAGTAATTTTATATTAAACAAAAAAACCCACCCCAAGCCAATCACATACAAGTATTTAATTTCCAATGATTAAGTATTTTCCATTGACAAAGTAAATCATTGGCCTAGGACCAATCCCAGTCCCAATGCCAGAAGACCTTGGTGGAGCTTAAAGACCAGATGATCCAAAGCAAACCCAAAGAAGAAAGAAAAATCTAGCAGATGGCAGCAAACAGATGTGATAGCAACGTTCTGACCCCATAGGCCTGTACTGGAGAACCTGTGATCGGCCTTTACAAAAAATCTTGCAAATTGCTTCAGCTCAGGTTAAGTTTTGCATGGTTTCCTGCCAGTCCTTAAATAATACACTGACACTAATTTAGCAATTGTGAAACTGCTTATATGTATATATGAAACTGCACATGTGCATATATATTTTATAGATTATACATACCTAAATATATGTATTTTCATGTGTATGCATGTAGGTATATATGTATGTATGTATATGCAACACATTACATGATCCACTGTGAGAAACTAGAGGTGCTCCAGAGGTCAGAAGTTCTCCTTTGCAGAGAATAGTGGGCTCATCTTTTTTTGATTGCTTAAGATTTTTTTTGCTTTATGGGTAATGGTTCTAATCCTTGTCTTCCACATTACTGTTATCCACCCTATTTCCCCAGACACATTTAGTTAAATGGCTATCAACAGCAGACGATTAACGTACGGGGACAAGGGGATGAGTCAAAACATAAATCAGGCAATAATGCTGTCTTCAGCAGAGAAGAGAGTATCGACCAGCATGACAGCTACTGCAAACTAATTATCAAAGCAACGTTCCAATGTAATTGTGAAACAAGTAATATCTTTTTCCCCCTTTGCTACTTAAGTTGATGGCCATATATTAAAAGAACATGGAAAGGGCAAAAATAATAATAGTATGAAAGCAACCCAAACTATTACTGTGTTTCACTGACATGGGTCTCCTTGTTTATAGCTTCCATCTGCCATGAGCAAGAAGCTGCAATTTCTTCCACAGCCTTTTAATTCCCCTACCTCTCCCTTCTGTCCACATTCCTCATGTTTTTATTCCAATTTCACTTTTTTTCCCCCATCTAGCTTCCGTGAAAATGTGTTTTATGCAATTACAACACATTTCAGGTTGCCTATCCTTCAGATAAGGAATTTTTCATGTGCTGCCTAATTACAACAAAATATTCCAAAAACAGGATGAAAGGCATAGAAGGGTATTAAGTAGATACATTTGTATGTGTTTCAAGAGAAGAAATAGCCAGACAGGAAAGACCATGCTAGTGTTCTCCTATATAGGAAAAACAACAAGTTCAAACTCTGATAGATGGTAGAAAAAATTGAGACTTTATAATAAGGTCTGGCTTCATTAGTGCCTCCTTACTAGCTTTTCCTAACAGTAATAATACTCCCTCAGTTCAGAGATAAGTGGATCGATGCCTGCCTCTCCTTGTTATCCTTCTATATAGATGAGAACTAAATGGCATGTAATATATGAATGCAGATGTAGATATCCAGCACAGATGACATTTTTCCAGAACACAGTTTTAGTTCAGTGGTAGAACTGGTGGATCCGGGATCATAATCCCCAGCCCTAATACATAGGATACCTTGTCATTAAATCTGTGATCTTAATGTGACTGTACTCAAAACACTCACTCCTGATATCATTGCTGTGTATTGGAGACTTCGTAAAAGGTCCGAGTATGGTTTACTTGTCATTTGAATATGTAAGTAAAGTCCAGTTTCTGATGGACTTTAAACCTGGATCAAGACAGGAACATGAAAGCCTATAGCTATGTAAATGAAATATTTCAGTGTGCGTTTCTTAAAGACTGCTGGGCATAGGGTCTGAATTTGAAATGGAGGTTGGAGTTTAGGAAAGACCTATATGTACTCTGCTGACAATAACAGGACCATGAAACACCTCTAAAAGCACTTTGGTTAGCAAGCTTTACCAAGCAACTGAAGTATACATGTAGTATGGCTGCGTACTGGATTTCAGTCCAGACATGGGATTTTCTTGGGCTCTGTAGTGTTGAATGGGATTGCCTACAAAGAAGACCAAAGATATATCAAATTTAATGGCACTGGGACTCTAAGGATCTTGAAATTCAGAGCTACCTAAACCTGAAATCATTTTTAACGTGAGTAGCTTTTACTCTGAATAATGTCAAATGGGAATACTTGTCTTCACAGTGAATAGTTCCACCTTCTAAGCAGAATATGTGATAATTAGAATTGGCTCTGGTAAATATAACTACTCTAGCAAGAATTGTGATGGCCTAAGTTAGACAACTTCAATTCTCAAGTGAGTATATATCAGAAGTTTCATTGTCATGTTATCCCTGAATCTGCCTTTAGCAGACATTTTCTGTTTTGCAGGAAAAAAATGTTACAAGTAGTAGTTAGCACACAGATGAAAATGTGTTTCAAGATTTGTGCTCAAAATTTGGGACACTTCATATTCTCCAGTCAGAGTTATAATGTTCATAAACTGGATACTGACACAGTTCAAAGCTGTAAGAAATAATGACATATAAGGATGTGGCTGAAGACATGTTGCCTCAGAATGCAAATGCTCCTGTATTTTAATTTTATTTTTTTATGAACAACACTATTTTTATGACATGGCCAAAAACGTCTTTTTAAGAAGCTGAAAATATCTGATAAAAATATAAGGCCAGATTATCAGTGTCTGCTGGTGTAGCTCCGCAGATACCAGCAGAACTTAGTTTATACCACTTGAAAATCTTTTGCTAAAATTAAATACATTAAATTATTATTCAGAACAAAGAAAATAACTGTATTTCCTTTTAAATACATTTATTATAGTTTTCTACTCACCATATTTAACGGCAGTATAGTCCCAGCTGAATATAACATCCACTCCAAAATCAAAAAATGTAACGGTGTTTTAACATATTTTTAAGTCAGAGGCTCTAAAAAAAATATCCCTCTGAAACAAAAACTTATTAACTCCCTCCTAAATTAGTTCATTAATTGTTCAGGCAGTTCAGCTCAATAATGAGGTAAAGATCTCATTACATCCATTTGCACCAAATCACTGGGTTAATACTGGAGAAACAAGGAATGTTCCTCTCACGCCTGATGTATTTCTAGGCCTGGAAACCATAATCCAATATATTTAGGAATGAACAAAAATACACCATCATCCTCCCTTCTTCTCACCGTGATACCTTTTGTGATTGCCCTTTTGAGTTCTGTAGAGTTTTACTGCTCTGTATTTTACCAGAAGTTGAATTTCTGCCATGAAAGGCATCTGGCCCTCAGCAAAATAAAATGCTGCCCCTTACTGAGCCACTGAATGGATGAAGCAGAGACAGCAAAAATAACATTTATATGGTCTTTGTACTGCTTTGAAGCTTTTCACTATGCCAGCAGTGCTTGAGAAGGGGTTCCTCCTCAGATACAGGACTTGGTACTTTTGTGGAACATGAGGAGACACTCCTACGGGCCCAGTTCTCCAGCCTGTCAAGGTCCCTCTGAATGGCAGCACAACTCTGGTATATTGTCAGTTCTCCAGTTTGCACTGTCTGAATACTTGCTGAGGATACATTTCACACTGGGGTGAAGTGGGGGGCCCTGTCACACCAGTCATTCGTGGGGGACCAATGACCCATTGCTGGGCTCCCATCACACCAGTGAAGATGTTAAAGTGCATGGCCTCAGTGTCAGTCCTTGGAGTACACCAGTAATGACTGGCCTTCAGATGGGAGTTTTTGCAGTGATCACAATCTTCCGATCCCGGCACGCTGACTAGTTTCCAGTCTATGTCAGCATCCATTTCTCTGGTTTGTTTATGAGGCTACTATGGAAAAGAGTGCAAAAGTCTTGTAAAAGTCATGATAAAGCATACCTACAGCTCTCACACAGTCCATGGAACTAGGCACTTTATCACAAAAATCTATTGGGATGGTCAGACATGATTTTCCTTTTGTAAATCCATTGGCTACTCCAAATCACCTCGCCCTTCATTGCCTGGAAATAGTTTCTCAGGGACTAATGTGTGGCTGACCTGACTTTAGTGCCCTGAATTGTGCTCCTTGAAGACTGGAGTGACATTTCTTTTCTTTTGGTCACCAGGAACCTCTCTAATCACCATGACCTTTCGAAGATAATTCAGAGTGGCCTCACAAGAGACCCCTATCAGGCAGCCTCTGGCCAACACTTACAATATAACCTATGCTGGATTGCCCTCTAAGCCTGTGTCATGACACGAGCTGTGGCAGGTTTGTGATTCCCTTGAGGTAAATTAATGTGAAATGACACCAAACATTCACTTAAAGTTTTATTAATGGTAGAAGCAACAAGAACTTGGAAAGCTTAGCGGTAGGTGGTGTGACCTCTTTTATTGAAACATTTATAGGAATAAAAGGAAAGAGAGGAAAGATGGAAAAGAAAAATAGATATCACCACCCTTGGATCCTGTGATAGTGATGAAATGTATAGCAGTCCTTTGATGGTGGGTGTGCCTGTGGCTTCTTGATTGTGCCAGCCCCTTGAGGACCTACATGTTTTTGTTCCAGAATGTTTTTTTTTCTTCTATGCAGGGGCCATATGGTTTGAGTAGTCTCAATGGGTCTTTTGGGTGATCATGAGCCTCTTCCTCAAATGAACTCTGTATGATGTCTGGCCATATATGATGATGGGAATACAAAAATACATCCTCCACAGTTCTCCACATTCCATGCTAAACAACTTTATTTGGTGGTTTATTATCATTATGTAACAGTTTTTCACCACAATGTTAGCACATCAACACATATTAACCCTTTCAACTCTCAACTGGCTCATCATCTGCTCCTAGGCAGAGCTCTATTCATAGACAGTGCTCTCTCGCTTCAAGTATAGCTCACCCTCCTTGTTGTCCTAACATGTCCTTCTTAGAGAACCTACACATGGCAGCACTCCAGGCATGTGACCTTTCCAACCACGTTTCTGTAATTCCAATGAGATCATATTCCTATCTCTGAACAGAAACCTCTAGTTTTCTCCTGTTTGTTCCCAACTCTGATGATCAGTTCAGCCAGCTAGTTGGCAAAGATGGTTTTGCCCCACTTACTTGTTTCTTCACAATGGTCCTCAATCTTCAAAGAAGGTCCTATGGTCAAAAAAACCAATCCACACCAGTTGCACAAACATCTTTTAAAACTCAGGAGCCATCTGCTTCACCTCAGGTTCTTTCCTCTTAACAACAGAATCAAGAAAAAAAACACCTGGGCCCTCAAGCCCTTGATCAATTCCTCCAGAGGCCTCAGCCAGCTCAGATGCCTAAAACTGCAGAAATGTAACCTGCAGAGACAGTACTTAATCCTAAACTTTCACTCTGTTATGTACTTTTCAAAAGGGCTGGGGAAATTTCCAGTGGGAACTGAACTCTCTTAGAACTACTTTAAAAAATCCAACTGTATTTATTCTGTTGCAGGTTAAATGTCAGGAATTGTATATGCCTTGCTTCCAAAAGTCATAGACTCATAGAATCATAGAAGGTGTTATGTTGGAAGGGACCTTTAGAGGTCATTTAGTCCAACCCCCCTGCAGTGAGCAGGGACATCTTCACTCGATCAGGTTGCTCAGAGCCACATCAAGCCTGACCTTGAATATCTCCAGGGATGGGGACTCCACTATGTCTCTTGGCAACCTGTTCCAGTGATCTACCACCCTCATATTAAGTATTTTTTTCCTAATATCCAACATAAATCTCCCCTTTCTACTTTAAAACCATTACCCCTCATCCTATTGTTACATGCCTTTATGAATAGTTTTTCCCCAGCTTCCTTATAGATATGTTTCAAGTACTGGATGTCAAGACATTGTAAGTTAAAATAAAACTCTCAGTATTCACTTATAAAACACAAATCTGCAAGTATTGATATATAAACCACTATTCTACAGGAAACATAATGAGAAAACAATACTCCTCAGTACTATGGTTTGCTCTGGAAAATTTTCACATCAAATCTATCAAATAACTGGTATGAATTGAGATAATTTTGGACACAATTTGGAAATGTCACCCTTAACCTAAGCTATTTCAAAAAGTAAATTAATTTTGAGGTTTCAGATAAAGAGTATTCAATTTTAAGATTTTTTTTTTTTAATTATCTTTAGGTCTAAACTAAGGCTGAAGAGAAGAAAATGACAGAACATGTGTGTCGTTCACATGTCGGAGTGGTGGTGGCACATGTTTCTGGTCAAAACCTGTCAGGTGGTCTTGTTGTCCATGAATGAATTAGAAGGTGCTAATCCCACCAGTAAGCTTTATGGTGGGCGAGGAAAACGCTGCACCCATGCAATTTAAATACAGACTTACATCTAAGCATGCACGTTTGTGTACATATATGTATGCAGATGTACATTTATGCGTGTATGGATAAATATAATAGATATCTTAGAATCATAGAATGCTTTGGGTTGGGAAGGACCTTAAAGATCATCAGGTTCCAACCCCTCTGCCATAGTCAAGGATACCTCTCACTAGAAAGGCTGCTCAACACCCTATCCAACCCACCCTTGAACGCTTCCAGGGAGGAGGCAGTGGGCAACCTGTTCTGGTGATCTACCACCACTGTAGTGAAGAATTTCTTTCTAATATCCAATCTAAATCTACCCCCTTCCAATTTAAAACCATTCCCCTTCATCCTACCACTACATGCCCTTTTAAAAAGTCCCTCCCCAGCTTTCTTGTAGGCCCCTTTAGGGACTGGAAGGCTGCTATAAGATCTCCCCTGAACCTTCTGTTCTCCAAGTTAAACAACTCCAACTCTCTTAGACTGTCTTCATAGGGGAGATGCTCCTACATATACATGTGTGTATATATGTGTGTGTATATACATATATATACACACATGTATATACATAGAATATACATATATATATATATATTCTGTTTGGTTGCATTTGCCAATTTTATCACTTAAAGGCAGAGAAAAACCCAAACCATTCCCCCAAGCTGTAAAAAACTGCAGGAACATAATTTGTTTTCTATGAATACATGTTTACAGACATACACATACACACATATATGTATATGGTTATACAGACAGCTTTGCAAGGGGACTCCACCAAAGAGCCTCTGTGCCTCTACAGATTCACCACCACAAGTGCAACCTTCTCCATGCTTTCAGCCATGTGCTATTGATTCATGCCTAGACTTGCTGAAAGGCTGGCTACTCTCTGCAAGCCTGGTGAGAAAAATATACAGCTTAGGGCTACCAGTACAATGAGAAAAAAATGTCTCCTTAGTAACGACCTGTTCCTGCTCCCATGGTACTGCAATTGATTATAAAGGGAGTTGGATTTGGTTCTGAATCCCCTTCTGGCCTTACGTACACATTGATTAACGCAGAATAGACCAGTTTCTCAGCCCTACTTATTAAAATAATAGCTGTGGAATGAAAGCTAATCTGCCTAATGGAAAAAGTTAACCAAGAAAGAATTTTGATGGCTGTGAAGTGAAAAAACAATAAAAGAAAAATCAAAGAAAATGGTGCAGCATGGGTTTTTTTTCTTCCTTTCTGTTTCCTTCTTAAATAGCACATCAGCTGTCATCTCTCCTCACTCAGAAGCCCTAAACCCCAAGAGATCCTGCTTACTTGAGTAAATTAATTATTTAGTGAGTGATGGATTACATGACACAGAAGTAGCTAAAATGCCCCAAGGAGATGATGAAAGAGTGAAAACTGTGAAACCATCTTTGGATGAAAAGAGAAGAAATCGGGCCAGTTGTTTCCAAGCCTAGTCCCAAGAGAACTCTGGAAAAGAAATATTCCTTCTTAGGGCAACCCATTTTGTACACCAGTTACTCTATTTTTGTATTTTGGATTCAGACTGGATTTCTCCTGTTTATTCTGTTCCCAGCGGGATATTATTTTTATGTGAATAGAGTTTATCTTCTTGGAGGCTAATGTCCAGATTGTGTTGTCGACTCTCAGTTTTCTCACGTGGTGTTGCAATTTCTGCACAGTTTGAAACATGCATTCCTCAGTATGCTTGGTGGAAAACATCAGACAGCTATGACCATTTATTTATACTTCATGTGAATTACTATGTACACTCAAGAAGCATGTAAGGCTGATATTCGATTTTCTGTTCACTTTTTGCTGTTGAGTTTTGGTAAGTAAGATTTTTTTTCACTAAATTAGCTATGTTTTTCTGCATAAATAAAATCAGAAAATAACATTGTGCAGACATTAATCTGACCATAATATGCAATTCCAAAGCACCTGGATGTTTTAAAGTTGTATGAAAATTTAGACCCATCACACCAAAAAACTCACAGTATTTCTGGTCAAACTGATATATTTAGGTCCTCCCAGCCTCCCTCCATCTCTTCCTTCCTGCTTCCTTCCTCTTCCCTCCCTCCCTCCCTCCCTCCTTGCCTTCTTCCTTCCTTCATTCCTTCATTCCTCTGAAAGCACAGGCTGCCTATATCAAGATCACCAAAGGACACGGAAGATCAGTGAGCTTCTCTAGCAAGAGCAGAGCTCAGGACTCCTACTTGTCTCTGCATGCCCTTGTACAATGGGCTGTAGCTACTGTTTGGAAGAAGAGAGTAAGTACTGAGAAGCGCTGAGTAATAAGTACAGGTAGTCAGAAATCCTAACAGGAGATGTCACTGAGTGGGTTAAGAACTTAGGAGAAGTAACTGCACTGTTGCTGTAACTGAAAAGATCTACCTTAGTTAGACCTGATGTGCAGGGAGATGGAGGAGTACCTCTGGATGGAATATGAAAAGCAGTGGTGATGATGACAGTGACTTGTAGTCTTGATGATACAGCCCTGCGAAAGTAAAAGCAGGAAGCCTATATGACTAAATTAAAATGGTCTTTTAAAGGTGGGCATAGGAAAGATTTATCTTAATAAAATAGATGAAAGGAAATGAGGGTTGATGGCTGCTATAAATTGCCACTGACCCAGGATCACATGCTCTGTCCTTGGCTCTGTTCCTTGAGGCGCCGCAATTACCCCTGGAGTCCTACTGAGATCACAAGTTGAAAATAAAGGATCCAAAATATGGAAACTGGTACATCCTACAGCTGTTTCACAGATACCACTACTTCCTGTGACAACAATAATGCACAATACCGTCAACTATGGGACAGATAGAATTGATAATGGATTTTCTAGTATAAAATGCACCTTAAATGCACTTTAGTTAAGGAAGAGGGAGATTTAGTAAGAAATCTTTAGGTTTTGCCTAAGACTTCCCTTCCGTGACAGCATCTACAATTAAACACGTTTTTTTCAGATGTGTTTAACTGGAGTTGGGAGTGAATGAATATTGTCCCAAGCTAAATTAAGTAATCAATAAATTGTTTGACGCTGAAAGAAAAAAGTGAATCTTGACCAGAGTGTAATTTCCAAAGTGTACTGCTATCCATAGGGGCTTTTGTGTGTAGACTGCTTTCCTGATCCTTTCTATAACAATTAACTATTTGATGTTTTCAGATAGCTTATAAACTCTTCATCACAATCAGTGAAAACCACAGAATGCCAAATCGGGAAGTTGTAGCAGATGGTAGGACACGTGATGGCATTGTAACAGTGTTTGCAAATAAATATAGCTCCTTTTTAAAACAATCCTCATTTTCAAATGAAGTCTGGAATTCAAATGTATTCACCTCTACCCTGTTGGTTTAAGGTGTATGCAGAAGGATGACTCTGCTGAGTACAGTATGGTGGAACAAGCCTGAAGTTCACTTGTCAGATGACACTGGCGACTCTGTGCAAGCAGTTGGCTTTTTTATTTTAAATGTCAACTTGTTCAGGGACCTTAATACATACACATATATTTTTCTCTAAAAATTAGCAGTTATTAATATTGTCTCCTCTATTGTTATATATAAGACATGAACCTAGTAAAATAAAAAAGTCAGGAATAAGAATAGTGGGCTTTGCCTTATTGAAATACCACAAGAAGATGATATCACCAGGTTGAACCCTTTTACCTTGAATTGGACATGAATAATTCAAGCCTTCAAATTATTGTTCAGCCACATAACCTTGTCTGTCAGTCAGCAAAGGCCACTCTTTTTGTCCCTGTCCAAATTTAATAGGTGTTGATTCCCCTCCTCCCTACTCTGCCTTTTCTGTCTGAGACTCAAATTTACATGGACGTGCTGCTTAGCTGTGGCGACTTGCATCTGTGCGGGTCTCCACCTGACAAACTTTGTCTCTTCCTATTTCATCAGCAGCTATCAACAATCAAGATACATGAAAGCTTTGCTGATTGTGCATTATTGAAGTAATAATGAAACACCTTGTTTGAGCTTGCTTATTTCATGAAGGAAAAAAATCCAATATAAAATTATTTGCAAACTGTGGCACCTCCAGGTGATACTAACCGTAGTTGCAAAATTTACAAAGATAATACACCGTAGCTCATAAGCACTTGCAAATGATTATTTGATTAGCTCTTTCTATAAACACTGCTGGGGTCCGGAGAACAACGGTGATAATATTTCAATTTGTAATTCCTCTAGGTTTAGTTTCTGTACAAACTGTAAACACGGAAAATATATGAAATAAATACACAAAAATGAATTTACATCTTCGTCATTTGCATTTCTCTAGATTGAAGTCTGAAATTTGATGCACTTTCCATGTTTATGAACGTTAACAGAAAAAAAAAAAGCCAACAAAAATAATCCCTAATATTTTGGCTCAGATACTATTGTGTCTAGCTGAGAGGGAGTTAATTTTCCCCACATCAGCCCTCAGAGCACTGTGCTGTGCATTGGTAGCTAGCAGGGTGTTGATAACAGACCAGAATTTTGGCTATTACTAAGTAGTGCTGGCACACATCAAGGCTGTCTCTGCAACATTGCCCTCTCACCAGTTGTCTGGGGGTGGGCAAGATCTTGGGAGAGGACACAGACAGTAGAAAATAAATCTTTTTTTTTTCTTTACTTCCATGAATGGCCTTTCACTTTATTAAAATTCTTCAATATGAGGGTGGTAGATCACTGGAGCAGGTTGCCCAGAGTGGCAGTGGAGGCCCCATCCCTGGAGACATTCAAGGTCAGGTTTGATGGGGCTCTGAGAGACCTGATCTAGTGAAGATGTCCCTGCTTACTGCAAGGGGGTTGGACAAAATGGCCTTTAAAGGTCTCTTCAGACCTAGTGCATTCTATGATTAATCTGCCTTTATCTTGCCCTGTAATTTTTTATCTATCCATTTTTCTCTCTTCCGTGTGCTGCTGAGGAGGGGAGTGACAGGGAAGCTTGGTAGGGACCTGGCATCGAGCCAAGGTGTTCTGGTTTTTGGCTGATATAGAGTTAGTTTTTTACAAAAAAACCTGACAAGACACAGCCAAGACAACTGACTCAAGCTAGCCAAAGAGGTATTCCATACCATACGTTGCCATGGTCAGCATAAAAAGGGGCTGGTCAGAGAGGTGCAGCAAAGCTCTGGGCAGCGCCAGTAGTGGCAGTCATACGTGCTTTTCTTGTAGTTGGGTGGGAAAATGCATTTTGTATCACCCATTTTCTATATTCCGTTAAGTCCTGTTGTTATTTTCTTCTCCCTTCGCTGTCCCAGTAAACCGTCCTTATTCCAACACACAACTTCTACCTTTTTCTCCTGATTCTCCTCCCCATCCTTCCAGGGGAAGAGGTGAGCAAGCAGCTGGATGATGCCCAAGGATAAACCACAACCCAAGGTCAGCCCACAAACAGATACAACTCACCAATCAATTATCTTGCTTGATTCGAATATAAGTTGTCATAAATCTCTTTGTTGTTATGCTGTTATGTTTGAATAGTGGTTTCCATGTCCTGCCCCACAGCTAGGATTCTTGTGTGCTTTTGACATGCACACAATAAAGACTATCCCTAGCAATCCCTTGCATGTCAGAGTAAATTTGGAAGCAACCAAAGGTAACAAAGCGAATCTGGTCTAGGACCTGCATCTGGATAAAACAGATTACCTCTGCATGTTGCCATGTGTGCAAACTATCTTCAGATTTCTGCATTTCAGCTTTAAAATTTGTTGACAAATTTGTCCTTTCATACTTTTCTCCTCTTGCATTTGTAGCAGTGCAAAGACAAGAGTGAATATGGCCACATATGATTTATATGATTTGCACCTTTGTCTGGATCATCAACCAGGAACTTCCAGGACCATTCAGTTCAAATCATCTAGAGTAGCAACATGACTGACATATTGGAGTATTTCAATTATGGTTATGCCCAGAATCAGGGGAGAGGCAGTTTACAAGTACTTCCCCCCTGTTTTAGGCAATGACAATGTCCAAATTGGTTACCTCTTGAAATAAAATTCAGTTGCCTTTTCCTGACCCATTTCTGGCACGAGCCATTCCTTTGAGGTTGCAACCACAGAGTGGTTCTGGCTCTTCAGACTCAAAGCAGCACACCAGCAGGGCTGTCCTGCAGTGTTTTTGTAGCTTACCTTCACTGCTTTTACTGGCAAATAAAAAAGGAGACAATCTGCATTACAAAATACTTCATAGCTCATTGAAAGACACAGGAAAATTATTAGGCTGTAAACACAGGTTTAACCTGTATTACATGACCCATAATAGCAGCTGTAAATTTATCAGCCTATTTGGAAGCAATTCAAGACAGAGATGTGGGAGAGAGAGTACAAAGGTGCAATGGCTGTCTTGAAATCTGAACTCTTCTAATTTTTTTCCAAAGATAGGAAATTTAATGACAAAAGATTATTATTTTTTGCTTCAAACTCTTGCAGCCTAGTTAATGAGGATAACGCACACAACCTTTACATCTTCTATTTCAGGACATGTGATTTTTATTTTATCTTTTTGTGGTAACTTACGTTTCAAACAAATATAGGATTTTAGGTTCAAAGGAAAAGAGAAATAGGATAAGACTATTTTACACATGGTCCAATTCAGGATCCAAATTTTTGGAGTCCTGACTTTACAAATGCCTTAAAGACCTTATGCCATCCTCCTAAGCCAGGATAAAATGGGGACCTCAAAATGTCTTCAATGGATATTTACCCTGTTAAATATTATGGCTGAGAAATTAAAACTAAAAAGCTCCATCTGATATCAACAAACCTATCTCACTCTTAAAGTAGCTTCTCACACAGGAATTAGAGGTCAATGTTTGTGGCTGAAGTAGTGGTTCATCATTGCACTATTGAAAGCAAACTTGGAACTTCAGTATGGACTTTTAATTTATATGCATTTCTCAAAGGGAAATAAAAATCACCTTCTGGTATTGGAACTGATGTTATGTTTCTAAAGGAAAAGAAAATGCTCAGTGTGTGACTTCATAGATAAAACAGTGAAGATGATTGTCATATTTAAATAATAATGAGAAAGCTTCATTTCTGGTTTCTGCATGTCATGTTAGACCTGCAGATTTAACATGAGATGCAAGAACACATTTTCTCTAGAGAAACCAAGCTTTCTCTGTGGTTTATCATAATGCTTAAGGTGTAACTAAAAGTAGACACTGTTGTCAAACAGCTGTCAAGGTGCTGGAAGCAATAGCAATTAGAAATCTGGAAAGTGAGTTAAGAAAACAGGAACAAAAAGTCCTGCTGGCTAAAAATTAATAATTTTTACTTTAGGAATAGGCAAGGACTCAAGGGAAAGGATTTTTATTTGCATCTAAAACAAAAAATGGGAAAAGTGAAAGAGTGGAAAAAAGAGAAAGAGAAAAATACAAAAGCAAAAACAAATAAATGTTGAATACAAACACAGAAAGAGAAATAAAAAGAAATTTGAATACAGATGTAGAGTGTGGGTAAAAAAAATAAATAAAATCTTGCATGAAAGACAGGATTGTCAAAACACTAAAGAGAGTATGGAAAGATTTGTGTACCCTTAAAAGGACATACAAATTCTAGGGCAGAAGTAAGTACACCATGAAGTCAGTGAACAACACCCTCCCCCCAACCCCAGCACAGCTTCCAAAGCCTCTTTTGTTTCCAGATACAATAAAGAAGAGACAGTGCACTGAAAGAAGGAAATAACTGACAAAATCTCAGCTCCTGAAGAACCATCACCTTTCAAGTAAAAATAAAGTCCCAGACTGAAGACTTGTCCCTTGAATTGGAAAAAAACAAACACCAGAAAGTGATGGAATCCTGCAGTCTCCCATCCAGTTCTAATTTTTCTTTTTCTGTGATTGTATTATCAGAGAGTCCTTGTTTTTCTAGTCAGAGATTATTTTTTTTTTCCCCAGAAGCATTGATTCTTTTCACACATTGGCTGAATAAGACGTGTTTCGTACCTTCAATATCATATTTTATTCTCCCTCATGCAACGTGCAGCCCTGGGCTTATTTACCTCTCACCATCCAAACCCTCCACAATGTGTCAAACGCTTATGGACTTTTCTTGGCAGTATTGAAGCATGTAGCCAACATTCATGAATCCACCTCTGCAACCCCTCTGTGAGGCAAGACAGCATTTCTCATTCTCTTTGAATCTGATATTGAGATGAGCCACTGGGTATTATTGATGTGTAGCATGATTCAAGGGTCTGTTTCAGACCAAAAGAAATCAAAGGAGTTTCTCTGTTAACTTAATTGGGCTTTGAATCACCCGCTGTATCACGAAATTGTCATCATTTGGTTTACGTCACCTGAGAAAATACTTGGGTTGGCTTCTGGAATACTATAATTTTATGCTGTACAATATTTAAGGGAATAATGTAAGTTATTTATATAATAATAATATCTAACTAATAGTCTAGCACAAAAACCCACCAAACCTTGACCTGGGATGTGCTTTGGCAGCAAGATCAGGGAGGATCTACTGCTCAGAGGTAGTTTGTATGCAGTAACCCTCTTTTGAAGACTAAGGTAGATTACTGACCTTTCTGTTTCCTTGCTCCAGCAAGGAAATTGAGTCTACCCTTATAGACACAGCCTAAAGAGACTAACCCCATATGTCTCAATTGCTTGAAAGCAATGACCACTCCTTAAGTGATGCACCCCACTACACAAGGCTAGATTGACTCTTTAGATACCATATGACAGCTGGAAACCATGTATCTCTGAAACCAGGTGTCTGGACTCTCCCTGTTGTCTTATGAAAGATGGGCATCATGAGGCAGCGACTCATTTGTCTACATCACAACTTTTCTTAATATGAATAGTGCGATACTAGTCCATTACAAGTAGTATGAACTTTTAACTTCAGAGCACAGCTTTGACTGCTTCCATCAAAGCTTGTGCCTCTTTTAAGTGAAATTTTCTGTGCTGCTTATACAAAATAACCAAAGCAAATAAATACACCTGCATGCAGTTACATAAAATCTCATTCTATGTTTTGATTAGTTTTAAAATACTGATTCACCCACACCTGATGATAAACATTCAGTGAAGTCTGTTGCCTTCAAGGAACCTTTAATTTAGCATGGGGATGGCTTGTACTTCTAATTAGGGGATCTCTGGCATCTGGTCAGAGTTTAATTCACATGTCTTAAAAGAGTTAATATATAGTGGCATTCAAGCTGAGGCTAATCATCCACAGTCTGCCCATACGAATGATACAAGTAAAAACATGTGCCACTTAATGAGCCTGAATCAAACCTCAGTTAAATCAATGCATAACATACGCAAACAACTGTCCCTGGCATTAATAGGGTTACTTTGGATTTACTACTGGTGCAACAGATTGAGATCTGTCCCACTATATTGCATCAATTATGTATTGCTGTTAAAATATAATTACCTCCCTGATTCTTTTCTGACTATTACAAAGGTATTTACATGTCCAACCCCAATCCTCCTTGTCATTCGCACTCATTGATGTTAGATAGAAGCAGAACATGAGGATGAGCTTATGTCATCAGAGTAGCAAATCACCTAGCCCAGACTACTGTCTTCAACACTAGCCATGAAAAAGTGTCTAGGAGCAAGTGAGCAAGACAAACATATTGATACAGAAAAATGCCAGCAGAGCAGGTAGTGCTGATAATTCCACAAAAATGTAATATTTTTAAGTTTAGAATACAGTAGGATTTGATTTATACAGAGGAATGATTTAAGGTGGAAATAGCTGAAATAGTCCTTTGAAAAAATTATTGTAGATTCCTTTCCAATGGTTTGAAGAAGGCCAAAGTCATGTGTTATATTTTTCAAAAGCTTTGAACAAGAAAAAATTATAAACTGCAAAAGTGATGTTTTCTAGGTTTTATTCTTAAGCATTTCACATCTTCATTTGTAAATGTAGTTTCTTTCTTAAAAGAAAAAAATAAAGCCAAACAGCAAGGTTTTTAAATCATAAATTAGAAATAAATTACATATATTTAACAGAAAACAAAAATTGTCCTTGGGCCTTTTGCTTAATAAAAAAGAATAACCATTTTTCAACTATTGTAAACTATTATTTGTTGCTATTAAGAGCAAACTCAACAATGCAATGCCTGGCATGGAGAGGCATCACTTCTGAAAACGGGGTCAAGCTTACTTTCCCATGCCTTTACCTCTGAAAAAACCCCCAACAAGACCTCTGCATACTTTTATGTGCTGGTTATAGCCAGAATTATTTAAGATCCAAAAAAAAAAAAGTTATTAATAATATGAAGCTTCTGATGCATGTAACAAAGTAACTGTTGAAATCAGTGGAGCTGTTCTGGTATAAAGCTGTGTTATCACAGTGGTGAATAGGGCTTAGGTTTATGCAGTGATGGGCTTTTAAAGCTCACAGAGGCAGGCAAATGAGAGCTGAGCAAGTTTAATGAAGTCTTTTTTTATATGTGTCTTGAAATTCAAGACCTGGTCTTATAACTAAAAAAGCTGCCTTAATGAAAATGGGGAAGGGAAGATCAGAGAAAGATTTATTTCCTATATACTTACTGTATTTTTCAGATATATATATTTAATTTCATAACCTCAGGAGTAATAGCAGGAGCAAATATTTTGCTAGGCTAATGCATTATTAATCGTAGAATAAAGTCAGGGAAGCAGACAACGTTGGCACCTTACTCTAAGACCACATGAAAAACGGTGCACATAAATGACAGGCAAAATAAGCAACCTGGCATCTTATTGAACACAGAACATGATGTGTTGCAAAATCAAGAAGCAGCCCTGATTTATCCAGTGGAAGTTGACATTTCCTACAGGCCAGCATTGGCTTAACATTAATTAAAGCTTCTCATGAAAGTGTTATCTCCTTTTCTCCCTATTGTTCTCGCGGTCTCTAACCTATTTTTCTGAAAGACTCTGGTTTGTGGATATGTATAAACCTGAACAACAGACCTGAAGAGCCGACTCCAAATGTCAGATTGTCTGCGTGTTCCTGGTAATCAAAACAGAGACTTCTCCTCTATTAATAATGTTACACAGTTCCATGGGAGGGCACGTTAAGCCTGTGGCCTTTGGAAAATCACTAGGGGTTTGAGACAAAGGTAGATTTTAAAGAACAAATTAAGTAAACATGAGAAAAAAACCCCATAACTTTTCTTTACCCTCCTACAATTACTTCCTCTCCTGTCCATGCAGAGGCAGAAAAGAAAAAGAAAAAAAAAGAAAGTAATCTATTTTAAACATCAATTGACAATATTATGGCATTTCATCTGGTTCTTTGAAATTCAAAAGACAAAACTGGTCTACTTATGTATGACGTGCACAACATTGCCATTTCTTCCTGCCAAAATAATTAGCGCTCTTTGTACTGAAGTACCAAGGGCTAAATGGTAGCTTCATATTTCTATGCTCATACAGCAGTTAGCACAATGAAGAAAAAAAAATCCTAAAAAACCTGTGACTAACATTTATCTTGTCTATCTCCAGCCAGTTAAAACTATGTCTCGAGTCATAGCCCATTATTTAAACTGTCTCCACAGTCATGGGAGAAAGCAAGGTACCACCAGAGAGGAATTCATCCCATCCCAAAATAGATATTTAAGATGTGTGTGATGAATCATTCTCTGAAGAGACTTTGTTCTATCCTTCCATTAGAGAGGAAATTTAGGTGACTACCTTAATTAAATGGCTAATTTTTATGCAGCTAAAGTTAGGTGAGGTGAATCCCAGATGAATGAAAGAACATTAGAAAGCTAATTACATCTTTCTTTCTTTTTTTTTTTTTTTTCCTCCCCCTTTGTAAACTTGGAAGGAAAAATTCCATGCCTGGGATCTGCGTGTACTTCTGCTGTCAGTGAAAAGGCACACAAGGCAGGCACAATACTGAGACTGCTGTAGAAAAGGAAGTATCAAGAAAAAGAAAGGGAGAAGTGTCAAAAAAACCTGATTCTGTGGACCTAATAATAACTAGGGGGAAATTATGAAAGTGTAGTGCAGAATCCATGCCATACCTGTATTATTCAGATATTGGCAAATATTTTGGTGGGATTCCTGTTGGTTAAAGGCATAGCTGTATGTCAGATTCCTCTCATAACTTGGAGAAAGTAGTCTGGGATATGCACAAAACATCTAAATTCCAGTCAAGTCCCTGGGCTAGTCAATACAGAAATCTTAAAGCTTCAAATACGTCATTCAGCGAGCTTGTGGAAGGCATGTCATACAGAGCAATTTATGTCACCAGAATACAGCCCTTTTATCCTTCATGTCCTAATTTTGCTATCTGTAAGATAAGCACTGTGATTCTTACTTCCCTTGCCAGGGTGTTAAAAAGATTACCCTAGCTCCCAGTATTTGTTTTTTTATATACCTTCTATGTGAACTGCTACAAAAATAAAATATATTATAAATTATTAACGCAATCGTATTTCTGGAGCTTGCTTTTATGGAACAGCATGAACTAGTAAAGAATAAATATAAATTCACATATTGAAAAAGCATATTCGCATACTTAAAAAGGAAAAGAATCAACATTTTCAGGTATCATTGTAAATGATCTACATACTATCTTTCAAAAAAATTCACCAATTTTGTGAAGAATGACATAATTTCCTTTGTGAATGGACAGAAACCAACAAAATATAAAGATTTCAGTTGTCAGCATTTATTCATCCTGCAGTTTTGTCTATATAATATTTATACAAAATTACAGAAAATTAACAAACATTACTTTATGGCAATAGGAAGTAAGAATGCAAGAAATATTTCTTACCATATATATTCTGAGGAAATAGAATTGGTATGAATGCTGTCAGACAGGTAAGGCATTTTATTCTAAGACACAGAAAATTTGTTTTCTTGCAGTGACTGAATGAATGCTGGAGTCAAGTCACCTCTAGTTAACTCCTATGTGTATCTGAAGAAATGAAATCTGGCCCTGAAAGTCACATTCTTCTGTGTATAGATGGAGATCCACAGATGAACAAAGGACTGAGTTTTAGCATCTACATTCAGGTAAAAGAAAAAGTGGTACTTGTTAAAAGACGGGTATTTTTCTGTGTTATCTTGAAGTATGGGTTCTGCAAAGTGTTAATGTAAAGATTTTTTGAAAGGAAAATATCCACAGGGATGAAAGGAGAACATATCAAAAAGACATAATAATGCGTAAACTAGGAATTGTTCACATCAAGAAATGGATCCCAAATGCTAACTTCTGCATGAACAAACAGAGAGATACAGTGTTATCCTCAAGGCATTTACGATCTTCTTATCTATCTCACTGAGTTATGAGGACCCTTCAAGTGGAAAGCTATATATCTATGAATGCTTTTGGAAATAATAATTTAAGGAAGCCTGAAAGTACAAGTTGGACATTTGACATTTGACTGATTTTCTTTCTTGCTCAGCTACAGGGTCTAATGTACCCACATTTAGATCTTTTTTCTTTCACACCTTCCCAAGGCTTGTCACATACCTTTAATCTTACTTATTCCTACTGTTAGTTTTCCCAAGCAAGTCTCCTTTCCTCTCATGACATCTGAACCCGTCTCTGGAACACCTCCACTCTATGCTTGCCCCCAGTCCATATTGAGGGCAAGAAAGAAGGTGTTTTGAAAGAGAATATTTGAGGTTCTCCAACAACGTTAAAATGTAAGATCAGCTGTAATGAATCAAAAAGGTCCTTTTAGTGTCTCCAAGAGCAATCAAAACTTGATGCCAATGAAAAACTAGAATACCAGAGAAAACATGTATGATTCCACCCATAAACTCTCTCCCAGTCACTTATTAACTGAGGATAAAAACTTTTTGAGACAGGAGTGTATGGGATTAAAGGATTTCCTTCTTGCAAGCTTGTCCAGACTTCTCTTTATCACTTATCACTTTTTAGTATCAGCAACATTCCAAAGAAAGGAGTTCTAAAGCTGAATTCCTCTGCTTATATCAAGAAAATTCCAGGAAGAAATATGCTTTAGAAGTATATTGGAGTTGAAAAGCATGACCAACCATCATTCTTGTAAATGGGAAAAATCATGAATACATGGTATCAGATAATGGCAGTAGAGAAGACCTTGCTGTTAAATCTGTGCTTGATACCAGCCTGTCTCACAGGCTAGTCCTACCTTCCCCTCTTGTGGACACATACATGTAAAAGAAGACAAAAAAATTAGTATCAGTTTTGGAGTTTGGGTTTTTTTGTTGTTGGTTTTGGTTTTTTTTTAACTTTTAATGTCTCATCTGTTTTGTAGCAATACAAGGAAATTACTCAGCTTTGTAGTGGTCTCAAAGTATCATCTTTCTACTAACATTGAGCAAGACTCATGCTCCAAGCATAGATTAAATCCCCCATGTCTCTGCTTGGTTTTTGGATATGTGTTGTGGTTTGATCGTGGCTGGAGGCCAGACACCCACCGTAGTTGCTTTGTTACTGCCCTTTTCAGCTGGACAAGCAGAAGTTGTACATTGGTAGGCTTAGGAGTCAAGATAAGAACAGGGATAGATCATTCCTCAATCAGCATCACGGGCAGAACAGACTCAACACAGAAGAAAGGCAAGAAAACTCTCTAATTTACACCAGACTGGACACCCAGTGACACCAAAGTCAGTTAATAAGAAGTGCGCCCAGACCTTAAAGTACCTCTGCCCACCCCTCACTTCTTAACAGATTTCACTTTGGTGATGATTTCTCTCCCTTCTTCCCCCCATTGTGGCATGGGGAACGGCAGGAAATGGGGAATGAGTGTTTTGGTCACTTCCTGATGAGTTGTTTACCTTCTTAGCTGGGATGGGGGCATATTCCTCACACTCCTGTCCCACCCATGGCAGACAGTCCTCTCCAAACTTCTCCAATGGGAGTCTTTTCCCACAGGGCTTCAGGTCTTCTCCAGCTGCCCCAGCATGGGTCACTCTATGGGGTACAGTCATAAATCATAGAATGTCTCTCAGTCTTTTAGGCCCAGACTGCTCCAGCCTGGTCCTCCATGGGGTCACAAGCTCCCCCCAGCAATTCTGCTCCAGTGTGAATCTCTTTCTCCACTGGCTGCAAGTGCTGCCAGAGGCTTGCTCCAACATGGGTCACAGTGTCTCCCCCTGCTCCAGCGTGGGGCTTCTCCGTGGGCTGCAGGTGGGGTCTCTGATCCTCACATTTTTCCATGGGCGGCAGGGAGACAACTGCTTCACCATGGTCGTCTCCATGGGATGCAGGGGAATCTCTCTCTTTGGTGCCTGTAGCACCTTCTTCCTTCCTCTCCCCCTTCCCTGACCTTGGTGTCTGCACAGATTCTCACATCTTCTCACTTCCTTCTCTGGGGTCAAAAAGCAGCTGCTTGCAGGTTTTTATCTCCTAAATGTGATTCCCAGAGGCGCTGTGACCAGTGCTGGTGGGCTTGGCCTTGGTCAGCAACAACTCCAGCCTTGAGCCAGTTGGTGTTTGTTCTATCAGGCCTGGGGGAAGCTTCTGGCTGCTTCTTGCAGAAGCCACCCCTGCAGCCCCCCTCCTCTACCAGAACCCAGGCATGCAAAACTACAACAATATGCAAGGTCCCAAAGTGTGTTTTTTTGCTCTGGAGAAAAGCTGTGATCCCTAAATTGCAGACATCAGTAAGATTATCCTCCAAATAAAAGAAATAATAAACCAGCCAACCTAACACAGAGCCTGTATAAGAGCTGTAAGAAATACAAAATAAAATGTCTGCAGAATAAGCTTGTGATTTTTTCGTCAAAGGATCAGACTCACTTGGAATTATCCCATTAATGCACATTCACCGGGCAAGAGGCATGCAAATACAGATGTCGAGGGAAAATTAGAGCTATGAAAATGTCTAACACACAGTGAAGAATGGGGGTGGGGTGGCTCTCTGATAAGGGATCTAGAGCAGAAAAAAGAAATGCTGTCTTGGTTTTAAGGTGACGTTTCCTGTCACCCTTTTCCCTCCCTCCCTTGACTGAATGTAACCATTAATTGTGTGAATCGAACAGTTGCTATGGCTAAATTGGACAGGAACCTCAGGAGGTCAAAGCATTCCTGCTTGTTAAAGCTACTGACACATTTTACGGTTTTACAAAATGTCAGAGCCCATCATGCTGTAACTTTGCTGCTGAGGATCCTGTCTCTCGTAAAACGCTCACAACTGCCTTATGAAACTTTCAGGTAAAACCTCAAATCTACAACTGAGTCAAAACTTCCCCCTCCTCTTCTCACTTCCTTTTACAGTTTTGCTTACAAGCTTGTCATGAGCCGGTGGAAGTTTCTTTCCCTTTTTACTATGTCCATTTTTTAATTTCTTTTTTTTTTTTTTTTCCAGGCAGAACTGCAGGTTCAGAGAACTTGAGTGACAGCAACCTCTGTTGCTTTCCTACCACTGTAACATCTCAAATTGGTAGAAGGGAGCAATTAAAGTAACCACTAGGGTTTAACAATTGGCATTCAGCGTCTGCTGTGCCTCTGTGGCCCCACACAGTTGTCTTTCTTCCAAGGGAAATGCAGAAGTGTGTAGTATCCGGAATGCCAATGAACTGAGTTCTTTCTGCAGCACGCTGTGATGGCAACTTCATTTCATTCTGCTTTTTCCAGCTCCAAGATAGAGCTGCTCCAAGGGGATTCATACACCAGAAAGACCAGAGAGACATTTTAAGCACTATCCTAAATAATGACACAGCTAACACACAGCATAACACAGTTCTCAATAAATCTGTGTTCCAGGAATAGTTGTAATACTTCAGTACAGAAACTTTTTGTGTTTGTCTAGAAAAATCTTTTTTCATTATGGTACATTGAATGAGGTTTTCATAGAATCCTCAAAGATCACCTAGTTCCAACTCTGCTCCCATGGGCAGGGGCATCCTCCACTAGATCAAGTGCTCTAAAGCCCCATCCAACCTGGCCGTCAACACTGCCAGGGATCCAGAAGCAGTCACAGCTTTGCTGGGCAACCTGTGCCACGGCCTCGCCATCCTCATAATAAAGAATGTCTTACATTCATTCTAAATCTACTTTTAAATCTATTTTAAATCCAGTATTTTAAACCTATTGTCCCTTGTCCTATTGCTATAGGCCTGGGTAAAAAGTCTCTCTCTTTCCCATAATACCCCTGCTATAAGTTCTCCCAGGTGCCTTTTGTTCTCTAGGCTAAACAACACCAACTCTTTCTGCTTTTTCTCATAGAAGACACGTTGATTATAAGATTATTATTTTTTTTTATTTTAGAGGTGCTTGTGTTTTTGCAGAAGAGTTTTTGTGTTGATTGGGGTTTTTTTATGTCATTTACTTTGCATTTCTTCTTTATGATCATTTTAGGAAGAAGGTTTTTTTTCGGGATTGTGAACTTGGCTCCATTAACAAATATCATAATAATGTGCCATAAAAATGTCTTCCTTATCATCTCGTATCTTCTATCCAAGGAGCTGAAAAGGCTCTATAGAAGATATCTTTATACCATGACTGTGAGGAAGGTATTATTATGTCCATTTCAGATAATGGAAAAAATAAGAAAGGAGAAATGCTTTTCTGCACTCCCACATAAAATCTGGTGTAGAGGATAGAGAATAAAAAAAAAACAAAAACCCAAACAAAGCCCACCACAAAACAGACTTTTTTCCATGTCTGCATGTGGTTTCATCTCTTTCATACCTACTGTTGGGACAGATATTAGTGTATAATTTCAGGAAGATCATAACATGACCTTCTATATCTTTTAGCTTTCGAGTTAATTCCTAGAATGCTTTCTGCATCATTTTAGCCATGACAACTTATCTCGGTCTCTATATATCAGGTTATATGGACATTGGGGAAAAAGCACCTGGCACAGCTGCTGCAAGGTTGGGGAGCCTAGAGAATGGGATTTGTTATTAGGTAGTACAGATGGAGGTGATGTCCACTACCCAAGCAAGCTCAAAGGGTGCTCCAAGTTAACAAAATTAAAGAGTGTGTTTTTTGCAAGCCACATTGCATCTGGGAATAATTGCTAATTAAAAGATTAATATTTCTCCAGAAAAATGTCCTTAAAAATTGTGACATTTAGAAGCTCCACAGTGAGCAGTAACAGAGGAATAGTAATGAAGTGAATCTCCTGTTGCATGATTCTCCAAGCAGAGGATGAATTTTTCAGTATTTATTGAGATACACCACCTGTGAGATTGAAGAGAATACTCATTTTAATTACTATTGTTCTTTCTTAATCTGAGCATGTGCATATGTGCATGGTGGGCCTGTTTTTCAGCATAGCATCACAAGATGTTATAGAACATGTGCAAAAATATATCTGTAAAAGAGTGGGTCTTTGTGTGCGTGTGTGGTAATCATAATCAGTCATGTTGTATTTCTGCCTTGGGGTACGCAAGCTGAAAGAAAGGTTGAAAACTACTGTTATAGATAATCCTCTGTAATGATTTTCCTTTCTTCAGGACAATCTTGACAACAGCACCTTGCCCTAGGAAAGTTTTCTTTGATCCATTTTGCGACTGAAATACAAATTCCCCATTTTTTTGTTTGCTTCTCTTTAAATTAATGGTCCCTTCAATAAGAATGCCCTGCTCAGGAGTGATTTCTCCAAACAGATTAAAAGAAATAACAAAGCTAAAACTCAGAATTGGGAATTGGGTCTGAAAGGTGGGAGGACACTTGGTCTTTATTTGCTTTTCTTTCTGCTTTTTTGGGCATGCTGTCATGTCCTGTTACTCAGATTGTCTGTTTGATATTATTTCACTTATCAGGAATATAGGCAATCAGTACTGCTAGCAGTAGAGGAAATCTGATGATTTTAAGGCATAATGCTTCACTATGTTGACATTTTTTATGAAAAAAATATGCAAAGTAGTGTACAAACATGCATACCAAAAGCAAGATGTTCAGCAGATCTCTGTGGCATGGGGAAGTTATCTACAGACATTTTGTGGCTCTGTTAAAGAATCTGATAAGCCTGTCCACTGCTGATACAGCTACACGAATGTCAGAATGGCTACAACTGCTAGAAAAGCAAATCCTAGTCATGTTTCCACAAGACATGCCTTGAGATGCCCAAAAACATTCAAAAATTTTGAACGGGTATGGCAAACTTCACCCAACATTGCAGGAGAGCCAGGCTCCTCCAGAGCGGCAGCAGGATTTGAATGAATTATTTCACCTCTTAAAAGGGCAGCATACACCTGTATTTATGCAACTGTAATTTTTCATGAGACTTTCTGTACTTTTTTGTCTTAAAAATATAATTATAGAACACTACACAAACCCCAAAACCAACAAAAAACCCCAAAACGAAAAAAAAAAAACAAAAATAACACCCACCCATAGGACTATTTTTTTCTAATGTTGAGCATCTGTTTTATTGGATTTTTTTTTTCCCCCCACAAAAAAGGGGCAACTGGTAAATACCTCAGGTCCGTAAGTGAAAGGACTCTAGGATGCCTTGGCTAACTACCTGCTGTGCCTCAAATCTCCTCAAAACCCATGCTGTAACTAGACATGAGAAAAAATATTACTCTGCCGTGTCCTTTTCAAGTTCATATTTTTCACCTATAATTTTCCTGTAGCAAAAACAACAGGACAGAGCACATGGAAATGTAAGTCTTAATTCTCTGAGGCTAGAAAGGCTTCTGGAGACTGTCTAATTCAAACTTCTCAAGTGAGGTCACCTAAAGCAAGTTGCTCAGGGCTGCTTGCAATCGGGTTTTGAACAGCTCCAAGGATGGAGACTCGTAAAGCTCCCTGGGCAAAGTGTGCCACTCTGACCATACTCACAATTTGAAAAAAAAAAACCAAAACACCACCCCCCCAAACTAAAATTAAAAAATAAATAAAAAAATATTACATTGAAATACAATTTCTTTTGTCTGAGTTTGTCTCTTCTTTGTCTCTTGCCCTGTCACTAGGCACCACAGAGCAGCATCTGCTTCTGTCTTTTTTAGTCTCCTCATGTCCCACCAAATGTTTATGCACAAGAATAACATCCCTCAGAGTTTTCTTTTCTCCAGACTGAATGCAGCCTCTCACCATACATCAGACATTCCAGTTTGCTTATCATGTCTGTGGCTTTTCACTGGACGTGGTCCCATGTTTCCATATCTCCTGTACTGGGCAACCTGGTGTAGTGAGGGTCTCCCTGCCCATCGCAGGGTGGATGGGACTAGATGATCTTTGAGGTCCCTTCCAACTCAAACCATTCTATGATTCTGTGATTCTACACAGTCCTCAGCACAACACCCTGGATGTTCCTCACCAGTGCTAGGTAGAAAGAAAGGATCACCTGCCTCACCTTGCTGGCAGTGCTATCTGTAATGTAACCCACTGAAGCTGGTTGCTTTCTTTTACCAGGAGGGCACACTGCTGGTTCATGGACATGTCCACCAGGACCCTTGGGACCTTCTCTGCCAAGCTGTTTTCCAGACATTTTTCTCCAAGCTTGTGCTAATGCCTTGAGTTCTTTCTTCCCAAACGTAGGACTTGTATTTCCTTTTGATGAGCTTCATGAGGTTCCTATGGATCTATTTCTCCAGCCCGATGAAGTGTTGAGCTATTATTTTCAATAGAGTATTCACATGCCAACAGGCTTGGACAGAAAGTCTGTGAATAAACTAAATTAAAATTGCTATTGCTGTTATTAGATGAGTTACTTGGTTGTTTGGGTTGGTTTTTTTCCTTCTACTTACAAATTGTCAGCTGATACTTGAATGTTCCAGATTATTCAAAACTTAACTGGGTTATCAAACTTGTTTGATCAATAATCTTATTGGTTATTTACTTTCTAACCACTCTTATTTTGCTGACTTTGGGCAGGCTAAATTCAAACCCTGTTGGTCTACATGGAAGAAAATTAATGACTCATCTGTCAAATATGATATTGCTGTTTTACTAGATAGCTGGGATGCATGTAACTTTCAGGAAGGTTTACAGTTTATTACTACAGCAGGAAAGTCAACAATGCACTTAACTGGTTTTAGTGTCTTTTAAGCTCCTTCTTGCCTGGATTTACAAATAAAAAAATAAAAAAAGATGCTTGCTGCAATATTAAATGTTGGGATGTTTACTGCCTTAAATCAGAAAAAAAAAATAAAAAAAAAAAAGTAGAGAAAGCAAAGCAAGTTCATCTGGTAAACAAGTTAAATGACTATTGCCCAGGGCTACCAAATAAGAGTGTGGAGCCATAGTGACAATTTCCTGTATTTCCACTATTTTGTTCAGAATAAAGAACATTATGTTGACATGTAAGTAACAAAGAATTAAATCCTCATGGAGGCTATGTCACTGACTGCTTATTTTCTAATCCTTCCAAAAGATCAGGCACAGACTAGTCTCAGGTAAGACTCATCCTTAGGAATCTTTAGCTGAAAACATTAAGAGTATTGAACTAGCATCCCCAAAATTTCTGGTCACAGCATCATTATTGAATTAGTTATTTATATGATGGCAGCCAATTAGAAGCAGGGTTCATGTCATCAGGTGCTTTCCCTAGTTAAAATACATGTCTATATGGAGATTTTTGCTCAGAATCATTGAGGGAAACACCTCCTGAGTCAGCTCACTCTTCCTCTGCTTTCAGCAGAGCTGTTGGGACAGGTAAAGCACAGCCAGAGCGGTGGGACAACAGATTTTACATTTAGATGAAGGACACATTAGCAAGCATTTAGGTCAGAACACTGTTAAATGATAAAGCAGACATTTTAGCAAAGCAAAGCTGGTTGTAAGCATCTGAAAAAGATCAAGAATTTATGATCTGTATTTCCCAGTGTGGAAGGTGGCCCCTGCCTCAAAAGCTCAGCTGGTTTGCTTTCCCTTTTATTCTCCGAGGCATATCTGGAAAAACCATTAGAAAACGCTGAAACAAATTATCAAAAAATTCCCACCGTGTCACTGTGAAGTATTAATCATTCAGGTCTGTTATATGCACATGGGGTGGAGAATTATGTTTATATTTTTTCTGTTCTTTTATCTTGAAGCTTTCAACAGTAATTCGTACAGCTGAAACTGTAAACTATGTAGCACAAAGGGAGGTCAGGCTGAAAACCAAAAGCTAATAAATGTAGCTGAATGAGTAACATGCATGTACACAGTAAAAGTGAAATTTCTCAGGTGGAGTCAAGCAGTTCAGGGAAGATGAGGCTAAAAGCTCTGGGATCATAATGTTGCTAAGTTTTTGTTGCCACTGCAGTTTTGAACAACAGACAGTCAAGGACCACACTCTTCACTTATAAATCACTCAACCACCTTTTTCAATAAACCTTTGACTAGCACAGGTAGATGGGCTTGGAAGAGACTTGCAGCTTGAGAGAGTACCTGAAAGTGTCTGGGATGAAAGATGGGACTTCTACAGAAAGCAGACAAGTATGCCTCTTACAAGCCCCTGGGAATGACTGTATGCTTCTATTCAAGCAAACGGGAGAGTAAGCATAGGGTAGAGTGGAGCAGAATATTTTCAGCTGCAGGAGACCTGAACCAATAATCTATCCCAACCACCTGACCACTTCAGGGCTGACCAAAGGTCAGTTTTTAAGGTCGTTGCTCAATGCTTCTTAAACACTGAGAGACTTGTGGCACCATCCACCTCTGTAGGAGGACTGTTCCAGTGCTCGACCACCCTCTCCGTAAAGAAATGCTTCCAAACACCCAGTGTAAACCTCCCCTGGAACACTTTTCAAAGATACCTGATCAGGAAACTATGAAAACTGATTTTGACCTCCAGCCACAGAAGCTGGGTCTTGGCAATGGGTTGTACACCCTTTCCCTGTCCATGATTCCTGCTTCCCTTACAACAGTCTGGCTATACCTTCAGCTGCTCTTACAATACTCCAAGACACAGGAATGCTTCAATATTCTGAAACACAGGAACGTTTCCACTCTATATGGCAGCCAGCAGCATACCAGCATCATATTCTGATGTGCACAGTCCCTTCCCACAAGACAGGATATAGGACCTGCCAGCACAAGGTGCAGTATGAGCATTACGATTCTTTATAAGACTGAGTGTGAGGAAATGACCACATTTATGAGAAGAGATATTTTAATTAATGCCTGCCTCTCTTTGATTATAGTTGTGCCACTAACTCCCAATTTCTAGCAAATTATTCTTCATTATTTCACCAGAAGCCTTTATTGAAAGTCTTTTACTTCTACACACTGCAGCTGTACCATGGCCAGAGGCAGCCCCTGCTATGCGGAATTTGGCATTGACTAGACATAAGGCAGAAAAGGACTCAGTGGCACGCAGATGTGGTAAAGAACTTGAACCCAGTTCCTAAAATCTCAATCCATATACTGCTTAGGCGAGTCACTCCTTGTAGGAAATGTCACTTTTCTTGTTATGGCAGTGTAGGTGTCTACAGGAGACTGCTCAACTTCAAGATTTTAAAAAAATAAAAAAAAGATAAAAAGCTACAGCGCTGCAGAGTATAGTTGTTAGATGATGCCTCAATGTGTTGGTTCAGCCACAGGCAGTGGCTGAGCACCACATGACACTCTCTCACCCCTCCCCAGAACAAGAAACAGACAGAGACCCGGCAGGTTGGAGTAAGGACAGTTTACTGACAAGCAACAACAAAAGCTTGGGACAAAGTACACACAAACAGTGATAACACAGAGTGGTTTACTGACTCAATGAGACTATTACACTGAGCACTGTACCAAAGCGAGGACCGACCCGATGTCTAACCACACTTGGACTGTCTGGGAGCCATGCAGATCTGTTCCTCCCCAATCAGCTCCTTTTCTGGGGGTGTGATGTCACATGATGTGGAAAACAGCCCAGGCCAACTCTGCTCACCTGTATTGGTTGCTTGGGGAGGTTAACTCTGGCCTGGCCAGAACCAGGACACTGAGACATCCCATACTGGAAATTGTTTTAGTTCTATATCTCTCCAGGAGACATTTCAGCTCCAGCTTCTGTGGGGACGACAAGAGTGAATGTGGTTCCAAAGGAATTCTCAAGCACACTAACAGATACACACACCTCTCTGTCATTCTGTACCTCTTGGTGTGGGAAGGGAAATCTAAGTTGCTGTGAACATCTGGGATGTTTTCATATGTGAAGGCATCATTAGATACATAGGAACTCTGATGTTGTGGTTTTGCCCACTTGATTTCTGGACTTCAAGAGAAAGGGGGCAACCTTTTACCTGCCAAAGAAAAGACAGAGATGCTTAATGAGGAGAAAGTGCTTATTAAATACCTTTTAATACTGGAAGAGAGATTAAAAAGTGTTACATTATAAAAAGGCAAAGGGAATCACAAACTCACTGAGGAAAATCAGCATGACGTTTTTAATTACAATTAAATACCATGCACGTGCATTTCTGTCTTTCTGTAGCTGGTACATGGTCTATTCCCCCAAAAGTTGTTCCAAAATTAAATTAATAAAAAGGAGGAATAAATTGAGAGAAAGGCAGACAGAGACACTTTGATTTCTTTGTTCCCTTCCCATAAATATTAATGCATTTCCTAGGTGCTGCCATTGTGACATGCCGTGGACGGGGGCAGAACGTGTGCTTGCCTGGCTCTCAGCCTCGCTGCATACAGATGAGTGCTTTCAGAAAGGCTGCAGGTGAAACACACACACACAAAGTAAAATTATAGCAGCCCCTTGTCAAGTACAGCAACGTGGGCCAATAATAGCTGCTTATTCCATCAGTGGATAATGCAGTCATCGTGTCACAGACCTACTCAATGGTGTTGTAGTATTAGGGGGAAAAAGGTAATGTAGGTTGCCAGAGAAAGCACGAAACTGGCAGTTTATCACTAATACTTTCCCCCCACCTAGACTTCAGAAATGTTTCTCTTCTATCACAGTACTTCTCATACAACTTCTATTCACAGCTTTTGTCATTCTCATCAGAAAGAAAAAGGAGCATAGGCTATGTAACAGACTGAAAATGCGTCAGATATGAATAAATTATCATGTGTAAAAGCATAAATTCAGCTTTAGTTGCAAGAAACAAAGGAAAGGGAAACTTAATGCCAGAAAAAATTTCAGAGATTATGATTTCTAGAGGTATCATTATTTTGATGATGACACCATGGGAAGTTTTAAATCATGAGTGAATTGTGGCAGATAATTTATAAAGAAAAGACAAATGGCAGTCTTGCCCTTGAGAATGTGAAATGTAACAAATATAACAAATCAGATGACTGGTACTTTGTAAATAAACATTCATAATCTGCCTCCCAACAACAAAGAGATCTTAACAAATTACTCTCCTTTGTAGCCGATTATATGTCTCAAAATATTTTTTTCTTTTTGTTTTGTCTAATAATTTAAAATACCTGATTGAAGTGCTTTATCTGAGGTTATGGTCACTGTTGCCTTCCTGTCTGAAGCAAAGGAGGGTGTTGGACAAAGGGGCACTTCAGATCATACAAGGCTACCATGCATACTCAACCTTACCGTCTCAGGTACATGTTTCAATCAAGTTTCAAGTATATGTAAGTATCAGCTGAAATTAAAACCTGGACAACCTCAGAAAAGAGAACTCAAAGTCAATGACTCATGATCAGCCTTTTTTTCCTATTTAAACAGGAGATCATGTATTAAATTGTTTGCTCGAAGCTTTTGACAAATTCATTTAAAAATACATGAAATGATCTGTATGAGAGCAGAGAACTTAAATTCTATAGATATCTTCCTTCAGGTGCTGAATAGAGATGTTTTCTCCAAAGTTAATAAGATCTTTAAAGTTACAGGTTGTAAAATCAGCTGAATTCAAACAACAGTGTAGTAAACCAACATCAGCATAATAGCACCACCAAAATAAATTCTTAGTTGCTGAGTTCTAAATACAAAACTTTGTAAATGCTTTGTTTGTATCCACATATCAGTGGTATCCCAGTTATGTTTATACCTGGCTTTGAGATTGAAATATTTGGAGATATATATGAAAGAGAATTATTAAATACAAGGAATTATATTACATGTTTTAATCTATAACTGCCTATGGGGGAGGGAGTGAAGTTGGGGAGAACCAAACTAATTACAAAATAAAATATATTAATAAAAAAATATTCCTTCAGATCATTCACATCTCTCCATTGTATTCCAGATTAAGGTATGAACAAATTATTATGAATGAATCGGTGCAATATAAAAGCTAAAGCGTGCCTAGCCTACAGCATAGAATATCTGGTCTAAATAAAACAAAAAATGTTAGGGGAGGACATTAGCTGTCTAAGATCTCCCACATAATTTCTTATTAAGAAAAAAACATGCTTTACCAATATTTCATAACTCATAGGAACTTGATTGGAACTATCACTGCATTTCATTTATCTTGATCTGTGTAACCTCAAAATATCAGGGTTTTGATTGATGCTTTCTGCCTCCCTCTTCAGTCATCCCCACCTAAGTTGTAATAATATACTAGAAAAGTTTGTAGCCCCTTTTCCTCTACTATCTTCTTCCCCATGCTCTCAACTTTAGAGCACTTCGTATATCAGAGACGATTCAGAGGTTGTCCTAATTGTACTGGTATTTCTCTATTGAGGCTTCAATGTTCAAAGCATTTCTTTCTGTTAGAAAGTTCACCTTTAGTTAAATTTAGTAAGGATTAGGCAGGATGAACTAAAAGTGAGATTGAAACTCCTCTGAATAGCTTATGATTAATAAACTTCTTTTAAGTAAACAGTTCACTCAGCTGCATATCAGTAAATGTCAGAAGGGAGAAGTCGTGTTACTACTTCAATTAGGTGATAGCATAATTAGTAGTGGCCATCAGAAGTTAATACAGCTAGATCTTACAGTTCTGATACTAATAAGCACCTAATGTTTTAGATACATTTTCCCTCATTATTAATGCCCATCAAAACCAGGCCAGCTATTTTTCATCTCTGCAGGCACAGGTGGTGATCAGTGGAACAGAGTCTGACTGGAGACCATGACTAGCGGTGTTCTCCAGGGCTCAGTGCTGGGTCCAGTCCTGTTTAATATCTTCATTGACGACCTTGATGAGGAAATAGCATCCACCCTCAGCAAATACGCCAATGATACAAAGCTGGGAGGAGTGGCTGACACGCAGGAACACTGCGCTGCCATCCAGAGAGACCTGGACAGGCTGGAGAGCTGGGCAGGGAGAAACCAGATGAGGTTTAATAAAAGCAAGTGTAGAGTCTTGCACCTGGGAAGGAATAACTGCTTGTATCAGCACAGGCCGGGGGATGACCTACTGGAGAAGAGCTCAGTGGAGAAGGACCTGGGGGTTCTGGTGGATGACAGGTTGGCCATGAGCCAGCAGTGTGCCCTGGGGGCTAAGAGAGCCACTGGGATCCTGGGGTGCATCAGGAGGAGTGTGGCCAGCAGATCAAAGGAGGGGATCCTCCTCTACTCTGCCCTGGTCAGGCCCCACCTGGAGTATTGTGTCCAGTTCTGGGCTCCCTGGTATTAAAAGGACAGGAATCTCCTTGAGAGAGTCCAAAGGGCTACGAAGATGATTAAGGGCCTGGAGCATCCTCCCTGTAAAGAGAGACTGAATAAACTGGGGCTGTTCAGTCTTGAGAAGAGAAGACTAAGGGGAGATCTAATTAATGTCTATAAGTATTTTAAGCATGGAATGCAGGGAGAATTAGCCAGCCCCTTTTCAGTGGTCTGTGGAGACAGGACAAGGGCCAATGGCTGCAAGTTGGAGCACAGGAAGTTCCGCACCAACATGCGGAAGAACTTTTCCCCAGTGAGGGTGACAGAGCCCTGGGACAGTCTGCCCAGAGAGGTGGTGCAGTCTCCTTCTCTGGAGGTATTCAAGACTCATCTGGATGCCTATCTGTGCAATATGTGCTAGGAAGCTGCTTTGGCAGAGGGGTTGGACCCGATGATCTCTCAAGATCCCTTCCAACCCCCTGTGATTCTGTGATCTATTATTCCACCAAACTGTGGGTGAAAAATATTCTTCCTTCTCATTTGTAGCATTTGAGCAGAATCACTGGGAAGTTTTAAGGTAACTCACAGGATTAATTTCTTCCATTCCTGGAAAAAAAAATAGGCTTTATTCTTTACCTGTAGAAGCCCTGAGAAGGTCTACCCCATCCAGCAATAGCATGTAATATTATCATAGAATCATAGAATGTGTTATCATTAATTTTTTTCCTAATATCCAACCTACATCTGCCCTTTTCTAGTTTAAACCCATCACTCCTCGTCTTATTGCTGCATGCCCTTATGAACAGTTCTACCCTAGCTTTTTTATAGGCATCTTTCAGGTGTTGGAAGGCTGCTATGAAGTCCCCCCAGAACCTTCTCTTCTCCAAGCTGAACAAGTCCAACTCTCTCAGCCTGTCTTCACAGGAGAGGTGCTCCAGCACTTTGACCATTTTTGTAGCCCTCCTCTGAACGCATTTCAAAAGGTCCATGTCCTTTTTGTATTGAAAACATAAGATTTAATTTAAAAGACTAAGACAGTAACCAACATTTAATAACTTCTTTAAAAAATCTTATTCATACAAAAAGGGGAAATTAAGTTTTTCTCTCTTGAGAAAATAAATTCTCCCTGTCATGGCACTGATCTATTTATTGTGCATGATCGCATGAGTGTACCTACTTTATTTCTAAAGTATTATAACCTATTATAACTTGCATCTTTTCCAGAATCAAATTTTCTTCTTTTGTACATAATATTTACTCATCTTGCTTTGATATTCTCTAAATACCTTTCATTATTCAACTTGTTTGTTATCAAGTAGTCATCTCTGGAAAGCCCCTACATCATGAATAACAATACCTGCAAACATTCAGGGGAAAGAAAAAAAAAGTAACTCCTTCATGCCTAAAAAGGACTAATAATATTAAATTTAGAGGATAATAGTAAAATATGGCTCAAAACAAAGAAATTAGAGGACAGGGAGACAGAAAATATCTTTGTGTGATAATTAGGTCAGAAAAGGACAATTTTAAAAGTCAGTCTTAAAGTCAGTCTTGCCACTCCATGATGTCTTTGGTATCACATCTGGTACCTACCTATTTGACAATCCAGGGCTGTATGAGTTTTCATAACAATAATTTTACTCCTCAGCTTCACCAAGCTATTTGCTGTTTCATCCTTGATAACTCACACTGGACTTTTTCTTCTGCTGCACCTTGAGACGTACATGTTTTCATCTCCACTAGTGTCTCCAGTATTCCCCAGACAATATTACGTTGCAGTTGGGTTGGTGTACAATGAGAAAACGAAAACTTTCTTGCCATTCTTCTCTTTCTTCTTGGTGAGTAATAGAGGCAAAAAGTGTGAAACATTGTCTCTGGATGGCTTCTAGAGATTACAGAGACAGAGGCTACTCCAACGCCCAAGGAAGTCAATTAAGAGATTCATTGACTTCAACAGGCTTTGGAGCAACATGTAATGAATGTAGGTTTATCTCTCTGTCTGATGGAGAGCCTCAGATCAATCAACATTGCAGCTGCTCAAGAGGAGAAAACTATTTGTAAATAAGCGATTCACTGATTAGTTATGATACTCTCCCCAAAGCATTTAACTACTTAATTGTCAGTCTACAGAACTGATTATAAAGTGGAAAATTTTCATGGTGAGTAATTCAGGGAAACACAAGCTCTATCTCTCACAAATTCATTCTAGAAAGCTGAATCTATGGCCCTGATGTATCCTGCTTGCATTTTTTCATAAGGCCTTTAATTGCTCTTCTTTATTTTATCATCTCAATGCTTTACAAGTCTTCATAAATTTATCCTCATAATGTATGTCCCTGAGGCAACAGCTACATGAGCAAAGTTTCCCAAGACAAGGAACCTCTAGGCAAAAGCCTGCAGGAAAATGCTGCAGGCAATCACATACAAAAGAATACTTGTCCAGAAAAGAAAATACTCTGCCCCAGGAAGAACTGACCACGGGACAGAACTAGAGAATGTCCTTGATTAGGCCAAATTTACTGGCCTATGTGGCTGTAGTTTTTCCTTTCTTCCTTCTGACAGATGACAGATGTTTTTTCCCAGGATTTCACATGTCCATTTCAGAAGTCATAAAAATTTTAGAACTGCATACCGCAGTTTTTTGATGCTGTTCTCCTGAAAGCTAGATCTAATAAAATAGTTCATGGAGTTATTATGAATATCAGTTTGTAGTGCTGCAGCCCAGTAAATACAGTCTTGCTACAGCTACTAAGAGGCTTTGTACTGAGTTTGCAAGGCCTCAGGAGCAAGGCCGATCAGGCTTGCTTCATCTGAATTTCTGTTCACCTGCCTGGGAGTTTTGTCTTAGCTACTTTAACTGAAAGAGTGCTTTCAAACAGCAGGTCACTGTTTAATCGGGTTTATTTTGTATTTATATGACACAGTCACAGTTTTTAAGAAAATAGATGCAAAAGGCAGTTTTGTTGATACTTTCTGTGATATATTTCTTTCTTTTACAAACACATCTGGACTACTGATAATTTGAATTAGACTGTTAAGATTTTAGTTATACTAACAATAAATTCCTGGATTGACAGATAGGGCATTCTTCTTTTCTTTAAACAATGGTTCAGGTTTGCATACAATGCAATGCAATGCAAAAATAATCAAACATATCAGTTGCTCCGGGCCTTCTGGTGGCAGGTGCTGTTCCATGCTAAGGAGTTTGAAAGATTGAAGGTGAAATATCACTGCAGACAACTTGGTATGTAAAAGAGGAAATATAGCCAGTGAATGAAGCTGATTGATCAGAGAATAAAAATTCTCGATATGCATCAAGTAACCTTTGTACAAGTGCGACAGAAAACAATTCAATCGTTTGTACCTGCATCTACTTAGGTTTCCAAGTAAAGAAATCATTGATCAGCATTAACAGCTGTTGTATCAGTTTCCTGATTTATTTAATTTTTAATTTATTTACTTTTCAGCAAATATGGGGGCGGAGATGTCAGAGAGATTTACACATGCTCAGAATACAGCCTGTATCTTCTCCTCCCACTGATACCTAGAAAACCTTTCTTTCCTTATAAAGGGCTAGTGCACGTTAGAAGTGGTGCTTCTCTGTAGCTGGCGATTAGAATTTATAGAGGGTCCTTAAACATCCTGCCAGGCTGGTCTTTCTCCCTTTCTAGAGGACATCGTTTAATAGACTTAAAGGAAGTACATATCTCCCATTCTGCCACATCTCTTAGAGACATAAACAGTGAAAGACAGTGAGAACTGCAGAGCCCACAATCTACATGTTGCCATTCAACATACTTTGCAATCCATCTTCTTGTCTTACTGTTGTACTCATTCCCTATAAGCCATCACACAGTGATCTTCCACACTCAGTTCATACCTATTCCAGCAACCCCCCAGAAGCCAAATATTGAATAGTTTCTCTCTTTCTATAGTAATTTATTTGCTGATTAGCCTTCCTAAAGAAATAAAGACCATCTCATCCTCATTGAAATGGACTCTCATGGCCAAACGATCACATTTTCCTCTAATTTCTAAGGGTATCTTCAATAGTATTGTTCTACTATATTGTCCTACTGATTTTTAAAATGCATGAATGCTGTATTAGAATTTTCCTTAAGTGATTTATTAATCCCTCAATTATAAAAGGAAATGAGAGCAGAAAAACTTTGCCAATAGCAAATGCAAAAAGGAAGCCTGCAGAGGGTGGAAGCAAAGGAGGATAGACTGGGAGGAAAACAAATGAAATGTGTGAACAGGCAGGGATCAGGTTAGGAAAGCTAAAACTCTGATAGAATTAAATCTGGCCAGGGTCATGAAGAACTGGAAGAAAGGTTTCTGTAACGATGTCAATGATAAAAGGAAAATACATGAAAATGTGTGTCCCCTCTGGAATGAAATGGAAACCCGGTTACCCAGAGTATAGAGAAGGCTAAGGTAATTGATAACTTCTTTGTCTCAGTCTGCATCAGCAAGGTCTCCAGTCACACTGCTCAGGTCACAGAAGGCAAAGGCAGAGACTAGGAGAGTGCACTGCCTGCTGTATGAGAAGGTCAGGTTTCACAGAATCACAGAACCATTAAGGTTGGAAAAGACCTTCAAGACCATCTAGTCCAACCATCACCCTAGCACCTATTTTACTTACTAAACAACATCCCTAAATACCTCATACAACCCTTCCTCAAACATCCAGAGGGACCATGACTCCACCACCTCCCTGGACAGCCAGTTCAAATGCCTAATCACTCTTTCTGAGAAGAAATTTCTCCTAATTTCTAACCTGAACCTCCCCAGCACCACTTTGCAGCCATTTGCTCTTATCCTATTGCCAGTTACCTGTCAGAAGAGGCTGATCCCCAGCTCACCACAGCTTCCTCTCACATCGTTGTAGAGACCATTAAGGTCTCCCCTGAGCCTCCTTGTCTCCAGACTTAACAGTCCCAGTTCCCTCAGCCGCTCCTTATAAGACCTTTGTGCTCCTTCACCAGCTTTGTTGCCCTTCTCTGGACATGCTCCAGGGCCTTGATGGCTTTCTTGCAGTGAGGGGCCCAAACCGAAACCCAATATTTGAGGTGAGGCCACACCAGAGCTGAGTACAGGGGGATGATCGCCTATCTGTGCAATATGTGCTAGGGAGCTGCTTTGGCAGGGGGGTTGGACCCGATGATCTCTCAAGGTCCCTTCCAACCCCTACCGTTCTGTGATTCTGTGATTCTGTGATTCTGTGATTCTGTGATCACCTCCCTGATCCTGCTGACTATTTGTGATACAGGCCAGGATGCTGTTGACCTTTTTGGCCACCTGGGCACACTGCTGGTTCATGTTCAGGTTAGTGTCACCCAACACCTCAAGATTCTTTTCCTCTGTATAGCTCTCCAGCCACCCTGCCCCAAGCCTGTACTGTTGCCTGGGTTGTTATGAACAAAGTGCAGGACTGGGCACTTCACCATGTTGCACTTCAGCCCATTGGCCTCTGCTCATCGAGCATGGACAGACCCTTGCACAGGTTACCCAGAGAAGCTGTGGCTGCCCCTGGATCCCTGGCAGTGTTCAAAGCCAGGCTGGAAGGGATTTGGGCAACCTGGTCAAGTGGAATGTGTCCCTGCACATGATAGGGAGATTGGGATAGGTGCTCTTTAAAGGCCTTTCCAACCCAAACTATTCTATGATTCTATGATTTTAGCAATCTATATACTCTGCACCGGTCAGAAAGATGAAGTGGTGCTGTGACAAGGTTTTTAAAAGGCACGGAAATCTTCCTGCTGTAAAGATAGCATATCAACAAATTAAAAACAAAGAACAAAGATGCTGACTAATTTGAACAACACGATTTTGTACCACTTTTGCAGAGAGGCATTGGAGCCCATTTCAGCTCCAATGTCTGAGGAATGTTCCACTTCTAGCTGAGTAGAAATATGTCACTAAAAAGTCCCAGTGAAGACCTTTATGAATAAAAAAGAGGTTTTTACTCCAAAATACATTGGGTTGTCATTAAGACTGTAGTTGTAAAAATGTTAAATAAGAGCCTGTGAGGCAGGTAGTGGGAAGAGTTGTTTGTGTTAACTATGGTATTTCTTAAAATTTTGGTAGCGCTTTAGAAACTTTTAAGTTACGAAGTGTGTTGGAGACTTCTCTGGAATATTCCAAATTTGCAAGCAAAGACACTGGGGTTTACCACTAATACCATCATATGTATAATACATTAAGCTTTCTTGTTAAGGATTCTTTATAGTATACTTCAAAATTCCTTATCTGAGGTGATTTAAAAGCATTATAATACAAAGTCAGTCTCATAAAATTCTGTAAGTGTTCATGCTCAGTCTTTTTTACTGCTACTGAACATCAATATGCCTTATTTGAATATAACTCCAGAAAATTATTTGTGCTTTTAAAATCGCAGCCAGACTGTTCAACGCAGGAATTATTTCCTGTGTGAATTTAAAGCGATTGCTACATGTGGATTTGACTCTATTCCTTGAATGACACTGAAGAACAAATTAGTATGGCATAACTTCCACTAAAATCCCCAGGGTCTGTTGACTCTCCTCAACCTTCCAGAAACTGCCTGTGCAGTTCGCATGGATATATCTAACCTTACTATAAACCATTAACTAAGGCATTGATACCAGAAAAAGGGACATAGCATAGCTCATTTGCCACTAAACCCCCCAATTCATCAGCTAGGGGAATTTCTAGCAGTTGTTCAAGTGAGTTGCATGCTGGCTATGTTACATTTCCCCAAGCTATTTTAAATTTAAATATGCTCTATCTTTACAAACTGCACATGATGCAGTATTTCTATCAGAACTCAGAATGCAAAAACATGCTAAGAAGTGTCCTTCCCTCCCCTCATAACTACCGGGGAGTCTCTTATGGTGAAATTAAGCATGTATGTAAGTTGATGATTTTCAGGAAAAAAAACCACATGTTTGAATAACTCCCAGAGACCTATATTCACAACATATACCTAGTGATTCAAAAGGTCTGTTTTCCCAAAAAAGAAGGAACGTAGAAGTGGTAATGACTGGAAGAAAAAAATAAGAAAGATACTTGAATGGAATTTAGGGGTTTCTTCATGATAGTTCAAGTTGTGTAGTATTCCACAGCCACAAAACAGAACAGCTATGCTTGCAAGCTCAGCGGAAGGAAAAGGCAGCAATTAGAAGAAAGGGTTGTATAACAGAGAAACATCATCATGTAGGTGAGCAGCATAAACTCAATGGTAATTCAGACTAGAATTAGTATCATCAGTAGCCAATTAAAATCTGTTTCTTTCCTCTCAGCAGGAATACAAACAGTTGCGTTATCGACATAGAGAACAGAATCATCTGTTAACATTTTTTGGCACACATTAGTGGGGTATCCATAAAGATCTCTTAATAAGGCAATTGAAATCACTGGGAAATGCATCCCAACAAAAGGAAATATTTATTTATTTAAAATTCCACTCTTACCCATTACCTCTCAGACCCACTTCTGTATTCTTCATCTAACTGAACGAAATCATGCATGAAATAGAATACTATTTAGTTTAATGGTTAACAGAACCTGAATGGCCACATGCAGTGCATTAGCTTACTTCTGAAAGACTCAGAATTTTTAATATCGTGCAGAACTGTCCAATGCATAACATCAGTAGACCAGCCTTATTTCCATTATCAGCAAACATATTCCAGAAAGCCGTTCTATATTCGTTCTTATATAGTTTAATCTTTTACAAAAAGAACCCTAAAAATCAAGCTCCCAAAGCTCCTCATTCTCTGATTTTATTATTAAATATTACCTCTGCTAGCAAGAAAATTTTAGTGTTATTTCACTTTTTATCCTCACTACCTTTGAAAGAATAGCAGCCTTTATCACCATTTTCCCAGTTACCTCATAAGCAAATTTATCTTTTTTCTGAGACTCCTCTTTTGATAGAACACCTTCCTTAAATACTGCACTTTCCTTAAATACACTGCTATTAAGGATACTTTCTTTAAAGATACTGAAGAAAATTCTGTCTGTGTGCTTTATCACTCTCACATTTCAAATGAAAGTAAAAGAAAACAAGATCAGTGATAGCATGGAAACTGTATAAATACTTGAATTTGTCATTTTTATTGCAATCCAATTAGAAAAAATGATGTTGAAATAGAACTTTGCTGTACAAGGTGCTGTAGAAATAGCTCAGCAAGATTTCTCGCCAGTGAGTCTGTGATACAACAAATATGCATGTAGCAATAGCATTGATATAAGGACTGCATTAATCCATCAGGGAACATGTTGGAATTCCAGAAGATTGGAATTTGCAAAGCCAAAATATTTTTTTTATAACTTTTTTTTTTTTTTTACTGAATTTTACATTACTAGGATTTTAGAACTTGCACATATTCATCTCTGCAGGACTCTGTCTCAAAACATCATTAAGATGTGCATGAATGTATGTGTTCCAGAACATTTCTTGTTCATAGAATCACAGAACCCGAGAATGTTTTGGGTTGGCAGGGAACTTGAAGATCATCTAGTTCTCACCCTGTACTAACCTGCAGGGATACCATCCGCTACCCCAGGTTGCCCAAAGCCCTATACAACATGGCCTTGAAGACTTCTGGGGAGGGGTCAACATCAGCTTCTGTGGGAAACCTGTGCCAAGGCCTCACCATCCTCACAGGGAATAATTTCTTCCTAATACACTTTAGGTACTGGAAGGCCACTATAAGGTCTCCCTGGAACCTTTTCCAAGCTGAACAAGCCCAACTCTCTCAGCCTGTCTTCATAAGGGGAGGTGTTCCAGCCTTCTGATCATCTGGATCTGTTCCAACAGCAGCTCAACATAATTCTTGTCTTGACTGCCCCAGATCCAGATGCATTACTGCAGGTGGAGTCTCACTAGAGCAGTGTAGAGGGGCAAATCCCCTCCTTTGAACTGCTGGTCACACTTTGTTTGCTGTAGCCCAGGGTATGGTTGGCCATTCAGCTCTTTTGGAACAGATGGTCTTAGCTCTAAGTTGGATACCTGATTTCTTCAAAACAATTTAAGATGCCCCAGGGCTTACTTGTGCATTTCTTGATTTTCAGTTGCAACTGGAAGATGACCTTTGTAATTTTACTTTCTTAATTATTCCTCCCTCTATCTCTTTTTTGTTGGTATACGGAAGAAAGGCTTTAAAGTCTTCTAAGATAAAATACCTAAGCCTAGCGTCGTCCATTTCCCTTAAGATTCAAAACCTTTATTGATGGGCTTGCCTACCTCCACTTGGCAACTAGGTCTCTATGTAAAAATCTCAGATTCCCAAATTGTATGAACCCAGGACAAAGCGCCAGATTCCTGCAAGTATTTGGTAGGATTGGTTTCAAACACATTAAAAAATGCAGTAATGAGAAAGGGAACAATATGTGCTCTATATCCAAGGCTGAACAGTCAAGAAACAAGAGGTTTTAACAAAAGAGAAGGAGTGTGAAGAAAGTATTTTTTTATTAATAAATGGTTCACTAGAGCTCCAGAAAGGTTATTGAATAGGATTCTGGCACTGCAATTCTTCAAGAATTTTGGCAAACATCCTTGTGAATCCAAGAAGGTGGACAAGATGGCTTTTCTAAAGCCTCTGCTGTCCTTTTAAGCCAAAATAAAATTATATTTTAATTCTTTAATTGCTCTATGTCTAATAGAAATAATTATATACCTAAGGTGAGCTACCTTGTCTTTTAAATGAGCTTTCACAGTTTGGCCTTAGGAATTCTATTCAAAGGCTAGAGAAGCTTTTATATCCAGACAATATGAGCTGAGCAAACCTAATACTTAAACAGATAAGAACTATACTGACACCTGACTCCCTTGACAGAAATTTAGTGATATTTCTCAAAGAAACGAGGAAAAAAAATCTGTAGCTTACCACTACCTAAACAAACTCTCTCTATTTCCTTGCTTCTGCTTATCTGCATCTGACCTTGAGTGCCTTTTATATCTGATGAGGAATGAATATTTTTAATCTATCCTATCTCACATTTCTCACACTCATGATTGGAGGGGGTGTAGATATAATAAACATAAACCAATCGCTTTCTATGGGCTCAAGAGTAAAGTGCAGACTGAATAATAAAGAAATGCAATTCTTACTCCTGTTGCATCTTTAATTAGAGCTTTACTACATGACGCAAATTACTTCAGTCCTGTGATATTACCCAAGATGTTTAAATGTTCTACAAAAGTATTGATTTTGTTTTGAATGTCAGATCTTGCACTTGGCAGCTTTTTCCGTGAAACAAACGGATTACACTTGGAATTCTAATTAAGCTTCTTTTCTCAAATGAGACACAGACAAACAGCAGTATAAGTATACAATTATTGGACTAGTTATCAACCTTATGAGGGAAGCTACCACAATTTTAAGTAGCACCATAGAGCATGTGATTTGCTTTTCTATGAAAAATTTTATGAAGATTAATGTATTCTCGATGTATAATTTGCTATCTTGAAAAACATTGGTTAAATAGTTCATATGGTACATTATTTTTATTTTGTTTAAAAAGCTTTGGTGACTTAGCAGTGAGAAGTATTAACCCTTAGAAAAATCAATTGTTTTCTCATCTCGTCTAGTTAAGAAAAACACACACATTCCAGAAAAAAACTCCACAGAAACTTGATAGAATTAGTCAGCAGTGAACACAACCCTCACTCTAAACTAAGCTTTCAGTATCCGTGTGAGATTTTTGTAGAAGATGGGCTCCAGCAGGGAGTTTAGAGACTGGACCGAATAAGAAAAGAATGTCACTAAAAAGCTGAAGGGAAAGACCTCAGCTCTTTGCCATGAACAAGGAATGGCTGATGCTTAGCTCTTATTTTTTGTCGTCTTTTAAGCTACAGACTTCTCACATAATTTCTGAGTACACCAGCTTTGGAGACCTTCTGAGACTCTATGCGACATACCTGTTCCATCTATCTCATGTGCATCAATAAAATAGAAAACTTTCTATCTTAATTTTAAATTCTTTCATCATCTGAAGATATAACCACCAAATTTCTGTTCATGTCTGTTGTTGCTATGGGCTTTCTTTTTTTGTGTGTGACTTTTAACTTCTACCCCACATGTACTGTAACAGCCATCATCCCTTCAGTGGTCTTAATAATGATATGACCCAGAAAAAACAACAAACACAAACTCTTTACCAAGATATATCTAGTTTCCTAAAATATTGTTTCCTACAGTGAGCTGACAAGAAACAGAGGTTACCAAATAGTTTAGCAGTCTCTATTACTAAACATCTATGGGTTTTCCAAATTCTTTCAGTTGCTAAAGAGTTGAAATAATGCCTTTAGAAGTTGGAAAAATATTAAAATTCATGTTCCAGTTTTGTTATGGTTTAACCCCAGTCAGCAACACAGCTGGTTGCTCACTCCTTCCTGATACGATGGAAGACAGAAATCAGAAAGGTAAAAGTGAGACAAATTGTGCATTTTTTTAAGACAGTTTAACAGGTAAAAAAAAAGCCAAATGCACAAGCAAAGAAAACAAGTAATTCATTCACTACTTCCGATCAGCAAGCAGATGTTCATCCACCTCCAGGAAATCAGGGCTCCATTGTGTGTAACTGGGAAGACAAATGCTGTCATTTCAAATGGTGTCCTCTCCTTTTATTTGCTGAGCATGTCATATGGTATGGGATATCCCTTTGATCAGTTGGGGTCAGCTGTCCTGGCTGTGTCCCCTCCCTACTCCCTGTGTACCTCCAGCCTCCTCACTGGTGGTGTGAGGTGAGGAGCAGAAGAGGCCTTGGTTCTGTGTAAGCACTGCTCAGCAATAACAGAATCATTCCTGTGTCATCAATGCTGTTTTCAGCACAAATCCAAGACACAGCCCCACACAAGCTACTGTGAGTAAAATTAACTCTATCCCAGCCAAAAGCAGTGTATGGTTTTAAAACAATAATTATTAAACCATCCAATTGCTCATATGTCCCTAGCTCTGAATTGTGTCGATTTTTATCTCACACACATCTCCACACACAGACTCAAAGAGCTAAAGGATGATCTCTGTATTTGCAGTATCTGCCGCATAAGGAATTCAATAACAAAAAACTTTGACCTTTCAGAAGCTATTTCAGATATGCAGCCAAATGTTACCTGTTGCGAGTTCATTCTAGTCGCCATAGTTTCTGCTAATTAAAATTCTCTGAAGCATCAGTGTTCTGACCTAGTCGTTACACTTACTGTACAATAAATACTACATTGTAAACAAGATTTTTCAGATAAAAATAATACCACTATAATGCTCAACATAAATCATTTTGCAAAGGAAAAAAGTAGACCTTCAGATTTCAGTAAAGGTAGCAGATGTCACTACAGCATTAATGATGTAAAAAATTCCACTATAAATTTCACTGAATTTTTCGTCACTTTTTGGGAGTTTGTGGAATTAATTTTCAATAAGATTCATACTTGTTGGAAAACATTAGTATTACCCAGACTTGAATATCTTTTAGCTTGTGTGTGTGTGTGTTTTGTTTTGTTTTGTTATTTTTCCCTTCAATATCTTTTTCATAACCTAGACATTTAACTGCATATTAAAATTTCAAAATAAGTTTAGTAGAATACCTAACCAGACGAGGACATTTAGGCCATCCATTTAATTTATGTGTCTGCCTCCAATTCCTATAAATTCTGTAATGTCCCTTCTTAGACTAAATCATATGGGCTGTTGGAGAGCTCAAAGGCACGGCAATGAGCCCCAAGCCCACGGAGAGTAGCAGAAGCCATGTAGGAAGCCAGGAGGATAGAGGAGGTGCTGCAGTAACCTCAGAGTACACAACTGTGGTACTGGATCCACTGTATTGCTCCACTTTTATCTCAGACCATATCCTAAAGAAAAAAACTTGTAAATTGGAAAAAAAATATTCTCTGTTTATGAATAACCTATTGTTCTGACCTTTTCGCTTTGAAGTCAGTACTTGCTCCAGGGTGATTCAGCGCTATGCTTTGGCTTTGATGTACAATCTTAAAAGCACCATTACAGGCATTTACTGGAAGGGAATACCTTGTTGCCATGGCTACTAGTGCATCACTTGAAATTGTGATATAGCTGGATTTCATCACCATGACACTAATTTTCTCCAATGCAGCAATGGAAGGACTAGATCATCACTGTATTAGATGCAGCAGGGTTGCATTTCTTTTTTTTCACCTGAAGGTTGTGTAGGTGAAATCCATGCCTTTAAGGGCAAAACTGCAAGCCAAAGAAAACTGGGCCAACTGATGTTTATAGGTGGGGAAAATAAATAGCAAGTATCTTTGCCTTTGCATCTTGCTGGGAAAAAAATGAAATGCCAAATCCTGTAGGAAGTCAGCTGCCAGGCTTACCATAGCTCCACTGCTATGAGATGAGAGTCAAGTGCTTTCCTGGTGACTGGTTGGCCCTAGTCCAATGCTCACTGAGCTCACTCAGCTGAATATACACTAGTGAGTTGTGGTGTGAGGAACATTTCTAAGACCCTTGGGTCATGTCTTTATCACAGAGAGAGAAAAGCAAAGGGCACCTGCAACAAACAGGGAAACACCTGTATAACTTTTGTATCCCTGAAAGTTCACATACAGCCAACTTAGAGCAGAAAATGTGATGAGATTGCCATCATGTTTGGAAATAACCTCTAATTCCAGCTTCGTCAGGACCCAATCCAGTTCAGATGTGCAATAAGACAGCTGTAATATCCCAGATATAAGACTGATCTATGGAGAATTGCACAGCAAATGAGTGTGAGATTGGTTTTCAGCTGGTCTGGATACAGAGGAACAGTTTTGTACAAGTATCTAACTCCATACCTCTTAAGGCTACAAGCCATACTTTCAAAAGTTAACTTTCTACAGCCTTCTAGTTGAGAGATCTAAGGAAAAGAAACAAACAAACAAAAAGCAACTCCAAAACAAGTAAATTTTTCATTCACCTAATAGGTAGACCCTTATTCATGCTGTCATCCTCAAACATTCATGACACAGGAAGTATACCAGCTGAATTCTATGTATGAGTTATCTCACCTGAAGTACAAAGAAAGAAGGAGGAGGCTTCAACTGTAGGTTCATGCATCTGCTTTCACATGTTTACACTAATATCTGTAGCTGTGTCCCACTGCAAGTGCAGGACTCGCTTTCTCACAGATAGAAATTTAGTACCATGAGAAACACCTTCTGATTGAGACATGGCCAGCAGATACAACACAGGTCTTATGTTAAAAACCCACTGGGTCATAATCAGAATACTGGGACAGACTGCCCAGAGAGGTTCTGGAGTCTCTTACTCTGGAGACATTCAAAACCTGCCTGGATTCATTCCTGTGTGACCTAACTTAGGTGTTCCTGCTCTGGCAGGGGTGTTGGGCTAGATGATCTTTCAAGGTCCTTCCAACCCCTAACTTTCTGTAATTCTGTGATTCTGTTGTCACCTAAATTCAATGTGTCCCCATATAAGAGCTAGCAACATCTTCAGGGTGTCACTAGTGGCCTCAGACAGCAGCATTAGGGTGGCATGAAGTGTGTTTGGGAGCATTTATTTTTCAGTATTGCCTAGGGAAAGGAGCTTAAACAACGTACTTAGGCTGGATACCTTCAGGTAAATAGGACCAAGATGATCCTGACCTCGGTGTTTTGGTTTCATACAATTTTTTTAAAAAAGTATTTATTTCAAGTTTATATGTCTCTGAAATAATAAAATCCTGCAAGTAAAAAAAAAAAAATCTGTTTCATGTTTTGTATTGTTATTACCTCTGGGTAATCATAGTTACTGAAAATTCTCCCCAAGTTTGGTGGAATGCATGAGTGACAAAGTCCCCAGTGAATTCCCAACATAATTCCCAATCTTTAGTGTTCAGCTGCCAGATGTTATAACAAAGTGAAGATAATTGTGTCTGAGAAGTTGCTAAGTATCTAGTTACATAAATTTGTCACTATTAGGAAAGTTTGGTCCACTGCATTCTAAATGCATAGATTCCAAAGTGAGTGATGTGCAAATGGCTTTTTGTCTGGAGTGCGGTTCAACTTCATTTCTAATTAGAATAGCCTGATTTTGAATCTACTATTTTAATCAACTTTTCTTTCTGCTTTAAGCACATGTGCACCCTATTTTGGTAATTTGACAATGGAAGATGCTCCCCTCCCCAGGCCATCTCTTTCTTTTATATTTTGCTGACAGTGACACCAGAAGTAGCTTTAAGAAATACCTAACCTACATCAGATAGGTGTTGCATGTTTAAAACAATACTCAAGTTTTACAGTCATACAATATTGTGGTAGAAATCTGGGATCTTAGTTTGATACAGGGTTACATGGACATCCTGTAGTCAAATTTGAACCCTTAAAAGAGATGGTCAGTTAAAAATATTAGTCTGCAAAACTTACGGTGTCAAAATTTAAAAATCTTTTCTTATAATGATTTATCTCTCTAAGGATGACTGGCTTTTCTGCCTCTAACATTTAGACGTATATTTACAAGAAAAGCTTAACAACTCTAAGTCACTGTGTATCTAAGCACATCCATTCCTTTTCGCTTAAAGTGCAAAGTATTTTTCCTGCAGAAATGACTAACCGTAAAATGGCTCCTAGCTTTTAACTTTAATTAATGTATGATACAGAGCTATCGTTATCCACAGAGAATGAGAAGTTTGGATAGCTGTTGCATTCACTATAGAATCACAGAATCATAGAATTTTTCGGGTTGGAAGATCATCTAGTTTCAACTCCCACTGCCATGGGCAGGGACACCTTCAGTAGACCAGGTTGCCCAAAGCCACATCTAACCTGGCCTTGAACACTGCCAGGGATCCAGGGGCAGCCCCAGCATCTCTGGGAAATCTGTGCCAGGGCCTCACCAACCTCACAGTAAAGAATGTCTTTCTAATGTCTAACCTAAACCTTCCCTCTTTCAGTTTGAAGCCATTACCCCTTGTCCTATCACTGCATTCCTAGGTGAACAGCTCCTCTCCCACTTTCCTGTAGGATAGTTTTAAGTATTACGCTGCAATTAGGTCATGCCTTCTCTTCTCTAGGCTAAACAAGCCCAATTCCAGCAGCCTGTCTTCAAGGGGAAGTGCTCAAACCTTCTGATTATCTTTATGGCCTCCTCTGGATTCATTCCAACAGCTTTATGTCTTTCCTGTACTGGGGATCCCAGAGCTAGGTGCAGCACTGCAGGTGGTGTCTCACTGCAGAATAGAGAGGCAGAATTCCCTCCCTTGACCAGCTGGCCACGTCGTTCTTGATGCAGCCCGGGACACGGTTGACCTGAGCTGCTACCACATACTGTCAGCTCATGCTGAGCTGGTCATTGATCAGCACCTCTAAGTCTTTCTCAGGGCTGCTCTCAATCCATTCTCTACCTAACCTGTAGTTGTGCTTGGGATTGCACCAACCCACATGCAGGACCTTGTACTTGACCTCGTTGAACTTCATTCAGTTCCCATGGGCCCATCTCTCCAGCCTGGCAAGATCACTCTGGATGGCATTGCATCCTTCCAGCATGCTGACATCACTACATAGCTTGGTGTTTTTGGCGAACTTACTGAGGGTGCACTTGATCCCACCCCCATGTCACTGAAGAGTGTTGGTCCTGATACTGATCCCTGCGGAACATCACTTGTCATGGACCTCCACATGGACATTGAGCCATTGACTACAACTCTTTGAGTCCAGACAGTTCCTTATCCACTGACTGGTCCATTTGTTGAATCCGTGTCTCTCTGTTTTAGGGACAAGGATGTCATGCTGGACAGTGTTGAATGTATTGGTTTTAGTTTGTCCCATAAGAAAGTTCTACTGAAGGTTTTTAAATAAATTTCTCCCCACACACATGATGGATGTTCAGATTTCTGAGGTCTTTCTTTACTAGAATAGGTGTTTCAGTTTTCAATAGTGACTGCTCAACACATGCATGCCACAAAGAGCCTAATGTAATTGTTTCTCTGTGCTGTTATTTAACTGCATGTGTTGACAGTTGAGATATATATATATAGTGATGCAAATATTTTTTTAATGAAAACTGTTAAGAATTTTTTATTATTCTTGATTTTGCAGCAAAAATGCTGCAGTCTAAACAAACAGCATCTTTTATATATATTTCATTTTTCCCGTAATTTGTATGTATATGTAGTGGCACAGTCTGTAATTGAGAATGTTTCCTTTATTACCTGAATATTGTCAAAGTTTGGTTGCTAAAAGTTACTTTTGTGACAAAGAGAGATTTTTCATTAAATAAAATTTTCAAAATACATTTTTAAATGGTAAAAATTATTGAAAAGAAACAATTTTCATATTTCCTATGGCCTAGAAAACTACAGTAAGTTGTTATTTTAATGAGTGTTTAGTTTCCAGACAAGCTGTAATAAATTTGTCATATGTTAGCACTTCTTTCTCTATTTAAAATCTGGCAGATCAGAATATGACTAGGATGAACAAGCATCGATGGAGAGAGAATGGATGGGATGCTGACTCCTGGAAAACATTCAAACCTCAAAAAAAAAGGGTTGGGTTTGGGGTACCCATTTTCTTAATTAAAAATCTAGTCAATCAATCCCAGTGTCTCCCTCATTCACATTAGAGTGCCAAACCATGTCAGACCAGACTCTTCTCTGGTTTTACAGCCACGTAATTGAAATCTGAATCCACTAGAGCATGAATGTTAATATTCCAAACCAGTGGCTATTTAGTACTTATTTTCTGATCTTCTACACAGCCGTTGAAGAAATACAATCAAATAGTGCAAAACAAAGCTTTGTTTGGGTTCCTCTGTTGAGTAGAGAAGGCTTTTAATTTTACAGAAAACGGGAATGTAAAACCCCACAACGGAAACACAGTCTGTCCATTCCTCAAAGTGGTGATACAAAGCCAAGCCCTATAGGGTTGCTGACTGGAGTTATTGTATGTCACACAGATCAAAAGTAAGTGTAGGCAACTAAAGAGTTGTGATACCCAGCTGGGTAGGATGGTTTGTGAGTGTAACAGACACTGACTGTGCCACAGCACAATACTTCTGCTTGCCAAGTTAATTAAGTTAGGATTGAATGCCCATGGATAAGAGATAATAATATCAGCCACATACAAGGGATATGTGATATTATAGATTAGGTTTATAAGAACTACTTTGTCTCTCTGACAGGGAGACAAAAATATGCTGCCGTTAAACTCTAAGAGATGGGACTCCTGCCATATTCAAGAACATGGTTTGGTTTGTATTTTTTTCCTTTATTATTTCTATTCCTCATTTAATAAAAATCTGCACCTTTGAGCTATGTGCAAGTGAAATGGCAGAAAAGGTGACAAGCCCAGGAAACTGCCAGAGGTGAACTTTTCAACTCACAGCAACATCTCAAGGCAGGCTGTAAATAGGATTACTTTTATTAGACTGCTGCCTGCTACAGCCATTCTTGTTAAAGGCCTGTCACTCTGCCTGTTGTGCATGGCAGAGTGACAGGCAGCACAAGCCTTGGGGACCCAGCTCAGGGCCCCCACTGCCACCCGTCACTCAGGTGGAACCGTCCCTTTGAGTCAATAATAGTGTCTGTCCAAAGCATAAAACAGGATTTCCATGTGCTTTAAAGAAGATGAGCAGGTGCTGGGATTACCTTTTCAACAGAAACAGGGGTTGTCAGAAGAGGGCCAGGTGGAACACCAAGAGCCTCCTCCCCACCACAGGTGTCCTTCCAATGAACTGCAGTGTACATCATCGTGACACCATGTTGACCATCTAGGTGATTAAGCCCGTCTGTATTTTGGAATGGTTTCCCCCCTGTCCCCTACCTCCTATTCTAGTTCTTGAATCACAAGAGGCTTGATTAAGGCAATGCTCAGGCTGTGTTGAGTCTAAAAAAAAGAATTAACCAAGATTTCAGGTAAGATACTAAGTGTTTCTAAGATTTGCGTAATGGGGATGCAAGGTGGGGTATACAGATCAAACCATTCCGAGGGAAGCACAAGGATGATGGTGATATTTGCACCTAAAAATTATGGAGATGAAGACAAGCAGATAAGAGAAATAAAAATAAAGAAACAGCAATGAGGAAAAATTTTTTAGAGTATGTGTCTTACTGTTGATGACAGTCAGTAGATGTATAACCTCACATCTGGAAGTCAATCTGAGTAACTAAGAGAAGAGAAAGCTCCTGTGAAATTCTAATTCTTACCAATGGAGTTTGAATTGTTTCATACACACACACACACACACACACACACACACACATATGTATGATATGCATGTGTGTGTATTTAAACACTTGTAGCTCCAGTTTTTCCAAGGTTCTCTAGTTCCTGCAAAAGCCCAGTTCAAACTAGTAAGAAGTCTGAGGTCCTTATCTCGAGCATTTTACTCCATCCAAACAATCCTTCCTTTCACAGGATGATTTGGCCTCTAATATTTTTTCTAGACAGACATTACAGAAGACATTCAAACTGCATCAATTGAAGCATTTTTCAAGTATGAGGTAAGTTGAATTCCAGAACAAATGTAGCCAAAGGAGGAAGGTGGAAGACTGTGTGCCAGATTGGATAGTCAAATTTTCCTTGTGCCAGGCACTAGCACAAGTTTAAACACTTAAAAAAAAAAAAATGTTTGTTATTTTGTTAATTTTGATTAACTTTATTAAAGTCTTATGAAATTGGGCATATTTATAAAAATATGTAGTCAGGAGATATCTTGCAGGAAGCACTTGGTGCGATACATTTGTAATACCTTTTATTATTTCCTTTCTCAGAGAGGTTTATAAGAGTGCACATCTCCGAAAACATACAAACAAAAAGCTATTAAAAAGATATTATAAAAGCTATTATGTTTCATGATCTGATTATACGTATTCTGTTTCAGGACAAGCACACTATTTGGAAAATTATAGTCTTAGTCTAGTCACCTTCTTAAGATAACTCATAATCATATTCCTGACTGGCATCTCCTATTTCTTCAAATGATTTTGCTCAGTTTGCATGATTCAAATCATCACTTATATAAAGACCAGGTTGAAATTAATTCCCGATTTGTCTCCATCAATGCATGAACAAGGTAAAGAAAATCCATTAAAAACAGTTAAAAAAAAAAAGAGAGAGAGAGGACAGCATGAGCTGGATGGTAGATAAATGCCAAAGAACCGATTGTCATTTATATTAAAGCAGAATAAGGAAGCTGTGAATGAGAACACAAGACAGGTTGTGCTTCTATTTATTTCCAGCTAAATATGTGATTTTTTTTGTTGTTATTAGTTTTGGTTTCTTTCTTTTTTTTTTTTTTTTGAGGGGAGGGTAGGTTCTTATTTGTTGTGAGAAATTATTTTTTGCATTAATGGGGGTTGTTTTTGTTGGAGGACTAGGTGAAAAGTTCAATGTTGAACTGATTTTACAAATCCTTCAGCTCTCCGGGATTCACTTATCTCTCTCTGAAAGGATATTTCTATCTCTTCATCACAGGCCTTGCAATCACTGACTATTATGTGAGGGTCAAGCTCACTCTGAGAAAGGAGAATATACTAAATTAAGATGTATAAGAGATTAACGAGCTCAGGTTAATTGTGTTGTCATTTTCTTAAGAATTTACCAAGGCTGTAAAATAAATCTCATTATCAAATGAGATTTTTTTGCAGTTATTAAAAGAAAATGGGACACTGCATAATAGTGACTGTCATTATCAACAGATCTGAAAACAAGAACAGAAGAGCAATTCTTTCCAGTTGGAAGCATAACCAAGTGGCTTCTTTTTAACACTGTTTCTATAAACTCCCTGCTATTTCTTCATCTTTTTCTGTTACTATTCAGCAAGAGATCTTGTCACTCTTGCTTACCATGTCATCAAGCAGGCATCTCTGCTCCTGTTGAAAGTACAGTTCCTTTGAGCTTTCCTCTCCAGGCCTTATAAAATCTTTTTGTAACTGTTTGTTAGAGACAAATCAGCTTCCTTATGTGAAAACAGTCCTTCTGTGCCAATAATTGAAAGTGCAGAGAAAGAAGCATTGGCCAAGTTAGGCTAAGGGGATTGAGGCAGGGAGAGAAGGAAGGGTAGTAATAAAATATGAATATTATTAAATAGAGGATATGGTTTGAATCAGCATCTTGGTCACTCTTACGCCTGTTCACAACCAAATCACTCTTTGAATGAGGCAGTTGTGTTTTACAATGTGTTGTACACCATAAGTACTCAAGCAGCAGTCACAGGATTTTCCCTCAAGTTGTACTTTCCCAGTAAGAGGTGGCACATACATTTGTGTTAAAATACCAGTATCCAGACTTGTTGGAGATCTAGGTGCAGATGCTTTTGTGGCTGGGCCTGTTTTTCAATGATTTTCTGTTTGAGCTGCAATGCAGACCACTAATTGGGTCTCACACAAAAAGCCAGTACTCGTTCCCAAGATACTCAGCCCAGCTCACTGGTGCACCCGATGTCACGTTACAAGGCATCACATTCTCCCTTGCATTATATTAACTATCATAAAGCACATATTTAGTGCCGTTTAAACTGTTGTGGAAGTGCTGAGGAGGAGGCAGTGCAACCCTCATTACGGTGACTGAGTGTTTACAAGAGCAATCCTTTTAGCAATAATGAATTTCTTCATGTGAGTGAGGGCTCCCTGGGGTAAAGGGAATATCCAGCAATCAAGAGCCACGAATTTCCTTTGTGCTCATTAAAATGAAAAAAAAAAAAAGAAAAAAGAAAAAAAGAAGAATAAGAAAATCTACCCCAAACAAACAATGCGTCAATCTGAACACCTCAAACCTCCTCTAAGCAGCAAATGCTGTGCAGGGACTCTGCATTTTCCGTTTTGCGGAAGATAAAACAGGAACCAATTCAGGATCAATATTCTATCAAACTTGATTGATCTTCCTTAACTTTAATCTTCCCACTTCAGTCACCCAAAGGATCCTTTATAGTTGATACCAAAGAGGGATGCTTCCAGATCTTAAGCATTCTGAATCATTTTCAGACCAAATCCAATGATCCTTATATATTGTCAAAGGAGTCAAAAGTGAGTAGCTTTGTCACTTCCTTAACTCCCATATTTTCCCTGATGTGACTGATGGTATTGCAAAGCTAAACCAATCTAAATCAAATGTTTTCTCATCCATTAATGATACTCCGTGAAAACATGTTATTTTTCATTTTACCTTGAAGTCGATGGGAAGTTATACTGGAATGAGAAACGGAAGTGTTATCCATAGCCCTAAAAAAATAAGGTGTAGAAAAATAAGATATGATTTAAAAAAATATATTCTGCTGCTGTGTAATAAAGACAATGGTTTGGGATTTCAAAATGCCAGGATGAAAAATTGGCGACTGAGGAAGCCTCTGTTTGGCTGGTGTTCTTTCCACATTACTTCTGAGTAAAAGTTAGTATTTCAAACCTTTTTCAGGGTCTCACCATTTAAAAATATTATATTGCACTAGATGTTGGGAAATTTCAAAGTAACCACTGTCTTGAAGTGGAGAAAAAATAATAAATGGATAATCGGCAGTTCAGGTATTTTTCTTGTGACTAAAATGAGTCCCTTGTATGGTGGATAAAACACAATAAAAAAGTCCTTTGTGTTTTTGCTGGTAATAACAATTAATAAATGATACCAGTAAGCCATGTACATGATTAAGTAAATAGTCTTTAATTAGCTCTACTAGGAAAACCTGATCTTTATTCCTTACTCTGCACATTACTTTGTCATTTATATCTCACAGTACTGATGCCTCACTGCAAGAGAGTCTCTACTAAATGAGGCTAATGATGCTTTCCAAGCACATGGGAACACGTGTGTCAGGAACTGGAAAGTTTATGTACTGCTGCAGTGTGACTGGATGGGAAAACCTCAAATTTCCAAACATTTTTAATGCAATACTTCAGTGTAAGATTGTTAATGTCAGTAAGTGTTCATTCTACTTTTAGCAAAGCACTGTACTGCGGTCACCTCACCCTCTAATTGTATGGTCGCATATATTTTAAAATATGAAGTTACTCATTGTTTGAATTAGAACTTTTAATGTTTTTTTCAGTTTATAACTCATAACATATTATCAACGGTTTCCTAGATAGAAACAAACCCCACCTAAATGAAAAAGATATTTTTTTTTTTTGTCCCTAGCAGGATTATTTGTGGCTTTGTGTCTTCCAGAACAGCAACTACTTTCTTCTAATTTTTCATTTTGAAGTGGCACCTTCTTGGAAAAACAACATTTATTTGGCTAGAAATCTAAAACGTACAAATTACATCTGACCTCCTGCCCCTAGTTCTATCAAGGGGGTTGGATTCTATCCTTGCCCTCCCCCACTCACAGAAAAAAAATAAATCCCTAAAGTATCACTCATTTTTACAGCCACAAAGAGCATTTCTTATAACTAGGCTAAAGCTACTCAATTGTAAAAAATGACACTGAGAATGACTGAAAGATAAATTCTCCTGGGAACAGAAGAAGAAAAAGACAAAGAAAGAAGATAAAAAAAGTGTATAGGAACTTTTCATGTCATGTATTTCTATTCTTTCATGGCCTGGAGCTACAAAGCAATACTTGCATTTCAACAAAGAGTAGGGGATGGCCTACTTGAACTAAATATCAGTTTTTACTTGCTTTAGGGGCCAGCAGTTATAGTTGCCCATAAATGTTTTATAATAGTCAGGCTAATAAATCCAGGTGACAACCTTCCACTTTCAGCAGCTGTAGGAACAGGCCACACTTGAACTTAGGTTTAGAGCAAGCTGCCTAAGTAATTGCAGCAGGGTGATTTTGTGTTTTATTTCTTTTCTGCATTTCACTATTGGTCAAGGAAAATGACTTCTTAATAAAAACACTTTGTTTCTTCTAACCATTTAATAGTCAAACATAAGAAAGCACTTGTGAAAGCATTTGCATATAATCCTCCCCTAAAATTACTTACGCCCAAAGGGTCAAACATGAGTGTCTGAATTCACACACAGGTGTGTGTCCTGGTTTTGGCTGGGACAGAATTTAATTTTCTTCCTAGCCGCTGGTATAGGGCTGTGCTTAGATTTAGAATGAGAATAATGCTGATACCAATAGTTTAAGTTGTTGCCAAGCAGTCAAGGACTTTTCAACTTCTACTGCCAGTGAGAAGACAGGGACATCCAAGAAGCTGGGAAGGGACACAACCAGGAAAGCTAACCCAACTGGACAAAGGAGTATTCTATACTTTATGATGTCCTGCTCAGTACATAACTCGGGTGTTGCCAGGAAGGTGGCATGGCTTAGGACCTAGCTGAGCATCAGTTCCAGGTAGTGCAAAAAATGCGCTGTGAGTCACTTGTTTTGTAGATTCTCTTCTCATTATTCTCTGTCTTGCCTGTTGTATCTCGACCCACAAAATTTATCTTCTTTTCAGTTCTCTCTCCCATCCCATTGAGAAAGCAGGGGGGGCAATGTTAGAAAACAGCTGTCTGGTTCTTTTAGTTGCAGGCTGGGTTAAACCACAACAGCCTGTACTCATGTGTGTTTGCAAATCAAATTCAATTTCAGAGAGGCTTCAAATGCATTGCCAGGAGAACAACTTCATGCTTGTCTCCAGGCCAAACACCATGGTCAAGGCCTGATGTGGCCATTATGTGCTGCATAGTGCACATCAGACAAATCACTGTCTGATGTGTATCTCCACCTCTTTACCTCATCAATGCTATTTTTTATTATTATAGACCCCAAACTAGGTCCTACTACCCTTTTTCCAAATTACCATTTCAGATAGTGTGTAGCATCCCTGAAGGCTGAGACTATTATAAACACCAGTCTTCCCAAGAGAAATAAGAAAGGAAGGAAGAAATTAAGGAAATTGATAGTTTAGTCATAGGAATCAACCAGAAAGCCCCTATATAGTAACACATAGCAGTCTTGTCAAAGATACAGGTTCAATGAAACCAAGTAGTTTACCTTCGCATCAAAAAATTCAGGTGGGAACATAACAGCATAGACCTATGTCATATTTTCTTTGTCTGGGTTCCCCTCCTTGTCTGTCTATGCTATAATATTTCTCATGTCTGCCAGACAAAATTCACTTCCAAATTAGGGTAATATTAGCCTAGTTTTTACCTAATTTGCCACTTTTTTCCCCCAGCCTTTTCAGTGTGGAGCAGCTGAGTTTAATAAAAGTCAGCTGAAATTGAATCCCTGCATTAGCCTTTCTATCAGGTTGCCACGTTTTTGTCACTGTGACTGACTGTCTTTTGCTGTTACTATAGCAATTCTGCCCTTATTTACAAAAAGTGGGCACAAATTGCTTAACTTCGTTCTCTGCCTATTACTGAGATGATTATTGACTTAAACATCCAGATGTTCAAAGGAAAGAAAAGAGGTAAGAGTCTAGAAAATATCTAAAGACTCAGATATTTCTAAAAATGTATATATTACTTTCTGAACATGAAACACGCTTATGTATTACAAGACTAACAGGGAGTCCCCCTGAAGGGAAGGCTTTTACTTAGTGCTAATGACCTTCACCAGCTAAGGGTGGCCTGTGAGCATAATTGGAGGTTGATCTACCCAGCTCACATGTATTGGAGCTGCAGTAGATCTTTCTTGCTGTTTCTGACTGTATGTTGACTGTAGCACTGCTCAAAAAATGTTCCTTCTGAAGCCTGGTCTATTATTTTTTACCCCATTTTTGGTTGGTTTTTCTTTAATTTTTCTTTGTGTCATGTGTTCTTTCTCTTTGTCCTATGTTTCCGTTGTGGTGTGGCCCTGACTGGAGGCCAGATGCCTACCAAAGTCACTCTATCACTCCCCTTTTCAGCTGGACGGGAGAGAAAATGTATATTGAGAGGCTTAGGAGTTGAGGTAAGGACAGGGAGAGATCATCCAGCAATCAGTATCACGTGCAGAATAGACTCAACATGGAATATAAAGAAAACTTTATAACTTATTACACTGCACACACAGACATACACACACAGACGATGAAAAGAGTAGGATAACAAGAAATGAAACCAAATACTAAACCAGCTCCCCCCACCCCTCCCTTCTTCACAGACTCAACTTTATTCATGATTTCTCTCCCTTCCTCCCCCCAGGTGTCAAAGTGGGGCATGCGGAATGGGGCTTTCATTCAGTTCCTCTCAAGTTGTCTTCCTTCTTCAGGGAAGGACTCATCACGCTGTTTCTCTGCTCCAGCAAGGGATCCCTCCCATGGCAGACAGTCCTCCATGATCTTCTCCAACATGACTTCTTTCCCATGAGGCTCCAGCTCTTCAGCAACTGCCCTAACATGGATCCCTTCCATGGGGTGGAGACCTTCAGGCTCAGACTATTTCAGTCCTTCCCCTGTGGAGTCACAAGTTTCCCAGCAAATCTGCTCTGGTGTGTGCATCTCTGTCAGTGGGCTGCAGGTCCTGCCAGTAGTTTGCTCACTCCCTTCTCTGGTGGCAAAAAGCACCTTCTTCTGGGTTTTTTTCTCCTAAATGTGATTTCCAGAGACTCTGTGACCACCACTGTTGGGCTTGGCCTTGGTCAGTGGAAGGTCTGGCCTTGTGCCCAGCTGGTGTTTACTCTGTTGGGCCTGGGTGAAGTTTTTAACTGCTTCTTGCAGAAGCCACCTCTTCACCCCCAGGTCCACCACCAAAATCTTGTCATGAAAACCCACTACTGTCATCCTCTTGTATAAGCCTCTGTCTTCCTTTGTTGCTTTATGCCTTTTTTCTTGGCTTCCTTGAGTGTTATCGATGCTTAAACCTTTATTTCTTCCTGAAAATTGCTATATAGCCCATAATGTCTTACTAGGTGATACAACTTAGTATTGAATTCAGTCATAAGAAACTAAAATTTAATTCTTTTGGTCATTAGCTGAACAGTTATATGGAACCTCCACAGTTACGGAGGGAGAAGACTTTGCAATATCTCTTACAGCCACTTTCAGAAGTGACACTGATGGTTCTAAAAGATTTGTCAATGCTGATCTATCGACATTAACTTTGGTAGGAGGGAGGGAGCAAGCCATAAAAATGACAAACAGATTACAGTGAAGAGGTCTGCTGAAGAATAGAGGTAAATGGAGGGAAGAATGTAGAAAACAGAGACTACAAATTTTGTCTGAAGTGTTGAAAGCAAAACTTGTACACCTGTAGCTTGCCTAACTGGTGCCATTCATATAGAAGCTTTTTCAATACTCTGGAGACAACAAATTAACTTTATAGGTATTTAATAGGAAGGGAAGATGTATCTGAGACACAAAGTATATTTAATAGGAAGGGAAGATGTATCTGATGAAGAGAAGACAATATTTTTCTTCTTCATGAAAGCAGTATATGTCATCCTTCATTCAAGACACACCCTGAACCTCTCATTAGTGGTCCTGACAGTAATTTGCTTCTGCAGGTGTTAAATAGGGATGCTTAGTTGTTTAGATACTGCTGTAGTCTTGAGTCAAAGTCAAGCCTGCTTACAAGTTTTTGAATTTCTGCCTTCTGCTTAGATATCTCTCAAGCACATAGGGTTCCTCCCAACTAAAACATCTCCAAATTTGTGGGGTTTGGGGGTTATTTTTTTTGGTCCTTTGCTCCAGTGCTTTCTTCATTACTGTTGTTTTGTCCTGTTGGTAACAACTTTGCCTCCAATAAAGAAATGTCCCCAAGTTCTGATCAGGACAAGCCTGCTGATCTTCCATTCCTTTGACTTTATTGGCTCAGTATAAATTTAGTCCTTACTAGAAATCAACTGAGATCTCCCTTTGCCTCTGACTTGGGTGAAGCAAACCCCTTCCTACCATCCAGAGCATAAATATTAATTTTTCAGACCACAATTGTGGTTTTGTTTACATTCACATTAGCTCCATACAACCTTATTAATTTAAACAATTTAATTTGAGCACTACTGACATTGTTGATCATAAAATGACAATAATGTTAACAATTACCAAAAGGATTTGAGATTTCATACAAAAGAGAGGGAAACAAACCCTGAGATTTCACACAGGAATTAATTATTTAAAAAAAAATGCCAAAAAAAAAGAAAAGACAAAGAAGAAGACAAAAATATAAAAATAGAGGACCAGAACTTTCCCTGCTGGGGGGGGGGGGGGGGGGGGGGGCGGGAGGGAGGAGAATGAAATAAATATTGTTTAATTTATCATCATGGTCTTTTGTGTCTTTCAGCATTCAGCATAAGTTATTTTCCAGAAACAGACTACAAATGAAGAGACTGGAATATGACTCCGTGATAAACAAAAACATCAGACAGTAAATAGGGAAATGAGAAATAGAATTACAGGTGCAAAGTAATTATTGTTGTGCCACAGCATTTCAACTGCTAACCATTTTATTCCTGCATATTCTATCAAAGGGATCAGCATTTGGCTTGCAGAGCCACTGATGTTTTCAAGGTCTTTGCATTCATTAGAATTTAGTGCTGTTAGAATTTGCTTTGCTTTGCTTTGTTTTTTTAACCTCTTTTATTCCATTCAACACATAACGGAGGAAATATTTGTATTGAAACACTGCCTAGGAAAGTAAAATACATTAGAAAATTATACTTATCTATCAGGTCTATTTAAAAAAAAAATAAAAATAATTATTTTCAGGCTCTAGAACATTTAATAATATCTTTTAAGCCTTTCAGAATCGGAATTTTCCATACAAATTTCATGTTATAGATAAGCCTATAAAAGAATCTGAAATATAAATAGTGATTTTTTTCTTCATCTCAGACTAAACTACAGTTAAAAATACAAGAAAATTCTGTCAGGTGAAATTACAAGGATCAACTCTGAATAAAGCATCGAACTGTAGTCATACCATGGTCACAGGTCAGACCTGAGACTTTATTTGGTAGCTTAATATGAGGATTAACTATAAGGCAATACAGCATAAACTTGATCTCTAGCATCACAGAAAAGGCTTTATTTAAAGGATGATTCACACCATTATGAGATAAACATCTCCTGAGACTCATCTCTCTGGCCTATTTCTCTCCATTGACAAATAAGAGCCTAGGGTGACCAGCTCAGATTTAGATGTCTAACCTTTAGATATCTCAAGTGAGATAAGACAAATCCCATCCATAGGTTTCCTGTGCTGTGAATGGTGATGGATCAACTGCCCTGAAGGGAGAAATCCAGAAAGGGCATGCACTCAGTGAAGGGCCACCTCATCTGAGTTGGTGGGGAAGGTGGATGGATGGCAGGGTGGGCGGCTCTAACTATTTGCTTTACTCCTCAGCTGAGGACCTTATATGGGAGGATAAGGACACATGTCAAGACCTTCCTGGGGTTTGGGGCAGCAGTGGTACTGGTGGTGCAATTTGTTCAATAGTTACGTAGGCCAAAGTCAATGCATTCATAAGATCCTTTGACATATTCTATAGCAATGAGGATCTGCAGCATAGAAGACAATTTCTTGCCTTAAACTTATTATCTCTGCTTAATGTCAGACCACCAAGGGAGAGAAAAAACTACAATAAGGATTACCAACAGTTTAGCAGAAACATAAATTTTGAAGAGGTGCATAAGGTAGCAAAACACTGAGCTCACTGACCCTTCCTGTCCTGTGTTTGGTGGGATTTCATGAAGTAGGAGGTTTTCTCTACCCTAAGAGAAGCTGCAGCAAGCCTATGTTTCCCTCCTCTGCAGGAGTAAGATATTCTGTGGAATATAATTTCCAAGTATATTCATTTGGATTGGGAATTTTTGGGAGGCAGAAACTGGCCAGCTGAGAGCTGCAGAACAGTTGGATTTGACTGTAGGTGAAAGGTTAAATTTGTTGGTCTAACTACATTTCCAAAAATACAGTGAATGACAATTTTTATGGCAAGAACTGCACCATATGTGGCAATTTCCATCTTTGTGTTTGTGACCAGCAGAAGCAGAGGAGATGGGGGTGGAGGAAGGAATGGTGCTGATGGGATCTCTGTAGCCATTACTGGGTGATTTTTTGGTCACTGTGGGTTTTTCCCCAAACAAAGCCTTTGGCTGCTCTATGGTATGTTTTGATGCCGTGTGTATTCTTTGTTCTGGCAGGCTGTGTTGCACTGAGAGATTGACCAATGTGTTGAGACAGATCTGTCATCTGCTGAGCAAGAGCCCACTTTGCTTTCATGATGTGAATGTGATGCTCCTTAACTCCCCACGGACTATACATAACACTCGTGTCCTCAACTTCACAGGGCTGTGGAGAAGACACTACAGCCAAGAAAAATTCTGAGGATTGACAGTCTTATTTTTCTAATGAGGTAACATTATTTAACACGTATCACCTCACAAATACACAAAGACATAGAGAAGTGTAAAGTATTTTTTGTCTTTAAGAGAACTTAGTCCTGCAGGTAAAATGGACTTTGAACTTTTAGGTGGTGCTGTCTTTGCTAGGAAATAGCATTAACTGAAGCACAGAAATGACACTGATATCACAAAAACTTCTCTTGTCCCTGTAATTGCCTATGAATCACTTGTCACAGTAGGAGCTGGGCATCCCTCTGGACCTTCACCTGGCCTTCACAAAGGGCTTGTTTAATCCCCTGTTCAATAAAAAAGACCATAGGGGTGGTGTGACGCAGAATTCTGTAACATCTTTGTCAGAGTCCCATTGAAGATATCAGCTACCCTCTATGCATAGACTTTTCTCTGCTAAACTCTCTAGGAACCTGACCTTTATTTTGCTTCAGTTCATGCTGTTGTCTCTTTAAGGACTTTACCTTTTAAACTGTTTTTGCAGTTTTGCATGCACTAACGGGCCTCTTCAGCTCTTCTTAAATTTCCTGTTAAAAAAGCCCCAACCAAGAAGCAATCAGAAGCCCAAACACTGTCTGGCAAACTGATTCAGCCAGCCTCTTAATGAAAACTAAGAATTATTTTCAGTATTCATGAAGTCTAACTCTTCCTAGACTACTATAGTAAAGGAGGGTTTTATGTTTTGTTTAACAATTGTGTTTTGAGTATGGCTATGAAGGTCTACAATATGTCATACATGTAAGTTTTGATATAGATTTTAAAACCTTTTGTTCTTTTGTTCTGGCTTAGAAAAATGCTGGAGGTGTACAGTGTCTCCAAAGGAACTAATTCCACTGTTACCTAAACATATTGTTGTTAATAGTCACTCTTTGAACATATATTTGTTGAAGGGAACATTAAACTGATCATTTCTAGTGAGGAGGATACCAGAAGATGGGATCAATTATCCCAGCTCTTCCCCTTGTGTTCTTATGCTTTCCTGGCTGTATCTGCTCTCAGTGTCTGCTGAAGAGATAATACTGTAAGATATGAGTTTGGATACTATAAATCAATTCTTACGCAGTTAATTCCTTTTGTCAAGGCTAGTCCTTGTAAATCTTAGTTCTCTGTCTCTTTCTTCAGCTTCAAAGGCAATTTTGACCAAATAACATTGCTAGAACAAAGCTCTAATTTTGTATATTCCCAATATACACACTTCAGTCAATCTGAAGGAAAATATAAAAATGTTATGTTTCAAGTTGAAAAAGTGTCTTTCTTTTCTTTTTTCTCTTTTCTCTTTTTTCTTTTTTTTGTTTTTCTTTTTTCTTTTTTCTCTTTTTTTCTCTTCCCCTTTCCCTTCCCCTTCCCCTTCCCTTCCCTTCCCTTCCCTTCCCTTCCCTTCCCTTCCCTTCCCTTCCCTTCCCTTCCCTTCCCTTCCCTTCCCTTCCCTTCCCTTCCCTTCCCTTCCCTTCCCTTCCCTTCCCTTCCCTTCCCTTCCCTTCCCTTCCCTTCCCTTCCCTTCCCTTCCCTTCCCTTCCCTTCCCTTCCCTTCCCTTCCCTTCCCTTCCCTTCCCTTCCCTTCCCTTCCCTTCCCTTCCCTTCCCTTCCCTTCCCTTCCCTTCCCTCCCCTCCCCTTCCCCTCCTTTCCCCCTGCCCCCCAGGGAATTTTCATGTCACTGATGAGAAGTGTGGGGGAAACCCAGGAAGGGGACACAGCCAGGACAGGTGACCCAAACTAGCCAAAGAGGGTATTCCATACCAATTACATCATGATCAGCTTAAAGAGGGGCTGGTGTGGGAGGGTAATATGACATCCTTGGGGATGGTCCAGCTTCAGAACAGCTCTGAGCTGTATGGCCTGAGTTATGTGGTTTGGTGAGGAACTGCTTTGTGTATCACTAGTTTTGTGTATTTTGCTATCGGTTTTGTGATATTTCTTCTTTCCTTTTGCTGTCCCAGTAAACTGTGCTTATCCTATCCCATGAGGTTTGCCTTTGTCTTCCCTTTTTTTTCATTCCTCTCTTTTTCTCGGCAGGGGACTGCGTCGTGTTCAGCTGCCAGCTGGGGATAAACCATGACAGTCAGCAAGGTGAAAACTTCACACGAGGTTTTAGTCTCTTGTATGGGTTTGGGTGCCACTCAAAAGCATGTTTCCAAGAGAAGTATGTTCAGGCAACTGAGAACCAAAGCTGAGGAAAAGATTTGCCTACAGTTTTGTGTTAGTGAAACTAGGAAAGAAACTGATACAGTGTTAAATAAGTCAATTAAGTTAAATCAGAAGTATTTGAGACATTACACAGGAAAGAACGGAGTCCTTGACTTCCACTACATGCTGTAAAACCTTTAAAATCAGTCTGAGATCATGTACTGTTTGCTTTATATCTGTCTTTCTGCCAGCAAATGTTTGCATTTTCAAGACTATTTCAATGTTATCATTTAAACTGTAGCTCTTAATCCCTTTTTTCCAGTATACTTGACAAGAAGAGGGTGATTTGTTTTTGTTACTGGACTATATGATGAAGTCACAGTGGTTAACATAAAAGCCCTCAGTACTTAGGTCAAATTCTTGGTAACTTAGTGAGAACAAGACCGAAGTGTAAGAAGAGGATTTGACTACTTTGCAACTATTTCGGAATAATACAACTAATCCCACATCTATTTTTTTTTTCTTTTTTTTTTTTTTTTTCCCTTCACACTTTTTTATGCTGGTATTTTACCCTGGTTGCTTATCAGCATCTAAAACCTTTATATTCTATAAGCTTTGCATTCTCTTGCTTCAGATAAAACAATAGCAACTTCTTTTTCCTACCTTCAAAGCAGACTTCCTCAAACCTGAACAGGTTACACCTTAGCTTATGTATTTACCTTTTTGTAACTGACAGTGATGCAAACTAGATATTAGCATGGAAAAGGTAAAGAAGCTGTAATTTATGGAGAAAGTCTGTTAAATCCAGTACATAAGCCATTGTATAGACTTCTAAAGCAAAACATTTGAGTAACATATTCTATATAATGTATCACATCCTTTGGTATCTTGAGATTATTTTCTTTGGTACCATAAAGCATTTCCAACAATATTAATACTACAAATTTTGCAAACTTCATAATCATTCACAAAAAGTATTAATTAACTTTCCCTTTTGCTTAGAGCAGAGATGAGAAAGACTAGAAAAGTGAGAATTGGAAAAAGTTTGATCCATAAATAGCACTGCCAATGGAAATGTCAGCATCTGAGTAAATGTGAACACCTTGGCAGCATAACCACCAAAGTCAATACCCTGTCGGACTTGTATGGTCCTTGTAAACCAAATGCAAAGTCATTAGGAATTATAATAATCATTGTGGGAAAGGACAAAAAGCATGAATCTACCTAGAGTGCACCTTGATGATATGCAAAGGTAGAGTTTTTATACTAATTAAAAAAAGGAAAGACACTCATAACTAAAGCAGATAAATGTGTGTGTTTGACAGACACATCTCTACATTTCTCATGTGAACTAATGATGATGTCTGAAGGCAGAGTTCATTGTACACAATAGTAATTTGAGACTAATCCTTAGTTTCCTCAGACATGCTCATCATTTACTCTAGAGTTGGAACCAAGAATTTTTCTCTGACCTTGACTGAGGTTTCAAAGTTATAATCAGCTTCAAAACTGCCTAAGAACTAGATAGGCACTCAGTTTTGAGGGTGAATGCTCTCTTAAGGAACCCAAAAAATGTTCCAGCTGGTCAACATGCAATATCACTTGTGAAGAAGAGCAAAGTTAAAGAAAAGGAAGAAACAACAGATTCCAAGAACTCTTAAATATATCATTGTTATCTTTGTTAAACATCTATAAATTAGATTGTAAGAGATAAGTAACATAAGGAATCAGAAAACATGAATTTCAAATGGATGCAGAATTATATGTAGCCATCTATACACATGTGAAAGAAATGTACTTGATGTGTCTAATTGTGTAAAATGAGGCTCAGGTAACTGTTTTTCCAATCTTCAAGAAAACTAGACTCTGAATCTCAGCATCTATGATCTACTAATCCAACAAATGAGGTAGAGAAACTTCCTTCACTTTTTATAAGAAGATTTTGTGTTTAATCCCACTTTTGTCATGGCATGATCAACCCCATAATCTAGTCTGGTGGATTGCTCTTGGTGTTTCGTCATGACATAGGTGTTAGGACCACTCAATCAGAACTGCTACTTCTGGTGTTGGCTTGATTCTGTTTAGGGAAGTGTCTTCTTGCAATGTTAGTTATTATTTGGGTAGCAGGCAATAAACAATTCATTGATCTGAAATAATGAATTACGCAGGAGGATGCAAAAACGCCAAAGGATTGGCAAAAGGCCTGCAGGCAGAAGCCAAATAGAGAAGAGGGATAACTAATGACTAAGTGACTGCAGGTTTAAAGACAGCAGGTATGAAACCTAGGAAGAAAAATATATTAATAGCATTGGAAAACAGATAGGAGTTTAAGAAAAAAAAAAAACAAAACCAAAACTAACATGATTTTAAAGGGATATTGTGCACCAGGAAACACCATCCCAGCTAATTTTAAACATTTCCCTATTTTGTTCATAAGGGCAGAATTAATAATCCATGTCAAATGTCTCCAGGTTTGCCTGAACAAATGACACAAAAAACCACGCCAAAACAACAACATAAAACAAAACAACTTGGGTGATTTAACATGAAAAGTAAATTTCTTTTCTAACCTATACTGTGTTTCAACATCAAGTCTAGGGTTGTCAGAGAACGTAGGGGGATAAGATTTTTTTCCATGCTTGCCATCAACTAGGTAGTTTTGGAAATTTCTAACACTATAGAAAATGGAGCACTGAGCCTGAAAATAGTAATGGGAAACTAAAAGCTGCCTGCTACTGGTACAGTAAATAATGATTGACATCCAAATATGCTACGGGCAGAACTAGGACAAGACATATGTTAGCATTTACTCACTGTTGGTGATGTTAGACTATTTACAATAAAGCAATTCTTGCAGTACTCGGATGAGTTCGTTTTATTTGTACGAAGGAGAATTTGTTGCTATTTTTAGTTTGTTTGTTTTGGTTTGGGTTGGTTTTGGGTTGGGTGGGGTTTTTTTCGGTTTATATGACAATGACCTGGAGCAATATTAAAAGCATATTTTTTTAGAACTTCCTCAGGCATCAGTAAAATGACACCCACAGGTAATCCTAGAATCATAGAAGCCAGGAGTCCTCAATGCCCTGGATTCCAACTGCAGTAGTCTAAAGGGTGAGATTCTGGCATTTGGGGATATACTGTAAATGTCCATGGTTAGCTACATGACTTGTCTGATCAGTAGTGTTACACTTTGTCTGTACACATCCTGGAGCTTCAAGCTGTGTCTATTCCTTAATCTTGCCTATGAGAGTCTGAATATCCTGTCTTTCCTTCTCTAACTTTATCATACGTGGAGTTAAATCTGATTGTATTCCTCTCTTTCTTTCCACATAATACTGTGAGCAACGATATCTGGTTTCCAATGCATCTCTATTTCAGGCAATCTGATAGTTACAGTTAGTAGAATTGCCTGTCACAGAAGTCAAATGTTTAGAGTAAGATTTATCCCAACAAGCTTTATGAACATAAAAGTCTGGAGTGTAGTCTAATTTCTAATTGGCAAAGAGATGGAAGTACCTCCAAAATCGATTTATCCCACCTTGCGTGCCTGTCTCCAGATGGGTTGAGTCACCCTTGGGAAGTACCTATTCCTTTCAATTTCCTTTAACTACTTTGCTGTGGTTGAATATTTCCATGACAGCGCTGACTGTGAGGAAAAGTCTTCTACAGGAAAATTACCTGCCAGCTGGCAATTGCACTGGGATATAACAGATTGTCATACAGAAAAAATGGAGTATTTTAGGACACTGCAGTACCTTGCAGGCTCCAAGGGTTAACTGCACACCCCGTGTAAGCAAGGAATTCTATGCTGACTTCTGGGTTGAGCAAGGCTTAAAGATGAAGCCTATTAAAGAACCTTACTTTTCTGCTGTCAATTAAACCAGAAGACTAGTTTCCAGAACTCTTCTGTGATTTATTACTATATTTCTGGTATTTTTAACATAAGAGGTATCCAGATTACTTTTTAACTTCATTTATGCTGAGAATATAGGTAGACTCACTGGTGTCTAAAGGTGGGCATGCAGAACTAAAGATGAATGCTTACATCATAATGACCTAACACTATAGCTGTTGAGAAAGAACTGAAAAAATCCAGATGCACATATAAGGGCTACTTATTTCCAAAGTTAATTTCTGAAAATGTTAAATGCATACTGTAGAATAAATTATTTCATAAGAGGTAAAACAGTCATTGAAGTTACAAAGAAAACATGAAATTATAAGACAGCACTAAACTTCCAGATGTTAGTTCACTGATAAGTAAGAACACCACCTGTTTTGTGGAAAGGATCTCAACAGTACTACATGAGCTCTGAGATTTCTAGTGGAAGTAAACTGAAGAGCTTGCCACAGTGGTGTTATGTAGGATTCAGAGTGCAGAAACATGCAAAGCTGCAGAATGAAAGTGTGATTAGTAGATGATTCTCTGTGTGATAAGCAAAAGTGTAAGCACTTCTCCTGAGCTATGTTATCACTAATGTGATATGAAAGTGGGTTAAGCAGGATTTACCTCTCTGACGTCCAGTGATGGACTTGTTCTGCATCCTGGCCAATTTACACACAGACTGACCTGAAGAAGTGTCTCTAAACATTCCACCATAAATTTTATGTACATGTCTCTAAAATGCAGCTACACAAAGGATTAGGAGGACGTGGAATACAGGGTATAAAAACAAACAAACCAACCAACCCACCCTAGAATTGGAGACTTAAAAAAAGAAGTGTTTTTTTTTTAAAAAGCACTTTATATTTACCAAGCCAGATATCCTTCTGCTGTTCCCTGCAGTGCCTGTAGAACGGATATTCATCTTTCCACAAACCATGGGAGGGAGAATCTCCAGGGAGGAAGAAGTCTTGGTATCTTGCAAGTCCTCGCTCCCTTTGCCCAAATGCCCCTAAAGTGGTTGTGTAGACTTGTGAGCTTAGAGAGAGATCAATATTTCTGTAAATATCCAGGGACAGAAATCATATTACTGAAAATGTATCTTCTAAGGTTATATTCAGTTATCTATGAATATATATTTTTTTAAATTACAAATTGTGGTTTTAATATCCTGACATTTGGGGCCCACAGGGCAGTTTAATAGCTAACAGAGATGCCCTAATCGGAAGATATGGCAAAAACTAGTGACAGGGATAGGATTAACATTCCCAGATTCTCCCATCCTCACAGACACAGAGATATATTGATGTGGGGCCAGGAAAGGAAATATGTTTCAGCCTATGGAAACAATCAATGACGGTATTTCGCACGTATTTTATAACATATGCCATGCAACATTTATCATAGGTCCCTTGTTCTATAGTCAGAGCACAGAGGAAAGAAAAAGGGAAATATATTAACTTTCAAGGAGTTATTTTCATGTAATTGTCTGGTCTCAGCCCAAGTCTCAATCAGATAAAACTCACCAAATTCTCCATTGATCAAAGTCTCTCCAAGAGGCAGTGCTATATTCAACATTGATCGTCCATTGATTTAGTGTTATTTAAACAAGGCTAAATTTAAGCTAGCATTTTCAGACAGATAATCAGGAATAGAACCGAGCTTACTGGGCCTTTTAAACAATTTTTGGTGAATTGAGGAACTCTGATAGCCACTCAGTTGCATTTCTGTTAATTATAAGCCCAGAAATGGTGTCAAACTAGACACTGGCAAGATGTTTCAAACACACTTTGAATGATGTAGCACTTTTTTAGTGTTGGAAGCTTTGTTTATATTATTATGGAGGCATTTCTTTTTGCCATCAAGAAACCACAAGAAGAAAAGATGGATTTAGTGCAATATGCACAGAAAATCGTAGAGTTAGACATCTTTTGTGCTTTACCTTCTCCATAAATATAAAGCATCAGATAATAGAAAACAATTCACGTGATGTACTGTAAGTCAGGTAGTATTAGAGTCAAAGGTATTATCTGCCTTAGTAAACAGTTGCAATAATCTATAGCCTAATACACACTAAACCATGGTAATAGATAAGAAGCCAAGAATACCTCTTACAAATAGTCTTTGGTATTTATTTGAGTTTTCAGGCAACAACATGGAAAGATTTTCCCATCACAATCAAAGGAGTGATTTACATTTCAACCTGTGCAATTTAAGCAAAATAAAAGAACTACTTTAAAAAAAAAAGATGAAGAAGTAACAGACTGGAGAAGTCGGTGTCTCTCAAAACTGTTTCCCTAGTAACTCATCCTTTATGATCCCAGTAAAGCAAGAATAAAGGAGAAGGTTTTCTTTTCCACCCATTAAATTTGAGGGAAAAGGAACGACACATTTAGACTGAGTTTCTAAAGCAGATATCTACAGAGACCAATACCAAAAGTTAGGAAATTTGGGACTTTTTGATTCACAAGACTTGTGGAAGCTTTTCCTGACATTGTATTGGCACCTCAGCTATTTACCCTACGTGTCCAGCATACTGACAAGTAAGTAAAGCAGTAACAGTGATTCACCTGGCACAAGAGCAGAGCTGCCAGCATAGCAGTCTAGAAAATCCTCATCTTTACAGACAAACCCTTCCACTGTCTGTAACCTGGACTGTTTCCTTCTATTGATAGATTGAGGGCTTTTTTTTTTTTAAGCATTTATAGTAGATACTGCTTTGCACAAAAATCAGAACTGCACCAGATAGATAAAACAAGTCTTTACACACTTCATGATGTGCTGATTGTATCAGAGACAGCCTAGCAATACTGAAAACTTCAGGAATCACTGATCCAAACAATACAGTCTTCAAGAATATATTACATAGGACTGAAATAAAAAGTTTCTTTTACACTTTATAAATTATCTGAATTATGCTTTTTTCTCCCCTCCTTCACTTCTTATGTCTTTAGTCCATTCAGTAAATTTCTGTATTTATGTTTCACTTTTTCAATGTGTAAAACCTGTAGTATGTGTTTTCCTGAAATTTAAGCGATCTTCATAAGTGATTTCTCACTTGTAACAATCTGAAAATTAGCATGTTGAGTTGTTTTAGTACATATCTCAAGTGTAATCCCTTTTCTATGAGTCCACTTTGATTGTCTTTAATATGCTTCTACATGTGTTGTACTCTCTTGTCTTACTGGTAATTCTTGTATCTTATATTTTTCATATAGCTGAAGTTAGGTTTACAAGCCAGCTGTTTCCTGAATACTCCATTATTCTCTTTGAAGTGGGCTGGGCCTCACAAGTGCTCAATATAACATTACTGAGGATACCTATGAGCAAAATTACAAGAGGTTAATATATTGAAGTGTGGTGGGACTTACATGGGGGTCACAGACCTTTCCCACAGAAAGACCGGACAATATTTGGCTTGAATTCAGTTAAAAAAGAGAACAAAATTATAAACAGATTTTTTTTTTCTTTACATTTAAGTCCAGTGACAGAAAACTGGTCTCACTGTAATTCTCTTCCAGGATATTTCAGAGAATTATTAAAGCTCTGGGATGCAGAATATATCTGAACATAGTATCTTTCATTTTACCTTTCCTAAATACAGAAATCAGATTCTCCTGAGGTTTTGCCTTTCACATCACTTTGTGTAATGATTGTATAAAGAACAACATTAATTATCAATTTAATCATGCCTTCCTCCCCTCCCCTCAAACCCCCCAAGTAGGGACATGCAGTTGTGACAAGAAAAGCCACAAAACCCTAGAAAATGTCAGTTGAGGAGCTCTCTGTTAAGAAAGTGCTCACCATTATGTGTACTTAGCTTTCCTACTTAAGTTTCCAAACACAAAAATACACAAGTCAGCTGAAAATCTGCATTGTAATGGAGAGAGGTGAGTGGATCTGAAGCTTGTTCCTTGTTAAATAGCTAGTGGCTCTGTTAGCAACCCATAGGTATATGTTATTGGTGGCCTTAACCTCTTGATGTGCAGTCTCATGAAACCACATTGGTGAGTATTGCATTAAAACTTACTCAACAATTGTGCCTGTGCTCAATTATCTATAAGACTGTCTTCTGAAACTGAGACAGTCACGAAGAGAACACCTTCAATGTCACACGGTTTATATATCACTGTTTCAAAGGTTTTAAACTGATAGCTGTTTTGTTTTGCTTTGTTTTTTTTTTTTCCATTTGCATTTGATTTTGATAATGAGTGTTTAAACCTAGTTACTCTTGAGCAGTGACAGTGTTGTTGGTGGTGTTCTGCTACTACAAAAACACCCTGAACCTGTGTAAAGCATGTTCTGGAGAAACCAAGCTCTGAGTAAAACCACTCTTCACTCATCAGCCTGGAGACATTTAAAACATCCATTATGGGATGCAATATTAGTAACTTAAAATATTTAAACAAAAAGTGAAAAAAGAAATAAAAATTCATTTTTGGAAAAGAGAGGAAGAGTTAGTTCCTATAGGATTTTTCTATGACAATATACTTCACAAAAACGTGAAACCTTGACAACTCCTTTCCCTTTTCAACTTGGGCTATTTTTCCTCTCTCCCTTTTGGAATGAAGGGTTTGGTGTTTTTCTTTCTCTTTGTTTCATTTTGATTTTAAACTGATTTTAAACTTGAAGTACTCCAATTCACTCTCAGTATACAGATAGCACAGATTTTTCAGGCCCACAGGTAAAATGCAAAACAAATCAGGCCTGAATTTTCAGGTGATGCTATACATGACTGTCTGTCCTTCTGCCAGCCGTTATAAATGCTTGACAAAGGGCCTTATAAAGATTAAAGAGGCAATAGAAATACTCGTACATTTTATGTCTGTATCATTCTCTTATAATCACACTACACAGCAATGACCTATTTCATGTCTTCTTCTTTCAAAATCAGTAAGCAAAAGAAAAAAAAAAGGAGAGGATATAGCCAAACTACTCATACCCATCACTGAATTCATCCCATCAGCAGAAGCTGTAAGGTAATATAGAAATGAAAGCCTTCATTATCTTTACACTTATTTTTCCTCTCTTAATTTTCCGAAAGCCTCATCAGTTCATTTTGATTTGTATTTGGCAATGGTTACTAAACCTTGAGAAAAAAAAAAAAAAAAATCACTTTATATAGGAAGCAATAACACATTTTACCATCATTTCATCTAGCAGGCAAGTCAAGGAATTGAAGTGCCCATCAGATACTGAATGTGGTGGGTATGCAATGGCTGGCCGAGAAATCGAAGGACCAGAGAGTACACCAAGCAGATTGGATGGTGAATGTCCCACACGGGTCATTCAAGGTGACTAATCTTGTCAAAAAGCTTCTTTGCAATTATTAAATGATCTCACTGTTTGACTGATAATTTCACTAATGACATTCACCCTGTATTACCAAAACAGAGAGGCCAACATAAACACTAAACCCAAATCCATGCGTAATCCCCTAAATAATCACAATTTGCATTTCAGTCCTTTAAGAAGTGTCAATTCACTAGTTTGAGTGGATTATGCCCCCCATTCTTTCTGGCTACTTCCACAGCATTGCACAAGCAAAATGTCACAAGGGTACTTGATGCCTGGCTATTTGCATCAATTTAGTAGAATCTGATTCAGTTACAATTTCTGACTGTAGTTCATTAGCTTTGCCAGGAAGACAAAAATGCAAGGGAAATCCATTCAAGCAGATGGTTTTCAAAAGAAAGAGTCAGTCGTCTTTATTTTGCCCCCCTTTATTGGTTCAAACCCATGGAGTTCCAGGACATCTTTAGGAAAACCCAAGGAAATTAGAATAAAATATTTATAACTGAGTTAGAATAATTGGTTGATTTGGAGATAACTGGAAAGATAGTCATGCTATTTTTTAACTGTATAACCTGAAATATCCTTACTGTGACAACTGTTTCATACTCAGTAAAACCACAGTCTTAGCAGATGATGGAATATGCAGAGAGTGGCCATGTTTAAGTATTTTATCTTATCCCTGGACTGATTTTCTCTCCTTATTTTTTTTTTTCTGAAGACTTTAACTCTGATTTTTTCACAAAATTATGTATATAAAAAAAGAATAAAATTTCCCAAGTAGCTCTTCTGAAAAACTTTTAAAAATAAATTGTTGTTGTTGTTGCTGTTAGCGACCTTTTCTGTTTTCCTATTTCTATTTTTGTTGTTGGAGGTGAAATTTTGAATTTTTAAATGTTTTAATCTTGTCTTCATTAGCATCTGCTGTGCAGTGATAGTGTGTCAGCTGCTTTAAAGAAAGGCTTGACGTATGTGGCCTTCCTTGAGAAACTTGTAAAGTTGATAGCCAAAATGAACAGCTGATGTGCGAACACAAGATATAACATCAGAGTTAAAGAGTCACAGATTGGTAGCTTCTCTCTGTCTTTATTTTAAGTAGAAAAAAAATAGGTCTAAGCTTACAGTTTTTAGACATTCTTTCAAGGATGTGGGTGAGGAAGAATGGGCATTGAAATTATTCACAATCAATGACTAAAAGGAAATTGGTGTTCATCTAGCTGGAATGACCTGAGACTTCACAGGTTAAATTTAAAACTTAGGTTTCCAGCTTAGGTCATATCAAATTGATGTAACTGATACAAGCGGTCCCAGCAGATTATTTACCTTACCGCTTTCTTCCCAGTACTATTGTTCCTGAATCTTGGAAAAATCCTCAAAATTAAAAAAAAAAAAATAAAAAAAGAAGCAAGTGCTGTCTTGGATTTGATGTAGAATAATTACTTTTAATAACCAATGTAAATAATCACAGATTCTTTATTCAATATAGTGACTTCTGATTTACTTGCATGACTGATGGGAGAATCAGGCCAATTGCACTTGCACTTTAAAAGGCCGGTGCTTCCAATTTAATAAATAAAATAGGGGCAAGCAGCTGTATTTATTTGTGGGTGTTACTGGGGAGACGCAAGAAACTATGCAAATGTTGCAGGATAAACCAGCCTGATGGATTGCTAGTGTAGAGTGCCCTTAATGTGAGATGTTCAGCTTTGCATCTCCCCTGCTCATATGTTACCACTAACTTGGTTTTATGCTTCATTATTAATATGTAAACTGTCTGCAGAACAACAGGAGACGAATGTCCATGCTGAAATGGGCAGGGGATAGTCATTGATCAAACTGTTCAAGACAGTTCCCATTGATTTCTTGAAGATATGCATCCCTATATGTCGGCAATAATATGGGAATGGGTTTTGCAGTAGAAATAAATAAAAATAAAAGAAATCCTGTGCGTTTGGATTTTCCTTGGAAAGTAGAAGACTTTATAACATGATATCTGGGCATTGTGGTTTGTTTCATTGGTTATGTTGATTCAGTAAATTCTTGGAACAAAGCTAAAAGCTTTCTAATTGTGGGTATAAAAAGCATGAAAATAATAGTGATTATAACTTTTGTAGGTGAAGACTTTAGAGGACTGTTCTTATTTCTCTGAAAAGAAGCTCCCAAAGACCAGACATTTACTATAATGCTGCAAGTAGGTTGTCTCAATGATTTGGATAAATAGATATATAATATATCGATGTCAATGTCTATGAAGATTTGAAAATTATGTTGCTAGGTTGTGACATAAATTGGTGTAGTTTTCTCTAGACAACCCATTCTATTCATCAGGAAGGAAAGAAATCTCCAAAATGTAAGAATTTTGCTAGAAGAATCTTCAAGTCTTAATTTTACCTAAAAAAAAAACCAACCCAAAAAATATAAGAAAAAAAACAGAAAAAAAAAAAAAAACAACCAACCAGTACAATTTGACTGAAAATCTCTGAGAGGAAATGTCTTCTTTCTTGTCCTTGCCTTAGTAGATGTCTAGCTTAGTTTCAGTAGAAAGAGATGTATATTTATATATACACATACATACAGAGTTGTAAAATGATGAAATATTGAGAATTAGAACTAATGAACTTTAAAGAAAAAATAAACCAAAACAAAAACAACCTATGAATTAGATTAATTCATGTTGTGATACAGTTCATTTCTGTGTCTTGCAATGTTTAACTGGGGATTTGACACAAAGCTGGAATATGAAAAAATATATGTGGTGGTTTGATCCTGGCTGGAGGCCAGACACCCACCAAAGCTGCTCTGTCACTGCCCTTTTCAGCTAGACAGGGGAGAAAATGTATATTGAGAGGCTTAGGAGTGGAGATAAGGACAGCGAGAGATCATCCAGCGATCAGTGTCACGGGCAGATGTTGCAGTTTTGTGTAGCTGCGCTGCTGAAATGGGTTTTGCAAGCAGTAGCTACAGCTCGCTGCAAGCCCCAGACAGTGAACATCGGCCAATTCAAGGCCAAAGTTGCTGCTGACCAGGGCTGAGCCAATCGGAGATGGTCACAGCGTCTCTGTAAGTCACATATAGGAGAAAAAAAAACTGCAGGCAGGAGCATTTTGCCACCTGAGAAGGGAGTGAGAAGATGTAGCAAGCTGCACGGACACCAAGGCCAGGCCTGAAGGAGAGGAGGGGGGAAAGAGAGATTCCCCTGCAGCCTGCAGAGAGGACCATGGTGGAGTGTGTGTCCCCTGGCAGCCCATGTTTAAGGACGGGGAGCAGAGACATCTACAGCCTGTGAAGAGATTGATCCACGCCTCAGCAGGTTTGCCAGTGGACTTGTGACTTTGCAGGGGACCAGGCTGGGGGAGTCTGGGCCCAAATGTCAGCACCCATGGAAGGGAGTCCTGCTGAGAGGCCTGTGGTGAGGAGACAGCTCCCCAGTAGAGAGGACTCAGGCTGCAGAAGTTCGTGGATACGACTGTCCTGTGGGTGGGACCCACAGTGCCTCAGGGGAAGTGTGTGTGTCTGTGTGTGTGTAGAATGTGTGTCCCCCCCCCAGCTAAGACAGAAGACAGCTTGGGAGGAACAGACTGAAAACCCCCACTGCCCATTCCCTGCCCCTCACTGTGCCATGTTCGGGGGGAAGAAGGGAGTAAAATTGTGATGAAGTTTAAGTTTGCTAAGAAGGAAGGGGTGGAGAGCAGGTGCTTAAGACCTGGCCACGCTTCTCATTACCCAACTCTGGTTCACTGGGTGTTTAGCTGTAGTAGTAATAAATCACTTTTCCTTCTTTTATCCTGTGTTGAGTCTGTTTTGCCCATTGCACTAATTGGAGAGTGATCTCTCTGTCCTTATCTCAAGTCCTAAGCCTCCTGACATATATTTTCTCCATTTTTTGGCTGAAAATAGAGAGTGAGTGAGCAGCTTGGTGGCCCTTTGGTCTCTAGCCAGGGCCAAACCACCACAGCAGAGCAGACTCAACACAGAATAAAGGAAAGAAAACTCTCTAATTTATGACACTGCACTTCACCCCCAGTGACACCAGAGTCCAGTAATGACAAGGGCAACCAGATCGTAAAGCACTTCCCCTCATCCTTCCCTTCTGAGCAGAATTCACTTTAGTCAGGATTTTACTCCCTTCTTCCTCCCATTGTGGCGTGGGTAGGGGCGGGGAATGGGGGTTTCGGGCAGTTCCTCATGAGTTGGTTTCCTTCTTAGGTGGGGTGGTTGGCAGGGGGGAAAGGGGAAAGGGGGCATTCTTCACACACTTACTCTGCTCCAGCATGGGGTCCCACCCACGGGAAACAGTCCTCTATGAACTTCATCGTGAGTCCTTTCCCACAGGGCTTCAGCTCTTCCCCAGCTGCCCCAGCATGGGTCACTCCTATGGAGTGCAGTCATAAATACAGTTTTTCTCAGTCTCTCAGGTCCAGACTGCTCCAGTCTGGTCCCCCAACAGAGTCACAAGCCCCACCACCCTGAAAATGCTCCAGCATCGATCTCTCTCTCATATCTGTCTCTCTCTCTCTCCATGGGCTGCAAGTGCTGGCAGAGGCTTGCTGCAGTGCAGGTCACAGTGTCTTCTGCATGTCTCCACCTGCTCCACCTGCTCCACAGTGGGGCCTCTCTACGGCCTGCAGGTGGGGTCTGGGCCTTTTCCATGGGTTGCAGGGGGACACCTGCTCCACCATGGGTTTCTCCAGGGGCTGCAGAGGCATCTCTTCATTGCCTGGGGCGCCACCTCCCCCACTTCACTGACTTTGGTGCCTACACAGTTTCTTACATCTTCTCACTCCCTCCTTTGGGGACAAAAATGGCTGCTTGTGTTATTTTCTCCTAACTGTGATTCCCAGAGGTGCTGTGACCATCGCTGATGGTCTGGGCCTTGGTCAGCAATGACTCCGTCCTTGAGCTGGCTGGTGTTTGCTCTGTGGTGCCTGATGGAAGCTTCTTGCTGCTTCTTGAAGAAGCCACCCCCACAGGCCCCCTCCTCCACCAGAATCCAGCCAAGCAAAATTACAGTATTTCTCAGCAAACATTTATGATTTTTTTTTGTTACGTGCTGCACCTTCAAATTCTGAGGAATGAGGAGTATTAATAGGTGCAGAGATGGTAACTGGTGCTTTTGAAAATTTCCTCCAGTCCGCTCCAGATTAAATATGAACACATTATAATTTCTTACAAGAAAATGAAAATTACACTTTTTCTCTGTGTCTACCACCTGAACCAAAGTTAATTTAGGCAGAAGAATACAGAAAACTATGTAATAATTCCCTAGAATGTAGGAAAATTTGCTTCTTTTCTATACATGTGCTAATTGTTACGAGTCATGTAAGTGTAGAGAAGACTATTGGTTGTGTTGATGTTATGATGCCACTTCCATCTTCCATTTCTTCCTCTTCAGCAGCTTTGTTAATTCAAACTTTACTGGAAATAAAGATTTCAGCTTTGCCTTGCAGCATTGATCTGAACACAGTTGAACCAGTTATTAAAACATAGAGACTTCTGAGCCAAAGAAATAATCAAAATTCCAATTAATGCTGCTGCAGCATTACACTATTGTCATAGTAACAGTGGCATGAAAGTTTACATCAAAAGCCTTGTTAGGAAGTGCCAGTCTAAAAGCAATCAAATCCCTGGGAAAGCATTCAGAAGTTCAAAAGAAACTAATGAAAGAGGCCTTTAGGATGTAATTTCATTGACAGTTATTCTTAGTTAATAGAGGCAACCCAACCAGGGTCTTCCGTTACAAGGAAGCTCAGTGGTTAAAACAAATGTATTAGAGCAATAGTACTCAGATTAACAGAAACAAAGAGGCACTGTGCAGAAACACCAAAGCACAAATCTGTGCTTGTAAAAGATAGGTCTACAAAATATCAACATTGTTATGAAGAGTCTAGAAAACATGTTATATGGACTAAAACAAAAAATGTCTAGGCACCTAGTGCTCATAGCAGATGGAAGGGAGGATTTCCAAGGTCTTGGAGACTGACCAGGTGTTTTAAATGTGTAGGTGCATGGTCCATAGCTTGTGATCTGTGTAGAAAAGATGCCTGAAAGACTGTCTTATCTGTCTTAAGGGTATAGAGGAAGGAAAAATACCAACAAAAAAAAACCCAGTCTAGGTAAGCACATTCTGATGTCGATCAGCATGCTAGCTTTCATGCAATTTGCACCATAAAGCTAAGGGATGTATACTAAATGCACTTTCCTATTGTGTGTTTTGTGTGGGCTTTGGGTGGGGAAGTGGGTTGTTGTTGATTGCAGTTTGAAAGCAGCTGAATTCCCACAAGAAAAGCCATTCTTTCACGGTGTTCCAGGAAAAGATAAAGGTATTGTCATAAAGATGGATATTCTCATGAGAATTCTGCTTGCATGAAGGGAAGGAAAAAAAACACACAGGATCAGAAAGTCATTCCAGTATCTCCTAAAACTCACTAGGCTGCCAGATTCAAACTGAGATACAAGTTTGATTTGAAATCTAACAGAAAACTTAGTCCTCGTCTTGAATCAAATTTAAACTCAGTGGTCAAAACTTTGCAAGCTTGGATAACTAAAATCAAATGAATGTGGCACACTCAAATAATCATTGGTCACGTACCCAATACGTGCAACGCAGTCCTGTCAAACCAAAAGCAGACAAAAAAGAATAACAAATGTGAAATAGCATCTAAAAGCAGAAGAGGGAAGAGAAGTGAGTCTTGGGAGGAAAGGAGGGTGTAAGACATTCGTGCACATCCAGGTAATGTTCTTTTGATCTTCTCTCAGTCCCATGTTTCATGTTCATCATTAATGCCTGCACAGAGGGGAGGAAGGATAGAAAAATCAGGTAATTAGTTACACATGTACTTTGATCAGTATTGCACTTTTCTATTTCAAGTTGTTTGCCAAAATGCTAACAGACGAGAGGGAGTGTTTCATTTATGGCAATTGTTCAGTCAAGCACATTCTCAGGAACATTTCCATAATCTCTAAATTTAATCCTGTACTTTTCTAGTGATAATTTAAAAATTGTTTGTGTTTAATTTTCACATTACCAAAGCTTTCTTCCTGGTTAAATTTCTTTATTTCCATGTCTTCAATCTCAAGACACTATACACAGGTATTTAACTAGAAAATTTGGCAGATGATGAGCACGAAGTCCAGAGATATAAATAAATGGTGAGTAACTTGAAAAGTTAGAATTAGATTTCAAAATCTTCTGTTCAGTGCTCAGATCATGACCTTCCACAGAGGGAAGAAACTTCCCCTGCTCGTTCTTGTTAGTAGCTCATGCTACACATGATCCCTTGTGAAGTGACATAGTGCCTGTCATGCAGATAAGGTTCCCATCACTGTCTTCAGCTTATCATATCCCCTTTCCCATTCAATGTAAGAGAGGGGGAAAAGAAGAAAGTGAGAAAATATTTCTGTGTAAAGTGCAAGGTCTTTTATCTCAGACATTCTGCTGGACTGAGTCATTTTTAGACTAGTCTTGACATTGAAATAGGGATATTATCTTAAGAGGACCAAGGCTGTATCAACTGAGTTCCCATCGGAAAGGGGAGCAACATAGCAGCAAATCCCATGAGCGTGCCTAGATCTGTTTTTTGCCCTTCCCTAGCACTGCAGACAGGAAGCTGATTGGTTTGTGAGATGAGACATGCACTGTTTCCCTTTGTGCCCTGGCCAGGGCCAGCATTTGAAAGCAGGATTGCGTACTAACTGTGACAATTCTCTATAGGAACTTTTGCTGGAACTTTAAAAATGCTCCCTGTAATAGCCTGAGACAGCAGTCAGCATGGGTCTGGCTTTATGATCCTTTTCCTCTCCATCACAGAGTCCCAGGACACCTGTCCATATTGCTCCTCACAGCCACCATAACTAATGAGGTTGTGGAGCACAAGAGAACAGCATAGGTCACTCACTACCAACAGTATGACAAGTGTTGGTTCTGTATAAATTACCTTGTAGACATGTTTTGTAGAATATTTCATTATTTTGCGTGGCAGCTTCAATAGCAGCAGTATGGGACACATCTCCCATTAGTAGTGTACAATATATTTTCTTGTCAGTTAATCTTGAAAGCTGGATACCGTTCCTCAAAAAGGCTGGATCTTTCATTTCCTTCTAATAAATACTTCACACTAAATGCATTATTGCTAGAGAGATGTCAGTAATCGAATGCTTATCATCACATTTTCCTTGTGGCCTATGACAAAAATATATTCTGTGGTGGATGCAAAAGGAGAGTAAGAGAGGTGATGGAAGTAAAATAAGGAAAGGAGATCAAATCAAGTGTTAGACAAATAGCTCCCTGAAAAGCCAGATCTCCTGTAGATAACACAAAGACTGGAACAGAAAGAAAACAGATTATGTATTTCAGTAGGGGGAAAAAAGATTTAAAAAAAAAGAAAGAAAATACAGAAGTCTGAAGAAAAGAAGTATGTAAAGTGTTAATATGTCCTTAAATACTTTGTGGATCTTCTATGGTGCTTATTCTGTTCTATGTGCTTTTCAACCTATCAGTGTGTCTGAAGTGTGAGTATTTAATCCTGTCATACTTAATGCATTTTAAAAGACATTTATTGGAGACCTGGCTCTGTTGAAATTGTTGCTATGAATTTTTTGGTAAGCTAGAGCAACAACACAGTTTTTCTTTTGCATCATTAGCTTTTGCAGCTCCTTACAAAGAATTAGCTGCTTAAGACATGATGTATATGTTTCACTTTCATATTGCATGCAGGAAGAAAAGCACAGCAGCAGCTTGCATTATAATTATTCCAAGCAATTATGATGCAGCAGCTGTATGAATACTGTGAATACAAACTCATCAAAAATCGAAGCGAATGAAGGAAAATACAAAGGACTCCAACAAAAATGATTGTGGGGAGGTGGTGGGTGGAGGAGTGGGAAAGGACAGGCTGAAGGTGTTTGTGTTTGTTGCTTTTTGCTTAAAACATTTTGAAGATCAGAGATTCATGTAGGTTGGTAAAGAAATGTGCCTGCAGATCATTTAGTCTGCAAAGCAGGATTTCATCTGATAACTTCTTACTGACTGAATCCTGTTTTCCCACTTGCCCTCCAGGGACGAGTAGGTTTATAACCTTCTTAGCTGCAGACTCTCAAAGGCTCGGAAGAGCTAACTCTCAGTTATGGCAAAGTAACAAAAGTTATCAACGTAATCCTTTCACAAGCAAAGGCCTGTGCCTTCTAGATCTCTAGCATGTCCATCCACCTCAGTGGATTTCTCTGTCCCTTCCCAGTTAACATATAGCATGAACCCTGGCAGTTCAGAGTTGATGTGTTTGGGTCTCAACTCTTCTACAGGCTGAGAAAATCACTTAGCCTTCCTATGCCACTTTGCCCCTGATGACGAAGATAACATCTATCATTACTTCTACACTTTTTCTTGCCCATATCATGTTTATATAAGTTCTTAGGCTGAGCTTCTTATCAGTGATAAAATGGTATTTTGTAAATGGGGCCAATTCCAGTGTCAGAGGTCTTTGGTGAACTGTTGTACAGGTATTAATGAGTGAGGTGAACAGGGATATTTGGCTCATACTGGGCTTCAGAAATTCAGAATCTTCTTAGCTGGAGTTTTTAGGTATTTTGAGCTGTTAAAGCCTATTGATACATTGAAAAGTATAAAGTATAAAAGTGAAAATTCAATCTGCTCTAACATATCTGCTTATCTATCTGTGTGTTGGTTTTACCTTACTGTCCTATCACACTATCTGAACTGTTTTCACACACACAAAATGAATCAATAACAGTGGAGTTATCTCCACCCGTATGTGCTGCCTTTTGTCCTTTTCACTCCTTTTCTGAGGCAGGTTCCAAGCTTGTCACCTTCATGCTGTGACCACCAGCACTGCCTGTTAGCTGTCTCAGCTGAGCAAGAGAAGCCACTTCACCTGAAATCAAGCGGCCCAGCGAGTGCCATTTATCCTTTTTATCACAACCACTGTGTGCCATGCTGAGAGGCAGAAGTCTGACTTCCCCATGTACATGGCAGTTTTTTGGTGGGTGGGACACGTATCTCCACTGGCACATGAGGCCTGCATCCTCTCAGGGGGAACGTGCCCTCACCTCCTCAGGGAAGAGGAAAACCAACAAACGCCTACACCTGCCGCTTTGCACTGCTCCAGGGAAGGCTTTATCTGCTTGGCTTGAGTCTAAGCGGTCTGAAGTTCTTATAGTGGGGGGGGGTGTGGTTTGTTACTTTTTTCCTTTCCTTTTTTTTTTTTTTTTTTTGGTTTTGCCAAGATCCCCTGACTTTTGCATTCTCCCTGTGTGCAGTGAGGGCGGTTGTGTGAGTTGCTCAGAGAATAATTATCCTTGCTGAGACCTGAGGAGGCAATTCATCATGTCAGATTAACAGTGGCTGCAGATAGCAAGAGGAAACCAACATAACTAAGCACTGAAAACTAAGCACTGAGTGCACTGAATTTCCCTGGTGAATATAGAATTTGGGGTCGTTATCTCGCATTTTTGCTGAATATCAGTGGACGTAGTTTAAGGCTAACAGATGCATCATTTTGGCTTTATTTCCATCTGCCAGGAAAACAGGATTTATGGCTGTTTCACAGAGCCCACCAAGGAATGCTATGAATAGTATCAAATAGTCTTTTTGCTAAATTCTGCTTGCCTTGTGGGTATGTGTAATTATCTCTTCTGATATATTGCATATTGAATTGTATTTATTTTTATTGTGATGTTCAATGCTATGTTCCTGTTCCATTTATTGGCATCTTGCTGATAAATGGCAATTTTGTCTAAACTTGTTATTTTTTTGAGAGGTAATCTGCAGTCTTCTCAGAGTTTTTTGACATGGGCAAATAAACTTCATTTACAGCTCATGTTGCGATGGGCTCTTAAAGCCCAGCCTGTACAGAGCTCCTTCCAGGCCTGGTGTACAGCAGGAATACCCATACCAGCAACATGTCTTCTTCCACCTATTTCAAGGTCCCAGTTCAAAACTCTGCAGAATGCAGGGGGAACATTTTCTATTGACTGAGACAGCTGTGTTTAGAGCTGAGCAGCAAAAAAGATTTGAATTAGTTCAGAATGTTCAGTAGCACTGGTTAAGAAAGTAAGACATGCCCTGCCAGACATCTCCTTTTTAAGCTATCTAGGATACATGTACATATCTAATTACACATGCACATGTACATCCATATTCAGTGATGTTTGTCAGTGCATGTGTGTTTTGCTGCTTCTTTTACTGAAGTTTTGATGATTTTTTTTGATAGAAACACATTTCCAAGATGTTTTCAGATGGATTTTCTGGGAGTAAATTCTCCTTTTGTAATAAGGATAGAAGGTGGGTAAATCAACATTGAAATATTAAAAGAGACACAGCTCAGAGAGGAATTAAAGGTTGGGTTTTTTTTTTTTTATTTTACTTCAATTGAACATGAAAAGGTATTTTGAAATTAAAAAAATCTAAGGAAAGACATTTATCATTTTCTGATTATTGATTTGAGATTGAACCTTTAAAATCAAGTTATTAACTCACAACAATCTTATTCCAGATATCTATGCAATTTATTGGTAGAAGTCAGGGATTTTCATTATGTCTTTTGAAGGATAAAGAAAATTTTCACTTCTTTCACAGGGAGGAGACAGAAAACTAATTTTTTTTCAAAACCTTGGTATGAAAACATTTAAGAGCCAGATTTTGAAGAAAACATTCTTTTTGCATTTGTTCTCAAATGAAAACTGTATAAATACAGCTGGGAATAAAGCCATTCTCAAAACATCTATTACAGTGTCACAAAGAAGTTCAGCAGGGGAAAGCTAAAATACAAAGTGAGTTTAAGATTTAAGAAATAATACTGTGCACTGGATGTTCTGCATATGAATGAGTGTGCCAGGGCACTACCCTCTGAAAAGGGTAATGTCAGGAAAGAGAATTTCTCTAGCCAGCCTCTGCATGCATTGGTATCTGCCTGGGTGCCACTCTGTCAGGGTGAGATTGCAGCACAGATTATCTGTCCATGAAAGAGAGAGAAGACATATCACAGATCTCTCACACTCCTCTGCAGTGTATGAAGAAGAAAGGTGAGATCTTGGCTCTGTCTCCCCTCCTTCCACAGGGTGCTGACCAGACTCTCTGTAAATCACTAAATCACAAGGGGAAAAAAAGTGATGCCCTAGAGAGGGACCTCTGAAGCAGAGCTTTGTATTTGCACCTTGGTTTAAGTCTGCACTGCTGACAAATTCTCCCAGGGTGTCTCATTATTATTACCCACAGAGCCTGTTGGATCAAGACACCATTGTGTAAGGGAGCAGGGAGTGCGACAGTCTCTGTCTGGCCTTGCTTAACATGGGAGACTTCAAAACTTCACAACTTTCCAAAGCCCATTTGGTAGATTCACACAGTTTAGCAGATCCTTTGCTTCTTGCTGAAAAGAAAGGCTTCTGCACTGGCTGGTCAGAAATCACTTGTCTGGAATTCACACTGGTTTTCATCTTTGTGAGATGTTGCCATTCTGTCACTTGGTGAGTTTGAGAGATTGGACTATGAAGTGCAATAAAATGAAACCAGACCTGGTCAGATTCTTGAACCTTTTTTGCCTGACATTTAGAAAGCATCTAAAAAGGTATGTTTCCTCACAATAGGCTTACTGCAACACAAAGGGTGACAGATTCCTCACGAAATTCCACAACTGTGTTTAGAAAATGAAATCTGTAGTGATATTCCCTGTTAAGGTACTAAAAACTCTCTGAGACTATGCTAATTACTGAAGTAATGAATAATTAGGTTTTCCAGAGAGCTGCATGCTTTGGGGCCATGTGTACCTGGCTGGGTAGCTCCTGTTTTCCATGCCACCATGTAGAGTTACCAGTGGGGCAAGAAAGAACAAGCAAAAGCCATCTGAATCCTGATACTCTTGCACAGCAAGCAACAGAATTCCCCAGATTTTTCTAGTTCTTTCTACAGTTCCTTCTGATGGAGTAAACAATGTTCTTTTCTTTTTATGCCCATGAGTTGTATTCCTGAGTAGATAAACAGTGAGTGGTCTCTGTTTCAGTTAAGATATAGGGAGATGTACATGTTGTTACTGTCTTCTGTGAATGGACAGTCATTGCTCAAGGGAGCAGCAGCTCTGAAATGTATTGAACACATGATTCTGTTTCATTTGGGTTTTTTTTTTGGGGGGGGGTATTTTTTTTTTTTTTTTTTTTTACAATGAGAAGGAGGGGAAGGAAGTGGTAGAATATATACAGCTTTATACTAACCCAGAATGAAATTACATTTTTACATTTGTCCTAGGTTTGGCTTGATCAGAGTTACTGCCAGCTATTAGAAAGAAAATTAACTCTATCCTAGCCAAACCTAGGACAACAGTAAAATACGTGGCTGTAATACTCCAAAAGCTCTCTCCATTCTGTGACTTTTTAAACTGGCAGCATGGATGTGAAAACCATGGTGACATCTGTGATGTTTCCACTTAGGTGTGATGGAGAAAATGATACTTCAGTTGTTTTTTGCTGTTTTCAGACCCCCAGTTTAGAGCAGTTTATGTTGTAGTTCTGTGATGAATCAAGTTGAGTCACCACACTTTCAAACTTCACAAGGCTGGGTTATGTTTTTAGTTTTCCCCAACAGATGGAAATTTAGGATGATGCCCATGTCGTAAATTAAAAGCAGGGAGGAAACACTTGTTTCTCAATTCACACTCAGAAGTTGTGGTTATAGTCTAGTCCTTATCAATGTCCCATATAGGAAAAAAGGCTGGGATTTTGGTTTGCTTTTTTTTTTAAGCATAAGATGTTATACTGTAGTTGAGAATTACTTACCTTCAGAGGGAATCACCACCCCCATTCCCTTCCAAGCCTGGAGTATTACAGGAATCCCTCCTGCAGTCATTTGTAGACATAATGAATTTTAAGACTCAGTTTATCAATGCTTTACTGCCAGACCACAAGAAAAATACATTTTGGAGGAGTTTATGATTTTGGAAATATTTTGATGATGACCTCAATTTTAGGATAAAGAAGCAAAACTCCTTTGAAGAATAGTTGTGGTGTTTGGGTTTTTTTGATCCTATGCTATCATCTACATCTGTGTCACATCTCAACCAGATTTCAGGCTCCAAATGTTTACTGGAAACACAACAAAGTTATAGGTCATTTTGGTCTCTGCTGAAATGAGAGTTCATTGCTGAAGATATGTCTATTCAAGTGTCTATTCAAGTGTGTTCCAACAGTTGTTGTTAGAGACCTAACACTTCGTCTAACACCTAGGAACACCTAGGAACATCCAAGGCTGTGCTCTTGAGTGCAGTTGTCTCCTGCTCATGCTTTATTCACTTCCAAGTCCTTCAAACAGAGAACTCTGCTCGGTTTTTCACAGTCCAGGAGTGACAGTCCTTATGAGCAATGCCCCCACCATCTCTTCTACCTGCCCTCACTACCAAACTGTGCTAAATACTGAAAATCAATGCAGTAAGTGATATTCACTCAAAACCAACATATGACATAAATGAGCTAGTGAAACAAGATTATTCCTCTTTAATGACTGGGGAAATCAGGACAGCAAGAAGTTCAGGTATTTATCTAAAGCTGCAGAGTTAGTGGCAGAGAAGGGAGAAATGTTGGGCTCACAGATCCGAGTCTTACACACCAGGCAGGCAGACCTTCCTCCAGATCGTAGGAGTCACATTTAATTGATGAGCTGATTTAGGATGAAGCAGAGTTTGCCATCAATTACAGAGCAACATTATTGTGTCTAACTTTGCTAAGCCCCTGAATGAGCCAAAGGTCTGTGAGGGCCAAAAGGGCCCCAGTCAATTCTGCTAACTGTGTAATTCTTAAACACAGCTGAATTCTCCTAAACTGTATTTATGCTAAATTTCATGACACCTGATGACCTCAATTAAAACCTTTCAGAGGAAATCAGAAGTGCCAGCAAGGTCCTGCAAGATGAATGTCTCTAGCTCTCTCCTGCTAACTGCTCATATAAACTTGGTGATTTTAAAGATTTTATAGTGATTCTGCAGCTGTTTTTATCAAAGGTGTCAGAACGACAGTATTGATAATACCTTACTGAATGAGCAGCTTGCTCTCTCCGGTCCCTTGTCTAGCCATTGCTAGCATCCAAAAAACCCTCTCTCTGTGTCACATTTGTTCTCAGAGAAGAATCACATTGTGTTTTCCTAAAGCTTCCAAGATCATTTCTGTTATGGCCATGAGCAAAGGCACAAGCATTTATACCTTTACTGTCCTTTTGTGAAAAAAACAGTAATTACCCAGAAGAGGATAATTTCTTAAGACTGTACATACCTTGACAAAGAAGATAAAAGTCAGTGTGCAATTTGATTAAAAAATATACATAGCATAACTTGTAGGGTGAAAAGTAGTGTATGTGGTGAATTCCAGGTGCAAGCATAAGCATGAAACCTCATATATAATCATCATTCAACTGAATAAATGTACCTATAGGAGTTGGAAAATAAAAGGCCAGATGCTTGAGGTTCCTGAATATTGCCTTGAAAAGATAAATGCATGGATCTTCTGTTCTTCAAGTGACTTAGAGATTTCAGCTTAGAATTTTCTAATGAATAAATATTTAAGACCTGCTAAGGAGTTTAGAAATTTCATTTTTGTAAAAAAGTGAATAGGGAATCACACTGAAATGATGGTAGAAGTGATTATTTAATTTGCTTCAAACTCAAGTCAGAACTTCTTGAAAGATGAAAAAGGATTTCATGAAGTTCAACAAGGCTAAGTATAAGATCTCACACATGGGTCAGCTCAATTCCAAGTACAGCTGGAGGCTGGGAAGAGAATGGATTGAGAGCAGCCCTAACAAGAAGAATTGGGAAATTTGGTTGATGTAAAACTCAACATCAGCCAGCAGTGAATGCTTGCATCCCAGAAAGTCGACTGTGTCCTGGGCTACATCAAAAGGAGCATGGCCAGAAGGTCAAGGGAGGGGATTGTGACCCTCTGCTTTGCTCTGATGAGTACTGTGTCCAGGTCTGGCGTACCCAGGACAAGAAGGACATGGAGCTGTTGGAGTGAGTCCAGAGGAGGCCACATAGATGATCAGAGGGCTAGACCACCTATCCTATGAAGACAGGCTGAGAAAGTTGGATGTGTTCAGCCTGAAGAAGAGAAGTCTTTGGGGAGACCTCATCATTATGGTTGGAAAAGACCTCCAAAATCATCTGATCATCTAGTCCAATCGTTCCCCCACCACCCATATTACTTACTAAACCATATCCTTAAGTACCACATCGAAATTTTCCTTAAATACACTGAGGGACGGTGACTTCATCACCTGCCTGGGCAACCCGTTCCAAAGCCTAACCATGCTTTCTGAGAAGAAATGGTAAGCGGTAGTGCAGCCTTCCAGTACCTAAAGGGGCTACGGGAAATCTGGAGAGGGACTGGTTATCAGTAAGTGTAGTGATAGGGTTAGGGTAAAGCTGAAGGAGGGAAGATGTAGATCAGGTTTTAGGAAGAAATCCTTCCCTGTGAGGGTGGTGATGCTCTGGCATAGGTTGCCCAGAGAAGCAATGAGTGCCCCTGGAGCCCTGGCAGTATTCAAGGCCAGGTTGGATAGGGCTTTGAGCACCTTGGGCTAGTGGAGGGTGTCCCTGCAGGGGGTTCACACTAGATAGTATTTTTGCAACCCAAAGCATTCTATAATTCTGTGATTTTAACTGCAAAGTATTATATTTTACAATTTCTTCATGCTTGTGATAAACAATATATAAAGACATAAATATAAATGTAAATATAAATATAATTATATATATAATATATATATGGGAAATAATCCACCATGGCAGGAATGTTTTCAGCAATGATGGAATTAAAAAAAAAAATAATTCTGAAGAGCATATCTTTTTAATTCCATGTCTGTTTTACTATTACGACTTGAAAATTAATTGTGTAATTAGGATGAAGTTTAGGCATATTTTTAACTGCACGGACTCACAACATAAATATATTTTGGTTGAACATAGGATTTGCTTGAACAATTTTAAATCCCCACAATCACAAGTATGCAGCAACTGCAGTCTCAAATTGTTCATTTAATGTTAATCACAGCCGTTGTAACGCGGAGCCAACTGGCTCTAAGGGACATGACCTTATCACAGTGGACAGATGGCAAAAAATTTTCAAGCCGTGTTAAACCTTTCTCTTCAACACTTTTTTGTTCTTAACATATTTATTGCTGACACCATATATCAGTGTTATAGCTTCTGTTCAGGTGAATACGATCAGTTGGCAGTAATAGGTTCGGCTCTGGGAACCTCTCAGCCATTGCTTTTTGAGCTGTTTCTGTAAACTCGCTGTCTGGAAGAAAGAAGGGGAAAAAAAAAAAACCAACCCAAGAAATGGAGGGAGAGGCTTTTGGAAACCCTTCAGCTTGGCTTAATTCCCATGCAGAGAGGAGAATAAATTAATGCAGACACTGTGTTTTCCTGGCTCGGATGTCATATTTTCTCATGATTGGGAAGATCAGTGGCAGCACGGGATGCATGGAAGAGAGAGGGGGAAGCAGAAAATGCGAGAGGAAAAATATATTTGAAAATGTTAAACTCGTCTCTGGCAGTATCTGTTAAATGTCTCCTGCATTTGTAGGAGAGCAATGTTCACCTGCATTAGCACTGAGCCTCCCCTGCTCCACTGATGTCTGTCAGCCTAGTGAAAGGACTGAACATGGTCTGAAGACACAGCAGGAAACATGCCTTAATAAATGCATTTGCAATTGTATCATATGACTTTATGAATGCTCTCTGTAACTGTGCAAGCTATGAATGTATTTTATGTCTGTCAAATTTTCTATTCCCCTGCTTTTTTTCCACATTTTTCCTCTGTTCTTGAAGAAGAGAGTAATATGACGACTTTCTCATTATATTTTGGGGGTGAAGAATTTGCCCTGCCCAAGTCCAATTCAGCAAGACCAGGATGGGCTTTCTAGGTGCAATATCACTTTCCTCTACTATATGAAGATATCATCATGATATGGCAAAATAATTTTTAAAGGGACTTTGTATTTTCTTCGTGCCAAAAAGGAGTACTGCTGCAACTACTCTTATTTCCTACTTGGTAAATAACTTGGCTGAGGTGCCTCGGTATACATTGGACATATGTTCTGCATCAGAAATGTGAATATCTGTAGGAAAAATAAGAACATCCTAGCCAGACAGTCATTACTCAGAGGTCCTAAGAGCAGATTTACTGGGGCGAAGATAGAAGGAGGTGTGAGAATTGCCTCTCTCAGCAGCGAGGAGCACTCATCCCTGATAAGTAGCATCCCTGCAAAGATGTGCTGTTGCAGGTGCATCAAACTGTGAGTGCACAGCACGTGTTCTGGGCTGAGATACTTTCAGTGATTAAGTTGTAGGTTCAATTAAACCTAATGCCCTAATAACGCTGTAAAATGCAAAGGGCCCATGAATGCAGGAAGGCACAAAATCTTCAGGCTCCCTTTACTGTCCAATAAATGTACTATCAATGCCAGTGACTGGAGGCTCAGATCCTTATATATAGCTTCAAAACCATATTTCCATCAGCGTCAGTAATGTCAAGATGGTTTCCACTAGTGTCAGATAAGACCATGAAGACTCTAAATTATGCTACTGTGTCACTTGGGGAAGGAAGGAGGGGGGACAGTTGCTCTTAATTACATTATGAGAGTTGGGGACTATATTTTAATCTTAGTTCTAAGTTCTTTTTAGTTCCTTTAGTTCCTTAAGGCATTTTAAATATAGGAGAAAAAAATTTAATAAAATAGTCAAAATCAATGCCAGTATTTAGAGAGTGTTACTCCAACTCTCCCACTGAAGGTTCCTGAAGAATTTACCAGACTAACTCTTTAAAACAGGTGTGATTTTCTCACGTAGCTTTAGCCCTTTAAAAATTAAGAAAATTGACAGTGTGGTTGACTACAGATGGAATCAAAACATCTATTTCAAACTAAAAACATAATCATTAGGCAGATGCACATTTTGAGTATATTACCTGTAAAAGATAGCTCGCATAAAGAACTTAGATCAGTTTAAGACATTTAACTTCAGCAGAGTTAAACCTCACCCAAAGAGAGGTGCAAGGTCTTCCATTTTTCTGGCGAATAACTCACTCTCGTCCTACCCCTGTCCCTAACCCTGTGCTTATGCACCACATCAGAAAATGTCCCACCAACCAAACATAGCTCTGGTAATCTAACAGTACCAATACAGATATTTTCATTATTTATTTTCTTTTCATGTTCTACCTGTATCTTTTTCTTTCCTTCTTCCTTCTTTCTTTTTTTTTCTTTTTTATTTTTTTCCTCTTTGTCTCCTGTGTTAGGTTTAAAAGGCAAATTGTAAGAAACAGAACCTGTCCTTTTCTTGAGCTAGCAAAGTCTTCCCAGAAAATCTGAGCCTACATTTGAATAAAGACTCAACTACTCTGCTGTATTTATTACCACTCTTATTTGTTTGTTTTCCTCAGATGAGTCATTCTTAGGTAAGGAAAGTCATCCCCAGTAAAACACAGCAAGTGATTGAAAACAGCATTCAGACAGACAGCAGACCAAACCCGGAGCCTTTTCTGAGAGGTTTCCTTTTAGATGAGAAACCAGTGACCTGGGACGTGGAGAACTGGTGTGGAGGCAAAGAGAGGAGGAGACTGATTTCCCACAGCAAGCTCTGGGATGTAGCATGACAGTTCTGAGCCAGGAAACACAGCTGAATGCAAAGTGGCAAGGCAGACTGGGGAACTGCGGTGCTGCTGAACCAAAACTGAAAGAAAAGGTGCTGGTGAGTGAACTGGAAAGATGAAATGTGTACTTGGCTGGAATCGATAATAAAGCACGCTGCATTCAGTTTGGCAGCGTATACTGAGAGCTTATCAAAACCAACACATCCTCATGTAGTGGAGGGCAGTACAGTAATTATGTGATTGCTGAGCAGACTATGTAAAACTGTATAAAATGTTTCGTATCATACCTAAGTCAGCAGGAGACAGAGATCCTTGCTGGCCTTGTGGGAAGAGGGAGACTGATTGAGTCATCTTGGCTTACACAGAGTAGAGCATACGGCAAATGGGAATTTCACAGAGAAGCATTTTCTATGTCCTTTTTTTTTTTTGTACTTTAAGCGATTTTGACAGCTAAGTGCAAGCTATTCTGGAAAGTGTCAACTGTCCAAATAGCTATTATAAAAAATATAAAGTCAACAGGAGTTTATAGAAATTACAGGATTCAACTTTTACACCAATAAAACATTTGAAATATGCGTATCACCAGTCAAGAATTCATGGTTAAAATCCTAAGTGGATAAAAACCTTCCTAGACTTTCTTTTAAAGTCATCTATTGCAATTCAAAGGTCCAAGATGACATCACAGGGTCATCCACCACTTCTATATCTTGTCTTAGACTGAGGTTAAGGTTAGAAAATAGTCTTGTCTTAACTTTATATAATTTCATAGAAGGGAGTGGAATACAAAATACATTTAGAAAAATTATTTTTTCCTTGCTGAAAATCTTTCTTATCCAACTTGTCATGGTTTAGCCCCAGACATCAGCTAAGAATTATGGAGCTGCTTGCTCACTCCTCTTTGGAGATATGGGATGGTAGGTGAATTGGAAGAAAGTAAAAATTTGGGGGTTGAAAAAAAGATGGTTTATAGAAGAAGAAAATAACGATACTAACAGTACACAATGTCATTTGCTCACTGTCAACCCAGACAGTTCTCGAGCAGGAATCCCTCCTCCCTAGGCAGTTCACTTTATATACTGAGCATGACATCTTGCTTTATATACTTTATATACTGAGAGTGAGAATACCTGTCTTGTTAGTTTGGGTCACCTGTCCTGGCTGTGTCCCCTCCCAGCTTCTTGTGAAATTTAACTCTACCCAGCTAAGAAACAGCATCTGTACAAAGCAGCCAAATTCCCTTGGCTTTGGTAAAGAGGAACAAGTGGTTGCTAACCATCACTATTGAAAAAACGGAAAACATTAAAGGATCAAGAGCTAAGAGAAGCCTGATTGTTGGAGGCCCATTTACAGCAAATTAACCTGACCTTGACCCTGCCACAGAGAGAGATCTTAACCAAAGCTGAATATTAACATACACATGTATATACTGTACAAATAAATGTGCACAATTTACTCACTCTTCTCACAGCACCAAGAATCCCTTACCAAATGCACTGACCCGTCAATACAGAATCGCACTAATTACAAAGTGGTGATTGTCTGTGTTTCATGACGTGATTAATGAGCTTGATTTTCCACTGTGTGATTATTGATTGAAACTGTCTGGTAATTTTGTATGGATTTAGTACTCCAGCTACGCAAACCTAGACAAAGATACACACAAGATATGGAAAAAACTTTTTGCACGTTTAAGTCTGGGGCTTGCTATTTAGCTCACATGCAATAAATTAAATGGCTGATGTTGAGCATAGAGCATTTGTTGCAGTAGAGTAGCCTGCAAAAACTGTCAGCTGCTGAACGCTTCCAAAAGATAAGAAAGATCCCTCAAATCCTTCAAAACTCCTGTGCAGTTACTGCAGATTTACAGGATATGTTTTTCACCTTTTGCAAAACAACATTTTGCAATAGAGATGAAATTGGACTGGACCAGCAGTTGGCTCCGTAAGGCATACAAGGTGAATTAAGGAAGAGAAAAAGAAAAGTTCTTTCTGTATAAACTAAGCCAGATGGTTGGCAATCCAGACTCATGTCAGAGTGGAAATATATGGCTGATTTGTCCACACATTTTTTGATTTATTAAATAAAATTGTCAGTGGAATAAAGGCAAGTGAGAAATGGTGATATGAAAACACAAATTATATAAATATATAAAAAAAAAAGGAGGATGTCAGAGAATATAGTTCAGTTGTACTGGCACCGCACACAGCCCAGAGGAAGAGGAGTTGTAAATAGTCAAGAAAAATGTGTTAAAAAATGGATATGCGGCTGACTTTAAAAAGAAAAAAAAGTCCTATGGACGACTCAGAAAGACAGAGAAATTGTTCCAGTGTGATTTCTACAGGAAGAAAGAAGCTGAAAAAGAGGTGGCAAAGAGATAAAAGATGCTGCAGATGTTGTAAACAGTGAACTGGGTAGAAAGAGACAAGAGAAGGGCATCAGAAAATTGAAAGGAATAAAAAATGTAGGTGTAGAGGAAAGAAACATTAGGAAAGCATTGTGTTCTGTGTGTCGTTAGGAGTTTGATCAGTGCTCAGGAAACGAGTTCACTTTGATGCAGCCCACACCACTACTTGTATAATGGGTAAAAGAAGTTAGAAAAAAAAATGATAGATGTTCAATCAGCAAGAGCTATATAAAGGGTAGTGCATTTGAGATGATGGTAGATTTAGATAGGAGCTGTAAAAAGGAGGATGTTTAAAGAGAGAATCAGCAGCTGCCTTTTGCAAGTCAACAAAGACCAGTTCAGGACCCAAGGGAGACATTTCAGACTGGACATTAATAGAAACCATCTCGTTTCTTAGTAAGAGAAAAACACAGAATAGTAGAAAAGGTGAGTAATACACATTGCAGAGTCTCCGGGAGGGATGTGATAGAGTAAATTGCAGGAACAACCAAGTACAGGAAAGCAGAACATGATCACATCCTTGCAAAAACCATGGCTGTACAGCATTGCACTTCCATAATGATCCAGAGCCAGCACAAAAGGGAAAGGAAAATGATCTTTTTTATGACACTCACTGTCTCTTGCACGGGAGATCCTAACAAGCAAAAGGCTGGGCTGACTGGCTTCTGTGCTGCCTCTCAAGAGGTGAAAAAAGTGTTTTGGGAAGAAAAAGAAGATACAGAAAAGAATTTACTGTGGCCAGATTTTCCTCATTTCTATCCAGCTTATATATAGCATTTTGATCTGGATGCTAACAGAGGACTCAGCAGTATTAATCTACTTCTGATATCTTCTCCCTTTAAGTGTGGAAGCAAATCCTGGTAGGTAGTGTTAGTATTTTTCCCTACATATTATATATATTTTCATGGCTGTCTTGATAGAACCATCCCCTGCATTTAACACTGCACTAACACAAAATCCCTACCATAGTTAACTGTCTTATTTACAATTATAACTGTAAACATCAAATACAAAATATGAATTTGCAAATAAAATGCTTCAGCGTAAGAGTTGTATTTAGCACAAGGACCAAGTCTTACTTGTGAAATAATGAAGATGGGTTGAAGTGAAAGGCAAACTGATAAAATCTCCTGTTTGGTGGTCTTTTCCCACTAAAACAAAATCATTATTCTTTAGCATCCTCTCATTCATACAACTTGTTTACATCTGCAGTGTTAATTGATCCTGTATTTTCAACTTGTTATTTTTTCTCTTATGTTTTCAATATCTCTACATTTTCCCTTCACCCCTTCTGCCATCAAATTAAATTACATGCTTATGTCAAAATTCATCTAATTTGCAGGGGAAAAAAAGGAAAAATTGTGAAGATGCATAAACACTTAATAAGTCAACAATAGGTAGAAGTTGGCCTGTGAAAACTGTCATTGGACCTAATGAAATGTCCTTGGCCATTTTTCTGGCAATAACCGAGTCCTTCCACTTTTTCCAGTCATTACCAGCTCCCTCAGTACTCCTAAATCTCTTCCTTAGTAAGTACCACCTGGTTCCTCTCATGTCTTCAAAATCTTACCTATTATGACATGTCTTCCACAATCCCCGCTTTGACTCCGTGTAAAACACTTTGCACATGACACTATAATTTCTCTTCACAACTACTAAAGTCTAGTCCTTCCCTCTCATATATTTTTGGCCTATGCCTGGGGAAGAGTTTGAATATACTTCAGGTGAGAAAAAAAAATAAAGAGCTGAAGATTCTTTGGAGCTGCCAAGAAAACTAAAAAGTATTGAGGAATGTACATTCTCAAGAGCTCCAAATAAAAAATAATTTAAAAAGCGCAAGCAAACAAACAAAAAAACCCTCCAAATATGGGTGTGTGTCTTTCTCTGTGAGAGGATTACTGCAAGAGAGTTTGAATGCATACTTTATGTTCACATTTTTTTCTGATACATCTAGTGTATTTTTGAAGAAGTCTGCTCCCCGAGAGAAAAATAATAAGGAAATCATTTCAGCTTTAATAAATTTTTCCCTTCCATGCTTCATTTGTGCTTTCCAATGTTAAAACATTGGAATTTTCATTTTTCTTCTCATGTGGCCTTCTATAATTATGAAAAGCCAACACAATGAATAGTTGCTGAGACACTTCATTAACCTTCTTGAAACTATCTTGAAACTATCTTAAAAATCAACAATCTTAAAACTCACCCTGAAGTAGGAAGCTGAGATTTTAATAGCTGCATGCTGAACCAACTCCTGTAACTGTCTCAAATAGGTTTAAGTAAGGCTTACCAGTGGTGTCCTTTTGCTCAGTGGCTGGAGTTTAAGCTTTTGGGTAGCATTACTCCTGCTTTTTGCACACTTTAGGCAACATTAATTATAATGATTATCATCACAATAAGCATAATAGATTTTCTGCAACTCTGGATTGTATAATTTTAAGTGTACTATTTGAAGGCACTCTTATTTACTTCCAAGAAGGTTTCAGTCAAAAAAATGCAAATATTGGTATGAACAGGCCCCTCAAATTTCTCACTGTGATCCAGAGTGCTTCCCTAGAGCTACTTTTCTTTTCATGTTAGAGTTACCAGACTAACATCTGACTGCCATACCAGACTGTGGCATATCAATTACATGGTTTTTTTTTGTTTGTTTGTTTGTTTGTTTGTTTGTTTTGTTTTGTTTTGTTTTGTTTTTTTCCTGGCATTTATTTTCTCCTTGTTAGCTCCTGGGGTTTCCTGTACTTGTCAGAGATACCACCTATGAAGCTTTTGTCTTGTCAGGTTAAAGCAATGTCCTCAAGGTTTAAAGTCTTGTTGGACTGTATTATGACTGGTAAAATCTCCTGATTCCCCAATATGGTTTTTTTTCTTCTTAGAAATTCTTGAGGAAGCTTTCCCTGTGTCATTATAATGTCTAGAAAGGAAAGGGTGCCTTGGTCTTGTAAAAAGATACTGAATTTTGATGGTCACATGGAATATACCAGTGGAAAGGTTGTTTGTGACGACTGGTTACTCCACAGGGCAGTAAGACAGATGATTAAAGTTTGAGAGCATGACAACCCTAACATTTATATTTTGATGTATACAGATGAGGCCAGTGAGGCTGTAACAAGCTGCGTGAGCTAGTAGTGGAACAGAGAGACACAGAAGTTTTGTAAAAGATCCTAAAGTCCCCATTGTGCCAAAGCTAGGAAGACAGAAGAGCCTACGGTTCCCATGCAAGGCATTTGTGCACTACTTCTAGGCAGAAGAGATTTTGTACCCCCTTATATTGGAAAGGGTATGTATATTGCCATTTAAAAAACATACATTTTCTTTCCCTTGCTTTTAGTCAGGCTGTGTGTCTTAAATCACTGTTGGGAGGCACAGAATTAGTGTACCACAAACAATGACCACAACTTAGACTTTCTCTGCTTCTCTGGTGTATTCCTTAGGGTGAGGAAGATACAATGAAAGATTTCAGTGTTTCCTGCTCTGGTAAGTTTTTTTTTTTTTTTGGGGGGGGGGGGTTCCCCATAAATGAAGAGCTCTGATATAGACTCTTGCCTTCCTAGAAAAGTTGTGGACCTGTGTCACTTTAGGGAGCAAACCTAGGAGACTGAACCCCTGAGAATGTGCAGAGGGGGAAGGTACATAAACCTGAGGGCATATGAGTGAAATTGTGAATCCAGACATCATGAATTTTAGAGTCTGCTGCTTTATACCTATTGGTGATTGTTTTTTTATCCATCACAAGCCTTATTATAAGCAAATTCTCCTTGCTCCTCTGAGGAGATAAGTACCACCTATCAGTTTCACAGCAAGAAGAAATTAATTCATCCCAGTGAGACCTGGGATGAGAATGCAGCTTGCTAATAACACCTAGCTACTGCTCAAACATTGTATGTGGCTTTATGTAAATTGAATGCTTTAGCAGGCCACACTGCACTACACACATGCAGGTAAATGGTGGAGACTTATCACTAAGCTGTCTCAAGCATATGCTTAGATAATAAAGATCTGAGGCCTGAAGTTTGTCCTGCACAAACATTCGGAGGTTATTTGTCTGGAAATGGTTCATCCAACTTTACTTCAAAATTTATGAAGGAAAAGGAGGTGAAGGATAAAAGAAGACATCAACCTGGTTTCTATCCAATAGTTCTGTGAGCCTGCTCCTTAGAGACTATGCACTGATGGATTTTGACCTTTGGGAATTCTGAGCAGTGAGAATAATGACTGAAAATTTTCACACCAGCAAATTTTTAATCTAAAAGGCATAATTTTATCTGCAAGTTCTTAAGAAAAAAACCCAAACTAAACAACCCAAACCCAAACAAAACAAAGAAAAAAATTCCAACCATTTTCCTCTACCCAGTTTTGGGGTGTCTAGCTTGAAATGTCATCACCATATTATCAGTTGTTAGTATTAGATGTCCCCGACTGTATTCTGATACAGACATAACATTGCTGGATAAAATGCCATGTTAACAAGTTATAGAGAAAGTAAATTATAATCGTCTGGTTTAACTTCCCTGTATTAACAAGGACTATAGAATTTCCCTGAATCTATTCCTTTTGAGCTAAAATCTAATTTTAGGGAGAAAAGTGGAAAAAAAAAAAGGAAATAAAACTGTGTCAGTTCTCCATTAACATTATTGGTGGTCGGATCTGAAGAACTAAATAAGAGTGCAACTGAGGTTAGCAGTAGAAAAGGTCATATGTTTTGCATATATTCCTCAGAATAATTAAGACAAATCAAATGTCTTACTGATACAGAGAAGCTATGCCTTACACAGAATACACAGTACTGTATCCAAGAAAATTTTACAACATGGTAGCTTGCCCTCAGAGATATAACAAATAAGGGCATACAAAAGAAGCCTTGTTATAATGTTTAACTCAGATTTGAACCAATCTGAACTGGCTGGGTATCTTTCAACGAGAAGATAATTGATTTCCTCCAGGGAATATGTTAGATCTCATTTGTTTGGACTTCAGTAAAACATTTGATATGGTGCACATAGGAAATGCCAGTGATATTTGAGAAGAAAGGGATTAATATTATAATTGCATGATGGATAAGGAGCTGGCTACTCAGTATCTGGGGTTTTATGCTCAGGGTTTGTTTTTTTTAACTATTTTTATAAATGTCTGTAGTATAAAATAAATCAAATTAACAATATATGACTAAGTTTAGCAAAACAGCGGTAAATTTACTGCAGAATTAGTTTCTAGTAACACAAGTCTAAGCTTTAGATGTTATATATTTTTTCAAGAGTAAACATAGTTTATCAGTAAATGTTATTCGATTCATTAGTAACAATTAATTATCTAAGTAAATAGTTTAATAAAATTCCTACTGATCTTAAATATAGCCTTAAAAATGTACCATCCATGATATCTGGAAATGAGAAGAAAGATTTATGCAAAAGGACAATGGTGACCAGAAAATAAATATAAATCAATAAATATGTTTACCTGAAAATTAGAATGTTTCTAGCAATAAAACCAATGAGATTCAGGAATCACCTGTTCAGGATAACAATGACAGGAAATATATCCCATTTAGGAGTGGGTTGGATTATGAAGGGGAGTATATGAGAAGGCTGCTGGAAAATGGGGCCCATGGCTGTTGTGGTTTTGCCTCAGCCAGGAACAAAGCACCTTCCCAGTGAAATGGGGGACAGAATTAAAGAAGTGAAAGTGAGAAAACTCATGGCTTGAGATAAAGGCAGTTTAATAGCTTAAGAAAATCTCTTTTGCCTGATAGGATTGTCAGGATGTAGAACAGACTGCCCAGGGAGAGGGTTGAGTCACAATCCCTGGATGTGTTTAAAAAGGATAGATGAGGTACTTAGGGATATGGTTTAGCATAGGACAGGAACGGTTGGACTCAATGATCTTAAAGGTCTTTTCCAACTTCGTGATTCTGTGAAAAAACTACACGTACAAGCAAAGCAAAACAATGGATACATTACCCATTTCCCATGGGCAGGCAGGTGTTTAGCCACCTCCAGAAACACAAGGCTCCATCATGCATGGTGGTGACTTGAGAAGACAAATGTCATCATTCCAAACATCCCCCTCTTTCTCCTCCATCCCCCAGATTTATATGATAAGCATGATGTCATATTTTATGGAATATCTCTTTGGTCAGTTGAGTCACCTGTCCTAGATGTGTCCTGTCCCAACTCCTTGTGCATCCCCAGCCTTTTTTTGATGGGGTGGGGTGAGAGTCAGAAAAAGCCTTGGCTTTCTGTGAGCAATGCACAGTGGAAAAAAAAAAATCCCTATTTTATCCACACTGTTTTCAGAAAAAAATAAAAATACAACCTCATACTACTTACTATGAAAATATTAACTCTACCCCATCCCCAACCAACACAAGTACAATGGCAATCCCTGCTTGTCTCTCTCATTAGTTTTAGTGCCTCTGTGTCTTGTAATTGCAAAATTGTAAAATATATTTAAAGAGGATTTTTACTCACTCATTTTTACCATGAGAGGTTTCTCACAGTAATTAGGCTGCCATAATTTCCATAGAACCATCCTATGGCTGAAGGGATCTCTGCTCTTTCTCTGTGTGCTGACCATCCATTGCCAAGCCATCAAATTTGGGTACTTTCAGTGGAGACAAGAAAAAGACACATTTTTATTTTACTTTGAGATTTAAAAGGGTGTAGAAATCATAAGTCTTTCACTCTCAAGTCAAGGCAGCTTTCCCTTCTCTGAAACACAGTTTAATTATTCAAATGTTTGTCTTAAACAAACCCCAACTTTAGACTTGACACTAATATATGTATCAGCATAAATTATTACCTGCTTATTTCCTTACCGATTGTTTGAAATAGTAATTCAAATTACTATAGTCAAAATGATTTCAATAAATATAACAAATTATGGATGTAATTATTACAGCATGTATTTCAGAATGCAGCTTTATTTACAAAGGACACAGCATTGATTAAAACAGCTTGAATTATGCTAACTACAACACTGAACTCTCTTTACAAAACCATCTGAGAAGCACAGTAATTTGAGTTCAAGGGAGATGCGGTATTACAAGAAGGCTAATGATAATCATGTTTAAGGTCATTGGCAACTAAAGTACTTACAGTACAGGAGCCTTCTGTCAGAGACAATTATAGTGAAGGGCCTTTGAATGGGGTCGAAACACTCGGAGTGTGTTTCTGTGACAGCTTTGTTCTTACAATATTTATTCTGTTTCTAGTTTATCTGTAGCATAGTATTAAATTTAGAGTGTCACGAGCCAAGTGGTTCATGCAAAACTAAATTGACAGAATGCAATGATGCTGTAGTTACACCATAGCCTTTCTAATAATGGCAATGCCTTGTTAGATCAAAAGCATCCCCCAGGACCTAGGAGGTACTGCCAGTAGTCCTGTTCACATGGATTACAGAAGCACTGTCAGCTGCACAAGGCTGTTGGATATATATATATATAAAATCTTCTAGAATTATGTCCTTTTGGATCTGGTCTTCAGTTCATAATAGACATTCTTTAATTATGCCCTGGTTTTATTTGCTGAACATCTATTTTATTACATGTTACTTTTGTTTCTTGAAAAGGAGGAAACTAATGAGCTATTTTAACTTCACGTGCAATGCTGTATCTAAACTTCTCACAGTCTTCAGTTTGTTTAATCTCACCACATCACTTGATGGTACTGTGACTGTTGCAGATGGAAAACTGCTTTATGCAACATAGCAAGTCAATTAAATGTTGTCTTCTAAATAGTTGCAAAGCATCCACTCCCCAGCATCATGGCTTTGGGACCTAACCACGCTGCAATCCTATCTTAAATAATGCTCTCCACTGTGCTGTCCTTAGCACTCTGAAGAGGCAGCGGAATTGAATTAACTCCGGTGTGCATGACAAAAGCTTGTTTCACACAAACAGGATGCATAACCATTCCCGCTGGATAGATGTAACACCACATCAGATTTTGAGTGATGCACATTGCACATGTTCCTGGTGATGAGGGCAGGTTCAACATTAACTTCCCTCCGTATCAGTAGCCATAGGCTGGTGATGGACAATCAAACCATATCTTAAGCTCTTGGGAAACATTTCAAAAATTACTGAACATTGGAGATTATTTTTTTACAGAATTTTTTCTCTATTGGATGGTATTAGAGGTCTCTCAATATATTATTATATTATTATATGTCTGTTAAAGCCAAAAGCAGCACCAGAAAAGTGTTCATGTGGACTTCATTAAATGGCAGCTTCTCTTTTTACATTTTTCGAGTAACCTTTTTGCAAACATTAGTCTTTGCTATTTGCTTGAGAAAAAGTAACTCACCTGGGTCCTGTATTCTGTGAGGATTATTTAGAATTGAAAGGAAAGATAAAAACAACAATCTGTCATTTTAATAAAAGTTTTATAATTAATATCTACATTTATGGATTAAAAACCCTTTAGTATTTTAATGAAAAATAAGGAAACTCACAATAATGTTGATTCATCTTCAATTAGGTTTAGGATTAAGTTTTTAAAAATAATGGATTTAGTGAGATATTTGAAATTACTGCTATCTTATTTTTTCCAAGTGTTCTGAATTCCTTCTGTTTATGTCACATTTATGGTCCAGGCTGCCTTATCAAATAATAATTATTTTCATTATTTTACCCTTTTAGAGAAGTGAGGTAAATAAGAGTAGATTAGGCATGGTGTTTCCTTGAGGATGTACTTCCACACAGACTCCCTGCAGAGGCATAGGAAGACAGGAAAAAACAAACCCACCATTTCAAGAATACAAAATCTTATTAAATTAGTCACCTTCAGTCTTCATTCAGATTACTAGTTGTTTATCTGAAATAAGGCAAGTTGGGTTGAAAAATAATTTTTTTTCCATCATGGATATTTTCAATGGAAAAAAATATATATTTCCATCAAAAAAAACCCCAATAATGATAGGCATTTTGTTACAGAACATAATGTGAACACTTACACTTTACAGCAAACATTGATCCTCTTAAGCCTGTGGGTATGGTGGATTATTCTGCTTATTTCACTTTAAGCGACAGACAAGAAAAGTAAAATTTAAAGCACATGCATTACAGTGTGCATTAACCACAGACATATAAAAAAATCTGCCACTCCTACTTCAGCAAATCCATACAGAGTGCCAAGAAAAAAAGATAGTGGTTTTTTTTTCCTAATTAACATAGGAGGGGAAAAAATAAATAAGCTAGATTTTCTGTTCCCTGGCGAGTGAATATAATTTCCCTGTGTTTAAGTCTGAATACTTTTTATACTTATGCATTAACATGGGCCCATTTACACGGTTTCGAACAGATGTCAGACTTAAAAATAATACAGACGGCCATGGGTCGATTCTTCCATTAAGTGATCCATTTCCTTCTCTGATGGGGAAAAAAAGGAAGGGGGGGGGGGGGTGGAAAGAGGAAAAGAGAGGTGGAGGAAAACCTGGTCCTTTAGTGCCTGGCCATAAAGGCTGAACTGCGAGGGCAGAGCTATTCGGGGAGGTTTTGCTGCGAGGATTTGGGCAGCTCTGGGATGCACACACAACTACTGGCATTTAGTTTCACTGTTAATGGTGCCATCTCCTCGGCACTGACTGAGGGGCATTAAATATTCATGAGTTTCTTAAAGGCTTTTGGAAAGAAAGTGCTAGAAAGGAGCATTAACATGCTGATCTTTTTACTAGCCTGTGTCAGCGAGGGGATATTAAATAATTAAGTCAATTTAAGACGTGTTTTGCGCAGAAGGAGGTTAAGATTAGCAGCCCCCACGTGCTGGGAGATGCCGCCTTTTCCACCGCTGCTGCTTTTTGGTTTAGGAAAACAAAAACAGAATAAAAGGGCCAGGTTGATTCCCAATAAAAAAATGCACTAAAGTACCGTTTGTTCCATGTCATATCCTCTGTGCTAGATTAGGAGCGCCTTTTTATGGCTCCAGATGGAAATGTGACTTCGTAAAAGCCTCTCAGTACACAATATGTTCTCTAACCTGTGCCTATGAAAAGGCTCATGCAAAAATTAAACAGCCATGTAGGAATGACTCGGTTTGCTTATGAAAATGTACATTTTCAAAGGGCTATCCTCTGGATTCCTGCCTCCTGACACCCCATGTTATATTTTCCTTTTTGTGCTGAACCTCAGAGAGTTGAGGCGGATGGCTCTCATCAGCTGAACATCATTGGAGCTGAATCTCCAGGAGTGTAACCTTGGGGCATCTGAATCAACAGAACAAGGTCAGTTTTAATTGAGTCAAAATGGGTAAAACATGCATATCTAAGTTATGAGAAAACACTTTCTGGAGATTTGTTCATATGCACACACACACACACACACACACAACCCATCCCTCCAGGAAGGTCAGGACTACGGGCTGTAAAGCCAGTTTGAAATAAGCTACCCAGTTTGAAATTTTGGGTCCCAAATGGAATTGAGCTAAGATATGCTGAGTGTCACCTCAGAATAAGTTGTTTTCAAATGGTATCTCACATGGATATCTGGGTTTAATTTCCATCTCTAATTAGTATTTAACTGTTTGTACAAACTGGGAGCGTTACGACTGGGAGAGTAAGAAACCTTTTTCTTCTGCAGTGCGCATTTACGAGTTGATAGTGTACATCAGAAGGTTCAAGGCTTTGATCTGTAAGAGGCAGAAAAGAAATGTAAAATAGCTCTCTGACACAGCAGATGATGGTTAGGCTATTAGCTGCTGTGGGTAGACTCAGGTCTCTCAACCTCATTTTTCATAGCAAATTTGGCAGTTCTTGAAACAAATCCTGAGGCAGACCAGAGAGGGGGGAAAAAATAAATAAAATCATTGGATGGGAAATACATTTCCACACAACTCTTCCAAACAGCATGCACTGTTTTCTAGAACAGAAAAGAAAGTATTTCAGGTCAATTAACTTTTTTTTTTTTCTCAGATATGTTTTTAATACTTGCTTCATTTATATCCAGCTCATTAATTTCCACTTACTGAACCCAGAACAAAATGGACAAACTTTACATAAAGGGACTGGCTTTAACTTGGTTTACACCAGCGTGGTGGGAGAAATCAAGCCCAAGAAGACCTTACTATTATAAATGTGATGCTACCTATAAAAAATAAAACAAAATCCCTGTTTTAAGCAAGATCGAATCCAATTAAAACCAAGTTTGTGATGTGGCTACAGAATCAGTCTTTTTGTTACCAGGTTGTTTGCTGAGAGATTGCTTCTATGGGTGCTACTTTCATGTTTTCTAGATGTGGGGTTACGTCAGCCACAGGAGTACTAGCCCACATTAATAAAGAAGCCCTTTTACATAGCTTGTGATTTTTATGCAACGTTGATTCCTTAAGCTTTCTTTTTTATTAATATTTAAGGAGAAAGTCACTTCACTATGATATTCAAATTCCAGTGAGATCATTCCTAAAATATTTAAAGTGGATAATGCAAGTTTCCAGAAATAGTGATAAATACAACTTCGGTCTCCTGACCGCATGATACCTGCAGGTGGGGAAATATACTGGAGACATTTCAGAGATCCACATGCCAGACTGACCCCATTTTTTATATCAAGAAAGAGAGACAAACAAGGACAAAGCCATCAGAAGGTTGTCTGATGTATTCTCCTGGCCACAGTGAAGGTCTTTACAATCTTTTCTGACAGAGCATCTGCTAAGAAAGAAATCCTCGCCATGACATTTGACTAGAAATATAATCACTCCGTGCTTTGGTTTTGCATCAAAAGTTGGCAAAAATAACTAGATCATGTTGGAAATGTGCATTTATGTATTTTTCTTAGAATGAGAAGAAAATAAAAACCTCTTTTATAGGTTGCTATTCTGTAAAATCTTAAAAGAAATTTTGAAATACAGCTTTTCTTTATCAAAACACCTCCCTTTCCTCCGTCCCTGCTTCTTCCCCTGAAGAGAGATAAAAGAAAATAAATAAAATGTTTTACGTGGTAATGGTGCTTTCTGATGCTCCCTTTTCTTTCCCTCTTTGTTTTTTACTGTAACTCTGCCCATGTATCTTTTACCTGATCATGGTGAAAACCCAGGTATTAGAGTAAGAAAAAAATAACATTTCAGGGATCAGTCATCATTCACTCAGAGGGCCAAAAGTCATGGAACTGATCTTGTTCCCTCTGGTGTGTGCAAACTCTCAAATGGCATCCTGAAGTTTGAGCCTCACAAACCCTCCTTAATAGGGAATTTAGACAACTTCCTCTCATTCTTTCTGGTTTGTGTGAGGAAGGACATGGTATTTGACTGTGGAAACTGCTTAGAGGATGAACAAGTAACCTACATTAAAACCCTGTTTACAAGCAAAACCAGATAATATGGTCTGGGAAATTTTTCTTCTTCTGTGGCTAATCCAGAAGATGTTGACTGAAACCTGTTTCATGCTACAGTGTGTTTGGAGAATCAAGTGGTTAAAGACAAATTAATGCCATCTATCCCTCTCCTTACTGCTTCTTCCCCCTTTCTGATCCTGGATTTTTCTTGTTGTTGGGCTCTGGCTCAGTTTTACCAGCTGCAGGTGTGAGACAGTATGAAACCTTTAACGAACATGTCTTTGGCTCGTGACTATCTGCAGTATTTTGCACGCAGCAACATCTCATTTGGCTGAATAAATAAAAACCTCAAAACAAACGTCCTTTCCAAAGGCAAAGCGCTGCTTGTATTTTGGACTCAGCAGTTACTGCACTTGTAAATATGCATCAGTGTGACTTGTGCTATATATGATTAGATGCTACATGGGGAGTTTTACTCTTTTATAGTTACTACAGCAGCAGCAGTGGAGCACAGAGTGCATGAAATTTAGATAATTGTGGATGGGAACCAAGTAATTTTAGTTAAAGCTATTCCCTTACCCATAAGTGCATCTATGTTAATTTCTTATTTTGTTTGCAACACGAACTTTAAGGAGAGCATGGCTGGGACTCAGCACTGCTTTCCCTTCCCATCCAGCTTGAACACGCCAGTATATTCCATTCATACGAAAATATGGGTCACTCTTCTCACGTAATACGAAGTTGACAAATGACCAGATACATACATAAATCCTTTAAATGACTAGGAAAACCTCATTTAAAACTCTCAACTGACATCCTCATTACTGCTGTTCAACAACACAAGGCTATTCATGCAATCTGGCTCACATACCATTGTTTGAAAACCATCAAAACCACAGACAGCCGCACGCTGAGATACAATAAATGTCAAGTCTATAGCGCATATTTTCTAGAATTGTTTAACACTGGAGCAGTGTGTGTGCCAAACAACGCATAATCAAACAGGCAGCGCTCTTCATTGTGACCATCCCACTGGGGTTAGAAAATTGCTCAGATTCGACCCAGTACAGAAACTGATGAAGTGGAGACATGGTAGGACTTTGGATAGCACAAAGCAAGGAAGCATACCAACATGTCAGAAGGTTTATTGATGCATTGGTACAAAAAGCCACCATTAAATCTCAGTGAAACCAGCCTTTACTAAGCAAGTCTGAAGGAAATTCTTCCAAATTTTAACCTCTAAGTCAGTTTAAAAGAACAGATGGAAGTCAGTCAAAAATATCAGTCTTTTTCGTCAGTACCCGAAGGTGCCTTGGTCGGCATCTTGTGCATCATTTCAATGATTAATACCCACTGGCAGCTGGCATCACTAGATGGTACGAGCACATCTACTTGGGTTTTGCACAGTTTGGCATCTCTGATTTGTTTGTCCTGGACATATAAATAATTAGTCCCAGAACAACTCAGCTCATCCACATCTGGGATGAAGCATAGAGTGACTCCTCTCCTTTTTAAGATTATCCTTTTTATAATATGTCCAGGTAAAAAATGAAATACGAGGCATTTGTTTATCCAGTCTGTGCGAAGTTTAAGGCAGAGGAGAAAGGAGCACAGGAGCATGCCTTCCTAAATAGTGTTGTTTACTGGTGAGGTCCAGATGTGTTTATGATCCCTGATAGAGGAAGACCAGATAAGGAGCAGGAGTGTGAATGCTTTAGTAGAACAATCTCGTGCCTCGGTCGGTTTTTTTAAGTTGCTTTTTTTCTCTACCTGAAAATCCTGATTGGCCATAAATAGAGATTGTGCTATTTGGCTAGATTCTTCCTGTGAGGAAAAATTTCTTTGATAAGGCTGCCAGATATGCAGAAATCTGGGACATATGCACAGTGTGTGTGAAAAACAGCTCTGCACATTCTCAGTTATCCTGACACATCTGGGAAATGTCAGACTTGCAGAACAAACGATCTGCACATCACAGATGTCTTAGGCTGACAGAGAAGGTGTAGGTAGTAACTTTCCTACAGCTGCAAACTGATGGACTAGCTGAGTGTCCAATGAATCAGGACACTTTTCTTCCTTGGTTTAAAAGTGGCACTTGCAGGCCAAAAGATACTTGGACACACCATATGCAGTCCCCAGCTAGGATATACCTGACCAAGGTCTTGACTCAGCATAAATAAGACTTGATCCAGCCCTTCCCATCTTTCCCTCTTGTTTGGCCTATTTCTTCTTATGTGATGTCAGAAACATGAATTCAAAATTTTCTATTGACATAATCTCAAAAAAAGTCATTGTTTTGAAAATCACTTACCTGTTACAGAATCATAGAATCACAGACTGTGTTAGGTCGGAAGGGACTTTTAAAGGTCATCTAGCCCACCCCCCCATATTAAGCAGGAAAATCTTCACTAGATCAGATTGCTCAAAGTTTCATGTAGCCTGACCTTGAATGTCTCTGGGGATGGGTCCTCCTAAGCAACTTGTCCCAGTATCTCACTACCCTCAAAGTGAAAAACTTCTTCCTAATGTCTTATCTAAACCTACCCTGCTCTAGCTTAAAATCATTGCCCCTTGTCCTATTGCTTCATGCCCTTGCAAACAGCTCCTTCTAAGCTTTCCTGAAAGTCTCCTTCTGGTACTGAAATGCCAAGAACAAGTCCAACTCTTTCGGCCTGTCTTTGTAGGACAGGTGCTCCAGCCCTCTGATCATCCTCATGGTGCTCTTCTGGACCCGCTCTAAGAGGTCCATGTCTTTCTTGTACTGAGGGCTCCAGAGTTGGACACAGTATTCCAGATGTATTCTCACAAGAGCAGAGTAGGTGGGAAGAATCACCTCCCTTAACCTGTTAGCCACACTTCTTTTCACAACTGAGGATGTGTTTGGCTTTCTGGGCTGCAAGTGACATTGTTGGCTCATTTCCAGCTTGTTGTCCATCAATATCCCCAAGGCTTTGCAGAGCTGTTGTCTATCACATTATTTCCCAGATGGTATTATTAATAAGGATTGTCCCAACCCATGCGCAGGATCTTCCACTTGTCCTTCTTGAGCTTATGCAGTTTACATGGGCCCACCACTCCAGCTGGTTCAGGTTCCTCTGGATGGCATCCTGTCCCTCATGTTTGTCAACTGCACCACTCAGCTTAGTGTAGTCTACTACATGAGGCTGCACTTGATCCCACTGTCTGTGTTGTTGATGGAGATATTAAACAACACTGAACCTAATGCAGATCTTTGCAGCACAATGCTTGTCAGTCCTCTCCATCTGGACTTTGCCATAGCAAAATGACCATGAAGGATTTGGCCAAAGTTCCCTCTGACAGTGATGGTATATATGCATGGGTCTGCAACTAGAGAACTATTAACCATCTAAGCAATTAACAAAAAGCAGATTCCTTTCAGTGGGCATACTTATTTTTCTAAATGAAGAAAATAACTAACTTTCCCCTTAAAAAAAATTAGGAAAAGTAGAAGAAACTTTACTTTTTCTGGGTTGCTCACCTAGACTGAAATAGGTCAGAAGCTAAAAATTATAACATCTTGAGCAGCACTTCTCAGCCTTTTAATGCTAAGAGCTTTCTAGCTCCTCCCAAAATTAAAAAGCCCTCTTAACAACCCAGAAACACTGCCAAAACTTACTTTGCATTTCCTGTAGAAGAAGAGATGTGTTAGCTTTGGAGTTGGAATTTCATTGTTTGCTTTTCCTCTTTATGGTTTACTTCCTTTGTACCTTTAAAAATTATTTCATAGACTGATTTCTATCTTACATAATTAGCCCATAGGCAGGGAGAGACAAGCACCTCCCCAGTTAAACTCTATCAGAGATGTATAACTGTGAATGATGGAAGGAACAGGGCCTGTATGTACAACTGCAAGATAGAGTAAGCCAATTACTGAGTTGCAGCAGTGATGGGAAGGGATTCTCTCTCTCATGTGGAGCAGCAGCTCTCCAGGAATAATCAACACAGACATCTTACGGCAAATGTGGATACTCATTCTTTGCATAAAGAACTACTGGGAGGGCAAACAAACCAAGGCAAAAGAAGAGAGGGAGAGAGAGCATACAGTTAGAAGCCTTTCAGATTATTCAGAATATTCTGGAACATACATATAAATTTCTATGGAGGGGAGAAAATAAAGTGCCTGCTCACCCATGTGTAAACCTAAGGTTAATAATTCATACTTGTTTCACAGAGCTGTTGCAGTAAGATGTGATTAATTAATGTTTGTAAAATACTTTACAATCCTTGGGTTTCCAGAGCTATAGTATATATAAATCCAAGCGGTGATGGAGATCTAACTCTTATTAATTTACTACCGCTGCTTTTTGTGTATGATGATCCCAAGAAACTTCTGAAATTTTAATCTCAAATTGAAACGTTAGTGCATCATCTGATATTGACATCTAACATATGATTTCATCACAATAGGAGGGCACCAGAAAAATGCTGAAGTGACTCTACAGCACTCCCAAAGCATAACTAATATCTATACAGAGCTGTGATAGGATATTAACAGTTTGACAGCATCATTAAGTTATTTGGTCACTACAATATATTCTGCATCATTAAACTTTTTAACTAATGCTATCCAGGACCAGAAGTCAAAGATGTTTGTGGGCTTCAGCTGTGGACCTCTAAATGAAAATATATGACCGGGTGAGGTCGTTTTACTGTTTTTTTTTTTTTATTTTTTATCTTTAATTTATGTTCCAACGATTAAAAGAGGACCTCATATTTCATCAGCAAGATTTTTTTTTATTTACTAGTTAATGAAATCCATGGTATTATAATTTCAGAAGAAAAGACTGAATAAACTAGATAATGAGAATAGTAAGAGGAGCTGTTACTGTCTGGATTCCCTAAGAAAAACAGTACAGGTCTACATGAGTGCCCATGTATACATGTTTGTTGATTTACTTGCTGCTCTAATAACTCATTAATCAATTTGAAAAATTTTAACAGTATTTGACAAAAGAGTTGGAATCTTACATAAATGAAATTCTAAAAAGATTCATTAGAATAGATGGGCATAGAGAAGAGGCATCCTGCTACATTCTGGCTGAGGTTCAGTCTACAATGTGAGTTTTGATTTTCACTGACAACAAAAGAAGAACATGAAGAGTAGTCCTAAAAATTATCAGTATGTGAGAAAAAAATAATTAACACATTCTATTTTGGAATGGAAGTAGTTAAGAAATTAATTATAAACACCAAATAATACCAGAAAGTAAAACTACAAGACCTTTGTTCTGATCCTTCCTCAAAAATAGTTGTTTTGTTTTGCTTTGTAAATTGACATGCCTTTGTTTCCTTAGAAGATCAAGACATTATTTTTCTATATGACAAAATGCAGATACAGAAAAAGAACTGAAGTTAAGAAGGATTCAGAATAAAGGAAAGTGAGGTGAATGCAATGCCAGTAAATTCGGTATGCATGGGAACATTCCAGGACAGAGATGTCAACAGTAACCAAACGCCCCAGGTCTTTGCCAGGAAATGGTTCAAACTTCATAAAGAGGGGAGCTTCAGGTTAATTGTTCTCAGAAAAAGTCCTTCCCCTGCTCTAGTTTCTGTCATCTAATGATACTCAAGAATTATTTAGGGAAGGTGCTGTTTGACACAAGCTGGTAAATTTGCCAGATTGGCAGCATAAAATACCATGTTCCAGTGCCTATGAATACTTCCCAGCCCATCTCAATTCCTGATACAAAGACACAGCATATTAAAGTATTTTAAACTTAATCTAACATTTATTTGTCTTGATTGCTTGCTTTTGACTGGCTTTGATAGCTTTAATCAAAAAGAGCAAAATAGGAGGATAGGAAAAATAAACCCAGGTGCTAGGAAATCAAGAAAGATTTTGACATTCCTGACATTACCATTACAATCCTTCATGGGAAATATGATTGCATTTCCTTCTCCTCCTTTGAAGCCTATGTTTGCCAATGGGAAAAAAAAAATAGCTATCATGGTTTATGACCAGACACACTGAGAATATAAACTCAGTGTGAAGGAATCTGGACTTCCCTCCTGAAAATAAAATGTAAATTAGGAACTTTTGCACATTCTCCACAATTCTAGAGATCCAGTGTTGGGAATATGGTAGCAGAGTGGTTTTAGCAACACTGTTGAAATCACTGGGTAGTAATAGTTTAAATCATTCCCAAAGGTGGTGTAAAGTGAGCCAGGATTGTGCAGAACTAATATTTGAGTCAGCTTTATTATGTGATGTCTCAGACTCAGATCCCTTGCTGGCATTTAATCAAGGTTATTGAACATTTTGGACCCAACAAAATGAAGTTGAAATTTTTAAGTCTTAAGAGATCTGATTCCATATAATTATTTGTATCAGCATTGAAGAGAATAAAATATGGGTTTGGATTACAACATCATAGTCTGCTTGGATAAGGTGATGAGGAAGCTGAATTTTCTCTGCATTTTCCGATTTATTGTTAATTATGATGATGTTTTGCTCTAATAAATCGTATTCACACTCAGAATTTTCAAATGGATGCCAATTTTCTATAATAATTTATCAGAAAATGTGCAGAACTGCTGCATGTAGCAAGATGATAAAACTATTTAGAAAAGATTTATTGCACTGCTTGTGGTGTAGCATCTATGACTTAAGATCATTAGTATTTTACCTTCCTGCTCCCAGATCTGACAATATGTGAAGGTAGATTTAGCAGCAGATATTTAACGACTAAGGATTATAAACCACATAGATCATTTGTGAAAGGCTGTTTTCCATGAAAAAATAAAGCAAAAAAAAAAGCTGAAACTCAGCTCTCTCCCTTCCAAAACTCTCTTGCATATTCTCACATTTAGATGCTTGCCATAACAGAAGTCCAGCAGAGAGATGGGTCCACAACTGAAGACCATCATCCAGAAGACCATACTGAAACAGTTCCTTAGTTTTTTGATGTGGATGGAAGAAGGATTTCTAAATTGTGTTTGGTTACCACCATCATCCTCCCAAAAATACAGGTAAAGAAATAATTACAACTACATTAAGAAGTTTAGGAACTAATGATAAGACTGCAATTGATAGCCATGAAGTCACAGAATCACAGAATCACAGAATGGTAGGGGTTGGAAGGGACCTCCAGAGATCATCAGGTCCAACACCCCTGCCAAAGCAGGGTCCCTAGGACAGGTCACACAGGTCAACATCCAGACAGGTCTTGAGTATCTCCAGAGGAGAATCCATAACCCCTTGGACAGCCTGTCCCATGGATCTGACACCCTCACTGTGATAAAGTTCTTCCACATATTGGTGCAGAGCTTCCTGTGCTCCAACTTGAAGCCATCGCCCCTTGTCCTGTCCTCACAGACACTTAGAAGAGGCTGGCCATTTCCCACTGTGTCCCACACTTCAAATATTTATAAACACTGATCAGATACCCTCTCAGTCTTCTTTTCTTAAGGCTGAACGGCCCCAGTTCATTCAGCCTTTCCTTGTAGGGGAGATGCTCCTGGCCTTTAATCATCTTTGTAGCCCTCCACTAGGCTCTCACCAGGAGATCCTTGTATTTTTGTACCAGGGAGCCCAGAACTGGACACAATACTCCAGGTGGGGCCTGACCAGGGCAGAGTAGAGGGGGAGCATCACTTCCTTTGACCTGCTGGCCACACTCCTCTTGATGACCTCCAGGATCCCATTGGCTCTCTTAGCCACCAGGGCACACTGCTGGCTCATGGCCAACTTGTCATCCACCAGGGCCCCCATGTCCTTCTCAGCAGAGCTCCTCTCCAGCAGGTCATCCCCAGCCTGTACTGATACAAGTGGTTATTACTTCCCATGTACAAGGCTTTACACTTGCTTTTGTTGAATCTCATCTGGTTTCTCCCTGCCCAGCTCTCCAGCCTGTCCAGGCCTCGCTGGATGGCAGCACAGTGTTCCTGCGTGTCAGCCACTCCGCCCAGCTTTGTAATATCAGCATAGTCGTGATGCTCTTGCTGAGGGTTTACTCATATTTTAGGCAGAAGAGGGTAAATGACATGAAAAACTAGAAAGACCTGATAAATTTAGAAAGAAATGGTGTCCTTTACAGGCACAATGCTGAGATGAGACACACCCAGACAGCAATGCCCCATGCTGCAGCAGGCTGTGTAAACATTCCAAGATCTTGGTGATTCTTCCTTATGTAATCGATTTCCTATGCTTACTTTCATTAACATACTCGCTCTTTTTCTGCTCCCAGAAATGAAACCTGTGAATCTCATAGGCAATTTCTTTATGCCTCTACAGCTGTGTCACCCCAGTCCACTGTTCACTTGTGGCCAATCTCTGTCACTTCAAAGACAGTTGAAAAATTGACAATAACTTCAAAATATGCCATTATAGGAGATCTTTGCAAAGTGCAGCCACATAAAGCACTTGTCTTGCTTCCTTTCATGCTGATGTCAAGAGGAAATCGCCTATTTACTTTAGTGAAAACAGAGTTAAACCACTTATCAAACCCTTATTATAGGAGCACAAAATATTTAGCTAACATCTTCTACGACCAAGCGCTTGGTTTAACATGTTGGCTGAGCTGCAAGAAGTATACTAATGAAATTATTGTTCTTTGGGAAACAGCCCACTCTGGAAGCTTGCCTGGATGATTTGATCTGAATCCAACATAACATTGGAAATTTATTTGAAAAAAAACCCAACCCTGAAACATACAGTAATGCAAATATGTTAACTAACAATATCTTCATAAGAACCTGCTGCTGTGCTAAGATATTCCAGTCTGTTCAAGAATTTTAATTTTAAAGTCTGTTGAAAAAACAACCGGTTTTGGCCCTTTTACCCAAAATTATCATACTAATGAAAGTCCCCGTTTCTCAGTTGAGAGATGAAGTGTAGCCTTCGTGCTCAGCAAGATTTAAGCCTTTGTATTACAGTGTTTTTTCCTCACCATATGTTTAGAATATCACAGAAAACAGAATCACCTTGGCAACATTATTTCTACTGCTCCAGTGAGATAATGGTTTTATGTAACAGTTAGTAATGGTCAGTCTCTTAATTGCAGCGGAGACCTGTTAAAAATGCAGCCGTTTTAGAGTAGGCAGCAGCATCCTTACAAAGAACTTTCAGTCTTCATCTGCAGATCTAATAGTTTATTGTGTTCTCTTTGTTGTGTTCTCTCTGGAGAACACAATGAAATTTCTCTTTAGAGAGTATCTCTCATCCAGATAACGTGTTTTGAAAATTTGTCAGAAATGGTACAATAGAAGTAAAATGCTCCAAATCAAGGGTCACAAAAGGGACTGCAAAAATGTCTTTCTTCAAATGTGAAATTTAGCAATCTAAAATCCCACACCAAAATCCTTGCCTGACTTCTTTGTCACGTGTTCCACTTCAATAACTTTTGTAGACGTCTTAAATCAGTGTATGCCCGGACTTCTAAGTGAGCCCATGGAGCTACTTCAGACCATTAATTTTGGGCTTATGGATAGATAAACTCTCTGCCTCAGAGCTCCTGAATCCTGAATTCAGACTGAGCTTCACTTACAATCCTAGTCTGCTTTTCTCCATACATACCGAAAAAGAATAAACACTTTTAGGTAAAGAAGACTACACCACCCTAAGACAGGTTTTTAACTCAAAGTTTTAAGTGGACCACTAAATCATGAAATAAGCAGGATCTCATACACTCCCCTTGGACACTGCTTTCTTCTGCCTTGCTCAATTATTTATCCGTTCTGGCCTTTAAATCACACTCTTCATCTCCCAACACTGCTTACACTTTGATTAAAGAATTGGGAAACCCACTTTGTGCACCTGATTTAGAAGAATGGAAGTAAAGCCTTTTCTAGCTTGTTCTTCAGCCTTCCATTATATCTGCTGAGGACAGATCTGATGTGAGGTATTAATGGATGTGGGTGTGCATGATTGCTTTTCCTACGTTATTTACTTCCATCAGCTGGCAGAACTTGTAGTAACTGTGTGCCCACACATACTTAGCTTTTTGTGATTGTTATTGTTTGGGGTTTTTGTTTGTTTTGTTTTGTTTGTTTCTTTGAGGCTTTGGTTTGATTTATTTTAACAATTCATTCTTTTGTAAGTAGGATATAAAGGATATTGTGAAAAATAAGCATAAAGTGATTGAAGTAATTTTTAACATTGCTTTGGTGATACAATGGAAATATTTCATAAAATCATATCAAATATGGTTGTAAAATTTTAATCCAAACCTTATATGTTAATTTATGTTTTCATATCCCATAGCAATACTACCGATGCTAACAATTAATGCAGAAAATGAACCCCAACTACAAGCACAAAAAATTGCTATCAGACCTCCACAGACATTTTCATGCAGGAACAAAAAATATTTCTATAGATCACAGAGTTACAGAATTACAATTTTGGAAAAGACCTTTAAGATCATCAAGTCCAACTGTTCCTGTCCTATACTAAACTATATAGCTAAGTACCTCATCTACCCATCTTTTAAACACATCCAGGGTTGGTAACTCAATCCCCTCCCTGGCCAGCCTGTTCCAGTCCCTGACAGCTCTTTCAGTATTTTTTTTTCTCTAATATCTATTCTGAAACTGCCCTGGTACAGCTTAAGGACACTTTCCCTTGTCCCATCTCCTGTTGCCTGGCTGAAGAGACCATCACTCACCTCTCTACAACCTCCTTTCAGGTATTTGTATGTGGTGATAAGGTCTCCCCTCAGCCTCCTCTTCTCCAGGCTGAACACCCCCAGCTCCCTCAGCCACTCTTCATAGGATTTGCCCTCCAGCCTGGTTGTCCTTCTCTGGACACACTCAAGGACCTCAATGTCCTTCTTATGGAGAGGAGCCCAGAACTGGACCCAGCACTTGAGGTGCAGCCTCCCCAATGCCCAGTACAGGGGCACAATCCCCTCCCCAGACCTACTGGCCACACTATTTCTGACACAAGCCTTTGGCCTTCCTGGCTGCCTGAGCACACTGCTGGCTCATGTTCAGTCTTCAGTCAGCCAACGCCCCCAGGTCCTCCTCTGCCTGACAGCTCTCCAGCCAGTCTCCCCCAAGCCTGTAGCGCTGCATGGTGATGTTATGTCCCATGATCAGGACTCTACACTTGGCATTATTAAACCTCATGCCACTGGTCTCAGCCCATTGGTCCAGTCTGTTCAAGTCTTTTCTTTTCAGTTCTTAAAAAGCATAATGTTCTCTCACAGACAACATTACAGTATGGTTGAGACCTTCTCTGATTTGGTGCAGAAGTACACCCATTTTCTGGAAATAATGTTGCAGTGGACTCAATCAAACTTGTCTAAGGCTTCTACAAATATTTTCATATTTTATTAAAACTTGAGGAATTTGAATGTTCCCACACATGTTTTGAACAAAAATTATGTAAAGATAAACGCATTTGGGGTAATTTTCACTTTATCATTTCTTTTTGCTTTCAGTGTATGAAGTTGAAAGTACACCTATAGCACAGAAAAATCCATTATAAAGTCAATTTTGCTCCATATTTGACAGTTGAAAGGTGGTGTGAAACAATAGCAATGCTGTCCTCCTGGAAAATAATGTCAAAATCTAAGATACGTAATATCAAAGATGGACAAATAATTTTGTAATGAATTTCCAACATTTTTTTTTATTTTGTCATTTATCCGCATTGTAGGTTAAATTTCTAACAAGATGAATTAGAAGATACAATTATTAGCAAAACATGTCCTTTGCAATTTCTTTAGTGTCTTCCAAGTACAGAATTACATAGGGCCTAAGGCTGCATTTCTAAGATGGTTGGAGACAATCCACTTAAAACTGCTGCAGTTCTGCCATCCTTGTGCTGTCAGATTTTGAGTGCTAAACTGGCAGGAAGTTCATCATTTTACTGCTCCTGTTTTGCAGAGTGACATTTCTGCTCCACAGGTTTTGCTGATGTGTACCAGTTCACAAAAGGGGTCACTGAGTGCTAGCTCTGCACAAAGCAAGTGGCAATACCATTGCTTTAAGCCACACCTGGTCATGTAGGAACATGGGGAATGTCACTGCCATAAACTAGGACTGTCCAGACAAAGCCCTTATAAATATGAACACTGATCCCACTGATTTCTTGGCACCTATCAACAGCCTCAATTTTTAAAAAAATGTTTTTAAAAGGGAAAAATAAAAGAGAGAGAAACAAAGGAGAAGTTTTTTTCAAACCTTATGAATTCTGATGTTCAGGTGGTTTGGGGTTTTTTTTCAAATTTTCCATGAAAATTACCTTCCAGGGAATAATAAAACAACCCTTCAGTGTTTACTACAGAAAACCTGAAGTGTTTTTTTCATGTCTTTTCATACGCAGAATTAATATTTTCTGTCAAGAAATTACAGACTTCTAGTTATTGTGTTAATATTATATATAAATAACCTGACAAGTATGTAATTTTTGTACCTTACTTATAGAAATTATGTTCTTAAATTTGTATACATCAAATAGCAGGAAAAATGTGACTTAGGGCTATGTTTAAACAGAAGTAAAGCCTCACTAAACTGAGTACAAACATGGGAAGTCTTCAAGAAAACAATTTACTATCTTTAAAAAAAAAACAACAACCAATCCCAAAACTTTTTTCACAAAACATTTCCTAATTGAAAAGGCTCCTAAATGATCATGAGTTGAATAAACCTGAATTTTATAGTTTTATTCTATTTATTTGAAAAATTATAGTTTAAAAAATAATAAAAATACCAACCAACTTGTTGCTGTATTCTGGTATTGTTGTGCTTTTGTGAGTTTGTTTTGGGTTTGTGTGGCAAGGATTTGGTAATGAGACAGGGGTGCTTCAGCGGTGGTTTCTGCAAGAAGAGGGAGAAGATGTGACAAACTTTGCAGACACCAAGGTCAATGAAGAACGAGGGGGAAGAGGCACTCCAGGCACTGGAAGAGATATTCCCCTGCAGCCCATGGAGAAGACCATAGTGAGGCAGTTTGTCCCCCTGCAGCCCATAGAAGAGGATGGTGGAGTAAAGATTCCACTTGCAGCCTGTGGAGGACCCCACACTGGAGCAGGTGAAGATACATGAAGGGAAGCTGTCACAGGAGCAAGCTTCTGGCAGGACTTGCAGCCCATAGACAGAGTGACCCACACTGGAGCAGGTCTGCTGTGGGAAATTGTGACCACATGGGGGATGAGGCTGGAGTAGTCTGGACCTGAAGGTCTGCACCCCATGGAAGCCACTCTGGGGAAGCGTGTGAAGAGCTGCAGCCCTTGGGAAAGGACTCACACTGCAGAAATTAATGGAGGATTGTCTCCTGTGAGAGAGACTAGGAGAAATGGAAGACTAGGGAAAATGTGGGTCCATTGCTGAATGAGGTGGCTGCCTTGGTGTTAGAAGATGTAAAGAAGGCAGAGATACTGAATGTCTTCTTTGCTTCAGTCTTTACTGCTAAGGCCTCCCAGACTGAGGAACAATATGATGAAGTCTGGAGAATGATCATGCTAGATATCATTCAGGCAAACTCTACATCCAGAAATACATGCACCTCATTGGGATGCATCCATGAGTTCTCAAGCAGCTCGCAGATGTTATTGCTACTCTGCTCTCCATTCAGGTTTAAAATGTCATGGAGAGCAAGACTAGTACCTGATAACTGGAGGAAAGCCAATGTTAATCTGGTCTTCACAAAGGGCAGGAAAGACGACCCAGGAAACTACAGGCCAGTCAGTCTCACCTCCATCCCTGGAAAGGTGGTGGAACAGGTCATCCAAGGTCCTGAACCTGTGTTGGATCAATCCTTGCCATCAATACAGGCAGGGAGACAATGTGATAGAGAGCAGCCCTGCAGAGAAGGACTTGGTTATGGTAGATGAAAAGATCGACATAAGCCAACAATGTGCACTTGTAGCAGAGAAGGCCAACCATATCATGGGCTGCATCAAAAGGAGTGTGACCAGCGGGTAGAGGGAGGTGATTCTGCCCCTCTACTACACTCTCCAAGACCCCACCCAGGGTACTGAGTCCAGTTCTGAAGTCTCCAACAAAAGGACATGGAATGTTTGACCAGAATCAGATGAGGGTCATGAAGGTGATTAGAGGGGTGCACTACCTCTCCTATAAAGAGATGCTGAGAGAGTTGGGCTAGTGGACCAGCTCATACTGGGAGGCCACCTCTAAGCACATGAAGGAGAAGGTTTTCAGGCGTGGTCAACGTGGACTCACCAAGGGGAAATAATACATTTCCAATCTGATAGCATACAATGATGGCATGAGTGGCTGAGTGTATGGGAGGAGAAAAGTGGCTCTTGTCTACTTTGACTTCAGCAAGCCTTTTCACACTGTCTCCCATAACATCCTCATAAGGAAGCTTGGGAAGTGTTGGTTGCATGAGTGGACAGTGAGGTAGGTTGAGAACCAGCTGAGTGACCAAGACCAGAGGGTTGTGATAAGCAGCACAGGGTCCAATGGGAGGCCTGCAGTCAGTGGTGTGCCCCACTGCTGGGACTGCTCTTGTTCAATAGACTCATGGACAATCTGGATGAAAGGACAGTGTACCCTCAGCAGGTGTGCTGCCAATTAAAAACCACTGGGAGGAGTGGCTGACATGCCAGAAGGGGCTGTTGCCATTCAGTGAGACCTGGAAAGGCTGAAGAGTTGATCAGAGAGGAATCAAATGAAATTCAAGAAGAGTGAGCATAGGGTCCTGTACCTGGGGAGAAATATCCCCAGGCACCAGTTTCGGTTAGGTGCTGACTTGCTGGGAAGCAGCTCTGCAGAGAAGGACTTGGGAATGCTGGTGGACAGCAAGTTAACCATGAGCCATCAATGTGTCCTTGTGGCCAAGGAGGCCAGTGGTGTCCTGGGGTACGTTAAGAAGAGCCTGGCCAGCTGGTCAAAGGAGTTTATGCTCCCTGCTCCTCTTTGCCCTGGTGAGGCCACATCTGAAGTTCTGTGGCCAGTTCTAGGCTCCCAAGTTCAAAAAAGACAGGGAAGTACTGGATAAAGTCCAGCAGAGGGCTGCAAGGGTAATGAGGAGACTGGAGCATCTCTTGTATGAGGAAAGCCTGAGGGAGCTGCGGCTGTTTATCCTGGACAATAGAGGAATGTGAGGGGAGCTTATCACTTTTTTATGAATATCTACAGGGCACGTGTTGAAGATGGACATCTCTTTAAGATGATATGTAACATATCTCATAAGTGTGGAGGATGTGAACAGACTCCACATTCCTATAGGGAAAACCCAACTCACCTGAAGCAATGTCCTGCCCATGTTCAGACATTAGCCTGCCTCAGGAATCATACCATGAAAGTAATTCACAGTGAAAAAAACATCTTATGGTGGGGTTGTGTTTGTGTCCCATATTGTCAGGAATACCTGTCCAAGGAGTCTTTGTGCCTACAGTCCAGGGAAATATATCATGTTTCTCAAGGTTTTGTAGTAAAGTTTCATGCAACTTCTCTAGGATGTTGTGGATGCAGAAATTTACCAGGCCAAAAATGTTTTTTCAGAACAAATTGATGAAAGAGATTCAGTTGAGTGTAACTGAATTCACAGATATAACTTCTGACCCAGAAAGTTTCTGATGAATGATATCTGAGAGAGCATAAGCAACATCTGAATGTTTAAATCCTCCTTCTTGGTATTCTGTGTTGGCCTCAGCAGCAAGCAGGTATCTGACTGGCTGCAGTATAAAACATACATTCTTCTCTATTCTAAACCTTTAAATAAGATAAAGCAAGAAGAGCTATATCAAGCCAAGAATCTACTGAGCACAATTCCTCCAATACAAAGAGGGATAAATTGTAAACATTAGTCATGTTACCCAAGTCATTGAATAACCAACCCCCCCCCCCAAAAAAAAAAGCCCCAACAACAAACTATTAATTGATTAGAATTATGTAGATCTCTATCCTTTTCAACTTATAATTTTATCAAGATAAGTGCATTTTATTTCTTGGTAAATATTATTTATACTACTTTCAAATCCAGGCATAGTTTTGTAGTCAGGAGCACAGCAGTCCCCTGTAGAAATATGAAAGCTGGAGAAAGAAATGATCTATTAAGCTGGGATGCTTCTTAGTAGGACAAGACATAGTACTTTATCTTGTCTAAATATAGGTGACCTAAATGTAAAGGCCTCTACCAGGCCTTCCTTGGAAGCCTTGCCTACCATGAAATTTGTCTCACCATTGGAAGTTAGCCAACTCGTCAACTTCTATTTCTTTCTTTCTACAATTACTGATTAATGTAGATACCCAAAGCTGTCCCAGCAGACTTGTCTCTCTAGCCCACTTTTCTTACTTAGATTAGAAATCTCTAAGATAAGTCATGTACAAGTAATGCACCAAGTGCCAATAATCCTCAACATGTATTATTACAAGAACAATCTGATGCACTTACAAACCGTTAGTACTTCTTTTAGTTAAATATGGCCAGTTTAAAGTTATACATTTAATTTAAGTTAATTTTCCTGCTTTCTCTACAGGGAAAGCAAGGGTATTCTCATTTGTGTTTAGGGAAAGTGTAACTGAAAGATACCAAAGAGACAGATGGAAAATGTATGCTGAGTACTATCAGTAATACTATCAAGAGAAGAGTCTCTCTTATTTTCCTCTGGGGACTCAAAGATATGAAGAAAAAAAACCTTTTTTGTTTGTATTGGTTGGTTGGTCTTGTTTGTTTTTTTTTTTTACTCTACTTCAGATACAGACTGCCAGATAGATGGTGACATTGTGATATTTTTGGAAGGAAAAAAATTGTCAAGAAGAGCTGTCGCTCCCCAGCTGTTTGATCAGCACAGCTTAGAGACAGTTGGGGAAGCACATCTGCCTTCAGATGCCTTCCCAGCAGTGATGGTGCTTCTGCTCCTGATCATGGCTGACCCAGGGAAAAGGACCAGACACCGGCCAAAGGGCTGCAATAGATGAAACGAGGAATTCTTCTCCAGGCTCCAGCTCTGTTTGCCTTTGCCTTGTAAATGAGATACACAGATGACTTCTGGTCCAACAGAAGGTTTGTAAGGCAAAGCCTGAGGTTTAGCACCCAGAACCAACCAAACTCTACTGGTGAACCATATGGCAGTGTATGAGTATCTAGGGCTGCAGTTTCTAAATGGTATGTAGAAGATGTTGTCCAAAGAGGATGGTCTGCTTCAGAAAAAGTTGGAACATCATTCCAGACATTATGTGTATTATTGAAACATACACTGCCATTGTATACTGAGGGACTTTAACAGTGGTCTTCAGAACTTTTCATGATTTACAAAATCTGACACAATGCAAGCAGTCTGCAAATCAGTCAGACCTCCTTATCCATTAAAAGTGAAGGTCCTTTGTGTCACAGTATGTTTTTTCCTCTCCTGTCTATTTGAATCACAGTGATTCCCTGTAAGGAATTTTATCACTCAGTGGCAAGTGGATTGAAAAGTCTCTGTCAGGTGACAGAACTGATATGATACTGACTGTTCTCAAATTTCTCGTCAGGCTCTGGAGGTCTATCCAGGCTCAGAAGTTTTATCGCAGCAATATTTTACAGCTTCTGTGCTTAAGTCTTTCTGAAGTTTATTGTTGGCAGGTATAGCATATTCTCATAGGCTTTGTGGTTTCATCTATTTTTCTTCTCATCTTTCATCCACATCATGGTAATCAACTCCACACAGGTCGAAGAACACTTCAAAGTACTCCTTTGAACATCTGCCTGCTTAAAGACATCCCTGCTGTATTCTCTGATAACTTGGATCTCATCCAGTTTTGCTAGATAAAGACTTACGAGTATTTGGTGAACACCTTATTAACTAAAGAGGAGAGCAGAAACAGGTTCCTACATTTTTCATTAACATCTGGTCTGAGAACAGTGGGAGGGAAAAAGCCAGCAGCGAATGATCTGCATGCACTGGTTGCAAACTGGTAGCTGCTCTCCCAGATGAAACCACGTATTTGAAGTACCATTTAAAATCTTCAGCAGGGAGCTATCATACCATCATTTATGTTAGGTATGAGGCATATAAATGAGAGTTTTGCTACAATCCTTCCAAAATACTGAGCTGAGCATCCTACTTTTTCCCCAAAATGTTCAGTTGAAACCAGCTGCTTTCAGCTTCTGAAGCATAAACATTACGGGTAGACAGCAGACACCACAGAGAGATTTGTTCTCATAAATACTCAGAAAAGCTTCAATGAAGGGGCTACTTATTCCATAGTCACCTGTAGTCAGAATCCCATTAAAAAACTGATGCATACTGCACGGAGAGAAATCTAAACTTCCCATTGACTTCTCTGGGGCTTGGTATTATCATATAATGGTTTGTATCAGAAGGGATTGTCTAGTTCCAACCTCCTTGCTACAGGCAAGGACACCTTCTATTAGATCAGGTTGCCCAAAGCCCCATCCAGCCTGCTCTTGAACACTGTCAGGGATCCAGGGGTAGCCACATGTTTGCTGGACAACCTGTGCCAGGACCTCATGACCCTCATAGAGAATTTCTTCCTAAATATCTAACCTAAATCTATCCTCTTATATTTCAAACCCATTATCCCCTGTCATGTAACTATACTCCTGATAACAGTCCCTCACTATCTTTCCTGTAAGCTCTTCAGGTACTGGCAGGCTTCAATAATATCTCCCTGGAGTTTTCTCTTCTTCAGGCTGAACTCTCTCCGCCTGCCTTCATAGGAGAGGTGCTCCATCCCTCTGATCATCTTCCTGGGGCTACCTCTGGACTCACACCAACAGCTCCATGTCTTTCTTGTCCTTCAGACCCCAGAGATGAATGTAGTACTCTGTGGAAGTCTCACCAGAACAGAACAGATGTCTACAATCCCCTCCCATTCCACAGTTGGCTTTCTGGGCTGCAAGCACTCATTGCTAGCTCATGTTGAGTTTTACATCAACCAAACCCCCACGTCCTTCTCCTTAGGGCTGCTCTCAATCCATTCTCTTCACAACCTGCATTTGTGTTTGGAATTGCACCCACCCATGTGTGCAACCTTTCACTTTACCTTTTTGAACTACTTGTTTAATTTTGCATTCTGTGCCATGTTTTGGAGGTTTTTTAATATAATGTGTTCTCAATCTGTCTCGCATATTCACAGCCATTGTAAATTTTTTGATCTCTTCCTTTCATTTTCTAGGCCAATCAAAATTGCATCATCTATGGGATGAAGCAAATTATCATCACTTTCTGTTGCTTTTAGTATCACCCATGTTGTCTTAATATCCTCCATTAAGCTCCCATAGTTTGTGCACTTGAGCCACATCTCCGGAGCTTGTCTTGTACCTTTTCTCATTACAGACGCTTTTATTCCCTTTCTAGAAGTCATTAAGATACACCCAGAGTGGAGAATGGTGTAAAGCATTACAAGTTCTCTTGATTTTCATAAATTTACTCATACTGTATTCTCCTCTTCCGCCTCCCCCTATCCTTCCCATTACAAATAGTCTGTTTATTCGGACTTCCTTAAATTGCCTTTTGCTTTGGGTTATGGCTTTGTAAGTTTTCAGGGACAGAAACCTCATCATCCTCTGTGTGATTGAAGTATACATCATCATGCGATAACGTGTAATTCTTTTCTGGAGATGGATGTGAATCAACTGTAAGATTTTCTATCGCCTGCAGAAGAGCTGCCCACTTGCACTGACTGAATACCTTAAGTGTTCAAGCTTATTCACTCAATGTCCTAGATAAAGAGGCATCTGTGATTAGTCAGCAGTGTCTAGCAGTAGAGGCAAAGGCAGTTTGCAGGAACTGTCAGCTTCTCATTCAGAAAGCTGAGTGACTTCACACAGCTTTATCTTTATAAATATTCCTAATTTTTCTCAGTATGAACAACCAACTAATGATAAGTTTATGAAGAAGGCAGAAGATTCAGTGTCTTCAGTTTGTTAAAAGCACCTGAGAGCATCTTTTACATGGCTGAGAGCATTGCAATAGAACAAGTGAAATAAAAGTGAAAAAGAATTAGTGTATTTGGGTGTAGTTCAAGACAGAGACATTAGTTTTTATGGTTTTGGGGTTGCAGGAAAACTAATGGAAGGCAGCACCTAGCAGTCTTTGTCAGGCTGCGATGCTGGAATGAGTTGAATGAAGTCACAACCACCGTTTGTGAAATGGATCTTGAATCTACAACGTCTACCCTAACTTACTATTTCCAGGATCAAGAATTCTAAACTATCTTGTTTGCAGAATGCAACAACAGTATAAACTCTATGTGCACTGAATTTCATACATCTGAAATAAACAGCATTATTTTCCTATTAATTATACTTTAACCATAAGGGTAAAATGGTATTGTTTTCTTTTAAGTAAATGAAGGCAATGTAATATCAATGTAAAACATTTGCTTTATTTTACCCTCCTAAGATTGTTATTTAACTGAAATTCTGTTTCAGCAGCAGCCATGAAAAGTAACAGCTTTTGAGCTTGGTCATATAGTTGTTGAAACAGTTGTAAGTCTAAAGCTCTGTAAAAAATGATGCATGACAAAATGCGAGAATGTGAAAATCTCATTGTCACATTAATTATCTATTGACAGAAGATATACAGGAGGTGATACAATGGCTTTGGATGTTCCTGTCTTTATTACCTCTTGGGGGAAAAGTTCAGATCATGAAATGAGTTTGGTGCTCTTGAGTGGACATTTGTCCTCATCACAAAACAACCTCATAATTCAGCACGATGTAACAAAATTGGAGAGCTCAAATTGAGGAGGCTTAGAACCAGGAGCATCAGGGAGTGATAAATCAGGCTAGAGGTGCAGGGCAATGCTGCTTGGGGTGACTTTCACAGCATCAGTGAGACAATGCCATCCCTGTTACAAATCATGTTGCCAGGCAGAGATCCAGGGGACCTCCATATGCTTGAAAGGCCCGATCAAACTAGAAACAGTGCTTAAAAGAATGCTGATTAGAAGTGGTCTAAGATGGTATTCTGTTCAAATGCCATTCAATTTGATGAGAACAGAGATTCTAAAACTACATTAAAGTCACACTCTGTAATTTTACCTTTTCTCTGATAATTTTCAGGTACTTTTTCTAGTCATATACAATGAGCAGTACACATGATGCACACTTGTGTAAATAACAGTCCCTGAGGGAGATGTCTAAATATGGCTAACTACTCTAAGTATACTTAATTGAATTATATTAGCATAATTACATATGTTTGACATCCATCTTTCAATACCTAATATGAATTCAGGCAAACACTGGTGCATTCCCATAGCTAACTATAAACTTTGTGGTATTTGTGGTATTTATGTTATTTGTTTGAAATAAATATTCTTCAGTTTATTTTTTAAGAGTTGACATCATTATATCAGTATCACCTTCTGAGCTGACTGTAGTAGGTCAAAAACCTTTGTTTATTATTTCATCCAGAAGGCCCATTGGCAGCTATTTTGCTTATCACAAATAGCGCAGTCTGGTCCACAGAGAGTAACAATCAACTTGTCAGATGTTGACACAGTTGTGGAGTGTAAGTCATCACTACAAGACAGTAAACTTTCCTGAGGCTCATCTTTTGCTAGGCTTGTTCCAACAGGTCCACATCATTTTTGTACTGGATACCCCAGAGCTGGATGCAGCACTCCAGGAGAGGTCTCAACAGAGCAGAGCAGAGTAGAGGGGGAGAATCCCCTCCCTCAACATGCTGGTCATGCTTGTTTTGATGCAGCCCAGAACATGGTTGGCTTTCTGGGCTGCAAGCACTCACTGCTGGCTCATGTTGAATTTTACATCAGCCAGACCCTCAAGTCCTCCTCAGGGCTGCTCTCAATCCATTCTCTGTCCAGCCTGTATCTGTGCTTGGGATTTCCCCTACTCATGTGTAGGAGCTCATTCTTCATGAACTTCATACAGTTTGCATGTGCCCACCTCTCAAACCTGTCAAGGTCCCTCTGGATGGCATCCATTCCATCCAGCGTGTCAACTGTGCCACACAGCTTAGTATCATCCACACTCAATTACACTATCTATTGTTGCCAGAAAAGCCATCAACTACAACTCTAAGTGCAACAATCCAGCCAGTTCCTTATCCACTAAGTGGTCAATACATCAAATTCATGTCTTGTCAATTTACAGACAAGGATGTCTTGTGGAACAGTGTCAAATGGTTTGCACAAGTCCACCAACACTGTAAAACCATTGTAGAATGCCTCCATATTTGTCAAGCATGATTTGCCCTTAATGAATCCATGTTGGCTGTCAGCAATCACCTCCTTATTTTCCGTGTGTCCAAGCACAGTTTCCAGAAGGACCTGCTCCATGATCTTGCCAGGCACAGAGATGAGACTGACCAGCCCCGAGTTCCCTGGTCTTACTTTCTTTTTTCCCTTTTTCAAAATATTTATTATTCTGTTTGTATTTTATGTATATATGTGTCCTGGTTCCGTCCAGGCCCGAGTTAACCTCCCCAAGCAGGCAGCACAGGTGATCTAAGTTATCCCAGGTTGTTTTCCATCCTATCTGACATCACTTGCCCATAAAAGGGGCTGCTTGGGAGGGGCACTGCTGGGTGTCTTTAGGGCAGTCTGAGTGCGGCTGGGGTGGTTCTTGAATCATGCAGTACTCTGTTATCACCAGGTGGTGTAAGTGAAATTTAGTTTGGGCTGTTATTGTTCTCCTTTCACAATGATTTTGTCAGTAAACTGTCTTTATCCCAACCCACAGAGGCTCTTTCTCTTTCATGAGTGAGCAAGCAGCGTGTGGTGCTCAGCCACTGGTCAAGGTTGAACCATCACAGTATATAGTGTATATGCACTATATAATATCTCTTGTGAACACAATAGGGAGAATTACTCTTTTCACTCTAGCTATCATTCCTGCAACCCAATCTTTATATATATATATATATATTGCTGTGTAAAAAATTATTTTCAGTCTTTTTTAAAGACCGTTAACATAGTTCATGAACTGACAGTCTGAAGGAACACACAAAGTTTCTCTGTTTAAGTTTGCAGAACCCAGGAAAAATGAAAAAAAAAAAAAAAGCATTACAGTATTCCACCTTGACTTACAGCCTTCTCTGGGTTACTTCTCAACTACACATGTGATCTGCCATAACTGGGAAGAAAGGTAATTAACTGCCATATATTATGCATTTGCAAAGACATCATGGATGCTTTTGCAAAGTGTTATTGTATTTTATTTACTAGCTGGCTTTAATTATAATCCTGGAGGAAGCTGAATTACTGTCCAACTGTAACACAGTCTGACAGTGAAGTAAGTTATAGCTGCCAACTTACTGGGACTGTAGGCAACACAGAAAAATAAATTGAACCCATTTCCTCCTTCAAATCTACCAAACATGATTAGATAAGAGACTAGTCAGAGATGGAAAAGTCTTAGACATAGAGCTGCTGTGGGTTTGGTTTTTTTTAATTCTGTCAGCTAGGTTTGACAGCTGAATACAATATTCTGTGATGGAATCATAATGATTAATTAGGCAAAACAGCTGCACCCAGCCTCTTGTTCAGTTATGACTTATGTTATCCTCACTGATTCTAACCTCCATCAGCTCTGCTCAATTAACTGAGGTTAAGTATTATAGATTATTGAGTAATTGGGTGATGGTAAATCAGAATGACTTTCCCATTTTAAAAATAAAGAGTGGTCAGGTGTTTCACAGACCAGATTCAATGCCAAGCATTTACTGCATCATTCTCTTCCATAGATATTGGGCCAATAAATCAAAAAGATGAAGTTTATCATACCTGAATTTAGCCATAAAAATGTTAGGGTTGGAGACCGAGATGCTCTTTATGGAGTGACATATACTTAACCATTTCAGGGATTAAGTCATACTGTAGTAACCATGAAAGCTAGATGCAACAAATCACCAACCAGAGGAACCTCTCTGTCTCTTTATTAACCAAAGAAGGACTCTCAATGACTCGATGACTGCTTATTTTATATGATCAGAGTGATATAAATACATATTCAGATGCCTGATATTGCTCAAGGAAACTGTAGCAGAAGATCCTCAGAATGTATAGTGCCTCATTCTTCTTGAAGAGACTAATCTAGTAAAAAGTACCTTTCAAAATGTTGCATTTATGGGCTGGTTGTGGAGGCACTGAGAATCTGGAGATTTCATGAGCTTGGTACATGTAAAAATATGACTGTATAAGCCACGTCTGTGCTGGTAATTTGAATTTACACAGGGAAACACCTGAGCCCATCTATATTGTTAAATTGCTAAAATGATTCCTATCTTGATTTCAGACCGTGACAGGCTAGCACTTTTGTAACCAGCTGCTGAGTATGGTACAAAGCCTAGCATTGTTCAGGGACTGCTTCCAACATCAGTTGGTGTGTGGTAACACTATGAGAGTTTAATAGTATGGAAAAATGTTGCTTCGTGACAGATGACCTTAATGTCAGAGAATGGGATTGATTAATACATGAATCCATTTAAGGCTTAATCTTCTACTCTATCTATGCCTCTTCTTCAAACTTTTCCATATTGCAAAATGACCTGAAACAAGGTACACCTAAAACTACAGAGCCAAGACAGTGTTGATATGTCCCTCAGTAGGGTGGGTGAATTGATATAACAACCATCATCAAATGGTTTTCAGTTGACTCAGACCTTAGGTGTCTGACTGAAACAGACCAATGAGCATCTCTCAGTGTTTCTTGGGATACTAATTCATATGGTCTCTTACATGTGGAATAACTGCTTCGTTCCCCTCTATGCAGTGTGCCATATTGGAATAGACACAGATGTTTCCCCTTGTTATTTATTGTCTCATAGCTGCCATCTGTTCAGTGCAGCCTCCTGATGTTTCTCCACCAATTCTTAGCTCATAAACTCTTTGGACAAGCATATATCTTTGTCTCTAGGATGCTTGACCTAAAATCTCTGTGGTAAAATTGTAATAGTAATTATAGTAGTATAAATGCAGACTTCAGTTGTGGGAGGTAAGAGAAAATTCACCTTAAATGTGTGCATGTGGTTTTTATTTCTCTGAAATAATGTTTCCAAAATAGAAATATAGTCACGTATTATCTAACTATATACACTATAGTAGTACTATTGATGGAGAATTGTTGACAATTCAGAAAATATCACTGTATTTTCTTGAAAGGAAGGAAAGTGGACAACAAAACACTGTATTTTAGTGCACTGAAATTATTTATGAAGCCATAACCTTTTCAAATCTGACAGAGCACAACAAATCAACTGCACCCAGATCATCCAAAATATTAGTTTAAACCCTTCAAAACAATTAAAGAAGAAAAGTAAAAAAATGGAAATTTACTGACAAACATACGTATTTTTCTAATTATTTTAATTATCACTTCAGGACAGGCATAAATGACACTGACTACTAGTATGGTTTCATGGAAATCACAACCTTTATTTTTTTGGCAAAATGTATACATGTCTTAATCATAAAATTTATAAATAATGTCAATAATAAAGGAAGTCTGTGGGGTAAAAAAAAAAAAAAAAAAGTCAATGAGACTCTTCTGTAGTTCATGCCAGCTTTAAAAAGGAATATTTAAAAGACCTGTCCAAATAATCAATCAAATGATTCACTTGGATGGTCAATGACTGTGAAAGACGGTGACTGACCTGATGCAAATCTCTAGTAGGTTGAGGACTGAATGTTACATCACAGATATTGTTACATGCTGGGATAGAGCTGCACTTTTCTAGGGAGGGTTCTGTGAAACATTAGACAGACAGTGCCTTTGTGATCTCCTTGATAGAGAATAGGTGTGTGGCTAATGATAAAACATTGGAACAAGTTGCCCAAAGATGTGGTAGATGCCCCACCCCTAGGGACATTGATGGTCAGGTTCGATGGATATCTGAGCAAGCTGATCTAGTTGAAGATGTCCTTGCTCACTGCAGTGGGATTGGATTAGACAATCTTGGGAGGTCCCTTCCAACCCAAGCTATTTCATGTTTCTAATGCACTGCTTGTCTGTAGGACACTGCACCTCTGCCAGTCAGTCATGTTGAGTAACGAGTAGAGGAGGCAGAGCTGTAGCCCTGCAGCCACCAGGCAGTTGGTGCATTATTTGTGTTATGCTTGCCAACTCTTCCTGTTAAATGGAAAGAACACCATAAGGATAGGGCTCTACACAGTCAAAATCAGGAGTCTCCAGCATTCCCTTTGGACCTGGTTCACACATTTGCACACAGACACATGTACATGGGCTGAGCACAGTCTAACCCTAAACCTACATTTGAATGCAAAGCTGAAGGTCAAATCTTAAAAGTCCTTAAACAGTCAAAATGTCCATTGGAATCAATTTTATTCTTTTCTGGGATGGTGAAATGATCCATGCATGCAGAGAGGAGGCAATAAGTGCATCACTTGTCCTAGAGGTGGTGGAAGCTGATTTGGTTGCTGGCTTAACTCCTAGCATTTGAAGACCAGCCAGGGACCATAGGAAGAAGCACAGTATTTTCTCCACTCAGATTTGCAGAGAAGGGATAAGTGGGTATGCTAAGTGACTTTATCTATAATACAGAGGAGCCGCAGGGCAACCATGAAGTGGGCCTTAAAGGAGCTACTTCTGCATGAGGGCTGAAGGAAAGGAACTCCAGGACCTGGTCTGGAAGATGCTGTGTCAATGCTGCATTTTTGAACTGTTACAGGTCACTGTGGTCAGCTCCTGATGGGTGGCTCATAGGGAATTGCCATCAGGTTGTACTTTCTTTTTTTTTCTTCAGTGACCCTTTCAGTTTCCGCCACAGACTATCCTTCCTCTTCATCTTCTTCTCTACCACAGGCAGTGAGGACTCTTTCCTTCGGATTTCCCTCACTAGTCCATGAAAGACATCATCAATGTAGAATCGGAGGGCAGCTGAAGTCTCATAAAAGGAGCAGGAGTATTCTCTGGCTAAACTCATCCCTTCTTCAGTTGAGACCTAAAAGAAAAATAAAAGTCCATAAATATTGTCTAATGCACAGAGCACGTATCAGCATGCAAACACTGCAGTATATGTAGTCTGACTTTTTAGATACTGCAAATCCCTGACCTTAAGCTGTACAGGCAAATATTCTAATATCGCCCAACAGAGAATATTCAAGAGTGAAAGGGTAAGACTGAATTCGTGAGATGTTTGAACAGGCTCTACTAACAATATTCATGTGCTCGGGTAGACTATTTACCTAATTCTGATGCATCCATTTTTCAATGCATTTCCTCTCTTTAGTGCAGTAATCCTGTACATTTTGATAGTGCTGGTACCTTTATTCCACAGACTGTAACGGATGGCCAAAAGGACTTACACAGAATTAAGGTCCTAGAAAATCCCTGTTCAGCATTAGCCTAATCCTGGAGGCAACTCGACTCTTCAAGCGCACCAGCTTTCATACCTTAAGATTTTTCAGTCACATTAATTTCTGAGCATGCCTTTAAGTGTTTTGGTCTTGGCAGGCCTGTAATCCTGTCACTTAGCTCATGTCTGAGCTGTATGAAGAACCAAAATCTATTTGTTTTTCAGATCATCTTCCCTAAGTAGCTTCATGTATTTACTGTTCTCAGAAAACACGGAGGAAATTTGTCTTTGTATTTTGAGGAAATGCAAGGGGGGGAAATCACCATGAATCTAGAGGGAACCAAGGGAGATCTTTTTTAATTTACCTAAATTTTGAAACCGGGAAATTCTTCCTGAAATTTCCATATTGACTACCTCTTGACATGTGACTTGTGAGCCTAATAAATGGAAATGTGCTCAATATGCTGATTAATATGTAGTTTACAGCTTAAATTCATAAGGAATACCGCTGCCTACCACTCTAAGGTAATTATTGCACTCTGGGAGCCCATCCAGGAGCAAGTCTACAGCCAAACAAGGACCAAATCCTATGAGTTCCTGAATATTAAGCTCATTTTCCAGCCAGCAGACTGTAATTTCTTTTCCATAGCTGACCATAAAACTAGAAGAATTAACTGTATGTAAATTTATATAATTGACTTTAGTAGGGCAGTAGATGTGGTCTACCTTGATGTCAGAAAAGCATTTCACACTGTCTTCCACAGCATCCTTGGTGGACGGTCAAGTAGTGAGCTGGATTGAGAGCTGGTTGAAGGGAAGAAGCCACCAAGTTTTGATCAATGGGACAGAATCTAGCTGGAGGCCTGTATCTAGTGGTGTCCCTCAGGGCTCAGTACTGGGACCTGTACTATTCAATATATTTGTTGATGACCTGGATGAGTGAATAGAGTGCACAGTCATCAAGTCTGCTGACAATACAAAACTGGGAGGGGTGGCTGACACATCAGAGGGCCGTGCTGCCATCCAGCAAGACTTAGGCTGGAGAGTTGGGCAGGGAGAAATTTAGTGAGATTAACAAGAGCAAGTGTGGGGTCCTGCATCTGGGGAAGAACAACCCCAGGTACCCATATAGGTTGGGGGCTGGCCTGTTGGAGAGCAGAGAGTGAGACCTGAGGGTCCTGGGTGACAGCAGGGTGACCACAAGCCAGCAATGTGCCCTTGTGGCTAAAAAGGCCCATGGCATCCTGCAGTGTAGTAGAAGGGGTGTGGTTAGTAGGTCAACAGAGGTCCTTCTCTCCCTCTAGTCTGCCCTGGTGAGACCACACCTGGCATATTGGGTACAGTTCTGGGCTCTTCAGTTCAAGAAGCTCATAGAATTCCTTGAAAGAGTCCAGCACAGGGACACCAACATGATTAAGGGAGTGGAACACCTTCCTTATGAGGAAAGGCAGAGGGGGCTGGGCCTCTAGCCTGGAGGAGAATGAAGGGGTGACCTTATTAATGTTTATAAATATATGAAGGAGGATGGAACCAGGCTCTTCTCGGTGATGGTCAGTGCTAGGACAAGGGGCAACAAGTGTAATCTGGAGCAGAGGAAGTTCCATGCGAATATAATGAGAAACTTTTTTACTGTGAGGGTGACGGAGCACTGAGACAGACTGCCCAGAGAGGTTGTGGAGTCTCCATCTCTGGGGGCATTCAAAATCTGCCTGGACATGTTCCTGTGTAGTCTAGGTGATCCTGCTCTGGCAGGCGGGTTGGACTAGGTGACCTTTCGAGGTCCCTTCCTGAAAGTGTTCAAGGTCAGGTTGGATGGGGCTTTGGGCAACCTCGTCTAGTGGAGGGTGTACCTGCCCATGACAGGGTTGTTGGAACTAGAGGGCCTTCAAATCTCATCCAATGTGAACCATTCTATGATACTATGAAACTTATGGTGTATGTTCAAATTCTAGGTCAGAAATTCCAGCCTTTGTTTTAATTTCTATTATATATTCAATAATTTTCTATTATATTCAAGTAATTTTTGAACTACGTGGAGAAAAAGGCAAATAAGTACTTTAAGACAACCTTGTGAAAGGCTGCACAATAGCCTATGAAAACTTTCAATTGCAACCTTCCACCACAGGACTAATCTTAGCTTGTTGTTTGTGGGTTTTTTTTTTCTCATTTCCACTTTCATGCACCCGAAGTGCCATATATATTTCTTAGGAGAACATTCCCTTGTATTTCAGGATAAAAACAAACTTCTTTATACATATCATGAGGAAAATGTCCTTTATGCTAAAGTTATGAAGTCACCATGAATTTTTTAATACATATCTCTAAAGCCAGACACAGTGTGAAATGGGATTTTAGATGAAGATAGCTGTGGAAGAACTATAAGAAAACTGTGGAAGAACTGTTCACGAGGGCATGTAGCAATAGGACATGTGGTAATGATTTTTAACTAGAAAAGGGATATTTATTTTGGATATTAGGAAAAAAAAATACCCAATGTGAGGGTAGTAGAATACTGGAACAGGTTACCCAGGGAGGTAGTGGAGGCCCCCATCTCTGGAGGTATCCAAAGTCAGGCTTGATGGGGCTCTGAGCGACCTGATCTAGCAAAGATGTCCCTGCTTAATGCAGGGGGGGTGGACTAGATGATTTTTAAAGGTCCCTTCCAACCTTACACATTCTATGATTCTATGATTCTATGCAACAAAGAATCAGTTCATTCCAGCGTGGAATCAACACAAACCACAGAATTCCTCCCCATCATCTTTACATTGAGTCACGAACTTTGTAACATTAGTAAGATCACTCTTCTATGTTACAGGTATAATCTTATTTTAATTAAGGATATTGTAATGGGAAGCACGGAGGTTGTGTGCCAACCTGAATAATATTCACTGACACAATGAAAGATAGTTACCACTTTCCAACTGCTATAATTGCCAACCTTTAGCAAAAGGAGATGGGTAGCAATATGGTCCTTGTTTTTCTCTGGGCAGCTGTGTAAACAAAACGAGTGATTCAATATGTCTATTGGGCACCATTGAGAAACTGATTATCTGGATAGAATACTGTTTTGGTCTATTTTGGTTTTTATAATATTTTTGCTTCCTATGCCTCTGAGTTGTAGGAGGATTTTTTTTTTTTATTACTATTTATTTTGTTAAAAACGCTGTAGTTCTGAGCAAATGATTACACAGAGCTGCAATTTCATTGAAGATTTTACATGTTCATTACCTTAAAGGAAAAAAAAAAAAAAACACATAAATTGGAACATCATTATCATTAAGAATACTAAACCGATAAATGTTATTGGGGTGGAAACACAGCAGTAATCAAATATTTAAAATAATGCCCTTTCCTTTGATCTGTGACTCTCTGATCTTTGCTCGTCTAATTCCTCCTTTGTTCCACTTTTGTGTGTGTGTGTGTGTCTTTCTTTTTTAGGATCAAAACTGTGTTTTCTCCCACCTGCAAGGAAGAAGCACTGCAGGGAAGACATGCTATGCTCTGTAATGAAACAAGACTGCTAAGAGCTGTGAGAACTGAAGAATACTCAAGAGAAATAAGTTGTACAGAAAAACTTCTTCTCAGTCTCTATGTGCCTAGAAGCTTGTAATTTGGCTAAATTTGGCTGGGTTTCTACAAAAAGCAGAAAATGTTTGGTTTTGGACTCCAGTTTCCTGCCAAATTACAGAGACATCATTAAAGTTATTAATGGCAATAGTTCATTTCAAAGTATGGTATTTTTCTTAAATCTCACCCTCAGGAACTGATTAATTGCTGTGATAACATTTTATGAATTAATTCAGCATTAGAAGGACACCTGGCATAAACAATTTCAGGACGTTTAGTTGAAGTTTTTCAGCTTCAAGGCTGAAAACAAGCTTCTTTGAAATCTGATTCTGTCATAATTACCACTACTGCTTCCAGCATCAATGAAAATATAGCTATAGTAATTTAATTAATCTGTTTACTGAAGAAATTGTAAATAACAAGAAATGTCTAGAGGAAAAATAGACACTTTTCTTTCAGTTCATAATTCGGTCAAGAGGCTAAACAGCCATGGAATGAGAAACAAGGGATAAAGCCCTTGATGAGGTCACTGACGCCCACATAATTCCAGGGCTTTACCTTGTTCCCATCTTATTGTCGGAAGAGAAACTATATCATAGAAATCCATCCCAGATCTGCACAGCTCAGGGACTTGTTGACAAATTGCAGCTTCGTCGGGTCTGCATCAGTGGAAGATATGATCTGTCAGCATGACACGGACAGACAGGTCAGGGAGTGAGGTCGTTCTATTGAATATATATCTGGGAAGCATGGCTTTATATCTCATCTTTAGAGTAAACCTCTGTGATTGAATTTGGTCTTGTTTCCCAGAGTATAATTCTGGTTATATTGATTCCGATTTAGCTCGTTTCTTTGTTGGTAAACCTTAAGAAGGGAATGAAGGTGGTAGACCAGTGTAGTGAAGAAAATGAAAAATGAAAATTTGAGAGCTGGCAGAAGCTTCCTGATTCTGATACAAGCCTCAAAAACTGTTATTGTCTTGCTGGAGGTGAATCAGGTCTTAAGAGAAGCAGGACACTGAATCTTGCAGTGTAACCAAAGAGCAAGATCTTCCAGGACAAGTCCATTAATTGTCAGTGAAGCCTCATGAACACATTGTGTTAGTCCCTACAAAAAAACCATTTCATATCTGCCTTGCAAAATTCATGGCTCAGGGCGTCCATTTGGGAGCATGTGAGTTGAAAGGGAAAATGTGCCAGTTACGGCAGCGTGAGGACTTTGTATTTAGGAGTTTTTCATCTCTGGATAGTTCAGGGCAGCTGGAACAGAGCATTGCTTCATACAGACAGGAAACATTCACTGGCTACAAACCGCATTTCATAGCATTAAGATTCTGTTTGTGGCTTTTGCAAACCTCCCTTGGAAAATTACAAGCGAGATTAAATGCAACGTTGACAGACTGTGAAAGCCGTGATGGATGAGCTGCCATCTTTAAGACAGCCAGTTCCCCACAAAGGTCAGTTTCTGCACAACCAAAAGGAGAGCACAAAGCCACCCGGGCTGGATGGTGGGTGGGGAGGCCCTGGCAATCATTGGTCCCCATAGGCAGAACATAAAAATATCTGGATCTGAGAAGTGCAAAGAAACTAAACAGATCAATAATCTACCTCTGCTTTTGGACTGTCATTAGCTGGAAAGTCTCCATCAGGATGACACTATTTTTTATTCAGCTTTGTCTCTCCCTTGGTCAAGGCAGCAACAGAGGAATCCCAACATAGATTTCATTAACGGAGAACACATTAGCAGTCAGTAGCACCAGTCTGAGTGATCCAGTGGTGGCTTTCACCCAGGAAAGCAATGCATTTCCACTTGTGCATCTCATCTCTGCAATAGCATGACTGACTTGAGATATCTTTTGCACCTTTCCCCATGACTGTAACCTCCAGGTTGCCTTGCATAGGTCTAGAGTGTTATGAGTTTCAAGGATTCACCTAAATTTTTCTTACAAACTTCCACCCTGTCAGTCCTCATTAACTTTGCAAAGGGATTGATAATTATAATCAGAAAACTTTTGTTCTGTGAATGGTTTTGGCTGGACACATGAGAACTTGATCCCTAATCAGAGACAGAAGTGGACGTGTTGCTCAACACAGAGCTCATCTAAAACCCAGTCAGCTAATAGGAGGAATTTCAGTGGTTTTTGCTCAGGCTCTGTATTTTTGACAGGCAGCAATTATGTAAGCTGTAAACAAAAGATAACTGTTTGAGAACATAGGGTTGAAGACATCATCATGAGCACTTTCGTTTATACTACAGCAAATAATGTGAAAAGCAGGGAAAGACAAGAGTACTCTGAATGATGTATAGGAAAGATCCATGTCCCTTTCCTTCATCTCTGGGGATATATTTTCTGTGTTGCAACAGACCCCATTGCAGAAAACAAGCAAACAGATGACAAGTTGGATATTAACACCTGGATAGCAGTTTAGAGACAGGCAGGCAAGCCAGAAGAATCCACAAAAACATGCCCCTTCCTGTCACAGTCCATTCCCTCAACATATCAGAACAAAGTAAGATTTTGTTACAGACACAAGCCTATAATATGCCACAGAAAAAAGTGAGAGAGATCAAAGGAATTAACAATTTTCTCAAGCTCCAATAAACAAATTTCACAAGAGAAAAAAAAAAGAAATCACATGTGAATGACATCCCAGAAAACAAAAAGCTAAAAAACAAAAAAATGGGTGCTATCTGACAGGAATGATAATTTTATTAAACCCAGCACCAATCACTGAGTTTATGCCAATCACACTCCCAGACAACACGTTCAAGATTTCTCATTAATGATGAACAACAAAAATGCCTGACCAGTTTTGAGTAGTCTCAGTTCATCACTCTATGTCTGAGGTCCTGGGAAGAAATTAGGTGGTCTCTCACCACCCAGCGCTTCAAAGCATCAGGAACCCACCCAGTAATCCTGATAGGGGCAAACTCTGTATTCTGCGAGCGGAATTAGGTCCAGTGAAAACTGAGCTGAGCATTCATACACTGACATTTCCCTTTCCTAGAGACAAAGGCTTTCACTGCAAGCTGTCAGGTCCTGTTTTGAGAACCACACAATCCAAAACACTAACCCAAACCCAGATCTATTATACCTATGCCTTTTTTGACAGTTATTCATTTTTTCCCTTGGACAAGTGTTGTATCAACAGACATGGTGGCAGAGACTTTCTATGGGCTGCTATAAAGATCTTTCCAAGTGTGAAATGTTATTGTTAAGGTCAAAGCTCAAATACTTGGATATTCCAGCAGTGGTTGGGGTTGAAAACCTGAGCAGAACCCAATGAAACAGAAAAATCAATCTTTCTGTCTTTTGAAGACAGGCAGCATTGTTGTTATTTGTTCACATAATATTTGTTACGGAATTTTTTTTAAAAGAAAAAATATTGCAAGCCCTTTTACCCTTCTTCTATTTTTTCACATATTTACATTTATAAACTGCCTATCATAGTTTTGCTACTGAGCAATGACATCCCTGGAAGGAGGGGAAAAAATAAGGTCAAGTGGAAATCAATTAATGCTGAAAGAAATGTTGAAGTCTTTGTGAGTAACCAGTGTTTCCTCTTCAATGCGACAATTTTCCAGGCCTAAAAAGCCAACAATAAATGCAAAAGTAAAAGAAAAATCCTTGGTCCTAAAATTTCCGGTTTCCATCTAGCTCAACACAAACATTACGATTTTGTTTCAGAATTTTAAATTAAACTGAATTATTGTTTAAAAAATATGATGTTAAAACTTTTCCCTCTTCAAATGTAAACATAGCTTTTATGTATGATCACATTTGCAAACATATACACTGCAGCTACCAATTTGGTTTGGCCAAGATTCTACTAGAATTCACAACTAGTTTCTGCTGACAAAAATCTGCATTTTTCATTCAACCAAATTCGTGCACCTTATTTTCCAAATCAGTCCCTGGGAAGCAGACACCTCTTTTCAGCAGCCTGGACATTAAGTGAAACATGTTGCAGAAACACAAGAGGAGAATTTCATGTCAACACTATTACTCTTAAATCCATTTGGAAGTCTTCAGCAGTAATTAGCTGAACAAACCTCAAACTTCATGGCAGGCAGATCCACCGGCTCAGCTTTGCTGGCTGTCTAGATTACAAAGCTCGATGAGATAAAAGCTGCCATACAATTTTTCATTATTGTGAGGGCATTGCAATTAGTTCTATCCCTCTTTCTCCCTTACAGAGTTACTTGAAAGCTGGAGTCTTTTAAGAGCTTTACATGTTTTCCTTCCTGTCTTCCCACTGCCTGGTACTTTTTGCTGGCTTCATACTTGAGAATTATTGGTGATCAGAATGGGGTCTAGCATGAATAGCCATGGGAGTGAGCAGGATTAGGAGACAGGGCCAAGGAGAAGATACGATCTTGCTGTGTGAACTTATGCCCTGACAGACTGAATTGAATGAAAATATCACAGGGCACAGTACTACATCTTCAGCTATTCCAGCCTCTGAAGGCACTTACATTACAGATGTTTAGATATTCTTTCTCTTTCCCTCATAACCTGTCCGCTTTGCATTTGTACTGGAAAGAAAATGAAGCAGAGAATAATAGAACTGTCTGAGTCTTCTGCAATGAGCTCTGTGGTTTATTTTTAAGGGATGGAGGATTGAGGGTGTGGGATTGTAGAACCAATTTGCTCATTTTTAAATGAAGACTGTGTACTAGTTTTATTTAAAAAAAAAAAAAAAAAACAACCAAAAACAAAAACAAAAAAAACCCAAAAAACTAGGCCAACCCAAAGAGATTCATCTGTCCCAAACTATGCACTTCTCACCTGGTTAGTCTGTAAGGTGGGACACAAAATACAGGTTAAACTCTCTGTTTTACACCAAGAAGAATAATTTTCTCATCTGATCTGATGGAACTTCAAACTGGTGAGGGCTGGGAAAGAGATCTGATAAAACACCACTAAACACTTTTTCTTATGGTCTTCACTATTTACCACTGTTAGATCAAACTGATATTTTGTCTCACCTGCTATGGTCATTTCTACATTCTTATATAAAACTCCAAACTACTATTATTTCATTAATTGCACTATTCTCACGGTTTTTCATATAAAAAAAATTCTAGATAAAATGCTAATTCATTCTTGCATAATTTCTTGAGTTTTTAAGCACCTTTTGTGATGAAGACTGCTGATTTCTGTCTAGTCTTTCTTTCCCTTTCGGATTTTTTTCCCCTACACTTTGAATCCACAATATCCATGTAACATAGAAGCTGTACCTCCAAGTATTTTCATTCCTTCTTTGGGGAAACGTTTTGAATAAAGAGAGGCATTCTCTATGCAGTTGCCTAGTTGCAAAACAGGCAAAACACATGAGACTCCTAGGTCTCTTGAATCCAACTTGTGATAATGTTATGTCATTGTTTCACAGAGGTAGCTCTAAATAATTAAATCAAGCCCTCATTTCTTGCAAAAATCGCTGTGAATCAGGGTGCTGTCCATAGATTAGACCCTGAAGTTGTTCTTCTCTACAACAGACTCTACTCTTTTGGCTTTATCTTGTCAAAAGCAAGACTGATGAGTGGGTTAAAGCATCTTTATACCAGGAAATGTTTCTAGAGAGATGGCCTCAGGATCTGACTGAATTGAATACTCAAAGCCATATGATCATGCATCAGTCAGCAATAGCTCTGGGTCTAATTTGAAGAGAATGTGGAAGTGTTAAATCCTTAGCATCAGTCTTCAAGATGAACAAGTACAGGTCAATTGCTCAAGGCATTTTTTCAGAGATCTGACAATTTTCTAAATTGTCCATCATCTTTAAAGGTACTTTGATTGCAACACTCAGCTGAAGACATAGATGGCCATGAGATGGTTGCAGAAAGCAGACATTTCTACATCAGTTCAGCTTGGAATAGTCACAAGACAAGCAGTTCTTTTGTAGGGAAAAAAAAAAATAAAGGAATTGCAGTTTTAAGTTCATAAGAAAGCAAAATATTTTCAATATTTTTGCTAGCAACCAAAAAAAATATCAATTATCTTCTGCTAAAACCAGATGGTTAATAAAAACTCTACATGTAAAATAAACTATAGTTGTACCTTTTAGACTTTTATCTTATCTTTTTTTTTTTTTAGCAACTAGAAAGTTAGTACCATTAAACTGTTCTTTTAACACTGAAAGAAATTCCTATTGCTTTGTACAGCCAGATACCATGTTTTCACCCATGTATAGACTGGTGTAGGCTATTTTTCTTTATCTGTTAGACATTAAAATTCCACTAGTCACTTGAAATCAGTTCTTTATTAGGACTCAGGCACTAAGCCCTCTGGATACTGAGTAAATCCACTTAACACCTGGTAACCTATGCAAATCTCTCTGTCATTATATTATGTTGAGGATGGAATAACACAGCCCCTAACAGAAATATTTTGTTTTGAAAACAATCCACTGACAGGAGAAGAAAACAGAGCTGGAGTCAGTGAGGAAGGAGTAGGATGCTGCTTTCTCTGTGCTATTTTCCACAGTTGTCTGACAAAGATTGGGAAATATGGTACAAGAAATTTGAAGATCAGAATAAAATATGGAGTTAAATAGAAGACAAGGAGCAGAAACTTTTGTACATTTTTTTGTATGCGTTTGTACATAAGGTAATCGAGAAGAACTGTAAAAGAAGCAAAAACCCCATGCACAACCAAACAAAAATAATGGTGATTTACATCACTAAAATAATCTTTAAGCCAAGGTTTCCAAAGCTTGTGCTCTATTAAAAGTTTTATTTTTAGATATATGAACATTTTTGTGAAATTAAGCTCAGAAAATTCCCCTTATACTTAAGCTGGGGATGAGTTGTCAACACAAATGTCATAAAAAATCTCTCTTACAAATACAGCAAATAATCTTGTGTGTCTTGATGCCACATACTGTTTCATGCTACACGGAGTGCAATACACATGTATTCTGGTGTACAGTTTTCATCTCTAAACATACTCCCAGACAAAGGTCCCAGACAGTGAACAGAATGATAAATTCAGGGAAGTGAAAAGGAAAATCGCACCTCTTCCTCCTTTCCCCAAACCTATGCAATTGTCATCTGCTGGGATTCAGGGATATTGTCCCTGTACTGAACTAGGTATTTGGCAGAAGGAAGTCAGAGGAAGAATTTCTAATGGATTTATGGGGATTTAGGCTCCAGTGGAATAATTTAATAATTTTTTTCTGATGTTGTTTGCTGAAGCAAGCAACTCTTATAAATGTATGAGGTATCAAAGTGCCTTATGCAAAAATTACAGGAAGATGTTTCATCTTTCCACTTCTCACTTGGGTTGCTTTCCAAAGAAAATGTTACAACAAGAGAGGTATATTATATTGGGAAATGGGGATGGTGAGCTGCTGTGGTTGTGTTTGTTTTGTTTTGTTTCCTGGAACATGTAATTAATTTTGAGACTTTAGTAATTTTGAAGTTTATTGGGAAGGTTTGTCAAACAATCTCATTAAGGGAAATACTTGCACAGTACCTTTATTAAACTAATGACATTGATCGTCTCCATGTCAATATTGGTTCAAGGAAAATATTACACTTTTGCAGAATATGAATTGACTGAAGAAAAGTCACGGGCCCTTCACTGGAGTCTTTCTTTTCAGCTCCTTTCTTACGTGCTGAAAGGAAAGCTCATGGGTGAGCAAAGAATCTTTTCTTGGTCACAAGAATATTGAAAGAGAGAGGCCTATGACATAGGAACCTTAAAATGGGAATGACAGCTGCATAAGGAGCATCCACTTAACTCCATTATGTGATACAATCTGCCAGCATGGACAATGCATAATAAAATATTGAGTCTGAAGAACAGCATATGAAGGGGATAACAATGAGAAATGAATGTGCTGAGGGAGAAAAATTAAAAATCTTAAATGGCCAGTGGGTAGGAAGAACCGTAAGAATACATTTAGCTAATTAGACATAACAAGCTCTCTTATTGCCTGCTAACCTCACTCAAATTACCTCACTTTTGCTATAGGCTAAAAACATTCACTTGAATAGTTTCCCTGGTAACTTGTTCATACATCTGCAGTTAGCTTGTCCTGTTGGCAAACTCCTGTTCAGCAAGCAGTTTCATTGGATAACCCTTCTGTATTTACTGCCTGTAGGCTTTTATCAGAAAACTGAGCACCTTACAGTAAGCAAAGTAACAGCTAACTGCTGGCAGAATCTTAAATTTGTTGAATATAGCCCCAAACTTTCTTGTATACATCCCAAAACACCATGGATACTTTGCTAACAGAAACTTACAGGATGATGGTGCTTGAAGATTAATTGGTAGGATTTTTTTGTAGACACTTAATTTTTAACTGAAGTTAAAAGTGTTGGCCGGGGTGCTAGTTCATGTTTATTGGAACAAAGGAAAAGACATCGTGAAAAGACAAGGGAGAATCAGAAGAGTGAAGATGGAAGCAAGGCAGAGAGGAGGAAGACAGATTATATCTTTATTATGCTAGCTCAGGGGCAGAATGAGAAAGCAGACTCTTAACAAACAGAAAAGCAGAAAATCTTTGCTAGTATCATCTATTTAACCTCCTCTATCCATGATGTATCCATCCAATTATGCAGATATTCTTTTGATGTGTAAAAGATGCTGTATTAATACACCCTGGGAGACCAAATTGGAATTACAGGTGATAAGATTGTATTCTTATACAGTGCAATAGACTTCAATCTTCAAATGATCAAGCTTTAGATCAATTTACCTAGTGGCATCGGTGAACGTGCATCTACATGCATAAACACAGACACACAGAGCAAATGCTGCTGTGATCAGATCAAGGCTCTCCAATATAGCTTGCAGAAAGCATTGGCCTTACAGCATAGCTTGGATGTGGATACTGACAAAAACTGATCAAAAAGGTCCCTTTGGTACTGGGAGGCATTTAGCATCATCCCCTCTGAGATTAGTATTTTTTTCTGACATTTTTTAATTTCCCATGTTTCAGTCAGCCATCTAGTTCAAATCTTCAGTCTTCCCAGACTCTGGATATGACACTGAAAATCTGAAAAGAAAATGAGTGTGGTGTAGATGCCACAAGCCAGGCTGTCCTCCTGACACTTCTGAAGGTTTTCCAGAAATTCTTGGAGGAAAAATGGTGAGCCATAACCTAGCATAGTGGGTCATAACCAGGTGGGTCATAACTGGGTGAACTGCTGCTTCTCCATCCTCCCTGATAGCAAAAATTGAAAATGAAGGACAAGAAACAGATAACACTTAAGTTATCATAAATATCAATACTATATGGGAAATAAATACCTTAAAACATCAGGAATATTAAGGGCTGGGGGAAGAAAGATACAGTTTCTCAGGACTAATCTTCTCTGGACAGTGAAATATTAACAATATTTTATTCACTGATAAGCAGGGTGACTGGTAGGTAAATCTGGCACTGGTGCAGATTCCCATGAACGCCTGGATGAGCAACAGCATGGTTCAGACTACAAAGTGGAAATGTAACATCTTTACCCAGCTACACAGGTATAACAATGACAAAGACAGATAATAACTCATTTGATTTCTCTCAGGAAGCTTGCTCACAATTTCCTAATGGCATGGCTTTTTTTCTTAAATACATAAATAAGCTGGGATTTGGGGGAATAAAATTGCTGGTACTAAAAGCAACAGCTGGTGAAAAACAGTAAGTGCTTGAAGCCTTAGCAGTTACTGTCACTAGCAATTCAGGACATGTTATCACCCCATTATTTTTTTACCCTTAGAAATAAAATGAGTGTTATTAAATGGTTTAGAAAACGACAACTGCCTGTGGTAAAGTTTTGTTGTACTCAATGGAAGGAATGTTAACAAGAAGATAGGTACAATAGCTTTGAGAAAATAAAAAGATGTGGCAAAAGAAATGCAGATGTCTGTTCAGAGAGACAAGACTGTTGCTATGGCTGACACAATTTTTTCAAGACAGAATTAAATATTTTCTGCTTAAAGATGTGTAAAAATCAGAGAATCGTAGCATGGTTTGGGACAAAAGAGATGTCTGCAGGTCACATATTCCAAACTCCTCCTCATAATGGGTCCACCCTGAGCAGATTACTCATGTCATGTTCGGTCAAGTTTTGAACACCTCCAAGGAAAGAAATGTCACAGACTCTCTGGGTGCTTGGTCCACTGTTAAATCACTCTCATGGTCGAAATAATTTAATTAATTTGATTTTCTTGTGCTGCTTTTTTTTTTATTTATTTTATTTCATCTCATCCTTTCACTGTGCGCCTCAAAAATCTGTTTTTTTCTTCACTTTATTGTCTCAAGATTCCCTCCAATTTATCAGGCTGAACAAAGTCACAAGCTCAGATTTCTCAACCGGTCCTGTCACTTTTTATGCTCTATGCCCAAGACCACCTTGGCAATTTCTGCTGAACTCACTCCAGCACATCAATTTATTTCTTATACTCTGAAGCTCAAACCAGACACAATACTTCAGACGTATGCCCACAAGTTATAAATAAAGCTCCAAGGAAGTCATCCTCGGACCTCTTGGCTACACTTTTAATAATACAACTCATTGTAGGGGCGCATTGCTCTTAAATGGTCAACTCATCCGCTGGGACTTCCATGTCTTGCACAAAGGTGCTTTTTTTCTCCAGTGGTGCCCAAGTGTTACTGCTATACAGTGTTTTCCATCCCATGCACAGGCTTAGCATTTGCTTTTGCTGAACTTCATGCACTTACTGTCAGACCATTTCTCCAATCCAGTAATGTCCTCTCTGTGTATATACCCTAACAGTCAGTGTATCAGTCATGCAATTCCTTAGGTACCTTCCAGCCTAGCACTGAATTTTAAATAAAGATATTCAAAATAACGTCTCATAGTTGGCCTCTGTGGAATGCCACTAGTGATCACTGCTAGATGGATGTTGTATTTCTCATCAAAAATCTTGGAGCTTTTAGCTCCAGCTAATTCCCATGCACATTTTAGTCTATCTATCCTAACTATATCTCACTTGTTTTTCTACAAGTACACAATGAGAAACTGAGTTGAAAGTGTCATTAGAGTCAAGGTAAACATAACAGAACTCAGTCTGCCTGTCAGGTATGATTTGCCCTCGGTAAATCCAGGCTCACTGCTCCTGGGCACCAACAGGTATCAAACCTCAGAATAAAAAATAAATACAAAGAAAGAAGGGAACATCTTAGGTTACAGATGGATTTACATGATCCAAGACATCCAGAACGACTGCACTTTTTCCTACATGGGTTTGGACACTGAGATCTACCTATGAAAAAGGTGGTTTGCTATTGTCTTCCTATGCACATTTGACATTTATGACAATAGTTACTTTCTTCTGATGTCTTGTGAAAGATGAAGTATTTTGATCTGCATCCACAGTTCAATACTGCTTTCATTCTGGAACATATACTGAACTTTGCACCCCATAATCTGATGGTGGCACAGAATGCAGATTGCAAAAAAGCTGTAGCCATACAAAGAGTATGGAGCTTAAATGAAAATTACACTACAGCTCATCCACAATAGGATTTAACAGTTTTCAATTTCTTTGGTCTTCTAGGGATTAAGTGCCTGATGTTGACTCACTTTTTCTGTTACTAATGTTTTGTGCATTTATAAGTCATGTAGTCCTCTGAAATCAATCAGGTTTCTTATAGAAATACAAATGTTTAACTGCCCATCAGTTGCAATAGTTCTCTTGCCTTACATAAGGATCTCTGTCCTTTCAATTTTCTTGGGTACAACCAAACCAGAATTTTTCTGAGCTGCATGTCATCAGACTGAGTGCACTGTTAACAGGCAACCATGAGACATATCTTAGTGGCATTCCACTTTTAAAAAGCAAACCTGGCTCCTGGATGGGCTGGAAAAGTTTGAGCTGGATTAGTACATAGCCATAGATAAAACATTAGCATGCTGAAATTTAAAGCTATTTTTGATGCCAAATTCAGGGATTCCAGGGAAATATGCTAAATATTTCATTCTGCATAATAGCTCTAGAGCAATGTTTTCAGGTGTTATACATGTTTTCAGAAAGCCCTTCAAAAATCAGAAGACAACAAAAAGAGCAAGAACAATAAAGAATAAAAAAATACTTGTTGAAGGGAAGACATTTGAAAGTAAAACTATAATTATAGAACTTATTTTTTTTCTACATTTTTTAACCGACTATGTCTGGTGGTCATGGTTATACGAAAAGCTATATTTAGAACACTGTTTGAATACTCATTTCTACAGTGCAGAAAGCAATGGTGATGCAATATTTTATCCTAAAATCACAGAATACTTTCTGTTGGAAAGAACCTCAAAGACTGTCTGTTTCCAACCCTGCTGTCATATGCATGGCCACCCCCCACTAGCCCAGGTTGCCCAAAGCCCCATCCAACCTGGCCTTGAACACTACCAGGGATCCAGGAGCATCCACAGCTTCTCTGGGCAACCTGTGCCAGTGCCTCACCACCCTCCCAAGGAAGAATTTCTTACTCATATCTCCTCTAAATCTAGTCTTCTTCAGCTTCATGCCATTACTCCTGGAGTACTGCGCCAGCTCTGGTGTCACCAGTATAGAGCAAGACCAGAGGAGGGCCATGAAGATAACTGGGGGCTGGAGCACCTCTCCTATGAAGAAGGGCTGCATGAGTTGGCTTGTTTGGCCTGGAGAAGAGAAGGCTGCAGGAAAACTTAATTATGGTTTACCAATACTTACAGAGGTCCTACAGGAAAGTGGGAGAGAGACTGTTCACCAGGGAGTGCAGTGATAGGACAAGGAGCAATGGCTTCAAGATTAAAAAGGACAGTTTTAGGTTAGATGTTAGGAAGAAATTGTTTACTTTGAGGGTGTTGGGGCACTGGTACAGGTTGTCCAGAGAGGTTGTGGAAGCCCCATCCCTGGCAGTGTTGAAGGCCAGGTTGGATGGGGCTTTGGGCAACTTGGTCTGGTAGAGGGTGTCCCTGCCTGTGTCAGGGGGGTTAGAATTAGATGATCTTTGAGGTCCCTTCCAATGTCAAGCATTTCATGATTCAAGAACTCTATCTGTACATGCCCTTGTAAACACTACTTTTCCAGCTTTAGCTGGCAAATAAATTGATATAACTGGAAAAAAAGAAAATATAGACAAACTTGAAGCTTTAAAAAGAAGCTTTTACTGGGCCTAAATTAGAAGCTGCAAAGTTCCAGTTAAAGTTGATTAGGGACAATTGCTCTGATTTTAACTTATTGAAATCAGTTATTCACACAGTGTAGAGAAATAGGTACCCTCGTACCTGTGTAGTATGCTCAGAAGAATGACACAGGTATTTAAGAGCTCCTTGTCATTATTTCAGTCCTTCAGTGTTTCCAGCAATGACTCTTTATATGCTATTCTGAAACAGAAGAGAAGAGGAGCTTGTGCCCTATTTCATTCCCACTGAATGGCTCTCATGGACCCACTGTACTGTCATGAGATGATCAGTAATGATCACCTAACTTCTGGGCAGAATGTCTTCCTTGCCACTAAATACCCATTAGATGTTTTCCCCTCATTGTTCTTTATTTTAAATGCTTCTTCCTCACAAGGCTTTATGCCCCTTTCCTTCTTATCAACACAAGCACAGTACTTTTATCACCTCTCTGTTTTCATTTACCTAGGCTAAAGAAATTAAGCTGTCTTTAATTTCCTCTGATAGGACCAGCCTGATATGCATTGTCTGGGCCTGTTCCAATTTGAATTTGCCATCATAATCCACGAGCAACCGCAGCTAATCTTAACCGAGATTTTCCTTGTATCTTTTATAATACCTTCAATGCTTCCATACCACTGATAAACTTATCACTCGGAATACCTCTTGAAGTGACATTTATTTTATGCACAGTTGCATGAGGTTTGTGGTTTATAATCACCCTGTAAGTGACTGATATATCTAAGACTTTCTCTCCTGCCTTCCAGCTGATGTGTTATAGCAAACAGTTTTGCTATTAGTCCTTAAGGGCATGGCCTTGCACTTTTTACAATTACATTTAATTCAACTTCTATCACTCCTCTGGGTCACACAGCTTTTCCTCTACAATAATCCTGTCTCTTCTAGATAGAAAATGCTCTCACTTTGTGTAATCAGCAAATTGTGTCAGTACACTCCTGCTTTTTTATGCTTAAGTCATTAATGAAAATGTTAAAGATCAGCAAATTGAAGGGTAATACCTAATATTCTTAGGGAGTAATCCAGTTCCAACTGGTGAGGTCAGAACCAAAGCCTTTCTAAAATGTTGCTTAAATTTAAGCTTGTGTGTGTGGTTGTATATGTGTGCAATCTAGCTGTCATAATTTTTTTGCCAGTAAACCACCCAGATCTGTTGGCCCATCTCAACTAACCCATCTGTTATGGTTATACACAGCACAGTTGAGAAAAGGCTGATTTATGAAATGCTAGATGGTTGTCCCTATTTTTATTAATGTGTGATTATGATTTCCCAGCTACATTAGATGGAAATAAGTCTAATAGCACCACTTTCCATGTGAAAATACCACGCTGACAGACACTAAACGCTCCATGGCAAGGTGCCATGAAGCTGTGCTGTTCCAGACACCCCACTCCATGAACAGCCCTTTGTGCAGCCCCTGGCACTGTTGGGGGGCTCTGGTTCACAACCCATGCTGGTCAGCGGCACAGTTATAATTCCAATAATCCAAAACCTTGAGGTTTCTATATGAATTAACTCCACAGGCTTGATTATAAGTGCCATTTTTTTGAGACGAGGATAGAGCAGATGGGGATTTGTACAGGCCAAACTGTTGGAAGCCAGCGATAAGGAGGGGAAAGAGAAAAAAAAAAAGGAAAAAAGAACCCAGAAAAGGAGTGAAAGACAACCCATTCGTTTGTGTGCTTTGCATTGCCACCTGCCAACCTCAGGCCTTCTGATCTCCTCTCAGTGAACCGTAGAGGCAGCAGTTGGAAAGATCAGATATACGCTCAGGGCAATCTGTCAGAAACTACTCACATTCCTCAACACTAAAACCAGTGGAAATAAAATCTATGCATTTAAAAACTGCCCCATATATGGGAGAACTACTCTTTTAATACAGAAAAAACCCCACAACAACACTGAACACAGCTCCTGTCATTTTTTTTTTTTTAAATCACTAAAATACTAGCCTCTTTTTTTTTTTCTCCCTTAAGCATCTGTACATTGTTTGTTTGCCTCTGGCAACACAGTTGTAATGTCATTCTCAAGAGAATAGACTGAATTCCATTATACAACAAATGAAATAAAAAATGGTAGAAAAATCTGAGAGATAAATCCAAAAATTATTTTTTTAAGTAACATAAAGATACTGGGTGTTTTTATGGTTTTGCCACAGTATCAGCCCAATTTGGGCAACTATTTGGCTATATTTTTTTTTTTTTTTTTCTAAGAGGTGAGATACAACCCTGGTGTGCAGATGCCTTTTTGTTTTTTTGGCCTTTTGGTTTTGGGTTTTGGTTTTGGTTATTTTTTTAACAAGGTGCGGAAAATTTGTTTACCGTTGTTTTACTTGAAGAGAGAAGAGAGAATATATGAGCAAATTTAAAATTTTTATCATAGAATGATAGGATCTTTGGTTTGGAAGTGACCAAACCCATTGTGTCTAGTTCCAAACCCCACTAGCCCAGGCTTCCCAAAACTCCATCCAACCTGGCCTTGAACACTGACAGGGACCCAGAGGCATCCACAGGTTCTCTGGGCACCCTGTTCAAGGGCATTACCACTCTTATAGAGGAGAATTTCTTGTCCTGTCACTCCCAGTCCCTCTCTATCTTTCCTTTAGCTCCTTTAAATACCAGAAGGCTGCAATAAGCTCTCCTGAGACCCTTCTTTTCACCAGGCTGAACAAGCCCAACTCCCCAGCCTGTATTCATAGGAGAGGTGCTTCAGCCCTCCCAATGTCATAATTTTTATTGTATAATACTTTTATATACCACATAGAATATGCTATATAGCATGTCTCCTTTCAAGTTCAAAGCTCTCTGCAGATATCCAATTATGTTTTCTATCAAGTTGTTATATGGTATAATCTTTTAATACCTGTCAAATCCAGTGATAAGTATCCAAAGCATACTCGTATAAAGAGCAATAGGTAGAAGGAAATATATTTCTATCTATACTGTCATCCTAAAAATAATCAATAAGCTACATTCCATTGAATATTCCACCTTCAAGTAGAATCACAACACAAAAGCACAGTAAGATGTCATAACTGTTTACATATAGATTTAAGAACAGATACCCCATTTCTTTATTCAGTCTATGAGGTCAATATCCTTTTTCTCCTACCATATACTAAGGTGGTTATTGGAATATGTTATTATCATTCAAAACTCATTTCACATGGGTCACACACAGGAATAAGCTTGGCATCTCATCTGAGTCTCTACAATGAAACCACCATGTACTGGCAGAATTTGGCAGACTTGGGCAGCTTTTGCTGGAAGGAGCTAGTCATTCTAATGAGGTCAGGACTGAATTGTACTGGCAAGATTTTATGATAGGATGCTTTCACAGCATTGCTCCAAACTACTCTTGAGTGCAGATGGTTTTTTTTGAGTTTCAGTACTTCCCTGAGGTTTGAATGTACTCACATCTTTTGAAAGATGTTTGAAAATTAAGTAATTAGCTGGATGATATAAACTGGTTGGCAGTTCTCACTATATGACACTCTTCCCTGGTGCTCAGAGATTCATAAATGTACTGACTGACCAGGCTGCCTAATGTAGTCTCAGTAATATAATTTCTTCCATTTTGTGCTAGAAAGCAGCAGGTTGTTAAAATAATTATCAAGTCTAGCCATCCCTCAGAATATGATGGCCTCTGAATAACGTAGTTTCCCTCAAAATTATGCGAGGTGAAGTCAGTGCTATGAGTAAATCATTTCAATTCCTGTTCATTACTGAAATAAAACTTAACCTATGTTTTGATAGCCTTACCTTTCCTTTTCTTTCCATATCTTTCCAAAACTTTCTGTTTACTACCTACTTTGAGTATCTATCTCCAACGTTATGCTTATGATTGGGGAATTTTTAACTGGTCCTAATTTTCAAAGATTGGGTTCTACAGTCTTTTCGAATAAGAGATGATTTCTAAGTATTCCCTAAAAAAAAAACAAAAAAAAAAAAAACAAAAAAAAACCAAAGAAAAGAAAATTTAAAAAAAAAATTCTCAACATCTACCTTACTTGGATATATTTGTGACTTAAATTTATTCCCACTGCAGTTGTATTAATGACCTGTAATACTTAGACCGACGCTAGTAAAAATTGCTTTTGAAAAATCAAGCCACATATCACATATACATCATCATCAGAGACACTGTAAAATCAATGACAGTCATCAGTCATGCAAAGAAAACCTAATCAACCAAAGGTCAAAAAGACTCTCACTTGCATCTGGCCAGTCCCATATGATGTCATGTATATTGTTGAAAAAAAAAAAAAAATAGAGACAATTATGTAGCAATATCAGGCTTTTTATTAGAAAAGATTTAACCTTTACCATATTTTACTTTTATTTTGTAAAGGCATTATGATACTTTCTGAAGAAGAGTGCTTCCACTTGCTATTCTCCATCTCCTCTTCCCCCCCCCTCTTTTCAGGTATTTAGAAGCATGGAGATGAAGAAGGGAAAGAAAAGTAGAATATTTTAGAGGTAAAGTAGATAATTTCTGGAGCTGGTGAGTTCTTTTAACACAGAAACATGTCGCCCTCCATTTCCCATTGTAAGTAATTGTGGTTATCAAATAAGGCAGTCATCAAAAGGCATTTTATGAACCATTATGCTTATATAGAGCAAGCTGCTGCTTTGTCACGGAAAGAAAATCACAATCATCCATTTTATATAACTAGTTAGAACAAGTTCCTTCACAGTCAGTAGATCTGCTTCCTAAAGCATACAGATAACTCGCTAAAAGCAAAGACGTTTGTCCCACCAAGGCAAACGTTGACAATTTTGACCTCTAGGACTCTGCTTGCAGCAATAACAATAATGTCACCAATAACGAGCTCTTCCCATTGCCACACTGTGCAGTTTTGGACTCATAAACCACAAATCACACTTCTTTTATTTTATTTTATTTTATTTTATTTTATTTTATTTTATTTTGTTTTGTTTTATTTTATTCTTTTATTATGGGTGACTCTATTCAAAGGTAAAGAAATAGAGTTGGCAAGAGATGCCAGTATTTTTGCCATTAGCACAGTTGCAAATGCACATATGTGTAGATATAATAATATATAATACTTAGGGACTTTTATGTACAAGTAACTGATCAGACTTCCTCTAGAACAGCAGAGGATACGGAGTTTCTTTAGTCGCAGTACCTTGACTTAAAAATTAGATGGAAAAGGAAGTATCCGACCTTGTTGGGACAGAAACAAGAGAAGAAGCAGCTTCTGTGGTTGCATGCTGGACTGTTAAAAATGCAGACCCTCCTTTCAAATACAAATGTGCTATAAATATGATTGAATTTAGCTCCCAATCATTGCCGCTTTCAATGCTGGCTGCAATAAAAATTAGCATAGATTTTGCCCCTATCTCTATTATCCCCTGGGGTATTTAAAGTCTGTGATCAAGTCACCTCTCAACCTTCTTTTTAACAAGGCAAAAAGACTGATCTCTTTAAGTTTCTCATTACAATGTGCCTCCTGCAGGCCTTATCTTTGGGATGCTATATATTTTAAGACATGAAAAGAACAATCTTTTTTTGACCCATTCATGTTCAATAACAGTTTGATACAGAAACTATTTAGTCGTGAAAAAAACCCAAGCAACAGGGACATTGTAGTACTGGACAATTGGTCTGAAATCAACTTGATTCTAAAGCAAATCACAATGCGATAAAGGGTAGATCTTTTATTACCACAGTGTCTGAAGACTGAAGCCAGTCTTGGACTAGATTTCATACTCCATAATCAGACACAGCCTAGACATCAGTGGGCTCAGTCTACAAAGGCCAAGGAAAAGAAAGATGAGCTAAGATAAGGGCACAAAGTGATAAAATGTTTTGCTTAACTCACAGAAAAATTCTAAAAGAGAGCAGAGAATAAAAAGCAGTTGTCCCGACTCCATGTGGATTCCCCCTCCTGCTTCCCTTTTGCTTTAAATTTGTTTCTTAACGTGTTCTATAAACACTGATGCCTGAGATCAAGATCTCTTTTTCCTCAGCCACTATGCTGGCATATAGCCTTTAAGACTTTTCTTGAGCATGTGTCTGATTTTTGTTATGAGAGCTGAAGCGTTAGACTGGTCTTGGACATATTCCCTAAGTAACTATGTAGCACAAATAAGGATAGCAAAGGATAAGGATATCACCACCAAAGCCAGCATCTTTTCTGCAGTAGCAGTCAACTGTCAGAGTAGATCTTGGAAACCTCCCATTAAACAGGGTGCATTAAATCACATGTTGTTTGGTGAGGTTTTTCATTCTTTTTTGCTATATATACATAATATACAGATTGCTCCTGATGTCTACACTGTCTTTAGTCTACTTCCAAAATTGTGCCCTACTGTATGGGTGTGGAAAAATAGCTGAAAGGTAAAAACAGTGCATAGAATTTGCTTTTTCCCAGCAATTATACTTGGAGTAATTCCTGGTTTAAAAACTACCTGTAAACTCTCTACCTCTAAGGCTGATTAGTGAGCCAATGGATAGGACTTCAAGGCATGGCTTGTAGTGGAGATTATCCCCATTAAAAAAAAAAAAAACAAAACAAAACAAACAACAACATAAAATTACAAGAATGGCAATTCTTTATTGTTAATGCATGACCACAGACACTACATCCAGAGACTAATAATGTCACACAGTCCCTGAGGCATGGAGGAAACTGTATTGACCATTTATAGATTTATGGAGAATGTCCTTTACTCCAATGTAGATTGGAGTTTCTTTAAGAAATGACTTATCCACTCTAAATCTATCACAATAAATAAAATTCACTAGTCCCAAACTTTTATAGCTAAACTTTCTTTATATCCCTAGGAAAGGTTCCCTTGTTTATATTGCCTAGCAAAAATATCCTGTGGCCTTACCTACTTCCAAATCACCTGTGGACATCATACTGAGAGTTGCTACTTCACACGGGTTAGTATTTCCAAGCAAGAATGCTGGCTATTAAGCATCACAAGTCACTATGGATTAGTGCTTGAGCCTACTCCTTGGCTCTAACTATAAATGTCAGAACAGATCTTGGATCCCATGTAGTTATACTTACCTGATATAAGCTGTACCTAATAAAGTGGTATCTCAGAAATGCTTACCTATGGTATGGACTTGCTTGGTCTAGGATCTTGCTGTAACTAGTTGACACAGTGTCAAACCACCGTCTGGAGATGCCTTCCTTGTTTGTGAGGAGTCTGGGAGACAAGCTACCTCCCAGCCTCAATCATTTCATTACAAATAGTATGAATCGCTGACCAAATGTGATGTGTTCCATGAAATGCCTTGGAAGGTTATGGTAGATTTTCTTTTATTTTTTATTATACTGCTGTCAGGGCAAAGAGGACAAAGTGGAGCTGCAGACACTGGGATCATACACAGTTATGTGCAAACTCAGTACAGGCAGAGGTCTTTGAGCAGTTCCCAAGAGTGTCTCCCACTCAGGAGACTAAGACTAGTATGGTTGTTGCTATTATTAGTACTGTCGTTGCTATTATGAATTTGCTCAAGTTAAAAGCACAGAAGTAGTCAGTTTTGTGAACTTAACTGTAGATACTACTATGGTCTTTGTTTCTGCCAAGGAAGTTTTATTCCTGGTATTTGCAATTATATAGCATATCCCTGCTTTAAGTCTACAGCATTTTTCCTTTACTCCTCCGGTACATTATATCAGCCATTTCCCATGCTTGATATTGCCTTCTTACAATGTATTTCTGCGTTATCCTTACATTCTTAGATAAAAACAGGTGCTGAAGGCTGAGAGATGAGCATTTTACAGCTATAATGGATTTAATGACTGCTCTAAGAGATTCATTTAACTTATGAGTCTGAGCAACTCTAGTAACAACCAATATCCAATAAAGCTGATAGAATTATTATTTGTTGAACTTTTACTATGGAAAATGTTTCACGATGTGTGATACACCCTGATTCATATCCTATCATTTATCAAGAGACATCTTCTTATTAGACCTTGTTAACCAGAAAATCAACCTTTTTTTCCACTTTATGAGGGATAAAACATGATAAATAATAATGGGAGAAATACTGTCAAGCAATTTATAAATGATACATTGTGAAAATATGGCCACTTGATGGTTTCTCCTAGGAAGACATATGCTGCAGCAATACCATGATTCAGAAGGTGCTTTGCTAGTAACAGATAAAATGACGGTGGATGGGGAAATGTCAGCCTAAAGCTCAAGTTCATTGAATGACTGCGATTTCAATCATTGCATTAGAATCTTGTACTAGGTAGCCAAGAATGTTATTCAGAGATGAGTCAGGGGATGTGTATTGGCAGCGCTGAATGGTACAAAGCAGACACATTTGTAGCCTAAAGATTTCTGAATGCTTCTGTATATGCAGAAGCCACCCCAGATTACTCCGTGTGCCATGAAACTGCCTCCCATCTCAGTGCATTATCAGTGAGTAAGTGATGCTTACCTAGTCCCTCAGGGTTTGCACAGTGTTTGGGAAGAAATATTAAAAATTTTCCTCAAGGTTAGATTTCCTTTTCTCCAGATTGAAGGATTTTTTACGCATCCATCCCTACTTTCATTTCTAAGAGATATATTGAACCAGAATGAGAACTTTATTCAAGATACCTAATCAAATTATTCAAGATTTTTTATTAGCTAAATGATGAGAAATAGTGAAGAAAGTCATTAAAATAAATGAAACAGATGAAGGATATCAATAAAGATGTAAATTTAGGCTCTGTTTTGGATTATATGAACAATGATGCAGGCATTAGAAGTCTGAAACAGAATTAGATATTCTCTAAGAATTCTGCAAACATGTCTTTAGTACCAAAATGTATTCTGCTGGCATTTCTCAAGCATGCATGAACACAAAACTTTCATAACCATTTCCCTTTTATTTTGGAGAGGAAGAGGAAAGGAGGGACAAAAAAGCCCTGCAAAGCAATACAATGAAAAAGTGAATTTGTGAAAAAGTGAATTTGTAAAAAAGTAAAACAATTCAGTTTGAAGCTTGCTGAAACTTTGGAGGTTGTGGTTTGTATCTGTTGATTGGTTCCATAATATTGAAGTAGAATATATATAAAAAAATAGTGTTTATTCTATATTGTTTAGCAGTAATTTTCAAGCCATGCTGAATATAACTTGAGTTGCCCAAAGCACAAGATGATCTTGACAATTTACCCTTACAAGAAAGCTTTGTAACCTGAAGGCACAACAGCAAATTAGACTCTTATTATAGAGTTGGGACCAGTTTGGGGTGTAATGCTATTATACAAAATCTCTTCTCTGCAGGATAACAGTGAACAAATAAAATATTATCTATTGTCTTCAAGACTCCAGAACAGGAGAGAGGAGACAAAAAAAAAGAGCAAATATAGCTACAGCTTTGCTAGAAATTAAGAGTTCATGTAGTTTTCATTACCTGTAATTTTAACCATGTAAAAAATACTTAGATGGTAAAAAAAAAAAAAAAGAAAAAAAGAAGGCAATGATGATTTTTGAAACCTAAACCTGGTATTTCACAGAACCACAGGATGGTAAGGGTTTAGAGGGGACCTCTGGAGATCATCTAATTCAACCCACACTCTAAAACAGTAGCATTTAAAAGTTACACAGGATCGCAGCCAGGTGAGCTTTGCATATTAGTAGAGAAGGAGAGGGCATAAATTCCCTGTGAAACCTGTTCCACTCTTCTCAGAGTGAAGAATTTCCTTCTTGGAACACACTTCTTGTATTCCAAATTCTGCCTGTTGCCCCTGTCCTGTCACTGAGCACCATTGAAAATAGTCTAGTCCTATTCTCTTGACATCCACCCTATAGATATATGTAGATAAGATCCCCTCCCAGTCTTCCCTTCTGGCTAAACAGACCCAGGTTTCTCAGCCTTGCCTCATATGAGAGATGTTACAGTCCCCTCACCACCTTTGTAGCTCTTTCCAGCAGTTCCTTTAATTTTTTGAACTTGGGAGCCTAGAACTGGCCACAGAACTTCAGATGTGGCCTCACCAGGGCAAAGAGGAGCAGGGAGCATAAACTCCTTTGACCAGCTGGCCAGGCTCTTCTTAATGCACCCCAGGACACCACTGGCCTTCTTGGCCACAAGGACACATTGATGGCTCATGGTTAACTCGCTGTCCACCAGCATTCCCAGGTCCTTCTCTGCAGAGCTGCTTCCCAGCAAGTCAGCACCTAACCGAAACTGATCCCTGGGGATATTACTCCCCAGGTGCAGGACCCTATGCTCGCCATTCTTGAATTTCATTTGGTTCCTCTCTGCTCAACTCTTCAGCCTTTCCAGGTCTCATTGAATGGCAACAGCCCCTTCTGGCATGTCAGCCACTCCTCCCAGAAGCTTTTCATCGCCAGCAAACCTGCTGAGTGTACACTCTGGCCTTTCATCCAGATTGTCCATGAGTCTACTGAACAAGAGCAGTCCCAGCAGTGGGGCACACCACTGACTGCAGGCCTCCCATTGGATCCTGTGCTGCTTATCACAACCCTCTGGTCTTGGTCATTCAGCCAGTTCTCAACCTACCTCACTGTCCACTCATGCAACCAACACTTCCCAAGCTTCCTTATGAGGATGTTATGGGAGACAGTGTGAAAAGGCTTGCTGAAGTGAAAGTAGACAAGAACCACTTCTCTCTCCCCATGCATTCGGCCACTCATGCCATCATTGAATGCTATAAGATTGGAAATGCATTATTTCCCCTTGGTGAGTCCATGTTGACCACTCCTAATAACCACAAGCTACTCCACATGCTTACAGGTGGCCCCTAGAATCATAGAATCAGCTTTCCTTTAGCCCCTTTAGGTACTGGAAGGCTGCAATACCATTTACCATTTCTTCTCAGAAAGAGTGGTTAGGCATTGGAACAGCTTGCCCAGGGACGTGGGCAAACCATCACTCCAGGTACTTACAGACAGGTTGGATGAGGGATATGGTTTAGTACGTAATGTAGGTATGTGTGTGGGTGTGTTGGGGGCAGGGGAGGATGACACAATTGGACTAGATGATTGGATGATCTTAGAGGTCTTTTCCAACCTTAATAATTCTCTGAATAAGGTCTCCCTGGAGCCTTCTCCAAGTCTCCAACACGTTCAAGTGTCTCAGCCTATCTTCATAGGAGAGGTACTCCAGCTCTCTAATTACCTTTGTGGCCCTTCTCTGAATCTGGTCAAACATTCCATCTTATGTTGGGGACTCCAGAGCTGGGCACAGTACTCCAGGTGGGGTCTCATGAGAGTGGAGTAGAGGGGCAGAATCACCTTCCTCTGCCCGCTGGCTACTCTCCTTTTGATGCAGCCCATGATATGGTTGGCCTTCTGGGCTGCTAGTAAGCATTGCCATCTCACATGGAGGTTCTTTTCCACCAGCACCCCCAAGTCCTTCTCTGCAGGGCTGCCCTCCATCACATCATCTCCCCGCATGTATTGATTACAAGGATTACCCCAACACAGGTTCAGGACCTTAAATGAGCTGTTTTACCACCTTTCCAGGGATAGAGGTGAGACTGACTGGCCTGTACTTTCATGGGTTGTCTTTCCTGCCCTTTTTGAAGACCAGATTAACATTGGCTTTACTCAAGTTCTCAGGCACCAGGCTTGCTCTCCATGACATTTTAAACCTGAATGGATAGTGGAGTAGCAATAACATCTGTGAGCTGCCTGAGCACTCATGGATGCATCCCATCAAGGTGCATGTATTTTTGGATGTGGAGTTTGTCCAAATGATCTCTAGATGATCTTTCTCAACAAAAAGAAAGAAACTTCCTTTCTCCAGACTTTATCCTTTTGCTCCCCAGTCTTGGAAGCCACTACTCACCCCTCATGCATGCTGCCAGTAATGCCGTCATAGAAGCCGATCAGATAGGTCAGGCATGATTTCACCTTGGTGAATCCATGTTGAGCACACTTGATATCATTCTTTTCTCCACAGGTTTACAGATGACTCTCAGAATGAAAAATTCAAGTGTTTTAATTTTAATTCATGACATTGATTTATTTTCTTCTCTCTTTCTGCACATTTTGGGTTTTTTTGTTACATTTAGAGTGCTGTGTTTTTCTTACATATGAGAGGGCTTTCATGTGCATTACAGTTGGCCACAATCTGAACTTTTGAGGTACAGAAGATCAAATTTGATATAGGGACCTAAAATTGAGAATATCCTTTTTATAATTAGAATATTTAGAATAGTTACTTAAAACAAATATTTGTTATCAACCTATTAGCTTTAAGCACTTAGATAACTTAAAGCTGTAATCACCTCGTTTCCTCTACAGTAAATAGTACAACAGGCAGCAGTCAGTTTAATTAACATCTGAGCTTTTTTTGGAGGACTTTCTCTTCCCATCTAGTTGTGAGGAAGCCAAATGAATTACCTAAAAAAATACCTAATCTAGGCTGAAGTTCATCTTTATACCTTTATGGACACTTATGAAAATAGCTAGTCATAACATTATAGTATTTACATTTTTTTATTCATCCTTCAAATTACTACTATAATTCCCAAATATCAGATGATATATACTGATTGTTTTCTGTGGACTTTGAAGAATGACTGATCATAGATTAAAAGAAGTTTCAGCCTTCATTTATGTGAAAACATTTCATTTTCTTAAATAGCTGAAAATTTTCTGAGTAGGTATTTTCATTTTTGTTAGAAAGTGACAGGTTCAGCACTGAGAAATAACAAGCTTGGAATCATTAGAAAAAAATAGTGTAGACAAAATCAAACGTGGCTATGTATTTCTCAGCTCATTATCTGAAAAAGGAAATTCTAGTCTGATTTCTGGAACATACCTAAGTATATTAATGGGAAGGCAAGAAAATAGAAATTTTTTTTTGAAGTTTCCTTTTATTGATTCTATACTCTGTAAATATTTTCATGTCTTTATCTCTTCTCAATCTAGAAATTCATATTATAACGATATGATTTTGCTTTACAGGTCAAATCCTTCCTTTTCATTTATTTCATCTAATATCTAGTTTCTAAGAAAACGGAAAAAGACCTTGACATATTTGTGTAAAAAAGCTATTATACTTCTTGAGCTATTTATATAGTGGAAGTCTTTAAAATAATATATGAAATAAGCTTGCCCTGGAACAGAATATACTAGACTAGAGTTTATTACAAAAGTACTTAATGGTTTTACTTGATTCTGGTTTTTAATGAAGCAGTTTTAAATTTTTATTCCAGCTTCCATTTCTGTTCTACTTATTTGTGGGATGAACTTTTATGGTCATTCTCTTCTACATCCATATAACAGCACAAATACTTCTTTCTTGGTCCTTTGGAGTTAATTTTCTATTGATCTGCACATATTTATGATTGTATCACACACTTCCATAGTTTTTACGTGTATCAGCACAGTTATTAACTTCAGTTACTTTATCACATGGGTCATCTCATATCAAAAAACAGTATAGAACCTAAATTGAATGAGTTTCCAATCTGTTTTTACTATAAGCATTTGGCATGGGATTTAGATCTAGAAATAATATTTTTTTATCCCATCACCTTTATTGTACAGTTTTAAAATAAATTGGAACTACAGCATTCTCTGGACTGATGGAGTCAAGTTATTAAGGTTGTTGCCTCAAAAAAATACCATTGAAAAACTAGCTTTCTCCCACCTTTGTCTGCAATAGAACCTATTATTTATTTTTACAGGATTTGAATCAGCTCTACTTAAGATGAAGCATTTTTACTGTAGGGGTGGTCAGGCATTGGAACAAATTGCCCAGAGAAGTTGTGAAGTCTCCATTCTTGGAGCAACCTGCTCCAGGTGACTCTGCTTTGAGCTCTATGTCCTTCTCATTCTCAAGCAGACTACATGTGGGATTCTACGATTCTATGAATAAGATAAAATTTCTTTGTAATAACTTAGTCATCTATTCAAAAACAAACTCATTTTATAGTAGCTCATTGTACTGCTGTGTTTAGAACAATAATTTCCACATACCCTGAGTAGTAAGTCATTGCAAAGGACAAACTTCTGCATAATGCCAGTTTTACTCCATCAGAGATTAACTTGCTTCAGTTGTATTTGGACACAGAGAATAAAAATGGCTTTTTCCACAGTCTCAATAAGATTCAAGCCTTCTGGTCTACAGTGGTTCCCATGTTCTAAGCTTTATTTGTGTGGAGGCTTTTTTCATGATATAAATCTGCTTTGCATCTGATAAGATAATTGTATGCAGAACCAGAGACTGGTACGTATTTGGATGAAGATACTCTTTAAATCTTGAAAACAAAATCCCAGAGGGTATCGCACTAAAGTGGTGCATCAGAAATTTACAGTCTGGTATTACTCATAATCTTTGAAGAATGTAAAATTAAGAAAAGGCCACTTGCAAAGAGGAAAATTAATCTAGTGTGAACAAAGAGATGGATTTTGTGGATTCACAAGGTAAGAAGAAATCTCCCGTTAATCTTGTTAATTTACTGCAGTAGCAAGTGTCATGAATCTCAGTTCATTTCTACAGAGATTACAGAGATATATGGCTTTGACACATCCAGTTTAATTTGCCTGTATAAAACAAAACAGTGGTTCAGATATAAACAGTGAGTTAAACATGTCAGTCACAAAACCACACAAATTACAGAAGGTAAGAGGCTGAAGAGCTATATTTTGATTTTCATCAACATCTCAGGCCCAGCGATCTCAACTGAAATAACAGGACAAGAGTATCTTAGAAAATGTTGTCTCTGAAATTAAGTTTCCTGTTTCAAAGTTTTTATGTGGACGTGACTGTTCATGATGTGGAACTTAACATTTAACATTCATGTCCAGTTACACATTTTGCTTGATTTTTTTCTACCCTGTGCATGCCACTGCACATCTGAAGTAAAGGAATGACCACTTCCCTTGAGAATTGACACCAAATGATACCCCAAGGAATGAAACAGAAAGTGAAGGAATGAGGTTAAGAAAATGCTGTACTAAGTGCACACAAGACATTTTCAAATGTCTACTGCATAAGCTTTCCTGTTCTCTTTGTTGCCATCGAGTGAAAAAATACTGAGATGAACACACAAAGTTTATTCAATAAGAATATCTTTGTTACTGCTTCTCTCTTAGATAATCGATTTCACTGTGTGGATTCCATGAGTAATGCCACAATTTATCCTGCTCAGGTCAATTCTGAAACCTGTTTTCTCTTATGTATGACTTTTGACTTCACTCACTAAATCTCTCTTCACCCTTTTATTTTACATAAATGAGGGATTTACATTAGCAGAGCACTCTGCAGCACTGTTCGTTAGCAACAGCACTTTTCCTGTCATTTGTTTTCCAGGAAGCAAAGCAAAATTTTCAGGATATCACAAGAACTCTTTTAAGTCTCATTGTGTAAAATCACTATTGTTTAATACTTTTAAGTGCTTATAAAATATCTGGTATTATACAAACTAGATTTAGAGAAAAAGGACAACTAAGAATCTCTCAATTATTTTTAGAATGTTGTGAAAAGTGTAGTTCATAGAATAAATCAAAAGAGAATAAAATATTCTCCTTTTACAAAAGAAAAGGTAAAAGTATATTTTGGACAATAAAGTATGCACCTAAAGTAAACGTTTAGCTGCTAAGTCTCTAATCTTTCATTTAATTTCCCTCTCTGTATATTTTCTCTTCACTGTTTTAAACTGCTGCTATCACTGGTCAACCTAGCACTATGGTGGCATTTCTGGTTTTATACTTTGGGGGGAGATGCTCGGTGATGGGAGGTTCTAACATAAATTATCTCATTCCAGGACTGAATTTCAAGTCCAAACATGCTTTTTTTTTTTTTTGGTCACCTGTTGTAGCTTTGCATGGCTGGGTTCTGGCGGAGAAGGAGGGGCTGCAGGGGTGGTTTCAGCAAGAAGCAGCCAGAAGCTTCCCCCAGGCCCCACAGAGCAAACACCAGCTGGCTCAAGGCCGGACCCGGCACTGACCAAGGCCGAGACCATCATCAATGGTCACAGCGCTTCTGGGAAACACAGTGAGGAGAATTAAAAATGGAAGCAGCCACTTTTTTTTCTCCCAGAGAAGGGAGTGAGAAGATGTAAGAAACTGTGCAGGCACCAAGGCCAGGGAAAGCGAGGAGGAGGCGCCCCAGGTACTGCAGAGAAAGATTCCCCTGCAGCCCCTGGAGAAACCCATGGTGGAGCCTGTGTGCCCCTGCAGCCCATGGAAAAAGACTGAGACCCTACCTGCAGCCTATGGAGAGGCCCTACGCTGAAGCAGGTGGAGACATACAGGAGATACTGTGACCTGTGTTAGAGGAAGCACCTGCCAGCACTTGCAGCCGATGGAAAGAGACAAAGACACAGAGATGAGTGCGAGAGACATTCACTCTGGAGCAGGTTTGCTGGCAGGGGCTGTGAATCTGTGGGGGACCAGGCTGGAGCAGTCTGGGCCTGAGAAATTGGGAGACATTCTGTGATTCAGGACTGTGCCCCATAGCAGTGACCCACGCTGGGGCAGCTGGTGAAGAGCTGAAGCACTGTGGGAAGGACTCACGTTGGAGAAATTCCTGGAGGACTGTCTCCCATGGGTGGGACAGGGGTGTGAGGCAGGCACTCCCATCCCAGCTAGGAAGGTAAACAACTCGTGAGGAACTGATTGAAACACCCATTCCCCCAGTCCCTGACATTCCCTGTGCTATAATGGGGGAAGAATGGAACGAAATCCTGACTAAAGTGAAGTGTGCTAAGAAGTGAGGGGTGTTGGGAGGTGTTTTAAGATCTGGTCACACTTCTCATTACCCGACTTTGGTGTCACTGGGGGTGCAGGACAGTGTCATAAATTAGTTTTCTTTCCGTTAATCTGTGTTGAGTCTGTTCTGACCGTGACGCTGATTTCAGAGTAATCTCTCCCTGTCCTTATCTTGACTCCTGAGCCTCTCAATATGTATTTTCTCCCCTGTCCAGCTGAAAAGGGAAGTGACAGTGCAGCTTTGATGGGTATCTGGTCTCCAGCCAGGGTCAAACCATCACAGTACCATATCTCTTCTAATATACCCCTTCTACTGGACTCAGGCACTTGGGCCTGTGATATTTCAGATGCAGATTAAGAAACATCCCAAGAAGTCTCTCATTAAAATTAAAATCTGTTACCTCCCTTCCATCACTTCTGTTGTATACTTTTTGCTGTTCTTTTTTTTTAATTCCAGAAGCACTTCAGATTTTTTTCTCTCCACATACACTCCCAAACCTTACAGACCTTTGTCATATATTGTCCTACTGTTTCCACTCTGTGAACACTGGTTCTTTTTCTCACATTTCTACTTACTATTGACTACAACCAATCACATTATTCAATGCAATTTAAGTGGTTGATGCATGTTGTCCTTCCTTTATTTCTCTGCTTGCAAACACATTCTGAGCAGAGTCATCATTTGTCATTGTACACCAGCAATCTACAGCCATCAATTTGCAAGGTAAGGTTTGTTCTTGAATTGTTTATCTCAGCAATTACATACTTTGAATTCAGGGAGTGTAATTTCTAACTCACAGGAAAGAAACTGAGTTCTAGTAGGAAGAGTTTTGGGGGCCCTTAGCTAGGGATCTGCTACTCAAGTCTCTCTCTGAGATGAAGTTTTTGCAGATGCTATCCATATTTCTTCTCAATCACAGAAGACAGAATTAGTAATTTTTACATGTGTTGCAGTTTTGTGAGGCTGTGCTGCTGAGACAGTTTCTTTAAACAGCAGTTAGAGTTTTCTGCCAGCCTAAACTATAAAAAATGAGCAATTCAAGGCCAAAGACATGGCCTGAGAGATAGTGAAGCACCTCTGAGAATCACATATAGAAGAAAACAACCCAGAAGCAGCTGATTTTGCCACCGGAGAAGGGAGTGAGAAGATGTAATGAGCTGTACAGACACCAAGGCCAGAGATGGGCGGGGGACGAGGCGGCCCAGGTGCTGGGGAGAAAGATGCCCCTGCAGCCCCTGGAGAAACCCATGGAAAAGGCCGAGACCCCACAAGCAGCCCGTGGAGGGGCTCCACGCTGGATCCAGCAGGTGGAGACATAGAGAAGACGCTGTGACCCTATGTTGGAACAAGCCGCTGCAGCCATTAGGAGAAATAGAGACATAGAGAAGATGCTGTGACCCTACGTTAGAAGAAACCCCTGCCAGCACATGCAGCCATGGAGAGAAACAGAAACACAGAGATGAGTGAGAGAGAGATTTGCACTGGAACAGGTTTGCTTGGGGGAGGCTGGTGACCCTACAGAGGACTGGGACTGAGACATTGTGATTTATGACTGCTCGCCATAGTGGTGACCCACTCCAGGGCAGCTTGTGAATCGATAAAGCCCTGAGGAAAGGATTCAAGTTGGAGAAGTTTTTGGAGGACTGTCTCCTGTGGGTGAGAGCCTACAGTGCAGCAGGGGGAGGGTGTGGAATGAATGCCCCCCCACACACGCCCAGGTTAAGAAGGAAACCAACTTGCAAGGGACTGACCGAAGCCCCATCTCCCAGTCCCTGCCCCCCTGTGCTGCGATCGGGGAGAATAAGGGAGTGAAATCATGACTAGAGTGAAGTCTGCTAACAAGGGAGCAGGGGGGGAGGTTAGAGGTATCTTAAGATCTGGAAAAGGAAAACAGCTTATAAAGAAGTAACCGAGAACCCCATTTTCTCCCAGTCCCTGCGCCCCTGTACTGCAAACAGGGGGAAGAAGGGAGCAAGATCATGGCTAAAGGGAAGTCTGCTTAGAATGGAGGGATGGGGGGAAGGTGCTACCTAGAACCCCATCTTCCCCAGTCCCTGCCCACCCTGCACTGCGAGCGGGGGGCAAGAAGGGAGCATAACCCTGACTAAAGTCTGCTAAGAAGGGAATGGTGGGGGAAAAGTGTTTTAAGATCTGTTTACGTTTGTTTTAAGATCTGTTCGTGCTCTCAACTCCAGTTTCTTCGCTGTTCTTTGTAGTTGTAGTGTAGTGTAATAAAGTAGAGTAGTTTTTCTCTTCTTCACTTTGTGTTGAGTCTGTTTTGCCCACGTCATTGACAGAGTGATCTCTCCCTGCCCTTATTTTGACTCCTGAGCCTCTTAATATATAATTTCTCCTCTCTCCAACTAAGAAGGGGAGTAATAGACTGAATTTGGTGGGCGTCTGGCCTCCAGCCAGGGCTAAACCATGACAACATGGAAACCAGTTTGACACAAGTTATAAGTGATTTTTATTTGAGCAATGCCAGAATGGTCAACTGTACCTTGTTACCTACTTTTCTGTTGACTATTTGTAGGAAAGCAAAAATTAAAATTCCTGGGTTTTGTTTGGGGTTTTTTTGTTTTAAAAAGCTTGCTCATCAATAGCAATCACCACTGTAAAAGCTTTTAAAACCTAAAGCTGCAATTCCTTTTTCTAAATATTATTTTCTTCATCACATCTCAATCTCCACTGGAGTTCAGACCATACTTTAATACAAGCAGCACGTGCGACTGAACCAGTATTAAATTCTGACCACATTTCTATCAAGTAGTCTGCCGTAAAGAAAATCTGTTTGGAAACTTTGAGATAAGTTGAAAAAAAAATATTTCTAATGAATAGCATCAATTCCCACTATTACATTTCATCTCCTTTCTTATAGGATATATTGTGAGAGAAAAAGACATACCAAATGAAACAATCAAATCAGTGTTCTATAAATAATCTCATTAAAAAAACCTTATGAAAATATTTGAAACTGCTTTTAAATTTTACTCCAGTAAAATAATTTGCAGTATTATTTTGTTGTGAGATTAAAGGTCAGCTTTGAGCAGTTGAAATCATGAGGTTGCTGCACTCCCAAAGACCACATTAACTGCACTATAAAATAAACTCTCATCTCACAGTTTAAAGTAAGACTTGTTTCCATGTCATTCATGAACTGTCACTTGCAGTAGGATTCTTCTGATCAAATGTTAATCTCTTCAGTGTGGACCAAAACATCACAATTAGTCTCAGAAGACTGCCTGTGAACCCACAGAGAGAAATAAACCCTTCTAGGATTTGTTTCAATCCATTTTAAGATAAATGTCCCAAACAGTTCAAGAAGAGAATGTGTAGCACTTTGTTTTTTTGCCAGTAAAGTTTTCTAAAAATTCTTCCTAGTCTTATATCCCTCTAAGTTATATGACAGATGCAAGCAGAGGTAAATCATCACCGCACTTTTCCTTTCTTGACTATATAGTGTCAGTCCTTGATGGGGCACTGCATCAACACAAAGTTCATAGAGTTCATAGCCTTGTTTAGGTCTTTTTTTTTTCTCCTTTCCCCTCCCCTCCCCCCCCCCCGAAATACTTTTCCCAAATATTTTCCTCTCTGATCCTCTTTGCAGGTAGATCTTCCACAGCTTTTTATTTAGGACCCACAATTCATACTTGAATAAGACTGTTTCACAAAGTGTCCAGTCTTAAAAAGTCCATGCCTTGACCTTGTTATTAATTACTACTCCACCTAACTTTGTGATTTTCAAATATAGGTTCAAATGTCTAGGTTTAAGAAGGGTGTTCAAATGTCTTCTCAGCTTCAATGGTTCAAATTGACATCCCCTATAATCCTTGACTACCATAACAGACCAGTGAACACTCCACCTGAATATAGATGATCTGAACATTCCTCAGCAGCCAAACATAAGTAAAGACCATGTTAAGGAGTCAGAGGGTACAAAGGGAAGCCTCTGCATTTTCACCCTTCCCTGAAGACTGTTAGATCAGCCAAAAAAAAGAGGTAAAATATATCCCATAAAAATAGACCTATGGAATGTGTCTGCTGAATTTCATAATAAAGATGAATTTCTTTCATCTTGGAAGGAATATCTCCCTCTTCCCTTTCACCTTTATTTCTTCTAAAGAAAACTCCCTCTGGTAGACAAGGAAGATATACTTCGACATGAAACTTGTGATGAAAAAAAAAACCCCACATACTGATGCACAGATTTGGGTCACACTGTATGCAGAAGCAAATTCATTATTTTTTGTTCTATATCATACCAAAATTTAAAAAGTGGCAATTAAAAGTACCATGTATTTCATGTTCACACACATACACATATTTCCTCCTCACACTTTCCCCTCTCCCCCCCCCCATTTATTTTTATTTTTCAGCTCTCAATTACTCAAGTAGAAAGCACTTAGTGGAACAATCAAATGTGTCTTGGCAGGGAAAAAAAAGCAGATTTTAGTTTTACAATGCTCTCAGGCTTCTCTGATGAACTTCTAAAGTAATCTAGGAAAGACATGTTCATTAGAGTCTATTACTTGGCTGGATAATTGCTGTTCGTATCAGAAACACAAATCACAAGCAAGGCTTATTAAAACAACCTATTAAAAATCTCAGACAGACAGACTGTTCGGCAGTATCTGCCACTAAGTCATATAAACAGTACCAAGGAAATTACAAAATTGGAAAGCCTTGTTAAGGTTATTTTGTTGTCTTTCTGCCTGTAAGAACAGGATTTTTTTTTTTTCTTACTATTGTCTGTTTATGAATACCTTATCCCATCTAGTGTGCAGTGAGTCAAAAAATAGAATATCCATCATTGCCTACAGCAGATAATTTTATATTCTAATAGACTTTAATGCTAGAATCTTTATTCTTGCTGTTATCTTTTTTTTATTTCCCTTGGATTCTCCCTTTCACTTATTATTTCTATTCTTATGTATCTGCTTGCTTTAAATTGATCATCCCTTGCCACAGCTGTCCATCATTGCCCATCACCTGTTGTAATTCTGGACTAACCAGTTCTCTTTTCCTCATCCTCCTAATGGATGCATAGATAACAACTATAGTTGTGATTCCACAAAGCAAATAAACAATATCAAGGAGATACTCCTAATATTCTGTAATATTAAGAAGATGTTTAAGTATTGTGTTATGTAACTTAATATCGAGATACTTTTATCTGACCCTCATCATTAAAGTACTAAAGCAAATGCAAACAAACCTTTTATGCAGCATTCGCCAGAAACACCCTGTTATTTTGGTGTTTGAAGAGGAGACTTGGCACTTTTGATATCAAAATTTTAACTCAACTGTCCAGAATATCTGTCCAGAAAATACCACAGGGACCTTCTCTCTCTATCTTACTTTTTTTTTTCCCATTGTAGGAATGGTTTAGTGCATGATGGCAACTTTTATAGGCAATGTAATGATTTTGCAGTCAAACTTACAAATATACCACTGTTGACAGCTTTTTAATGTTTTATCAGTCACATACTAAGATGACATGGAAGGACACATTTGGTAAATATTTGATGAATGTCATCAAGACAAGGACAGAGTTACATTACTAAGGACTTTAAAATTAATAAAGGAAGGTTGTAGGTGTTCTGTTTTGTTTTGTTTTGTTTTTTTTTTAATGATCACCAATGTTCTCTTTCTTAAAAGGTCCTAAGAGGTGCCATAGGGAATATTTACACAGATTGTCAAAAAGAACTGAATTCATGCTGATACATTAACAAGGAAAATGCTATTATTTTAATCTCACTGGACACTTCACTGTAATTTAAAATTGAGATGGTATACTCTCACCATATAAAAGGTCTGAATAGCTTTATGTTTATCATAAGCCTAGAAGCAGAATTTTACTAATACACTGTTACAGTTCTAATGAAAAATAGTAAAAGCCAAAAATCTAGAGTTTTCTTTGTCATTTAAGATTAACTTTGTTTCTTTTTAGCAAACAAAGTGTGTCTGTGATACTGGAAACATGGACCTTTTCATTTGCTAACAGTCATTATTTGTAGATAAAAAGAATTTTAAGAGTAACTATGACAGATTCGAATCTCATCAGTGGGAATAAAAATAAGTGTGAATACAGGTAGTACATAATAAGGTTAAGGATTTCAAGATGAGATCAATACAAAAAAATTGAAAGACACAAATTTATTATCCTTAAGTTATAGCACATATTCATCTATCCCACTAAGCTTATGGACAACTTTCACACAGTCTCTCAACATCAATTTTATTTTATTTTATATTTATAATGCAAAGAATTTTATGAAGAAGCTTCTTATGTAAAAATTAGCAGTAATAAAATGTTTATTCTCAGTCATTATTATATTAAATTATATATATTATTTTCCATGCAGTCTTGATTCTGCCCATCTATCTGTGCAATCTTGTTATAGAATTCAGCAATACAGTTTGAGTTAGACATTCTAAATTTTTACTAAGCATACTTGACTTCATTTTAATAATGCCTGTACTAGTCTACAACCAGTCTTCTTTTAACATTACATCCCTACCACTTGTGAGGTTGCACACAATGGGGTTCTCTAGTCTGATCCTCTCTCCCATCATCCATAAAAAGCAGAAAGGGCAGTGTTCCTTATTTTGCATGAAGAAAGAATACTTGCCCAGCAAAATGTCACTCCATTAGTTTTGACTCCTGTTTGCCTTCCTTCAACAGAGATCAAGCTAGGAAAGGGAATATGGCCTGCAGACTCACCAACACCATCAAGAGAGATATGGTTTCTGCTTTTGAGTACGGGCAGATTGGTCTTCAGAGTTGAGTAAATTATGGCCCAGGCTGTGGAAAGTTATGTTTCTTTGGGGGAGACATATATATCCTATACAATCATCTCTGTCGATGTGGAGACACTGTGCCAGCTCCAAATTTTTCTTGCTAAGACCCAGGCTCAGACAAGGATCTAACAATTGTATCATTGCTATTTGAGCCCATGATTAATGTGGAAAGGCCCTTGAAAGGCATCACAGTGAAAGAGACTGAAACGGTTAGCAAATATAAACACTGAACCCATGACACTGCATGGGTCTGCCTTGGGTATCTTATAAAGAAAGTTCATTTGAATTGTTGCTTATCTGGCTGCATTAAAAAAAAAAATGTTATCTGCAAGTTGTTGTTCAGTAGGTAGACATTAAATTTCACCACAAATGGTATTTTGCAGTAATTATTTGACTAACTTGAGCAGTTACTGTATATAGTGCCCATGGTTGAAATTAAAAAGAGACAAATTGAAATGAAAAGCTGACTCTTAGCCAAAGTTGAAGGGATGCTGCTGATACCATCTGGTAGTACAGCCCACAGGAACCAGGAAACCACAGAATTAGCTTTATGTGAGGAGTTATGTTTCATCTGCTTTTTAGGGAAGATTAACAGGAGCCTATTGTCCAATTGCAATATTAGTACCCATTTAATATTACTTCTGTTTTTGCTAGGGGTCTTTTTAAATCTCTGTTGAGAAGTAGAAATGCTCTATCCAAATGACACAACTTTTGCTGCACTGAAAAGCTAGGTTAAATCATAGTCATAAACAGTTTTCTTGTGCACTTTCCAGATGTGCTACTAATGATTTTTTTCTTAAATTTTACATTTTTACATTTTTTTGCCATTCTAAATGCTGCTTTTTCTCTAGTAAGCAGTATACTTATTTCAGGAGAGAATCTTGTGTATTTTGAAGACTCTTACATGTTTAGTGAATGAAATACTGAAAGTTTTGAGAGATTATTTTTTGTCCTATTTCAAATTATTTTTTTTACATATGAGACTCATTGATATATTAATATATTCAAAAGATTAATTTAAATATTTTGATAGACTGTAAAGCAAGCTAAAAACCAAAAGACATCCAGTATATAAAAAAAATCATGGAATCATTTAGATTGGAAAATACTTTTAAGATAATCTAGTCCAACCATAAACCTAACAACCATTAAACCATGTCCCCAAGCAGCACATCTATGCATGTTTTAAATACCTCCAGGGCTGGTTGATTTCCCTCTGGGCAGCCTGCTCCAGTGATTGACAACCCTTTCAGTGAAGAATTTTTTCCTAATATCAATCTAAGCCCCCCCTGGTGTGACTTAAGGCCATTTCTTCTTGTTACTTGGAAAAAGGGACCAACACCCAGCTGGCTACACTCTCAGGTACTTGTGGAGACCTGTGAGGTTTCCCCTGAGCCTTGTCTTTTCCAGGCTTAACTACGCCATGTCTCTCAGCTGCCCCCCAACAGACTTGTACTCTAGACCCTTCACCTCTTTACTGCCCTTCTCTGGACATGCTCCAGCACCTCAAACTCCTTCTTGTAACAAGGGGCCCAAAACCTGAACACAGCACTCAAGTTACAACCTCACCAGTGCTGAGAACAGGAGACAATCTCTGCCCTGGTCCTGCTGAATACACCATTTCTCATACAAGCCAAGATGCTGTTGCACATCTTGGGCACCCGCAGACACTGCTGTCTCACATTTAGCTGTCTGTCAACCAACACCCCAAGTCTTTCTCCACCAGGTAGCTACCCAACACTGAGACTTGTTGCATCTCATACAGTAGGCTTCAGTCCACTAATACAACCCGTAGGGCCTTCCTAACCTCAAGGAAATCAAATCTCCAGCCCAACTTAGTGTCATCTGTAATTTTACTGAGGCTACACCTGATCCCTTTGTCCAAATCATTGATAAAGATGTTAAAGAGAAATGGCCTCTGTACTGAGCCCCGGAGAACACCAGTTCTGAGTGGCCCCCAACTGGATTTGAACCTGTTCACTACACTTCTTTTAGCTCAGCCATCCAGCCACATGTTTATGGCACAACTGTGAGATTTGAAGGTTCAGGTATGAACTTTCACTTATTACATTCAGAGTAGTGATATTCTGTCCTAGAATATAAAACATTTTCCAGAGATCTTGGAGGCCATTAAAGCATTAAAATAAAAAAGATGTGGTATAAAGAGGAGAAAAATAGCTCTAGACATACCTGGGAAGTGATTGGGAGACGTGATTGGAAGAGAGGTTTTCTCTAGTGTTATTATTAAAGATGTAAAATTAACTGTGCATGAGCTGGATATATCCAACTGTTGAGACCAAACCCCAGACTTGTGGCTTCATTATCTGGCTGCTCAGTGATCTAAAATGGTGCCTGAATTAGGGGCAAAGTTAGCTGGTGTGTTCTGTACAGCTACAGAAAAGCTTCTATGTAGTTTGCCTCAGGTAGTGAAGGCATTTTATAGCATTCAACACTGAGATTTAAGTTTTCCTAACCCTGCTAATATTATGCCGTTAGAGAAAAGAGTAACTGGCACAAGGTAAAGTGAGAGTTAGGCTTTTTATATCCATCATTGACACATGCTGTTTTCTTAGCTAAATGTGAGTTCCTGCTAGCTCCACAGCTGATTTTGCTAACTGCAACAACACTATGGATACAATTTTCTTCCAGAGATTGGTCCTAAGGCTCATTTTTTTATCCCCTGTGTGGTGCTTGTTATTTTGCTTTTTCTTCAAAATAAATATCCTTACCTAAAGGTAACTTTATTCCTTTGTGTGTATGTGTGGTGGGAAGGGTTTCCAGAATCACATTTCAGGCATTTTCCATCACAGAATATCCCAAGTCTTTATGGACTATGGGGTAAAGCAGCTGCATATTCTCTGTTACTCATTTTGAAAACTGGTGTTGCTATGGGACAAAATAGCTTTCAGCAAAGAACATTTTCATGGTTTGTGGAATCACTTTCTGCTTATCTAATAAATTTACACACAGGAATTAATGCATTTTCTACACAAGGGCTATATTCCCCCTGCACTAAATTTTAGACCAAAGGAGGACAGGTATTGAATGAGAATTTTTTTTCACTAAAGGAAACAAGGTTTAAAAGAAAGTGTTATGTCAAGTATAGGATAAATTCAGGGCTGCAATGAAGTCAGTTGCCAAATTTTGTAAATTACAAATTAATGAGTACAGCAGAGTCGTTTTTTTTTTTTTTCCTGCTCATTCTCAGTGTCATAGGATCTCTAGCAATAAGTGGTAGGCTCCCAATTTTCATGCTGTATGAAGAGGACTGTATCTCCAGTAATTACTAACCCCATGATCCATTCAGTAGCAAAAAAAAAAATAAAAATGCCCTGCCTGTGGTTCTGTTCTCACAGCCTAGCATCATCAGGTCAAGATTTTGTTACCCATAAAGTACTTTTCCTTAATGTGTGTCCTTTAGGATTTCTTTTCTTTTATGGACAACACAGTGTTTTCAGTTTATTTATTAAAAGAATGTACACTACAATGACTAAAACTCCTGCTGAAACAGTCTTTTCATTGTAAATTATTTCCAATGTACCCAGTTCCTGAATTTCCATTAAACAAGAAATTACTCTTGTAAATGAAACTATTTACATTGCCAATTACTAACACTAGGATATCTTATTTCAGATTACGTTAATCAAAGAAAATGTAACCTTGAATGTTATTCTCTGGTCCAGAAATCTAATTGAAATGGTGGCTAGAAAATTCTTTTTTCTCTTCCTTTTGAACCCATTCTAGAAGCTGCATAAAATTATGTAACAATCTAAGCATTAAGCACGGAGATAATAACTGACATTTCAGATCTACTAATACATAGTTATAAATCTGATAATTTTATATCTTTGCAGATTTATTAATCTGAAAAAATTCATTTGAAGCACTGGGTTTTTAATAATCATATTCATATTAAATTACTTTCTGAGGCTAACCTCTTGCTAACTCTACTCTAAATCTTTTTTATTTTTTTAATAAGTGAGAAAGCTACACAGGAAATTTAAAAAAAAATCCTTAAGAAGATGACATAACTACACTGTTGCCATTTTTAAGAATAAGATACACCCTTGTTTCATTAGTCTGTCTGTGTTATTTTAAGCAGAAGAACTACTTGCCATCACACTGTGCAAATGCCAGGTGTGAAATATAGGTTCAATTTAGGCCAGTGGGACTCTTTTCACTGACTTCAGTGGGGATAGGATTTCTCCCCATGAATTCAGCTTTCAGTATCCACTTGTTTTGACTTCATATACAGCCGAAAGCAAGAGTTGATGTACGAGAAGCATTTAGCCAGTAGTAGCCTTAGGAAGTATCATAACACATCTAAATCATACCATCTTTCCTCCTATTTCTTCTTTGCTTTCAGGGGTTGTAATTTGCTGCTCATCTACAACAATATTAAATTGCTTTATCCTTCCTACATGTGCACTTAGAAACTCAAGTGCTCCACTTTGAATACCAGAGTCACAGACTAGTTTGAAACCTACTTCTTATGTGAGACTATTTGTCATCTGAGAAAGGAGTAAGTGAGCTCTACTTGCTTTGTGCTATAGAAACATTAAGGAAATTCCTGTTTCTCAGTGAAACGTTGTGATGTACCAGTGTCATGACGGGAGATGTAGCCTGATCAATCTCCTCCAAGAAGGCTAGAAGTGTGAAGTAGCCTTTACCATTAAATAAGTATTGTATTTTTTAAAAGTGAAAATATTTTGTCTTTTTTTCTTTTTTTTTTTCCAAAACTTTTCAGTGTTTCATCGAGGCTCATTTTCCCTCCTTTTTATTTTCTCCAGAATAGTTTTACACATATAGGGAAAGGATGGGAGATAGCAGTATTTCTAATGGAAAGTTAAGGGCTTAAGAGATCAAATTAAATTTCTTAGTTTGCATTTTCTTCAAATCTTATTTCCAAAAGCAGCCAGATTGATAACCCTCGAACAGAAACTGCAGGACCACTGATGAGTTTTGTCAAGGACGACACTGATCATTTTTCAGTCTTACCATTATTTTCTCTTCAAAATGTTTCTCAACTGAATATTCAGTCTATAGATACTGGTTTTAAATATCTTTCTGCCTAAGTAAGAGTCTTTTGGAACTTTGTAAAAATATACAGAATGTATGAAAAGTTTTTAATGCCAAATGAAGAAACGGACCAAAATATTCCGAGAGAAGTCTCCCATTCTCCTCCTGTCACTTTCCAGAATGTAAAAAACCAATCTTTTCTCATCAGTTTAATTGTCTGGATGCCATTTCTAGGAGAAAAGTGAACAAGAGTAATGTTTCATTGGACTTAGAAAATTTGACAAAGAATGGAAGAAAACTATATGGAAATTTTTAAACTACTTTTTTTTTTTTTTTTAGTGACTCTTACCTCTACAGCAGATGAATACATTACGAAAACAGCTTCAGAGGGAGTTGGAATTCTCCCCCGAAGGATTTATTTTTTGCCTGATACACTGTCTAAAATGAAAAATTACCAATTTCAGAATATCAGGTTTCTAATTTAGTGTCTGAATCTAATGTAGGTAAATAGGATTAATGATACCTATCATGGCTCACAAACACACGATAATGTCAGTCTCATTTTAATTCTTTTGCATCTAAAATATTTCCTACGTCAAGAAGTTGTGACAGTGCATAATACATAATCTAAAATCATGTGTTCTGTTCAATATTGTAGCAGCCAAAGTCACACTAAAGACAAATATTTTATTTAATTTAGAAGCAACTTACTCTAATGCTGTATTAGTTGAATTCAATGACCTAAAGAGAAAAGTAGCAGAGGCATAATTTGAAGCCAGGGTTGAAGTTTCCCAGTCTGCATTCAATAGAGAAGCAGCTAAAAGAGCAGATGATTTTGGAGAATGATGTGGTACTTCAAACATCTGGGAAGTCTCAGAGGCATTGCACTACAAACTGACCTAGTATTCCTCAGGCTATTTTCAATGGCTTGGTTTTATTACATATTTTGTTACCTAGGACTACACTGACAGTAAAGTCCTACAGTGTTTTATGAAGGCATTGGAATAGCTTCTTCCTCTTCACCCCCGGTGTCTATTACCTGGGTGTTATGGAAATGATACTTCCATTGTGGATGAGCAGAGATAGACATCTGAGTGTGAATTAAGCTCCTAAAATGATCCTATATTTTAAAAAATATCTTTAAGCTTGCGTATGCATTTTTTGTATACTTTTAATAACTCCTACCCTTTGAAAAAAAATCTGATCTTGGAGACTGAATCTGACTGTATGCCTTTTTTTTTTTTTAAATACAAATGGTGCTTAAGCATTTATGTCACTTCAGTATTCTTGCAAATATTAACCATGACTAAAAAACCCCAGACGTTCCACGTAAAATAATTCACAGATGAGTCAAAAGACTTTATTAGACTTCAACACTGGACCTCATGACAATGACCACAACATTATAAGTGCCGTATGACAGTTATCTTATAAATTGGCACACGTTCTTTTCATGGTACATCAAAGATTCTCACTAGGTTTTGTCTTCTTGATGCCTGAATGGGACAAAAATTGTAAGTTATATGTTACTGTACCATAAAATAAAACTGCTGAAAGACAGGAAGTTACATCAAGTTCTCAAGAAAATCTACTTTGTACATTGAGGCACTTCTATGTTTTTGTTTCCAGTGGATTTTCTTAGTAGGAATGACGCAGACCTGATACATACGTTTAATACCTCACTTAGGTATGCAGCTGTGTATTGAACGGCTGTGAGCTGGTGCCATACTGGATGAAGTACCTCTGAAAAAAAAACACTCTTGACATGTTTGACATAAATTAGTCATATAAAAGGCATCATTGCTAAACTGTCTGAACATAAAACAAAGTTCACTTAATATTGCTGAATGAGCTGGTCATGTAAGAGTCCTCTAGCTGTCCTTATTCCATCAGTAAACACAACCTGAAGAAAAATTATAGCGAGAGACCAGGTAAGATATGCTAGTGACAGGACAAGGCAAAATGGTCTTAAATTGCATCAGGGGAAGTTTAGGTTGGATGTTAGGAAATATTTCTTTACTGAAAGGGTTGTTAGATATTGGAACAGGCTCTCCAGGGAGGTGATGGAGTCACCATCCCGGGAGGTATTTAAAAGAAGAGCAGATGTTGTACTTGGTGACATGTTCTAGTGTTGGACCTACCAGGGCTTGATAGATGTTTGATCTTGAAGGTGTTTTCCAACCATAACCATTCTATGATTCTGTGATTCTTGATTCTGTGCTTTTCATCCGAGCAGAACTTAGTGGAGCCAATATATGGTCTGATGCTTCATTTCTAAAAGTGCTTGAAACCAAAGGCAGTTTTGGCTAAACAGGAGTTACAAGACTCTTTATCACTTACCTATACGAAACTCATAGGTAAGTCTGAGTACATATATTTGCTAAGCAAGATCTAGATTTTTGGAAGTGGGATTATGTTAGGCTGATAGAACATCCTAAAAGAAACAAGGGTCCGTTTCACACTTGCAATGAGACACAACGTGAAAAAGTGGCAAAATCTGTTCAGCTGGGAAAAAGGGGTGGAAGGGGGTGAATAGTTTAAAAATACACTGCAAATTGAATGACTTTTTTGAAGTCAAACCACACTGACGTTAGGAAAAAAATCTCAATTTGTTCTTTAGCTTCCTTTTATACTCAAACGAAGAGGTAGATACTTCTGTCCCACATGCACCACCTGCCTTAAATTTCTGCTTTTGGAATGTTTGTATTCTTCTGTAAATGTGTTTATCTCTGTGTACTGGGTCTGCAAGCACCAAACTTGTTTAGAAACTTATTTTTAACCTTCTTAAGTGTAGTAGAATTAATCCCATATTGAACATTTTAAACTTGCTTTTTTGATATGACAGATGTGTTTGATAATTTAACTAATTTTGCAAATGTCCAAACAGTTGGCCAGCGTCATATACTGTTTTTTTTTCAAAATCACTTAGAGAGCAGAGACACATTCCACTTTGTAGCTCAGTCCTAATCCTAAGAGAAGTTACTAACTGCTGACTGCAGCCACATTGGCTGATTCTAAGCTCCTTTCAAAAACTGTTAAAGATAGGATGTCAGCTGACATCATATATAAGCATGTAACTGGAAGACATTTTCAGTGTGATGAAACCTGGTTTATTTTATAGAAGACATTTTCTCTCTTGAGTAGCTGTGTTAGCATGTAGTCATTCATCTATACCCTCTTTGTACTTTTTTTTCACCTGGGTTTCTAAAGTTTCTACTCATATTTCTTTTAATTTTTTTCTTCTTTTCTTTTGAGGACTAATATTATTACTTTCATTGGAGCTCATTAAGTTCTAAAACTACAGTAGCAGGATCTGATTATTGGCCAAAAAGAAATTTCTGGTTCTACCACCCCACGCTGCTGTGCTATCTCTGGCCCATCAATTTAACACCAGAAATCATTTTGTCTTCTGCAAAGTATCCCATAGACATGTTTTGGTTTGTTTTCACTGGAGACTGTTACATAAAAGCAGACATGGAGAATTCAGAGGGCTAGTAAAAAGAGTCTTACACTCATTCTTTTCTTTCCTTGAAATAACAAGGTTAACACCAGTTCTGGTATGGATAACATGTAGTTGTGGGAAAAAATTTCACATTAATCTACTCTTGGAGAGTCTGATTGCACTTTACTAGCTAAAATTGTTTGTCTGTGTCTGGCTCTATAGCTCCTGTCCCAGAGGATCAGGAAAGCGGCTCCTCATGCATAGCTGTTTTATGGCAAAGCTGTCTTAAAACAGGAAAATCATAGCGCAAATCAAATGGCACAGTTTAATCTTTAGGCTAGAATGACTGAGCTACGTGGACCTCTGTTGCATCATGATTTGTTTTGAACATAGTGGCAGCAGGGAATACCTGCCGTGATTTTCACAGCTTTTATAAGACAATATGACACTTTGACCTTTCTCAAGCACGGCATTCTCATATGATTTGTCATGTCTAAAAGATTCTCAAAAAGCGTGACGCAGCATTAAAGCACAAATTAGGAAGAACTTGGTTTGACTGACAAGAAGAAAGCAGCTTTTGTCTGCTTGACCCATGTCAAGCATGGACAATGAGCCAATGTAAAGGTCAGTGTGAACAACAGTTCAGGCTACCAAAGACAAAGCAGGAAGGCCAGTAGTTGTGAAGTCTGTGAAGCCTGAAATGAATTAAACACTTTGTAAAACTCATTTTATGCTTAGAAATGACTCAAGTATTTAACACATTTTCTGCAAACTTTATGACTTTGCATCACTTATGGCATTTTAAGTCAAAGTATACTTACTAATAAAATTATTTGCTTCATTTTCCATCATGGCAAATACCTTTTACAATGGATAATTTTAGAATTGGCTTCCTAATTTACAGACATGAACTCAATGTTCCTACAAACATGTCCTAACTGCTTAGCTAGGACATTAAGTCAAGGACAACTCACTAAGCCACCAATATTATTACTATCAATGGCCTGGAGAAGAAGACACATTTGCTTCATATGTTATGTGATCATATTTATATCATAAAGGTAGAAAAAAAAACAATGCAGAGAAAAGGAAAGTATATAATTTATGCAGAATAAAAAAGCCCAATTTGCTGGGATTCAAGTAGTTTTGGATAGTGTTTCAGGTTGAAGACAAAAGAAGACTGAGAGTGGATCTCATCCATGTTTATAAATACCTAAAGAGCATATGTCAAGAGGATGGGGTCAGACTCTTCTCAGTGGTGCCCAGTGACAGGACAAGGGGCAACAGGCACAAAATGAAACACAGGAAGCTTCCTCTGAACATGACGAAAATCTTCTTCACTCTGAGGGTGACAGAGTATCGGGACTGGCTGCCCAGAGAGGCTCTGAGGTTCCCTTCTATGAATAGCTTACCTGCTCTAGGTAAGCTTTAGTTGTAGCAGGGGGTTGGACTAGATGATCTCAGGGTCCCATACCACCCCTGTTGTTCTGAGATTCTGTAATTCTGTGATAATGCATGTGCCATGACATGCAAGTGTCTTTTGTATGTGCCAGCACGAAAACTGACTTAAACACAGTAGTCTATAATAAAGGAAAATACTAGCTGTTTAGCTTTACTGCCACCAAGATTGTCTGTTTGAATGTCACTCACATTTGTTGCAAACTGATGAGTGCAAAAAATACATTACTGCTTATCACAACTTCTGTGACTGCATCATCTCAAAGACAAACTCAGTGAGTACCAGACCCCTGGTGTGCTAAGTTCTGTGAAAGTGAAGTGAAAGATAGGACCTCTCCCTGGAACAAGTCAAGATTTAGTTTCAGACATGGAGGACAAGTATAGCAAACAGTAGGCCCATCTCACAGTTTCATCTGTGTTTATTTGCCTGCAGAGTGCAATAATTCATTATGGACCTACACTTGAGTAGTAAATTAGTATTCCCATTCCCTGTGCTAGCTTAGCTGTTGGGACTATCAAACCAGAATTAAAGTTCTAACCCATGTTTTCATATATACTTCTACCCTACTCACACTCCGGTAGCTTCTACAAGGGGGTCAGTTCATTATGCATTCTGAAGAGGAGGTGAAAACTGAAATAACTGTCTACTAGTGCCCGAAAGGGAAAAAAAAAAAAACAACAAACCAACATTCTTTCTGATCATGTCACATGTTTTACGCTCATTATTTCCACTTTAGGTCTTACCCAGAATAATGGTTATCATATTCTTGAAGACTAGCATATAGAAACAGTAGAAATAAATAATGCTCAGACAACTGATACAGTTGAAGTTCTTCACAGCGGGTAAACAATTTAAATATTGCATGGCATGTAAAAAGGCACAAAAAAGGAAATCAATTCCAAAACTGAAAATGAGAAAAGCAAAATACCAATAAACTAAATTAACAAAAATCAAGAAGGGCAAGTTTGTACCAGTGACCTTAGCTGACCTACATTAGAGGGTAATTACTTCCCAATCAATAGTCCTTATGCGTAACTACGGACACAAATGGTCAATGGAAAGTGATAAAAGAATGGTGATCAATAAACATTACAGTCTGGCATGCAATTGTCCAATTGGTGTGGGGTGGAAGCATAGTACTTTTTGACTTTGGAAAGCTAAACTTTGGGATTTGAGTGGTTTCAACAATATGCTAAATCAGCATTGGTTTTAAATATTTCTTCTGCTAATGCTTAGTTAAATGACTTGGTTACACCACAGATGCTTAATCAGTTCCAGTGCAATTCCATTTTGTTCGTTTATGGATTGCCAACATTCCTGAAGAACCCCTACATATCTTGCATAGTTCTTGTGAAAATGAACATGTTCCACTTAGCTGTTTGAGATCAGAATTAGATCAAAATATTGTTTCTTTGCCTGGACAAGAGAAAAAAGAGAAACAAGACCCTAAGCTTAAAACCTTTGTTGGGGTACTCAACCTCCCATTGATGGCAGATACAAAGTTTCAGGGGTCAAAACCAAAGTGCAAGAAAATTCCTGTTGAAGGGGAGAAACAACCTCTTTCACTGAATCTGAGCAATTTTGAATTTATCCCTTGATAAAGATCCAGTTGCAAAAAAATAATTTAGTATTATTCTCCAATCACTACGAGGAAATCAGTTACAAGCAGTCCTTCAGGGTTGTACTTTGGGAGCTGGACTTGATGATCTCTTGAGGTCTCTTGATGATCTCTTGAGGTCTCTTCCAGCCCCTACAGTTCTGTGGTTCTGTGATTTACATTTCAGAAAATATTCCTAATTTGTAATTTTTGCAGTGTAATTTACATTCACTAAGAGACAGCAGTCAGTCAGCTATGTGAAGTAAAACACATTTACTGCAGCTTCACACATATACACTACTCCTCCTGCACGCAAACAGCACTGATGAAAATTATTGCTGGGACATGGTTTCTGCAGACAATACATGAATTTTTATACAGGCAATGTTTAACTATTCCTTGTGATCCTGGCCAGGATCCACCTGCCAGTTGTGCCTTATTTACATAAAAAAGACTATGATTTTGGTAATTAAAATTGGATTAGGAAGCCTTTTCCTACAATGAGAAAGAGAGCAGACCTACTACTGTAGAATTATAGCAGTCTGTCTGATCTTGCTAAAACCAGTCCATGTAAACTGTCCTGAAAGGTGCTTAGACGTTTTGAAAGTACATACACCTCTTTAAATGAACAGAATGTGCAACTTCCTGATTGTCTCAAAAGTTCCTTTTTTACAAGAATTTTGCCTATTCTAACCACAAACACTAGCATTAATCAAATCACACAACTATTGCTAATACTGCTTTTAGATCTTATCCCTCTGTACATCCAGAGCATATTACTATGATTTGTTAGTGATATCAGTAACTTATTTCTTCTACAATTTGGTGAGTGCTGACCCATCAGGGTGGTTCCAAGAACTTCAACAAAATCAGTTGCCTGAATAAGTTGTCTGGAATAAGAGTTACAATGTCTTAACATCAAACAAAGCAAAACAAAGTTACCTTCCTCCTCCCATAATTTTCTACACATTTTTCAATAAGCACTAGAGTGGTTTAATATTATTGATCAGAATGGATGAATAAGGATTTCAGAATATGACACCTTTTATTGCTGTCCCCCCCCCATCCTTTTTATTTCCCATGATTAATTTGCTATTACAAATAGTCAGTTTACATCTGGACATGGAGCTCAGAATGACACCAGGCTCTGAATCATTTTACCCTGGGGTAGTGATATCGTCTGTTCCACCATTACCCACATTACCTAAATTGCTTGAACATGTTTATGCACAGCTAATGGATTGTATTGTAAGGAATAATGTTTTGGCTAGACATAAATCTGGTTTTAGACCTCATTCCATGATAAATATGTTAATAGCCTTTACGCATGATTTGTTTGTACCTCTGCACAGTGCACAATTGGCAGGCAGTATGTTTGGTGACTGATGGTATCTTTATAACATTAGATTTAGATGATTGTGGCCTTTGATTAAAACACATTAAACCTACTGCCTGTGCTATTCCATTGTTTGGGATTGATTAAAGAGATAATGATGTGCTTTCTTGGGTAGGGCTGCGTGACTAATTATTGGTGGCTCTCCTTGAAACAACCATATTCATGAAAGCGATTGACCAGTTTATGGACCTCAATTCTGCAACATCTAATCACTAAAACAGAATTTAGTCCTGGAAAGCCAATGGGACTGCTCCCATAAGCATCTTCAGATACTTTATCTGTTCAGTTTACTCTCTCCAGTTAAGAACTGAAAAAGGTTTCTGTGAGACCAATACACACATTTGATGTCCTATCAGTAGCTCATCAAAGAACCTGACACTTTTTAAGGAAATATTCCTCTTTGTTTTCTACTCATCTGAAAGGTAAAAAATCCTCCTAGTGCCTGAAAAATTTCTGTAGTGCGTTAGCTGAGTTCTTCTGATGGACAAGACCTGCCCATTCTTCCAATAAAGGCCTCTTTGATTAACCAAAACAGATTTTCATGAACCAAGGTAGTTGACCTCAGAACCAGAAAACAGACCTTGGGGAATATTCTTTCTTGATATAGCTGTGTTCTTTGTCACTGGAAATTCGTGCTTCCAGCACTGAACTCCCCTGTTCATTCCCTGGTATTAGATTAGAGCATGGATTCTAATATTTTTGTTAATTGCAATTACATTATGTGTGCATATATGTGTGTACGTATATATATATTATATGTGTGTATATATATTATATATATCTGTCTTACATATAGATATATATTCTACTATATATTTACTTCAGCCTGTATTTCACATTCTGTATTCAAATAGCAGCTGAAGCCCTTTGCAGTTCCTCAGACAGGCAAGGAGGCCCTGCATGCCCTTCATGTGGACTTTCAAAGCCAGGTGAAGATATCTACCAACCTCCAAGCACTGGTAGATTCTAAAAAAATACTGGAGTTCCAGATGGGGGTTTACTAAGGTGCCAGCATGGCTTTGATCTCCTCTGCTGGCGCCAGCTGGTGCAGTGTGCTTCTGTTACGTTTCTGTGACTGCATCTTCACAGTGACTTCATTTATATCGGGACTGCAGTTCTCCCTGCTGTCCAGTAATTTGGATATTAGCAACAGGTAATAGATATTTATGCCTCATTAGTGTATTAAGTTGAGAGACATAATGCAATGGCCATGGTAGTATCACAGAGAAGTGATTATCTGTAATATGGCAATATATGTAATGTGTGACATAAGGAAACATGTACTCCTTGAACATCTATAAAGTAAAAACAATCCTTTTCCCACTCTTCACTCTATATAAAACATTCTAGCTGAAGATGAAGGATAAGGGAAGATTTCTGTTTTAGCAGCTTTCTGGTCTTCCTCCTTCCTAGTTATTGTAATTAGATAATGTTCTGGAAAGTATCCTAATAACAGCTGAAAAGTAGAAAGTGATGGTCTTCTTGACAGATGACCTTACTAGAAAATTATCAAATGACATTGTTTCTCCCCAGGAATAATACCTGTTACCATTTTCAACACCAAGGACCAAATGCATCACTGGGGGTCAGAACTCAGGCAAGGTAAAAGCAATTGCTTGTTCAGGCCAAGTGTTCTAACTATGCTAAGCACTTCTGCAAACACAGCTTGAAGCATTAGTATTCCTTTAATTTTGCAAGGTTGCCTGATCATGATGTGCACTTAAAAAGACCCAACTTTGTTGGGTCTGTTGAAAAGTTTTTGACTTTTTATGTGGAGAGTAATGCACTGAATTCCCATGTACCACCTTCCATGCCCAGGAACAGTCAGTCAATCAAGCCACACAATATTGAAAGAGGTTAAATGTCCTCTGCACACTGTCATAATTCACCAAATATATCAGGCAATAAAATCCCGTGATAAGTCACTTTTCATGACAAACCATGTAATGAGAAGTGAAAACGGGACAAATTCATCTCTTCACTTGACATAGATTGTAACTAGAAGGAGAAAAACTAGCCCAGAATTAACCCATTCTTGTAACAATCACACAACTGAAATCAGATGTCTCTCCTGGGACACAGGCATCAGTGGTAGTCCCTGATTTCATTTACCTTCTTTTCTCTGAAGCACTTCTCTAGCACTGTGACTAGAGAGCAGTAACTACAAATGAATTAAAATAAATATTTGAAAGTGTCTAGCTATCTCATGCATATTTTCATGGAACAGAAGATCAGTCCAGAGTTACATTAAATTTAGATGCACAATTGAACCACTGCTTCATAGCCGTTTCCCTTTTAAAGAAACAATACAGTTACATTTAATGATGAATTACAAGGTAATAAGAAAACTATGGGAATTAATTAGTCCAATCTTCAAAAAGATGCTGCCATTATCTAAGTTCCTATATCAGATCCTAAGTTTAATCACTTTTACTTCTTTGGTGGATGATGGGATCAAAACCTGGAAGTCAATAGATACAAGTAATGCACATTTTCCATACATTTTCAAGAAGCCATGCAGGATATTGTTGAAACAAAACTGATTCTGAAACCTCCGCTGTATCCAGTATTCAAAGACTCTCGTGATAGGTCGCAAATGAATACAGAGGCTTTTGCACCTTGACCATCATAAATGAGAAGCCAAATATCTTAGACAGCCCAGGAGAATAGAGCGAAATCGTACATATCATATGACAAAAAAATGGGGGTGGAGAGGTGGTTCAACTACATAAAAATACATGAAAGCAGAAGGCTTAAAAGTATTAAGACTATGTCATGACTGACACACGCTGGAAAACTACATCATGTAGTATCAAAGTGACCTCTGCCCATCTTCTCATACCACATCAGCTTGTCATTTGCTACTATGTCTGTTGATAGCATATTATGTGATGAATCATGACATAATATGAAGGACAATATGAAATGAAAAGGTAACCTTTTGTGACACATATTGCATTAAAACACCAGTAATACAAGTAGCCAGTAGCATTTCTATCTCCTTGGAGGATTGGAATAAATGCCTTCCATTGTTATATGGGAACGTGTTTACAGATTCGAGGTAAAATGAGTTTGCAAGTAAATGGACTAGTATCCTGTTATTTGGGATGAATGTGAGATTCTCTTACACTGAAGATCATTTTCTCTCACAATATATGTTATTCTGTTCTCTTGTAATGTGTTAGTAGCAAGATCTATTTTCTGGCTAGACCTTTTTCAGGAAAGAATGGAACTGATTTGTATCCACTATGATATGTATAAGAAACTTCTGAAGGAAAAGAGAGTAAAAAGACTTCCACTACTCAGAGCATTGGAGTGAGCATTGGAGTTTTCAGAGTTCCAGAACAGTCTCCAGTAGTGGGTTGACTTCAGTTAGAGGCCAGGTACCCCCACAGCCCTCCTTAAGTGGACAAGGGAGAGCAGATATAATGAAAGGCTTGCAGGTTGAGATAAGGACAGGGGGAGATCTCAAATGCAAAAGAGACTTAACTTTGAAAAAAACAATCTTTAATTTATTACCAAGCAAAAGAGAGTAATGAGAAATAAAACCTAATCTTAAAACACCTGCCCCCACCTGTCTCTTCTTCCTCCACTTAACTTCACTCCCAGTTTGTCTACCTTCTTCTACTCAGCAGCACAGGATGATGGGGATGGGGGCTGGGCTCAGTTCATCACACATTGTCTCTGTCACTCCCTCTTCTTCAGGGTCAGGATTCCTTATACTCTTTTCCTGCTTAAGGGTAGGGTCCATCTCATAGGGGATAGTCCATGAATTTCTCCAATGTGTGTTCTTTTAGGAACTTGCTCTGAAGGGGGCTTCCCAGTAGGTCACAGCCTCCTTCAGATGTCTCCACCTGCTCCACCATGGAATCTCTACTTCCCATCACCCTCTATGGGCTGCAGGGGCCAACATGATTCACCATGGTCTTCTTCATGGGTTAAAAAGGACTATCTCCTCCAGTGCCTGGAGCATTTCCTCCCCTTCCTGCACTGACCTTGGTGTCTGCAGTTTCTTACATTTCTCATTCCTTTCTTTGGCTGCAAAAGCTACTGCTAGATTTTTGTTTGTTTGTTTGTTTTCCTTCTTAATTATGTTATCCCAGAAGTGCTACCACTGTTTCTGATTGGTTTGACCTTGGCCAGTGCTGGGTGCATCTTGAAGCTGGCTGGCACTGGCTCTATCCAACACTGGGAAACTCCTAGTAGCTTCTCACAGAAGCAATCCCCGCATCCTTCCTGCTACCAAAACCTTGCCATACAAACCCAATATACCTCCTTGGCCTCTCAGAAACACAGGAATGTCCTTAGTTGCAAAGGAATACAGAACTAAGGGGGGGGGGGGGGTGGGAAATGATGGTAGAGGAAGAAATATAGATGAAATAGCAGGAAAAAAAAAAAAAACTTATGGCAGAAACAGCAATAAGGAGAAAAAAAAAAGTAAATATTTATTAAAGTGAGTGATAAAGAAAAATGAAGGTGGGAAACACCTGAAAAATGTGCTTGGAAGCAGATGGTTCAACCAACAGCTGTGATGTGAAACAGAAAGCTGGAAAAAGAAGAGGAATCAATCCCAGGAACAGACTGGAATATTCAGGGAAAAAAAAAAGGACATATACCCTAGAGTGAGTCACTATTTCAACCTCTGCTTACACTTCATCACAGGTTTACAATGATTAATATTACATTATTTGTAATTTCATACTTAAATACATCTAAAAAGACATATCTGAAGAGCCCAATCCATTGCTAAGGTAAGATATGACTTCTAGGACCAAAACTACCTTTGCATTTGTTGTTTGCACAGTTAAACTTATTTCATGTTAGTGCATCAGTGCTTTGAAATTGTTAGTGACAAATATTTATAAAAAAATGAGTGG